>NC_067406.1:48911414-49548644 GCF_009764475.1 Pristis pectinata | reverse complement strand
ACGGCTGTTAACCTCTGAAGATCTACGCTACCATGATCCTGATTCGGACTTCAATGATGCACAGTTGTTGTACACCCGGCGTGGTATTCCAAATGGTGATCTAGTTTCAGTAAATGACTCCTCCAAAAAACTTTTCCAATTCTCTCAAGAAGACCTTGATAAGAAGCGTGTTCTGTTCATGCATCGCGGTGCTGACAGTAGCAGGTTTGTCTTGTTTGTTACTGATGGCAAACACTACACATCTTCATTACTGGAAGTCAGAGCCTCTGATCCTTACATTCAAATAGCCAACAACACAGGACTTCTGGTGCAGAAGGGACAGGGAGAGTCTGTAACTACAGCTATTTTCAGTGTTAGTACAAATCTTTACATCACAGATGAAAGTGAAATTAATTATAGAGTGTTTCTGTCACCAAAACATGGAACACTCTTTTTGAATGGTATACGCACAGATTCTTTCACACAGAGTGATTTGAGGAAGGGTAGTGTAGTGTACCAACATGACAACAGCAACAACCTTGTAGACAGGTTCAACTTCACAGTAAAAGCCAAGAATGTACTGCTGGATGGAGGTATTAATGTCCGTATGTACCTGGAGAGCCATCAGCGTGCTCCAAAAATTGTGCACAACAACAATTTGTTGGTTGAGGAGGGAAAACCTGTGAAGATCAGCAAAACCAATCTTCAGGTGAGATGGCAGCAGAATTTTTTTTATCTTCCTTGTTAACATTTATTATCTCTCCCAGATTTGATTTTGCAAAAAATCCCTGAAGAAGGACTATTTTAAGCAACTGAGCCAAACTCTGACCTTGTGTAATGGATAGCAAAAGTTTTGTCTGCCTATACAAATCACCACCGAATAAACAAGGTGTTATTTATCAACCCCCAGTGCAATGGGTATTTCAGGTTTGACATGCAGTGATGTCATGTTGTAGAAAACCTAGCTCCTTGTTAAGCCTGTAAATATTCCCTGGTTCTGCATGTCATATTGAATTGTAAATTGAAATCCTTCAGTATTGGTCTGACTCTTATTTCCATGTTGAATGTTGTTATAAAATGATACTGTAAGTTGTGTAGCACTAACTAGGCAGATGCATAGGGATTCAACCTGTTTATTTATAATGAAAGTACAATTTTGTATATTGGTACATTACAACAAAACAATGACCTTGTATCAAACTAATATTTGAAAATCAATAAATATATAAAATGTATCAATTTACTGACCTTTAAATATACCTCAAAAATACAAAACCAAAAAATAAATATTAAAAATAAATATGTAGTTATCAACATTTCAGTTGTAATTTTAATAACCATTTAATTTGCCAATTTCTACCAATTAATATATCAGTCAACAGGAATCTGTCTGGCTTCTACAAGCAGAGTGCAGAATAACCACTTGCATTCCTAATGTTGTCAAACTCAGTTGTTGTTGAGAGTCTATCTACAATTGTTTTGTTTTGAACATTTAAGAAGTTTATTTTTTCTGCAAGGAATAATATATTTTTGCCCACCAGATGTCACCAAATCTTTCCTTTATGTGAATGTATTTTGTTTTAAATTGCTGATTTTAGTTGTTGTTTTGATATATTTACACCGTGGTATATTGTGGGTTCTGTCAGAATTTTAAATTTAACAAGTATCTTAAGCTAAATGTATGTTATTGCTAGGTTTATATGACTATTAAATTAGTGTGGTTTTAATGGAGTAACTAATGACCTGTTCTCCACTATAATCCATATTGAAGCCTCCCCTATAGTTTGTCCTGAATCACCAAAATTACTTGTTTAGAATTCCTGTGCTGATTATATAACTTGATGAAAATGCTAAAGAAATTGAACAGCCAGCCATTAACTTCCATTCTCCACTATTTTATTGTATTTTACAGCAGAAGGTTGACAGATTATCTGTGAAAATACCAGCACACATATTTGAAGATATTTAAGGACATTGTAAAATATTTTTAAGCACAAAGCAAATTACTGTGGATCTTGCAAATTTGCAGTTGGCTGACTGTATGCAATATGACTGAGATTCAAAGAGTAGAAGTAAATGGATCTTTTCCAGGGAGGCAGGGAGTGACTAATGGATCAGTGGCACTCATGGCACATCAACCTTGAGTAATGCTGTTGATAAAATCCCTATTTTTGCCCGCTCCACAATGATGTAAATCATTCCTGCTGAAATCTGCAGGTGGGGGGTTTCCCAAGAGTCAGTAGCATTGTAACGATAACCTCCATCAGTAGCAATTGCTTTTTTTATTCTGCAATATTTTTCCTTCTGTACTGCAATGGCTGACTTGTACTGAAATACCTCAGTGCACGGGAGGATATCATGGCTAGAAAATAAAGCAAGATTCGTTTGTTTTGCCTTCCACTTTTAAATAGAGGCTTGCATGGATCCAAAGCCAACACGTATCTGGTGGTACTTGGGCCGTTCTGGTCAATGTTTGCAATGTACAGGTCCTCCCCAGGTTCCGAATGCCTGACTTGTATACAGCCCAAACATGCAAACAAGCGTTTGGGAGACCGGTGGGAGGGATTTGCTGGCCGCTGTGAGGCTGCAGGCATCTTCTGCCACCCAGGAACTTGTGGCAAATCTATGTCCTTACAGTTTTGTTCCAGCAGCTGTTTTATGAATGTCAAATTTCACATCTTAGCTTATAGAAATAAAACTGTAAGTTAAATGCTAAACAAGTAATATCCAACTTGCATGTGCTTGCTCTTAAAGCTAATCATAATTCTACACTATCAATTTTCATGTTGGGTATATAGGAATTTCTCTCTTCTCAGCTTAAGCTCATGGCAATGATTCCTCAACCAGAGAAAATACTCTTGCTGTTCATCTCATGCAATCAAAGTAACACTGTGTCAGTTTGGCGGGAATGTTATTACACTGTAGTAAGATTTTCTGGATCTCGTATCATAACACAAAGGGAATACCAGTTAAGCTGCTGCTTCAGTGTTTATGTTGAAGTCACATCTGGGGAAACTTCAGGAATGAGATATCCTTATTTAGCTGTATGTAGATAACTTGTTTATCCAGTAATTTCATCTCTGTTACTCTTTCTTTCAGGTAGTTCATGAAGATAATCTGCCATCTGAAATAATTTACAAAGTGAAAATTGCACCTGCTCATGGCTACATTCGAAGCTTTACGGAAACAGAAGGGTTTTATGTTGGTACAGAACATAAGCCTATCCAGTACTTTACCCAACAAGACTTAAATGATGGTAGTATCCAATATGTGCAAGTGAGAGAAAATCAGACAAAGGACAGTTTTACCGTGGACATTACGAATGGAATAGTGGAATTGTCAGAAATTCCTGTCTTGATTGATATTATTCCAAGGCTGATTCCTGTGGAAGTACATAACTTTACAATCAAGGAAGGTGCATCCAAGGCACTGACAGAAGATTTTATAAAAATCACAAGTCCACATTTTGCAGAGCTTAATTTTGAATATATAATAATAAAAATGCCAAACCATGGTCATATAGAGAACTCTCATTTTCCTGGTCATCCTCTTTTGTCATTTACTAGACATCAGGTAATGTGATAAGACATAAGTATTTCTTCTGACTAAATTGTCAATGAAGAGTTTTCTTCATCAATTATATAGTTTTATCCTCCTCATAAGATGTATTTTATGTCGGCTTAATGCATATTAAGACTTTGGCTTCATATCCAGTGAAAGCAATTAAAGGTGCAGTTTCTACTGATTGTTCAAATGCATATTACATGTGAAATGCTTAAAGCAAATTGATGGTAATGCTGACTTCTATACCATCTTTTAGGTTGAGGAAGAGTTTATTTACTATGTTCATGATGACAGCGAGAGTCTTCAGGATAACTTCTCCATAATGATCAATGATACCCAACTGAGAAAACAAAGTTTGCTTTGGACAATTTTTATTAACATTACATCTGTGAATGATGAACCCCCCATCATCATTACTAAAAAAGAATTTAAAGTAAGTTAACTGTACTTTAATATGTTAACCAAAGGTGTTCGATTTCCAGAAGGCATTCAATAAGGTGCCACATAAAAGACCTATCCATAAGATAAGGATGCATAGAGTTGGGGGTAAGGTATTAGCATGGATAGAGGATTGGTTAACCAATAGAAGGCAGAGATTTGGGATAAACGGGTGTTTCTCTGGTTGGCAATCAGTGGTGAGCGGGTTGCTGTGGCCAGCAACTGTTCATGTTGTACATTAACAGTTTGGAAGAGAGGACCGAGTGTAGCATATCTAAGTTTGCTGATGCCACTAAATTGAGTGGAAAAGCAAATTGCGCAGAGGATGCAGAGAGTCTGCAGAGAGATATAGATAGGTTAAGTGAGTGGGCAAGGGTCTGGCAGATGGAGTACAATGTTGGTAAATGCAAGGTCCTCCACTTTAAAAGGAAAAATAGAAGATCAGATTATGATTGAAATAGTGAAAGATTTCAGCATGCTGCTGTGCAGAGAGACTTGGGAGTGCTTGTGCATGAATTGCAAAAGGTTGGTTTGTAGGTGCAATAGGTTATCAAGAAGGCAAATGGAATGTTGGTCTTCATTGCTAGAGGGATTGAATTTAAGTGCAGGGAGGTTATGCTGCACCTGTACAGGGTACCGGTGAGGCCACACCTGGAGTACTGCATGCAATTCTGGTTTGCTTACCTGGATATACTGATATTGGAGACGGTGCGGAGGAGGTTCACCAGGTTTATTCCGGAGATGAGGGGATTAGCCTACGAGGAGAGATTGAGTTGTCTGGGACTATACTCACTGGAATTCAGAAGAATGAGAGGGGATCTTAGAGAAACATATAAAATTACGAAAGGGATAGATAAGATAGAGACAGGAAGGTTCTTTCCACTGATAGGTGAGACAGGAACTAGGGGGTGTAGCCTCAAGATTCAGGGGAATAGATTTAGGACTGAGATGAGGAGAAACTGCTTTTCCCAGAGAGTAGTAATCTCTGGAATTCTCTGCCCTGGGAAGCAGTAGAGGCTACCTCATTAAATATATTTAAGACATAGATAGATTTTTGCATAGTAGGGGAATTAAGGATAATGGGGAAAAGGCAGGTAGGTGGATCTGAGTCCACGGCCAGATCAGACATGACCAGTCAAATCCCTTATCTTGTGGGCCTTCAATTTTTTAAAGAAAAAGCAAAATAGAAACTAATTTTTTTTTGAAAAGATGTTGAATTGAGAAAAACTATTATTCATTAGTTGTGAGCACTAGTAACCTCGCTTTAATTTTCACCACATTCTGGGCCAATATTGCAAGCTTCAGACTGCTCTTCTGACAGTGCTGCCCTGCTTCAGTACTGCAGTGTACCTTCAGTTGTGAATTGATGCAGTGAATTCAGGTTAGAATCAATCACTTTCTCACACTGAAGAACGATACTATCATAAAGTCAAGCCAGCAATTTATTTTACACTTTGTTCTTGACTAATTACTTTAACTTTGGATTTTGTTTAGATCACTGTCTTTTAGTTTTTACCTTAATAGTATTTTACAACCATGCACGATTTTGTAAGTAGGCCGATGAAAGACCAGAAGAAGCTTAGCAAAATAAAAAAACAGTTGTGTGTAATTCACTAGAAGCATGATCATTATATTAATCAACATTTAATGTGGATTTATGAAGGATATTATACATCTATGACTGTTTAATTTTGTGGTGCTGGAATTTTTTTCTGAGTTGCATGCTTGAAACATCTAGATAAAATCTCTATTTATTTCCTGAACTTCTCTGGAGCAAGAATCCCTAACAATTTAGACAGAAGTCATCAAGTTGTCTACAACCACAATTTAAAGGCACAGTAATGCTTTTGTTAGAACCTCTTATATTCACTGGGAAAGATCTTTCAGTACATTAAACAACCAGAGTGGAACAAAACAGAATGAGGCTTTTGTATTGCAATTTTTTTGCCGTGTCATGGAAAATTTCAGTTCTCCATGAAATTACAACTAAAAGCAGTTACTCAAGAATAAAATGTCATTGGCAGTTGACCAGTGTGTTATTCAGATGTGTGTAGCTAGATATAAACAATATGATTTCATATACTCCAGGATAGAAAGCATAAAGTTGTATTACTTATGTAATTGATATTTCTTAATTACTACCTTTTCACAGTATAAATATTAATGAATTTTAAGATTTTTTTTCTGGGGCAGCAAATTGTTTAAAAATAGGTGCAAATTGACTATTTTACTATTTATTTGTTTTTATTTAGGTATGGGTTGGCTCAGTTACAGAGATAACAAAAAATGATCTGAATGCAGAAGATAAAGACTCGTCCCCAGAAGAACTAGTCTATTCTGTCACTCCTCCTAGCAATGGCCACCTTGCTCTAAAGATGTCACCAAATAAGCGCATCCTCAACTTTACCCAATTTCATATCGATAATGGCCAACTTGTCTTTGTTCATAGTGGTAAGCTTTGTTGTTATTTAACTTTCAAGTTTGTTTGGGGAAATCTTAAAGCAGTGTAAAACACAATATTGTTTTGGAACTTAATGAGGAAATTGGATACTATTTTAGCAGTTTTATAAATATTGGATTGAAAGCTGACCCACAGGAGAATAGTGGATGTGGTAGTCATGTTAATAAACTAAACTAATTTGTACAACTGGAACATGGGGATTAGCTGGACATATGGGAATGGAAAATAACCAAGTTTCATCTGAACATTGCAGAGGCCATAATGACTGCATCATTGATTTAGATGTGGCTCATAAAGTTGATGCCTGGGGCAGATCAGCCATGATCATATTGAATGAAAGGGCATTCATGATGGATTGAGTGGCTGACTGCTATTTTCTTTATGATTTTTGTTCAGAAAGCATTTGATAAATTAAAACTCATTGAATTAGTAACTAGTGGGATTCAAGGGTAGGGCAAGAGTAACAGGCAGGAATTGTCTGTTACTGGGGGTCACCACAGTAGTTACATAGAATTACACTTTGGGTTACTGCATTACGTAATTTTCCAGAATTTACTGACCAGATTAAACCTTCCAGCCAGATGCCAGTAAATGAAATACTTTAAATCTGAATGCATTAAGTTGATGAGTGACACACTAATCATAATGTGTATAAATGTAAGTAGTGGAACGCAGTAAAGAATTTCATGAGTAAAGGCAGGAAAGATCAAATGCAATCTTATCTTTTTACAGGAGCTCTAGAAACATCAGCAAAGAAGGGTGTTAACTGGTCCAGTATGCAGTGACAATCTTGGAGATGACGGTGTAACTTTAGGGTTTTATTATGTGAGATAAGATCCACAATGGATTAAATTTTACATTAGCGAGTGGAAACAGAAGGTATAATTAGGCCAGATTGCTTATGTCATTTTACACTTTATGTTCTTGGGATTAGTTCATGAACTTTTGGGACAGTGGAAGTATAAACCAGGAAAGGGTGAATATTGAAGTTGAGAGTTTCTGCATAATTGGTGATACAGGGGAAAATGCACTCATTTTTCTGAGGTTTTTTTTTTGCTTGCAATGATATTCTTACAATGATATTCTGGTACATTTTTATCAATATAAATGAAAATAGGTTCAAGACAAAAAATCTAGAAAACTTCTATAACTACATTTTAATAATTGAAAATAACTTCATAAAAAACAAAGCCAGATAAAACTGTTTACTAGTTTCATTAGTCTCCTTCAGTCAGCTTCATAGTAAATGAAAAACTTTTCAATTTTTAAAGAGTATGTCCATTGGACCAAAAGTAAAGCTTTTTTTTAAGAGCTTGCATGAAATGGATGCAATTAGTGGAAACTCCCCATTAATTTGAATTAGAATTAAGGCAAGTTCTGTCATCAGGGTTTGGACTCCAATCAGATTGCCTTGAAATTTACCCAGGCAGTTAAATGTGTTAAAGGCTCATTGTGTGGTGTACCAATGACAGTTTGAGTTGTGGGTCTACTGCAGTTAACTTCAGTCATCGGAATATACAGCAGGTCGGGACAGAGAAGTGGGCTGGTGGTCAGAAGACCAGCATGAGGATGTGTGTATGGGGAGGATTGGATAGCTCAAAGGGTTGGAGTTTGCATCCACTGATCAGAGCCTTATGCTGGAGGAAGGGGATGGTGGTGGTGCAGATAATAAAACTCTACTCAAATTAGGCTTGCTAAAGGCCCAGAAACAACTGTGGAATAATTTTGACTTTTCCCAAATCTGGCACCTGATGCTGTTAGCATTTGAGATTCATAGATAGTTCCCAGGTTTTCTCTTTAATTATTGGTTGTGATCAGTCTGTCAGTGCTACCAGATTGGCATCTGGTGTTCTGGAAAACCTCCTCAGTGGTTGGGGCAGTCCAAAGATTAGGGCCTGTGTCCATATATCATGGACTTGATGTGAATGTTCTGAAGATTGAATGCTAGGTTTAGCCATCAGAGTTTGTAGGGATTGGGGGAGAGGGTAGGCCATTGATGTATAGAGTGTGGTTGGCACATGAAATTAAAGAGAATCTACCTAGATCATGTTTCCCAGCACTGGACTAGGACATGATCCAAGAGGCCACCTCTGCACAACACTATGATTGTGGTCCCAGGGAACAACATTGACATGTGTGATTTATTTATTATGATCCAAAAATAGGCTATTTTTCCATTGGATTCATGCTGGCACCCAACAAAGCAGTCCAATCTCCATTCTCTCTGTAACCTTGCAACTGATTCCTTCACACGTCTCTCAACTCCCCATTGGTTTGCTTTGCTGCTTTCCTACACTAGTAGGTAATTTCAGTGGCCAATTACCCCAGTAGCATGTCTTTGGGATGTGGGTAGAAACCAGTGAACCAAGTGAAAACCTACATGGTCATTGGGAGAACATGCAAACTCCACACCAGCAATACCCAAGGTCCCTGGAGCCATGATGAAACCTAGGTCCCTGGAGCCATGAGACAGCAGCACTAACTGCTGCACCATGGAGCTGACTAGAAATTCCTGACTGAATTTCTGGAAAGGTATAACTGGATGCGGAAATGTTTGCAATTAAATTCCACTCCAGTAGTAGTTTTCCAGAGGAGCGAAAAGTCAATCAAACCCAATTTGTGCTAGACAGAACTTTCATATGAAATTCCTCAATCTTATTTTATGGTTGGAAAAGCCTGGACAAAATTGCACTGCAATTGGAATGCTGTACCAAGTTTATTTGTGCGTTCTGTAACATGGCTTAGAACCACACATAGTCTTTTCATCCTCCAAACTTGTAATATAGGGGCTCATCTTAAATAAAGCATTACCTTAATTTTAATGTAAAAATAATTCACTGAATTAATAGTGTCTGATTTGATATTGGCTCATTTTTAATAAGATCTCAGTGATAAGAGGCAACAGAATTTTGGCATAAGAACATTTCCATCGTCTGGCAACTCCCACACACTTGGTGAAAATATGGTGATCTCTTCAATAAATTACTGTACCTACTTGTTTGTACCACCAGATGGAAGTCTTTTTGCACTGACTGATGCAGTCAAAGAGAAAGCATGGGAAATGACAATGGATCCGAACATAGAGTACAGCATCAAGTCCCAGATTAGGAAAAGGCCATCATTGTTCCACACTTGTTCCTCAGCCTTTAACGGTGCAGAAACAACATTTAGCAGGCATAGTTCATTAGAGTTTTATGACCATTGGCTCGTATCCCATTAATCAGATCAGATCTACTGCTGTGGGGGTTGAGGAAAGGGGAGTGGTTCATATCACAAGTTTCACTTCTAATACTGACCTGCTGTTGGACATGAATTAGAGTCTTAACTTCATTTAAGGGACATACACTATAAATAACTTGGTTTTCAGGAAGTTTTGTTCACTATAAATGTCCTCAGTCATGGAGATCAGCTGTGGATGTTTGTGGCTTTTGGTATGTTGTTGGAAAACATTGCTAAGTCCTCCTGCTTTCAGAGAGGAAATTAATTATGTAATGACCAGTAACTTGCTAAAAAGAAAGGCAGGATGTTTATTATTAGTGAAGAATGAGTTAACCAATTCAAAGACTTAAAATACAGAAAAGGATGCAAATTGATAATAGGGTAACCAGGGAAAATGAGAGGATTGTAAGGAAGCAGGAAGTCAAAACCTGCAGACATGCTTGTAAAATGAAGCTGAAAATGATTCCAACACAGTCATATTTTGGAATTGCATGAGTATAACTGGGTTGAGGGGTTGGGATGGATTTCATCAACTCTGGACAGGTGGAGTGTTGGATGACCACCAAACATGTTCACTGCCAGTTTCAGACTTGGTCTGTCTTAGTTTCTGATTCTCACAGTAACTGGCTGCCCATAATAAGTAGCAAAAAAGTACAGGTTTTGTTACTGAGAGCAAGCGAAGAGGAGGAAGTCTCAAGGGAGCCTTGTAAGAAGCTGGAGAGAAATTATGGTTCAGAAGACGTGAGAACTGCTGCCTCTCTTCTCTAGCAAGGCCCTATCATTGGGCATGCCCAGAACAATTAGATTTTAATAATGCTGTTCCAGGCTGGGAGCCCATTAACTAAATCCTTCTATCCGGAATCCATGGTAACAACCACTTCTACCCATCAAGCTCACCCGTTTTCCCTTCCCCACCCTTGGGAAGGTGGTGGTTATCTGGTATGAACTGTAGGTAGTAGAGGCAGATACATTTGCAATGTTTAAAGGCCTTGGGAAAGGCATAAAGGGATATGGGCCTAATGCAGGCAAATGGAATTAGCATAGATGGGCATCACAGTCGGCATGGACGAGGTGGACCTAAGGGGCCTGTTTCTGTATAGTACACTGACCAATTCTTATCCCTAATTCTCTTGCACCTCAAACTTTGAACACCCATCATCAAAGTATCAGTAACGACACCTGATTCCTTGCCACGGAGCAACAATTTCAGGCCGGGCAAACCACTCCCACTTCCATGTCCTGATCAGGCCCTTGTTATCAAACCAAATTCCCTCCTCTGCATCAATTGGGCTCTTATTGTCTGAAGTCCCTGTCCTCCAACAACCAGCACTCTTTCTCCACCCTGACTCAATTGTAGATCTGCTTTTGGTCTCGGGTTCCATATTTTCATTGTATACCCTATGGTAGTACCCAGGGCTTTGGAATAGGACAGCAGGTCCTCCATTTGCTGCAGAGAACGGGACTGTTGAATTTTAGAGTTTCTTTGACTTAAGATGAGTTGTTTATCTAACTTGAATCTGGATGGTTGCAAATATACTTAGTTTATCAACTCTATTTTCAGGAGCCATGTCAGGTGGATTTAATTTTCAGGTTACGGATGGATTGAACTTTGCTCCTCGACAAATCTTCACCATCACAGCAGCAGCATTAGTGATAAATATGGCAACAAATAATGGTTTACAAGTCTTTCCAGGTAAGCTGTCAGTTCCTGGGTTCTGTTTTCATCACTTCATGTATTTTAGAGTACTTCAAATGATGAAATGGTCTGTCACCAAACAAACACAGATTTATTTTCAAGGGTTTTTAAAATAAAAGCTTAGAACATTATTCCTGAAGAGCATCTCTGTACTGTTGTTAGCCCAGGTACATTCAACTGGCTACTTCTGTGGCATTTCTCTTCAAAGCACAAAAAACAAAACAACAAAATATACCTACTGCATCTGAAATTGAAAATGCATGCTGCATGTACAGCAAGCAAAGTCTGTCTCACCAGAAGGAAATGAGTTATTATTTACACTGCTTTCGTAAGGACACCAGATGGGAGAATGGTAGAGGTGGGTGGGCTGGGCAGATGCTCACATCAAAAGCTAAAAGAGGAACTTAAGGTAGATCAATGTCTTGGACTCTGGCAGCAGCCCAATTTGGACAGGCTGTCAACTGTTGCTGTTCCTCTCAACTATTTGGTTAAGTCCTTTCTCCAGTATTTTTAGGCCTCTGCCATTTGTGAACTGGATATGTGCAATTAAAATTCCTGCATCTGACATCAGTCATCACTGCATCCCAACCGACTTTGCTTTACATCCTGTGTCTGGGATCAGGTTTAAATTAAAAAAGACTCCTGTATAGTGCCTTAAAAAGTTTTCACGATACAAGATGATCCCTAAGCCGATATCTCAAATTTCAATACCAAATTGGCTGAATCTGTTCTTCCCCCCTGTCAAGAGAAGCATAATAAAGTTCAGCAACTTTCAGTACTACAGAGTCAAAGTCCTGTTTTATTCTCGTGAGCTGTTCTTTAACTACAAAACCCTTGACAAGTTAACTCTGTAATAAGGAAGATCTGTTCAAACTAGTGATTGTTGTGGATGGTGAATCAAAGTTTAAGGGCAACATTTCCAGCGAAATTCTCCACTCAGAAGGGGCTATCTTCATCTGTAAATGCAAAGAATCATAATTAATCTTGTAATGCCTTTCTCGTCCATGTTTTGTTGATATAACACCATCTATTGCTTGTTCGCTCACGTTTTCAGAGTTACTTAACCTTCTGTATCCCTGATGATACCAATAGCATTAAGTTCCTTAAATGAAAAACATAAGAAGTAGAATAAGGTGTACACGATGCTCCTGCCTCGCAACGCAATCAAGTCATGGCTGATCTTTTACCTCAGTTCCACCTTCCTGCACTATCCTCACATCCTTTAATTCCCTTAATATTTAAAATCAATCTCTGTCTTGAATATATGCCCGGAAATGGTTGAGAGCTTCAAGTTCCAAGGTGCAAATATCACTCTGTACTGTTTTCACACGTACTACATCAATGCACTCTGTGCTAACTCAATGTAACTGCACTGTGTAATGAATTGACCTGTACGATCAGTAGGCAAGACAAGTTTTTCACTACCTCGGTACAAGTGACAATAATAAACCAATACCAATACCAACAAATTTGTCCTGGTCCAGCCACATGAACACTATGGCCAAGAAAGCACACCAGCACCTCTACTTCCTCAGAAGGCAAAGGAAATTTGGCATGTCCCTGATAATTCTTACCAATTTTTATAAATGCACCACAGAAGGTATCCTATCCAAATGCATCACAGCTTGGTGCGGCAGCTACTCTGCCCAAGACCGCCAAGAAATTGCAGAGAGTTGTGAACACAGCCCAGTCCATTAGGCAAACCAGCCTCCCTTCCATTGACTGTCTACACTTCCCACTGCCGTGGGAAAGCAGCTAACATGATCAAGGACCCCTCCCACCCCAGTCATTCTCTCTTCTCCCCTTTCCCATTGGGCAGAAGATGTAAAAGCTTGAGAGCACGTACCACCAGGACTCAAGGACAACTTCTATCCTGCTGTTATCAGACTCTTGAATGGATCTTTTGTACACTAGAAGATGAAATCTTGAACTCTTGATCTTCCAATTTACCTTATTGTGGCCCCACACTTGTCTACCTGCACTGTACTCTCTCTGTAACTGCAACACTATATTCTGCATTCTGTTTTCTTTTTATTACTTTGACATACTTGTGGCATGATCTGTCTGAATCATGACAAAACAAAAGCTTTTCACTGTAGCTAGGTATGTGACAATAAAATCCAAAACATTCAATATGATATTTACTGAATGAGCCTCCACAGTCCTCTTGGGTAGAGAATTTCACTAGTTCACCACGCTCTTGGTGAGAAAATTGCTTCTTATCGCTATCCTGAATGGCCATCCTTCATTCTGAGACTATGATCCCTGGTTCATGATGCCCCAGCTGGAGAAACATTATTACTGTATTTACTCTGTGAAGCCTCTTAAGGGCTCTTTGTTTCAATGAGACTGCCTCATTGGGCCTATACTCTCAAGAGTTTAGGTTAGTCTGCCTAATCACACCTTGTACAATAAAGTCACCCATCCCACAAATGAATCTTGTGAATATTTTTGTGACACTCCTATCACAAGTGTTTCCTTAGAAGTAGGGAGACCTCCACACATTGTTCTGGCTGTTGTCACGCCAGGGTGCTATGTAATTGGAGCAAGTTGTCTCTACTGTTATACTCAAATCTTACAATAATTTACCTTTTGTTTTTCCAATTGTGTGCTGAACCTGCAGGCAAATTTGAAATGATTCATGTACAAGGATACAGCAGTTCTTTTGAATACCAATACTTACAAAATCTCTGACCTTTTTTTTAAAAAAAGACTCTGCATTTCTATATTTTTTACTAAAGTAGATGACTTCACATTTTTTCCACATTACTGTATACTTAATCTGCTGTGTTTTTGTCCAGTCACCTAAAATGTCTTTAATTCTCTGCAGTGCCTCTGCTTGCCATTCACAGCTAACACTGCCAGTCAGTTTTGTATCATCAACAATCATCCAAGTATTACATTTGATCTGCCAATCTAAATCATTGATGTGGATTGTGAACAGCAGGGGCACCAACACTGATCTCTGTCAATTCCCACTAGTTACAGCTTCCTGTCTAAACAGGCCCGTTTATTCCTTCTCTCTATTTCCTATTCATTAACCATGCCAGTATATTAACCCAATACTTTTGCGCTGTAATATTTTATGATCTCTTGTAAAGAAGCTTATTGAAGGTCTGCTGAAGGATCAAATATAAACATCACCTGATTCAAATTTATTTATTCTATTTACAACCTCAAAAGACTCCAACAGGTTTGTCAAGCACTATTTCTTTTTCTTAGATCCATGTTGATTCTGCCCAATCCCATCATTATTTTCTAATAGAAACAAAAATTTGATTTAAAAGAAATTCATCATGTTGGTACTGTAATAACGTGGTTTATGTTCCTCATTCTCCTAAAGGAAAATGTCCAACTCCCACTGTTAAATGTCTTCTCTTGGTTGTTTTTTTTAAACTCATTTTGTATCTGATGAATGCAGGAACATTTGTCTATTTACACGATTTCTTATGGTATTTTTAGCCACTGAGTTTTGAGGGGGATTTGTTGAAACTACCTGTGGGTGTGGTGACTGGGAACATGGTTTGAGTCACTGCTTGAGATTTGAGTTGCAGAGAATTATGCTGCACTCTGTGAATAAAGGAGAATTGTGTCTGGCCCTTTAAATAACCCCTCCAGTGTTTGTAAAGGCCAGTTCTTCTGTCAGGAAACAGCATCTCTAATATAAATCTGGATGCATTGGTTGACCTGTAGTGTTAAACCAACTACAGGAGTTTGTTTCTGGAAAATTGAAAGACAGAATATATCATACAATGTAAGAACCACAACAAGTTTAATATTAATTACACTTTATAACTACCTTTTGGCTATAACGCAATTTGAGATCTGGTGTGCTTCATAAGTTCTCAGTCTTTTGTGGTAAACTTGCATAGGATCTTGTTCAGACCACAGTAGGAATAGTGTGAGGAATTTTGGTTCCCATATTATATAAAGGATTTTGCAGTACTGGAGAATGTATAAAACAATATACTAGATTGATAGCTGTACTAAGAGGATATCTTTTTAGGATATGATAGTCCCTCATTCCATGGTGGTGTCGGTGGTGTCTGCGCTGTGCACAGTTGTGGGGAAAGAGGCAGCAGGCATCATAATGTCTAGGCATCCATGTGTGCGCAGTGAGCATCTGCAAGTTGCAAAAGTTCACAAGGAGTGATGTGCAGGCAGGGAAGTTTCTGCAAAGATCATTTGCTCCCAGTCAGGCATGTGTTCTCCTTGCTATACAGTATGACTTAAAGGATGAACAGAGACCAGATAAAGCAGGGCAAGCTATTTAAAGTGGGAAGAGAGAATGGCTCTCAGCAGGAAGGGAAATCTATCCAGTGCACTCGGGGAGCAGCTCTCCTGCCTGGATCTGAGCAACAATGCGAGAAGTGCCGGCACTTCAATGTGAAAACGGTCCAACAAGGTTTCCTTCACTGAGATTTGCCATTTTTAAGGAGGTATAATGCACAGAATGTGGATGTTGCTAATTGTCCCCTGAACATAATGGTTCGTTAGGCCCTTTCAGAGTTGAAATTCAGCCATATCAGTGGGTCAGGAGTTGCATATAAATCAACTTGTATAAGAATAAATTGGTAAATTGGTTTATTATTGTCACAAGTACTGAGGTACAGTGAAAAACTTCTCTTGCATACTGTCCATACAGATCAATTCATTACAACAGTGCATTGAGGTAGTACAAGGTAAAACAATAGCAGAGTGCAGAATAAAGTGTTAGCAGTACAGATAAAGTGCAGCGCAGGTAGACAGTAAGGTGCAAGGTCACAACAAGGTAGATTGTGAAGTCAGGAGACCATCTTATAGTACTAGGGAACCATTCAAAAGTCTTATAACAACAGGATAGAAGCTGTCCTTGAGCCTGGTGGTATGTGCTTTCAGGTTTTTGTATCTTCTTCCTGATGACTTTGATTATCCTGGCTGAATAACTGAGGCAGTGAGAAGTGTAAACAGAGTCCATGGAAGGGAGTCTGGTTTCCATGATGTGCTGAGCTGTGTCCACAACTCTCTGCAGTTTCTTGTGGTCATGGGCAGAGCAGTTGCCTTACCAAGCCGTGATGCATCCAGATAGGATGCTTTCTATGGTGCAATGACAAAAATTGGTGAGGGTCAAAGGGGACATGCCAAATTTATTTAACCTGCTGAGGAAGTAGAAGTACTTGTGAGCTTTCTTGGTCATGGCATCAACGTGGTTGGACCAGGACAGGCTATTGGTGGTGTTCACTCCTAGGAATTTGAAGTGCTCAACCCTCTCAACCTTAGCATTGTTGATGCAGGCAGGTGCATGTGCACCACCACCACCACCACCAGCACCCCCCCCCACCAAACTCCCCCCTTCCTTAAGTTAATGACCAGTTTTTGCAGTTTTTGTTTTGCTGACAGTGAGGGAAGGGTTGTTGTCATGATACCATGTCACTAGGCTCTCTATCTCCTTCCTGTACTCTGACTCATCATTATTTGACTCATCATTATTTGAGATACAGCCCACTACACATCTGCAAACTTCTGGATGGAGTTTGAGTAGAATCTGACCACGCAGTTGAGTGTATAGGGAATAGAGCAGAAGGTTGAGGATACAGGCTTTTGGGGTGCCAGTGTGGAGAATAATCGTGCTGGAAGTGTTGCTGCCTATCCTCACTGATTGCGGTCTGTTGGTCAGGAAGTTAAGGATCTAGTTGCAAAGGGAGGAGTTGAGCCCCAGGTCTCAGAGTTTGGTGATGAGTTTGCTTGGAATTATAGTATCGAAAACGGAGCTGTAGTCAATAAACAATAGTCTAACGTGGATGTCTTTACTGTCCAGATGCTCCAGAGATGAGTGTAGGGCCAGGGAGATGGTGTCTGCCATAGACCTGTTTCGGAGGTAGGTGAATTGCAGTGGGTCGATGTTGTCTGGGAGGCTGGAGTTAATACATGCTGTGACCAGCCTCTGGAAGCACTTCATGATGGTGGATGTCAGAGCCACTGGTTGGTAGTCGTTAAGGCACGTTACCTTGTTTTTCTTAGGTACTGGGATGATAGTGGCTTTCTTAAAGCAGGTGGGAACCTCACATTGAAGCAGGGAGAGTTAAAAATGTCTGCAAATAACCCCGCCAGCTGATCTGTGCTTGTATGTTTCAACTTGTTCTGACAAGCTGAAACTTGCATACCAAAGCTCACTTGGTTCGATTTCCTGCTCCCTTTTAATCTTACTGAGTTTACTGAAATTTAGTATATTAATGTTTAACATGTTTGGGGGAAAAATGTTTGTTGGGGTATTAATGAGGGTAACATCCAATAGTCCGGATAATCTGCAAGTCTGGCACCAGCAAAGTCCTGAAGTGCTGGATTATCGGGGGTTTACTGGAGTATTGGAGATTTACTTAAATTGGAGCAAGGCTAAGTTTAATGGCATTAGGCAGAAACTGGCATAGGTTGGTTGGGAGTGGCTGTTAGCAGGTAAAGGGACATCTGGCAAGTGACAGGCTATTAAGTGAGAAAGGAAGAGTTTAGGACCAACTGGCAGGATTAGGGAACCCTGGTTGATGAGGGATATTGAGGCTCTGGTCCGGAAAACAAAGAAAGCATTTGTCAGGTATTAGCAGTTGGGATTCCTTGAATAGTATAAAACATGTAGGATTACATTTAAGAAGGAAATCAGGAATGCAAAAAGGATACATGAGATATCCTGGGCATATAAGGTAAAAGAAAATCCTAAGAGGTTCCATAAGTACATAAGGGAAAGAGTAACAAGCGAGAGAATGGGGTCCCCTTGAGGATCACTGTGGTTGTCAGTTTTAAAAAAGGACATCAAACTCATCCTGGAAAGACTGTCACTCTAAATTAATGTATTTACTCATTGATAAATTGGGATATATTTTAACATTGTATCAAATGCTCACCTGTGCCTTTCATAATTAGCATTCCCACAAGTCTTCAAAATATTGGCCCAAGTCAAGGGAATTCAACATCGCACTATTTTGAATGAAAGTAGAATCATTATAATTAACTTTTAACTGTGGCTGCGAAGATTTTAACAAAGTCATATAAATATCCTTGGGAATTCTTGAATGGTGCAAGTCATTTACATTGTAATGTTCTGTAGTTTAATGTTGAATGAAATAGTTGCACTGTTTCTTTGGCACAAGTTTCAGTGCTGTAAGTTTTGGGACAATTTGTGTCTTAAGATTCCCAGCTTCATGAACTGAATTCTGTGTATGTTACAACTAGCCCCAGATCCCAAGCAATAAACTAATTATATGCCAGCTACTATAAGCATTTGCTATGCTGTAGGTCCATAGTTACCAAGGAAGCCTTTTTATAAACCCAGTAACTAAGACCTGTAGGAAAAGCAAGTTGTCTATTTAAACATCTTCCATTCAGTGTTGGAGTTGTGCTTCATTTGAATGGTTCTGGAAAGAGCATATGTCTGGTATACCCAAGATATTTGTAATGAAGATATTCAGTGTTCTCATTGCCCCAAGTTACATAAACCAGCAATATGTGCCAAAAGCTGTGAATACTATGCCAAAAGTACAATAGCGCATTCACAGTCGTTGATGAATCTGATTATGACATGCAGTAAAATTGTATGCGATAAAGATTGAGGCTTGGAAATTCAATCCCACAATAGCTTTATAGCATTATGCATTTCCCCCCCTAAAAGTGGAATGTATAATCATTTTCCAGTCATTTTGCATCACCCTGGAAATAGACTGAGTATTTCCAGTGATGATTGGCATTTGCACTGGAGTTCTGGCATCAAATGTATACCTAATGACATTGTAAAACATTGTTTTCCAACTGATATGTATGTTTTTGGTCAATTACAAACCAAACCAAGTTTCTATAACACTTTCCTGTGAAGTTCCACAGTTTAAGAAAAACACTCACACTCTAGCTCGCGACTTCAACAGCCTAGACACTGGCTGCTCATTATAAAACATGTTTCTAATAAAGAATGCAGCTTCTACAGAGCTACACTGCCACTTGAGCATTTGGAAATTATGTGCAGTGGGCTTTTGTTGGCCAACGTTACTGTAAGATTCGGAACTGAATCTGATTGGGGCCCAGTATGGTCCAGGATGGTTGAAAAGAAGGAAGGAAGTAGGCAGTTCTTAGGCAGTCCCTCAGGATTGAAGGTAACTTGCTTCCACTCTGGTTTTGAGAGTTCTGACGTGGCTGACAACAACAATGTGTGTGTCTCCCACCGATGGGAGATTGAGTGGGCAAATGAGTAGTTTATGAGGTGGTGTTCCTTCCATTGCTTCTGCAGAGCTTCTTGGTGCCCAGCCACTGTGAAACTCAGTCAATTAATGTGGATACAACAATGCTTCAGAGAAAATCACAAAGGAACAGGCAACATTCTTGATTTTGCGTAGTAATGTCTCTGTTGGTATAAATATCTGACATGGGTTCCTTTGACCTCAGCAGCCCCGACTAGGGAGAAATCTTAAATTAGTGATTCCACAGAGGAAAATGGTATTTGAAGATCAAGACCTCAGATCTGGTACAAAACTCATTCTCTGCCAGGCAGCAGCGATCTCTGCCTTCCTATAAGCTACCAAGACATGAATTACCTATGGATGGTGCTGGAAAACACTATCAATAGCAAATATGTAGCTCTTTAACACAGCAAGATATCCCAAAGTACTTCATAGTAGCATTACCAAACAAAGTTTGACACCTAACTTCATGTTTTACAATTTCAATCTGTACTAGGTTCTCAATCTTTTTGAGTTAAAATTTTGGTAATTGAAGATTTTGGGAGTTCGCAGCAAAAATGACACACATTAGATATGTAGGTCCCAAACAAATATGCTCTACAAAGATAAGTTACCTTTTTAGAGGTTTTTTCATCTTTATTGACAGTAACAGTTAGAAAGCTCATGATGCATGCTCTGATATCTTCTATCCTGAAGTAGCAATTGGTGGTTCTTTGCGAGTAGTCTGTTGCCTAAACCAGCAAGGTATTTCGGATATCCACCAGTAGGGTATCTGTAGGGGGCAGAATATCACCATTTTGACGCTATGGGTACAAGCAATCCCAATACTGGGAAGTTAAAATCTCTCCCCACGTTCCCTGCCCTTCCCCCTTCGAAAGCCATCAATAAGTTAGGATAATTAAAAAATAAGTTTATGTTTCATCCCTTAATTACAATATCAGATATGGGTATTAAGACAGTGTTGAGATTTAAGTTCATTGTAGACCTCACTGTCACTTTGGGAATTTTTTGTCCATATGGACAGCACTGTATTGTGATTGTGTATTCCTGATCAATAAGCTTCCAAATTTGTTTATTTTGGAATTTTAGTTAATTTTTAATTATTTTGGAAACCATCCAGAAGATGCTGCTCCAATCTTCTCCCCTTCTATCCCAAAAGGTACTAACCTGGCAGTTCAGCAGACCACCAACAAGTCACTCCAGTCCATCGTGTGCAAGCCCAGAAAATGAATGTCACAAAGCTATTCTACTGTGGAGAGTACATCATGAGAGCCAGATCTTATTTCTACCCACTGCCTTGTACTTTCTGTTAGGCTGACTGGATAGCGAACAATGTTGGAGAGAATCACTGATTTAAGTTTTCTCCCTAGTCTCAGCTGCTGAGGTCAAAGGAAGCTGTGTCAGATTTTTATACCAATAGAGACATTACTACCTAAAATCAAGGAATGTTGCCTGTTTCTATGTGATTTTCTCCGAAGCAATGTTGTATCCACATTAAGTGACTGAATTCCAAGAAGCCTCATGGAAAGATTACTGACGTCCCCATGCAGGCATCATTTAAAATTCTTTAAACGTCTGTGGTTTGTTTCATTTTGGTAAATTGAGGGATTTTGGGCTTTTTAATGTTTTTGTTATAATACATTAGACTGTAATTTGACAATAACAATGAAGATTGAGGCCTGGGCTTTGTCCAATAATAGTAATAGTGACTCAGTAGCCAGTTTTGCATCTCTTCTGATAGTTGTTTCAATGAACTTTTAAATGTTAAAAACTAAACAAATATCAATTCACTGTTGTCTATTTTAAACAATCACAAAGTTATAATTACATGCTAAATCTATCTTTGTTAATCCATTACAAAACTGCCTTTGTTTTGTGTTTCTGATCAAATCTTCAAATTTTTCAAATCTGTCAATAAGCATTTCTGTACCATTTCCAACCAAATTCCTATCCAAAAGCCTTGAATATGTTGCTACCTCCTGAAACCAAGGCCTATCTCTCCCAGAACTTCTGGTTTGATTCTCTCCAATCAGATTTCCACCATATCATTGTTCTGAAATAGCCCCAAAAAAGTCACAAACGAAACTGCCACAATGTGAAGTTATCCCTTCTCAATCTGTCTATAGACTGTGATACAGTTGTCCACCTCATCCTTCTCCTGTGTCTTGCCTCTGTCATCTGGTTAATTGAGACTGCACTTGCTTGATTTCATTCTTTTATATCCAGTTGTAGCCAGAGAATCGCCTGCGAAGATTTTGCATTCCACTCCCACATGGTGGTCTTCAGAGTCTTCCCAGCTGACATAATACAAAAGCACAGCATTTAGTTCCATGTGGAAGCATCCTGTTCTACCACACAAGCATCATCTTCAACCCTTCCACCATCCCTCATCAGGTATAATAGTTGCTGGGTACCTATTGCTGGATGAACAAAAATCAAGCCCAACTAATTGGGAGGAAGGTATTGTTTTACTCCCCTGCTGAAAGTTCAGTTCCCTAATAAACTCCATCCTTTTCCCTGACCATTGTCAGAAAATCAACCAAGTAATTCAGAACTTGGTATTGTATTTGATCCCAAGATGAGCTTCCTACCACATATCCATGCTATGACCAAGACTGAACTACCTGCACCTCTGCAATGTGCCCTTCATGTGTCTCAGCTGAAATTCTTTGTTACCTCCAGACCTTTTGTTACCTCCAGGCCTATTCCAAAGCACTTCTGACAGGCCTCTTTTCTCCATGCTCCATGGACACAAGCTCATCCAAAATGTTTGTTTTATTTTAAGCACCAGCTTGCAGCCAGCCCCATTCTCCCATCATGCTTGTACTTCTGATCTGCTTACTCCTGGTCTGGCAATACTTCAATTTTAACATGGTCACTCTTATTTCCTCACCCCTCTCTATTTTCATAACTTGCTACACCCCTAAACCCACTGTAAAAATCTGTTCTGCTAGCTCTTGACTGCTTGTGCAAGCCCATATTTATTATTTGCCCCATGAGTGGCAGCTGACTATCACCTGCCAAGGCCCCCAAGCTCGAGAATTCTGTTCGTAAACTACTTTGCCTCTCTGCTCAAAATGTGCTTTTGTTTTTAATCCAAGCTTTTGATCATCTACCCTTTATGTGTGGCTCAGTGTCAAGTTCTGTGTGATAACACTCCTTTGAAGCAGATGTTATCATGTTGAAGTTGCTATATAGTAAAAGTTGTAGCAGATGTGGCACTTTTGACAGGCTTTCTGCAATGTTTGCTAAGGTTGTTAATTTTTATTGCATTTCCAAATATGCAGATTATTGAACTTTTTTTTATTGTTTCTTATATTTTCTTACAACCTTTTTCAAAACATGAAGAGCTGTTTATGTTTTTGCATCTTTTACAATAAAAATTGAATTTTATTATATTTCTGTTTTCAAAGGAGGATAGCAGCATCTGTGTGTAGATTAGGAAAATTTTGAGCAATAAAATTGTTGCCAGAATTGTGTAAAGCAACTCTGCGTTAATACATCATGTTGTGGAGTACTACGGCAGGCATGGTAGTGTAGCA
The DNA here is from genome assembly GCF_009764475.1 of Pristis pectinata. Classification (NCBI taxonomy): domain Eukaryota; kingdom Metazoa; phylum Chordata; class Chondrichthyes; order Rhinopristiformes; family Pristidae; genus Pristis; species Pristis pectinata. The sequence continues at coordinate 49,525,547 of NC_067406.1, read as the reverse complement.
GTTAGTGTAACGCTATTACAGTGCCAGTGACCCGGGTTCAATTCTGGCTGTTGTCTGTAAGGAGTTTGTATGTTCTCCCCGTGTCTGCGTGGGTTTCCTCCAGGTGCTCAGATTTCCTCCCACATTCCAAAGACATACGGGTTAGGAAGTTGTGGGCATGCTATGTTGGTGCTGGAAGTGTGGCGACACTTGCGTGCTGCCCTCAGAACACACTACACAAAGATGCATTTCACTGTGTGTTTTGATGTACATGTGACTAATAAAGAAATCTTATCTTAAAGATGTAGAAGTAGGTGAATGGTGAATGGCTTGGATCATCTACAATGAGCATTCCCATTGTATTCATTCTGTAGTTCTGATATTCCACTCATCACCATGCTTGAAGTATTTAACAGTTAAGGGGACTGAATTTGTGATGTTGCAGATTCATTGAAGACTGTGGCAATTATTTAAAGGGTCATTTGGGGGAAAAGAAATTACCGCCAGAAATTTAATCTGTTGGTACCTGTTTCTTGTATACAAATCTCACAACTCTGGGGACCTGGGGTTGATCCAGAGCTCAGGTGCTGTCTGTGTGGAGTTTGCACGCCCTCTGTATAACTGCACGAGTTTCCTCTGGATGCTTCGGTTGCCTCCCACATCCCAATGGCGTGCTGGTAGGTTAATTGGCTATTGTAAAATATGTCTTAGTGTAGATTAATGGCAAAAAGGGGAGTCGATTTGTGGCATGAGTTGCAGGGCTGCTAAGAAATAGAGGGGGAGTGCGACTAATTAGGATGGACTAATGGGATGGCCAGAGAGTCTGCACCAATCACAAGGGACCCATTTACACTAATTCCCTATTTTTCTTATTCTCCCAAAATTCCCATCAACTCCCCCCAGGTTTACCACTCATCCACGCACTAGGGACAATTTATAATGGCCGAATAACTTGCTCCCCTGCATGTTTTTTGGGATTTGGGAGAAAACTGGAGCACCCAGGGGAAACTGATTACAGTCACAAGGAGAGAATGCAAACTCCACACAGACCGGACTGGAGGTCAGGATCAAACCCAGATCACTAGAACTGTGAGGCAACATTTCCACTAGCTGCACCACTGCCACCCCATTCTGATAATGATGCCAGTTTTCAGTGTTAAGAATATTTAAAATATTATGGCTGGTTGTTCCATCATTGATTGCAGCCTTTTTATACCCTGCACGTCAGAGCTATGTGCTGCAGTTTCTGCTTCACTGATCATACTGCATTTTGTGGGGCTACTCATGGCATGAGACTCAATTGGGACAGAAGATGATGTGGGAGAGTGGACACACATATAGGGAAGATCATTGTGTCCTTTATCCCCTTTGTTTTCCCTCACATTTAGGGCAACCATCTATGCAGCTTTCTGTGACTACAGGGGGAGTGTTCCTTTAAGATGTGATGCCCTTCCTAACGTTCAGTGTGGCAACAGCATGGCCTTTGAAAGCTGTTCATGCAGCTCCCATTGGGATCTGCAAAATCCTGTTTTAGTTATATTTATATTTTTGGGCGATGCAGTTATTTTTTTTTGCAGAGGACTATACACAGTATATGTTTAGCCCATCATGAAAAAGAGAATTCCCAATTCTAGGCATACGTCCAGGAAAAATGATCAGAATGACTATTATTAGTGGATAGCAACAAAGTTGTGAATGTGTGGATTAAGCCAATAAAGTACATCCAATGCAAACAGCAATAAATAAAAACCAAAAAAACTTTTGGCCATTATTTATGCAAGGATATTCCATTGGTCTACTACAATGTAGCATGCTTTGTGTATCATGCAATCCAGTTATAAAGAATAGGAAATCAATCAAAGACTTATCTCAGTCTTATGTACATAAAATGGTGTTCATTAGTGAAGCTCTTGCTGATACTGCGTTCTGAAGTACACTTCCACATCACTGACTGTGATCATTCCAATGTTGATGGGCATGCCTGTTCTATTTAGGTTTTAAGATCTCAAATGTTCCTCTGCCCTCTCTACATTTCTACCTCTTTCTTTTAAAAAAAAAGCTTTAAAACCTTGCTATTTGACCAAGTCTTTTAAACATCCCTTTGTGGTTCAAAGTTTTTTTTTTCATAAAGCTTCTAACAAGCCCTTTGGTTCATTTTACTAAATACTACAGTACATAAATGCAAGGGTATACTTTGTTGCCACTTGATTACACATTCTCTGCACACACAATTTGCACTCTTTCCGTCAACTAAGCAATCTCTTCAAAGTGTACAAGCAAAATAGAGTGATCTTGTATTTAGTGTCATGCTAAACATCAGGACTGTTTACCGCATGTTTTATGTTAGTACAATGCTTTTCTTTCTCCTTCACCATAAGTTTTGGTTCATTAGAAGTTCCACTGAACGTATCCTATCCCACATTAAGTCTTATTCAACCTTTACCCCAGTTCCCACTGACTTAAGTTTCTGATCCCTTAGTATCCTGAATTTAAAATTCTTGTATCACTTTAAAATTCCTGTGTGGTCTTGCCCCTCCTTATTTGTATTACCAACCCAGCTCTACAATCCCCACCCCATATTCTCTACTCCCCCAACTCTGATCTCTTGTGTATTCCCTTCCTAGCAGCACACTATATCTTCAGCCATCCTTGAACTGCTCCACGTCTCTCTCCTTTCGGATCGCTCAAAATCTTTCTCTTCAGCTTCCTAACAGCAGCTTCTTTAGATCTATCACCATATTTTTCTCATTATGGGCACTGCAAAGCAATTTGGGATTTAAAAAAAATGTAACTACCAGTTGGTTTATGAAGGTTAGTGTTGGTGTTATTGGCCAAGGGTCGGAAAGGGTGTAATCAATGATGTCTGGGTGAGTGGTAGGGAGAAGAATATGGGTTGTGGGGAGTGATGTGGCGGTGACTAGGGCTGTAGAAGGGAAGGGTGGGTGGGTGTAAAATATTGGGCGGGTATCACTGGGAGCCACATAACCACAAAAGTATTTGCATCTACTTTGGAAGGAAAAATAGATCAGATTATTATTTAAATAGTGAAAGATTGCAGCATGCTGTCGTGCAGAGGGACTTGGGAGTGCTTGTGCATGAATCGCAAAAGGTTGGTTTGCAGATGCAACAGGTTACCAAGAAGGCAAATGGAATGTTGGCCTTCATTGCTAGAGGGATTGAATTTAAGAGCAGGGAGGTTGTACTGCAACTGTACAGGGTACTGATGAGGCTGGACCTGGAGTACTGCGTGCAGTTCTGGTCTCCTTACTTGAGGAAAGATATACTGGCTTTGGAGGTGGTGCAGAGGAGGTTCACCAGGTTGATCCCAGAGATAAGGGGGTTAGCCTATGAGGAGAGATTGAGTCGCCTGGGACTATACTTGCTGGAATTCAGAAGAATAAGAGGGGACCTTATAGAAACATATAAAATTATGAAAGGGATAGATATGATAGAGGCAGAAAAGTTGTTTCCACTAGGAGGTGAGACAAGAACTAGGGGACATAGCCTCAAGATTCGGGGGGATAGATTTACAATGGAGATGGGGAGAAACTGCTTTTCCCAGAGAGTAGTGAATCTGTGGAATTTCTGCGCAGGGAAGCAGTAGAGGCTACCTCATTAAATATATTTAAAACACAGTTAGATTTTTGCAGAGTAGGGGAATTAAGGGTAATGGGGGAAAAGGCAGGTAGGTGGATCTGAGTCCATGGCCAGATCAGCCATGGTCTTATTGAACGGTGGAGCAGGCTCGATGGGCCAGATGGCCTATTCCTGCTCCTATTTCTTATGTTCTTATCTTGGAACTTGGGATGAAGTTCCCATCTTGGGTGAACAGGGTTCCCGTACTGGCACTAACCAGGCTCCAGAAACACAAAAATTTTGAGACCCATTTTCTAGGAGACTGTTCTGTTAACACTTTGTTCAAAATAAAACTGTGTTAAATGTTTAAATGTAAGTTGCCTTTTGTTTTCCTTCACTCAAAGTACAAGCTGTAACCACACCAGCATTGCCATTTGAACAGAAATATCTGAGGATATTTGCAAAAGGAAGCATTGTGTCTGTAGTCTATTGATAAAAAGGAAGATATTTACCTGTATGGCACTTTTCATGACCTCAGATATCTGAAAGCACTTCAGAGCCAAGAAGTACATTTGAATTGTAATTAGTGTTGTATTGTAAAAAGTGCAGTAGGAATTTTCACACAGAAAAATCCTAGGAGTAACAATAAAATTAATGGCAAGATGATCATTATGTGTGATGTGACCGCAGGGTTAGATGTTAGCTGGGTACTATAACTTGTTACTTTTCTGTGTGGGAGGTTTGAATCCATGGATGCCTGAACCTGAGGCATGAGTGCTATCACTGAACCAAGGGTGAATCAGTATGTATTAAATATAATGCAGGCAAGTCTAAAGTAAATCTTAACTGTTAAAATCGACTATGTAAAGAAAGGCCTGCAGACTTCCATTTATAAAGCATTTTTTGCATCCTTTTCAGGACATCCCAAGTAATTTACAGCTAATGAACTGTAGTCACTACAATGACTGGAAATTATGGAATAAAGGCTGCCATGCATAAATCTTATTCTACCTCACTCTTGGTATAATGCTGCTGGAGCCTCACAACCATACCCCAAACAAACATTCTTCGATTGCCATTGCTCTGGACGAGCCTTTCATAATTTTAGCACATTCCTTGCCTCGCTGTTATATAAAGTGTACAATCAGAATTACATCTATAACATATGGCATTGCACTTCTTCCTAGGATTCCACAAAGTTTCACAACAAATGTAAGCCCTTTCGTATACAAATTTAACAGTTAGGTAGGTGGTTGGATGGATATTCAACAAGTTCCTGCTTTTCATTGTGGAATCTCCTGAGCACAAACCTGAGAATAGTGCTGTCTGACTGCTTAGTAGTTTCAAATAACTACTTAAAAAATGCATTATTCAGAGAAGTTTATTTTTATTTCTGGTGGATTTGAACCTGGTGGGGAGTGCTGGGTGGCTGTGGTGGGATCTATACACTTTCTATAAAATGTCTTGGGTGACAGGTAGAAATTTGAGTTTGCCAATGACACAAAGGCTGGTGTTATTGTAAGCAGTGTATATGGTAGTGTTAAATTATAAAGAGATGTTAATAATATTGGTAAAATAAATGACATTGCAGATGCCAAAAATCTGTTTCCAGCACTATTTTTTTTCAAACAACAGGTCAGGCAGGATCTACAGAGAGAGTAACAGAGTTTCTCACGATCTGAAATGTTAACTGTTTTTCTCTTTCCACCCATGCTGCCTGAATAATTCTAGAATTTTCTGTTCTTTCAGACTTCTAGTATTTCGATTTGGCAGGTGTATGAAGTTAGATCACAGATTAGTTATGGTCTTACCGGATAGCAGAACAGACCAAAGAAACTATATCCTACATCTGTCCCAATGTTTGTTTGTTCCTGTTTGCCACTGTTTGATCATACACCTTGTCAACTGCAGTTAGCCCCAGGGAAGAGAAGTCACCTAAAAGATATGTAGGGGGTAGGACTTCCCAAAGACGTGTGGGTTGGTAGTTAATTGGCCACTGTAAATTGCCCTAGTGTATAGGTGAGAGGTAGAATCTGGGGAGGGTTGGTGGGAATTTCGGGAGAATAAAAAAATGTTTCTAATTATAGTGCCTTCATCTTGTATATTTCTGATGAAAATATCTTCTCACTGTGAAATATCAAATTACTATACAGACATCTGAGATTTCTGCAGGATCTGAGGTGTTTGTACAGAGTGTTTATTTCAAATGACAAAAGTTGCTGGATTGTTTTCAGAAAGAATTCTGAATAATTTGGTGTTAAGTGAAAATGTTATCTGTTGCATCTAGCCCATTGCTTACTGGACTGTGTGGAGTGTTACACTTGTATTCATTTGAGTGGTGTGGGCAATGCTGGCAAATGCAATATTTATTGTTCATCCCCAGGTGTTCTCAAAAAGATGGTGGTGCACCACAGCCATTCAAGGCAATCTGACAGTATGGTATTAGTGCAGATAAGTGACACCTGGGTAAAAAAAACAGAGTCTTATTGAGCAAGTGCAAGAAGCCAAACGGCATACTTCTGCTTCTATTTCTCATGATGTTATCTGATGAAGATGCTCCCATAGTTTTGCCAGATGGAGGATTTCCAGTACTTGGACAAAGCATGATGAAGCAATAGTGATACATTTCCAAGTTGGGATTGTGTGTGGCTTGCAGGGGAGGTTGCAAGTGTGACATGAGGTAAATTCTTTTCACACAGACTGGATCTGGAATCATAACCTGAAAGGGTAGTGGAAGTAGATTCAGTCATCAGTTTTTAAAAGAAATTGGGGAGAATTTGGATGGAAATTCAGATGTCCTAGAGGGTTATCAGTTCTGTAATAACCAATATTAGTATTAGCTTCTGCCAGAAGTCGGTCCAAGCCCCAAATGAAGCATTCATATAAATGATTGCATAATAAGACAAACGGTACTCTTCTGGAAATTCCACTGTTTACAGAGAAAATAACGGGTAAAAAATACAGGAATAGTTCATAAGCTATGAATTTCTAACAAAGTCATCTGAAACAAGTTTGTATGTTTAAACAGAGGTGATTACAAACATCTTTTCTGAACAGTGCTCCAATGAAAGAATTCTGAATTTGCCTTACAGCAACTTTGGGTAGGGAAATCGGCTGCTTCCCAACATCTTAACATGGAAGGCTTATCATCAGGTTTAGGGTGAGCAGTTCCAGATATGTCCTTAAGGCAAATAATTTAAAGGAGCAGAAGTGCCATTTCTCAGTTGTCACATCATCTCTCATGTTTTCTTATGGAAGAAGGTCATTTGACCCATCGATTCTATGCCAGCTCTCAGAGCATACCCATCAGTCCCATTCCACACTTACTTCCCTGCATAGAGTCATAGAGAAGTACAGCATGGAAACAGGCCCCTCGGCCCAACTCATCCATGCCGACCATGGTGCCCAACAAGCTAGTCCCATTTGCCCATACCCCTCTAAACCCCTCCTATCCATGTACTTATTCCAAATGTCTTTTAAATGTTATTATTATAACTGCCTAAACCATTTCTTCTGGCAGCTCATTCCATATACACACCACACTCTGTGCGAAGAAGTAGCCCTTCAGGTCACTTTTAAATCTTTAATTTTCACCTTAAACATACCCTCTAGTTTTTAGTTCCTCTTCCCTGGGAAAAAGACTGTGTGCGTTCACCCTATCTATACCCCTCATGATTTTATACACCTCTATAAGGTCACCCCTCAATTTCCTATGTTCCAACCTCTCCCTGTAACTCAGGTCCTCGAGTCCTGGCAGCGTTCTCCTAAGCCTTCTCTCACTCTTCCCAGTTTAATGATATCTTTCCTATAATAAGGCAACCAAAGCTGTACACAGTACTCCAAGTGCAATCTTAACAACATCTTGTACAACTGCAACATAACGTCCCAGTGTCTTGACTGTTGAAGGCTGGCATGCCAAACACCTTCTTCACCATCCTGTCTACCTGTGACGCTGCTTTCAGCGAACTATGCACTTGTATTCCTAGGTTGCTCTGTTCCACAACACTCCCTGGTCCCTGACCATTCACTGTACAAATACTACCCTGGTTTACTTCCCAAAATGCAACAACTCACACTTATCCAAATTGAAAGCCTTTTGTCAATCTTTGGCCCACTTACCTAGCTGACTCAAGATCCTCCTCTAAATTTTGATAACCTTCTTCACTGTCTATGATACCACCTATTTTGGTATCATCCGCAAACTTACTAACCATGTCTTGTACATTCACATCCAAATTGTTTATGTAAATATCAAACAACAAAGGTCCCAGTACCAACCCCTGTGGCACACCAATAGTCATAGGCCTCCAGTCCAAGTAACAACATACAACCATCACTCTCTGCTTCCTACCATTAAGCTAATTACAAATCCATTTAGCTATCTCTCCCTGGATCCCATACGATCTTTCAGACTAGCCTGCCATGTAGGACCTCATCAAACGCCTTGCTAAAGTCCACATAGACACAGTCCACTACCCTACCCTCATCTTTCCTCTTGGTGACCTCTTCGAAAAACTCTAAGAGATTCTAAGAGCAATCTATTCTCTCTGCATCAACTTCCCCTAATTCTACTACCATGCACCCATCTAGGCTAGGGACAATCTTAATGGCCTAGTTAGCCATCACCTTTATTGTGATGAGGAAGGAAACCAGAGCACCCAGCAGAAACCCATGCAGAGGACATACAAACTCCAGCCAGTTGGCACCTGGGGTCAGAATGAAACCTGGGTTACAGGAGTTATGCAGTGGTAGCACTAATTGGTCCCTGCAGCCTACTGCCCTGCAACTCCGCCCCCCCCCCCCCCCCCCCCGGCAGTCATTTGGGGTCCCCACCCCCACTGTAGTCATTTCATTTGGGGTTTACCTTGTTGCAGAATCATTACCACCAACCTCAGGTGAGTGGCCATCCATTTTAAGTCTGTCTGATGGTGCAGTGGTGTTTTAGAAATTTCAGGCCATGTAAGTTTAAGCACATTCCCAGCCAAGTAGGGTGTTGGATGAAGAACACGAAGATGTTGGAGGACCTCAGCAGGCCAGGCATCATCAGTGGAGGAAAGCAGGCGGTCAATGCTTAGGGTCAGGACCCTTCTTCAGGACTGAAGATAGGAAAAGGGGAAGCCAAATATATAGGAGGGAAAAGCAGAGCAGTGATAGGTGGACAAAAGAGGGGAGGTGTGGTGGGCAAAAGGTGGTGATAAGTAGATGCAGGTAAGAGATAGTGATAGGCAGGTGTGGGGGAAGAGGGGAGAGGAGATCACTGGGGGATGGGTCAAAAGGAGGAAAAAAGGGGGGTAGAAAAAAGAAAGAGAGGCTAGGAAAGGGAAGAAAAGAAGAAGCATGGTTGGGGAGGAGTGGGGGTGGTCTGGGGATTACTTAAAGTGGAAGAATTCAATGTTCATGCTGTTAGGCTGCAAGGTTCCAAGACTGAAAATGAGGCACTGTTCCTCCAGTTTGCGCTTTGAATTCTCCTGGCAGTGGAGGAGGCTGAGGACTGACTTATCTGTGATGGAGTGGGAAGGGGAGTTGAAGTGACTGACAACAGGGAGATGCAGATCGCGGTTACGGACAGAGCACAGGTGTTCTGCGAAATGGTCACCTAGTCTGCGTTTGGTCTCACCAATGAAGAGGAGGCCACACTTGGAGCACCGAATGCAGTAGATGATATTCAGGAAAGTGCAGGTGAATCTCTGTCTCATCTGAAAGGACTGTTTGGGTCCCTGGATGGAGGTGGTGTAGGGTCAGTGGAAAGTTCCTGAGGTGGGAGCGGGATGCTGGTGGAGTGAACTAGGGAGTCGTGGAGAGAGCAGTCCCTGCAAAAGGCAGAAAGGGGTTCGGGAAGGGAAGATATGCTTGGTGGTGGGGTCCCGTTGGAGATGGCAGAAGTGGTGGAGAATGATGTGTTGGATACATAGGCTGGTAGGATGAAATGTGAGGACAAGAGGGACCCTATCCCTGTTGGGTCTGGGAGGGGTGGGGGTGAGGGAAGAGGTGCAGGGAATGGCAGAGGTGTGGACGCGAGCTCTCTTGACCACAGTAGGGAGGAAGCCATGGTTAGTAACGAATTTGGACACCTTGGATCTGGACATATAGGGTTTTGGATGCTAGTTTATCCATCTGCTAAAACCTGGAAGGAAATTTAGATTTTCTTTTTCAGTTTATCCCTAATCATTATGATAGTGTTTAAGAAATGTATTTTCTACAGGGGAAGTTGCCAGCTTGGAGACATAGGCAATAACTTCTTGTTTGTTTACAAATATGCAATAGAATATACATCAAGTGTATATAATATGTTGGTGATGTAATGATGTGAATTATATCTTGCTTGTTTTTTTCCCTAAATCGATACTATCTCTAAAATAGTTTTTTAATTGCATAATAAGAGATTAACTTCCAGTGAATGTACTTGGAGAACTCTTAATTTTTAGATACAAACAGCAGAGTTCCATAAAGCCAAATCTCTGTCCCTTTTTGGCTTTGCAGTTTATTTTACAAGTACAAAAACGGGTTATTTTTCCTGTCCTAGTAGCCAAAAGATGAGTATTTTGAGGGTTCCTAAAGAGAGTGGACCTTATACATATGCACAGCCCATCTCCTGCCATAGGCAAACAGCACAGGCCAGAGGATCATAATAGTGATATGATGAGGTAACGTAGAAATTCTCTAAGACGCTGATTGAATAGCTTTAGAGCTGGAGAAGGTAACAGAGATGGTGAAGTCATGAAAAGATTTTACCGGGACATTGCCTGGCCTTGCCTGGACTTGTGGGGCCTGAGTTACAAGGAGAGGTTGCATGGACTAGGACTTTATTCCCTGGAACATGGGTGACCTACTAGAGGTATATAAGATCATGAGGGGATTAGACAGGGTGAAAGCACAGAGCCTTTCCCAGGAAGGGGGTGCTAAAAACAAGAGGGCATAGATTTAAGATCAGAGATTTAAAAGGGACATCAGGGGCAGCTTCTTCACACAAACAGTGTTACATATTTGGAATGAGCTGCCAGAAATAATGGTTGAGGAGGGCACATTAGCAATGTTTAAAAGACCACAAGACATAGGAGCGGAATTAGGCCATTCAGCCCATTGAGTCTGCTCTACCATTCAATCATGGCTGATTTATTTTTCCTTCTCAACTCCATTCTCCTGCCTTCTAGTTAAGTACATGAATAGGAGAGGTTTAGAGGGCTATGGGCAAAACATGGGCAGATGGGACTAACTCGCTGGGCAACACAGTCAGCATGGACAAGTTGGGCTAAAGGGCATGCTTCCATGCTGTATGACTCTATTTAGTCTGTTTAAACTATTGAGGATTCTTTGTGATGGAGTTGGCTTTAATTAATCAGGATTAAGTTGTACAATCAAATGAAGGTTACCAAATGATTCAGAACTGTTCAATACATAAATAAAGATTTAATAAGAACGTAAGTACTATTCTCTCTCTTTCATTCTGAGATTATGTTCGGTGCTACTTCACTGCAAAATTTTAATCAACTTAATGATTAAAATCTTGCAGTGAAGGTAGACAGTTCCACTGCTGAAGGACAGGGTGTGTGTAATTCCAAGAGTAATATAATGCTCATTTTGCTCTCTTCAAAGATGCTTTTACTGAGAAACTGTATTAATGGATGTTTCTACATCTATTTGAGGGTGAGTAAGTGGGGACTGCAATATAATTAGGCTTGGCTCAGTGTGCAGTGCACTCGCCTTGAGGTAGAAGGTAATAGGTTGCAATCCCACTTCAGGAACTTGGATACATTATAGTGCAATACCAATGGAGTGCTCCACTGTCAAAGGTGCCATGTTTTGGATGTGACATTAAACTGGAGCCTCATCTTCTCTCTCACGTGAAAGATCCCAGAAGACTGCTTTGAAGAAAAGCAAGTGAAATTATTGATGTTTGTGGATCATACTTTACAACATTAACTACATTTTAAAAGACATTCCTTGACTGAAATGCGTTTTGGCATATCCTGATATTGTGAAAGCCACTATATAAGTTCTGCTTTCTTCCTTTCACTCTGTCTCTAAAAATATATAGAATCAAGATTAGGCTTTTAGCATACTGAGCCTGTTCCACTTTGGAGTAAAACATGAATTCTTTTAAAGCATTTATAGCACAAAGGATGACGATGCCAATACTGCACATGACTTATGTCAGATATTCAGCTTGTTTTCAGTGAGCATAAATGAAAAGTAAATGTTTATTAATGTTCTAACTTGCAAAATTTATGGTTCTAACTAAATTCCATGTGGGCCCTTTTCGAGATGAACTACTTTTTGAGAAACATTCGCTTATATTTGTGAACCAGTATCGTGTGAATTAAATATGTGACTGGTTTCTAGTATTCTGCACTTTGACCCATAAGTATTTTAGAATTCTGTCCATTCCACTGTGCCTCAAAGATCTTTCCTCCACACACAAAGAGCAATGAATGCTCTTAGATCTAAATTTAATGTTGGCTTGGATTGTGCTGCTCCCAAGCCAGCAGCTCCATGGAGAACCTCTGGCTAATTATGGTGCTCAACTAAGCTCACTCCTGACTTCCCCACCTCCACATCGAAACAGAACTCAGGAAACGTTGGAGTTCAGTTGGGGAAAAAATAAACAGACAAAGAGGAGCAGGAGGAGACCATTCAGCCCTTTGATACAATCATGACTGATCGTTGGTCTCAATACCAATGTTCCCACTCCCTCCCCAACTCCTTGATTGCAATATACGTGCCTTCTTGTTGGTCTTGGGCAGAACTTAGATGGGGTGAGTCAAGGGACCAGGTTCACTTCACATCCAACTCTCCAGCTTTACTGAATGAGTGGGATCACTGACCTGGTTTGAAAAGGAAGGTCCAGGTTTGTTTCTTTATAAATTTTAGTTAATCTTGGATATTTTTACTTTCTGTCATGTAAATATGTTTTGAGGTAACTATTATTTTCTGATTTTTTTAAAGTATTTTTTCTTAATTATTTAAATCGATTTCAACATATTAATATATATATCTGATAATAAGAGACATTTAACAACAGTTTAAAAATACCTTTTGATAGCATCAAGCTGACAAATGGGCACCTGGGCAGGCAGAGGCAGGGTTTCAGGATCCATCACTGAGGCCTAGTTGCCACTCGCAAAACAGTCCACTTCATGGGATGGCCGTGGCAGTGAGGCCTAGAGGATGTTTGCCTTCATGGAGCCTCAAAGTAGATACAGTTGCGGCAGTAGTTCAGACAGCGAGCTCAGTGAGTGGACCATATAAGACACAATGCATTTCTGATTTTAGTGCAAATGAAATGGAGGAAATCTTCCCTTGCAGGCAGTTTTCCTTAATAATAGTAAAATACTTTTGTCTCTTAAACTACAGAGTGGCCTTCTGTGGTTTCATTGCATGGTTTAAATTCAACCAATTATAGAGACCATAAGATATAGGAGCAGAATTAGGCCATTCAGCCCATCAGGTCTGCTCCACCATTCAATCATTGCTGATATTTATTTTCAACCCCTTTCTCCCACCTTCTCCCCATAACTCTTAACTCCCTTTACAATCTTTAACTGTACTCATTGAATTTTGTTCTTCTAGGGACACTTAAACGTATTAATTCCAAACATTTAAAAGCTGTAACCAATGATGAAAACATTGAAAATCGTCCCATAATATACACTCTGGTTGACCTTCCAAAGCTTGGTAGAGTGGTAAAAGTTGAGATGGACAATGTAACACAAGAAGTGGCTAACTTCACCCAAAGCATGGTAAGTGTCATGTTCATTGAGCTTTTTGGTCTGTATCTTATAAGTTCAATAATGAATCAGTTTATAAAAAATTTTTGAAAATGAATAAGTTTATAATTTCTGATTGACTTAAGATTGAATCATTTGGGCCTCTTTCTGTGCTGTACAACTCTGACTCTGAGTATAAGGAATTCACACTTACTTTATGTCTTTTATTGAGACCTCTGGCATTGCAGATGGCAGTTTTGCTTTGGAAGTTTAGTTCAAGCCACCAGAGGAACATTCCTATTCAACTTCAAATAGTGCCATGGGACCTTTTATATTAATCCTCAAAAGAAGTTGAGACCTTAGTTTCATCTGAAAGATGAAGCTTCAGGCAATCAAGTATCTTCTAAGTAGTGCTAGAGAAACAAAGGACTGCAGATGCTGGAATCTAGATGAAAAACTCGATGATACTGGAGGAACTCAGCAGGCCAGGCAGCATCCGTGGAGAAAAGCAGGCGGTCAATGTTTCAGTCAACATTTCTGTCTTGAAGAAGGGTCCTGACCTTTCAAGTCATCGAAGTCCTCTTAGATTATCGGCCAGACCACTGGACCCACTGCCTGGCAGTTGCTTCCATAGCTCCCAGAACATAACAGTGTTTTGGGTCAGAAGCTGGGGAAAGCAGTTCCACAGTTTGCTATGCAACATCATTAAAGGGGGCCTCCCTGCACAGATCCCAGCCTTGTGCTGGAAACCTTTCCTCAGGTAGGTCTCCTTTAATATAGTTAATCAACTGAGCACCTTCAGTCCCCACTGCCTACGACTCATGGCTTCCACTGAGTCCACCCCACCTGCCATCTTCCATGCCATCCATCCACCTATCACCCCAACACCAGACCCTGATCATTCAATCTCTCCAAGCCCCAGGCCATGAACCCAGTTGATGAATCATTCACAATTGCTCAGGATCGCAACCTATACATCAAACTCTGGCCCTGGCCCTGGCCCTTGCCCTTGCACCATAATGATCTCCAGGCAAACTAAAATGCTCTCTAAGCCTTGGGCCTCAGGGCGTATTGAATTTTTAATCAGTGGGCCCAAGACCGGAATGGTCAATTATACAATGTTATAGCCTAGAAATATCATCTATCTGTATTGTCCCATCAGCATTGTTTCCATGGTATTTTGAAGGGTGTATGATAATCCCTATCTATGCTGATTTAAGTGTGGATCCATGATACAGTATTCAGTTAAGCAAATATCCAAAAATATTTTCATGTAGGAGTTGTTTTATTTGTCTAAACAAAAGAAATGTCATTAGTGGAATAAAATAAGGTTGGATAGAGAGAATAATTGAAAAAAACACAATTGCATTCAGTTTAAGTAATGTAAAAGCATCTTAAATAATTCATACAGACAGCATCCAGAGTCACATGAAATATTCAGTCATTAGTTCTAGCCCTGATGAGAAAAGAAGTCTATGTATCCAGAGGGATCAGACGCAATATTGGATAGTTTATTTGCACAACCTGGTCCAATTCACTTACTTTTTTTTGTTCAGTTCTTTGTAATGAATTAAAATGAAGGCTATTGCTTACTGGAAAGAGCTCAAGTCAGAGTGTCTATGCAGCTATTTTTCTTGTTTCTGTTTCCAAGATGCACATTTGATCTTGGGGTCTGGAATTTTTGGAAGTGCTCAACAGATTTCCAGCAGACTTCCTACTGCTAAGAAACGTCAGGCAGAGGAGTTGCATGGGATCAAGTTACATGTAACTGTTGCTCCACTACCTTTGTACATTAATGTAGAAACTCTCTACAAAGTGGTGAAGCTGATGGCTTTTTGAACCATTTCTTTCAAAATGCTGGCATTTGGAATTCTGAGTACCTGCAAGCAGAGGCTTGACGTCACCTGCTGAGCTGCTGTTGGTAGAAAATACACTTTGGGAAATTTGTTTGACAACTAATATCTTAAAAAAAAATTGTTTTTCATGATTTTCATTTCAGTATGCAAGGAAACAGCAGAGTCATTTGTGCTGCTGCAACAAGCATGGATAACTTTGTACTGTGTTAACTTCATCTATACTTTGTTACTTAGTAATAAATAGAATCCCTATCATATTGGATAGGTAATGTAGGTAATGATAAGCTCTTATGAGTTAATATATTATAATTGTGCAGATAGTAATGAACCAGTAGAAATTTTCTTACTGGTGCTATTGACAGATCTACATATATATTTTGATCATAGATTTTTTTTGAGTTATTGTCCCAACCCAGCCTCACATCTTCACAAACTGCTTTGCACTTGTGGCACGGTGTTCAAGCACTGAAATAACCAGGATATCTGGAAGAAGTAATACAACATTTACATAAGAATTGTTTGCCCACTCTCCCACAATGCCTCCCCAACCCCAACCTAATGTCAAATCTGTCCCCTAAGCTTGTACAGTTGCTGAGCCCTCAGAAGTTCATTGATGTAAGTTACACTGTGCAACTACCTCCTGCAGTCATTTCAAAAGGTCTACCAAAAATTGATAGTTCTATTAAAAAGTGTGAAATGGAAGTAAGTGTATAGTATCCATTTTACCTGTGCATTTTACCTACTGTTTAGAAGCTTTTCAGGACACAAAATAAAGCAAAAATTATCTGCACGGGTAATGTGTCTGATTTTTATAATATGTCACTTTATCTCATCCCTGGGTTGCATTTAATAAGATCATAAATCATAAACACATTTTTAAGAACTTCTTTTAAGTTTCTATTGTACTTGGAAGAAATCTTTTTGTGGGGATTTTTCTTAACATTTCCTAGTTTGTTTGAAATACCACATTGTCATTTCCTTCTCTACAACTCATGGTACAGAGATTAAATAAAAGGAAAACTATTAACACTGGGGGAAAAAAGAGAGAATTTGAATTAAATACAAACACTTCTTCATTATAAAAGACATCAATTTGGATATCCTTAAACAAAGACTTGCCGAGTTAAGTAAATGGGGGCGGGGGGGAGCGGGGGGGAGAGGGGCAGAAATTCATCCTTGGTTGCAAACTTTAAATACACAAATATGTGTATTGTACTCTGCCTCTGATATTTAGTTTCATTAAAGTCAATGGAACCAAATTTCAGAAGTAGAGTACAACACTATGTGCTGCTATATTGCACGTTTAACGCAAGGGATAGTGGATGAACCCAAGTTTCTAATTTAATTTTACAAAAAATGGGGCACAGAGAACTATCTTGAAGGAAAAATTAAATGTACAATCAAATTTAATTTAATCTAAAGCCAATACTTAGCTCAAGAAGATGAATATCAGAATACATGGCAATTTTGCATTTATTAAATTTACACAAACAGCTATTTTTATTGGCTGCATATAGTGACAATGTTCTAGGCAACCAGAATGGACATGATGAGGTGATTTCACATGTCAATAAATGTTGGTGGTTACACCACTGTAAGTGACTGTGTTTGATTTAATATATATAACTTTATATATAACAATCCTCCTGTCCCTGCAGTTTTCTACACAAATTACCTCACTATTACACAGAGAAGTTGCTGCAGTTTCTGTCCACTTTGTATTTTAATCACATTCTGTTACTTGAGTAACTTGACTTAGTTTGCTGAATGATAAACTTTCTGCAACATTCCCAAAGTGAAATATCCCACCCTGCCTCCAGTTGATTGGCTTGCGTAGAGTTTTCAAGTTGATTGGCAAGTTGAGGGTCTATCCAAAGGTAAGTCTAGCATCACAAGATCAAAGTCTAGGAGAGCAGGTAGATAAGGTGGCAGCTATTGCTAGAGGGTGGGGAGGACAGGTCTAGAATCCCAAAGGACCTAAATCACAGAGGCGAGGGTAACATCAGGGAGGTTCTGACTGCTGCTGATGGTCCTAATGTTGGTGGGGTGTGTTTCACTGATAATGGGGTGAGCAGAAGGATGATGGATAGACATAACATGTTTATTGATGCTTGCTGGGTCCTACAGGAAACACTTCTAGCCCTCTTTGTTCCACAAGCAGTGCTGTAATGGTGCTTGCCTCATGGATTTAGCCCTTGTTGTTTGCTTTCAGCTATGGTTTACTGGGTCCTGGTGAAACTTGTCTGACTGTTGTATGAAGATAAGCTCACCATTAAAATGAGAACAGACAATCTCATTACAATATTATAATGACAGCCCACTTTCTTCAAGCAGATTGTCTGGCAACACCTCGACCTAGTTCCACTAAAATGCAGGTTTATGGTGGGACAATTCCTGTAGCAGATTTATTTTCAATTTCATTTCTGACATGGCCCCATCCTATCCTTTTTTGGGAATTGAGTTTCAAGCCTAGCTTTCCACAGATAAACTTACAATACGGTCTTCAATACCAGTTATGCCTTTAGATGGTGCTATGTTAGGAACTTTTAGAGGCAGAGGTTCATCCATAGTCACATGAACTAATCACACAATACAGCATTTTATCTGCATTGTACTCCATTTCCAGAATTTGGAACAAAAATTCCTGAGTACATTGCACAGCCAATTCTATGTCATGTGTTTATCACATGCAACCCAGTCATAACTAGGATGAGAGAACGCTCTTCTCATACTCTCACCCACTCAGTGAGCCTACAGAGCACAGTGATTACTCCTTCCTCCAAAAATCTAAGAAAAATCCATTAAGCTTTCCAAAGGATTAATAAGGTTTACATTACCTTCAAAAGCACCATACAATAAAAAATGTCCATTATGCATTAGACTCATCCTCATGAATTTTTAATTTGGACTATTGAACAGGTAAAAACTAGTGGTTAGAAGGTGTCCCTAGTTACTTGTAAATGTTTTAAGCCATAATATTACACTTTTAATATTAATGCTTTACTCATTTCAAGGTTGAACTTGTGCCTTTGATGAACTATATTGCTTCCCATAGGTGGATGAGAGTGTCATTGCCTATGAGCATACACACACTGAGGATGTAGGTTGGAGTGCTGAAGACTCGTTTCAATTTATAGTGTATTCCTCGCCAGCCTCATTGGAACCTCAGCAGTTTCACATCACCATCACATATGATATTGCTGGACGATCCAGTTGTCTTCTTGCAAATGCAGGTAAGGTATTCATAATACAACTTCAAAGTAGGACATCTCTTGGTTAGATTGTACCACGTGTGAGAAATGCCAACAGTGAAAGCCTCAGGTGCAATAGCAGATCTTAACCAGTAGGTTGAGGCTTGCTTTCTTGTTATTAAAAGGCACGATCCTCTCCCTGACAACTACTCCCCCAACATTTTTCCATCTCATCCTTCCCCATCTCCCAACCAAGCCTCCCCCTGAACATTTTTCTTGTCAACCACCCCCTTCAATCAACTCCACAGAAGGATCCTTCCCCTTCCCCCTTCTACCCCATTGTAGTCTTCCCCCTTCCCCAAATCCCTCCAATTTGCCCCCCCCAGGCTCTCTGTTCTGTACAGTTATTTACTCCACCCCAAATTGATCCTCAATCTCCACTGAGCCATCTCCTCTCACATTGCTGGGAAGAGATGCCCTTATGGCACATAAAGATTTCAAACCCAAATTGCCTCAGGATGTGGAAGGGCCTTTGCAAATATAAAATAGTCTTAACTTTGCATAGTTTGTTTTACTTAGGACAGCTTTATTTTTCTCTGCAGGTGCTGTTGTTACAGAAGGTGAAAAGGTATTAATTGACAAATTCAAGCTGGATGCTTCAAACCTAATGGTCAAACTTCCAGAATCTAAGCGCTCACTGTATGAAGTATGGTATCAAGTGATAACTTTGCCCGTCCATGGTGTGATTATTGTTGGTGAACGCAACATTACCAAGCAGAAACCCTATTTTTCTCAGTTTATTGTGAATAAGTATGGGATAGCCTATCTACATGATGATTCAGAAAGCCTTAACGATAACTTTACCTTTGCTGCGTGGTTAAACTTAAAGAGCAAAGTTGCATCAAGACCTTTGAATGACAGTGAAGTGGTAGAAGAGATGTTCAATATTACCATTACTCCAATTAATGATCAACTACCAGAGCTGAAAACCAAAGCCCCCAGTTTGAAGGTCATGCAGGGCTACAATGCTGCAATTAATTCGGACCATATAAATGTTGTAGATCTAGATAACACTCCAGAAGAAATCAAATACACCATTATCAGTGGACCCAATAATGGCTATGTGGCAACAGCAAAGAATTTGAATATGTCAATCACATACTTCACTCAGGCTGATATCAACAGTGGCCAAATTTGGTTTGTTCAAGATGGAAGCTCATCATCTGGGGTTTTTTACTTCAGTGTCACTGATGGTAAACACCGACCTGTATACAAATTGTTTAATCTTGAGGTTATACCTATCATCATAACGCTTATAAACAACACTCAATTAGAAATTCAGCAGGGGCAAGTTATTTCTACCTTGACCAATGAACACTTGGCTGCAGAGACTAATGGGAAAGTTACTATGATACTTTATGAAGTTACTAGGCCTCCACAGTTTGGACATATTTTGCTTGGTAACAAAAGTGTGACCTCATTTGAACAGGACGACCTTGTAAAGGGACACTTGGTTTATCTTATGACCAATCTCTCTGCATCACAGGATAATTTTGAGTTTATGGTAATGACTTCTGAGGGTAATGTGACTGAGCAACTAGTTAACATTATTGTACGGCCTTTACTGAAAATGGCAGAAGACTTTAAGATACCATCTGGAACTACTTGTCAGGTTGGAACAGATGTGCTTGATGCAAGCAGATTGGCCAGCCAGACTGGAAGTGTTCCCAGGTTTGAAGTAAAACAATTGCCTACCTATGGTAGATTTGTAAGACCAAGCCACATGGTCAGAGGTCGCAGAGAAGCTGCAAGCATATTTACTCAGAAAGACATTGAACTAGGTCTTATTCTGCTTGAGGTTGAAGCCAATATGACAGGAATGGACTATTTGAATGACTCATTTGCATTTGTTTTGACAGCAAAAAATGTCCAACCGGCTGAGGGTGTCTTTCTGTACAGCATTATTCCTTTTAATGGTTCTATAATACCAAACAACACATTAAATGAAAACCCACCACTTCTCAATTCACTTACGTCAGATGCAGCAACTTCAGGAAGTTTATCACTCGAAACTCAAACAGATGTTCCCACTCTAAAACCTACTTCAGCTGTGCAGTG
Source organism: Pristis pectinata (assembly GCF_009764475.1). NCBI lineage: Eukaryota > Metazoa > Chordata > Chondrichthyes > Rhinopristiformes > Pristidae > Pristis > Pristis pectinata. Next base: position 49,505,123 of record NC_067406.1, on the reverse strand, counting down.
GTGGCGAAACAAATCACGCTGGGAAAATGGAAAAAATAATACCTCTGCCTCTGTACCGGATGTGTCAATGGGAGGCTTTGTGCAACAGACCACTATAGAACCAGTTGGTAGAAAGCCTCTTGCTCAACCCATTCAGAATTTCAGCTCTCTGCATATAATTCTGCCCATCACTTTTCTAGCACTTTTGATCATCAGTATCTTTATTGTAATTTTGATAAAAAAGAAGAAACCAAAGCACAAACCTTTAATAACTAATTGTCCCAATAACGGTGGAACAAATACTACAGGTTTACATCCGGTAGAGAGAAGCCCAACAGTTCCAGTTGTTACTGTCACCCGCCTTAATATACGTAGTCCCTCATCAACAGAAAGACGGAACCAAACTTTCTCAGCAGCCACCAAGTCAAACGAAACCTCAACTCTGCTCTATAACTGTAAACAAATTGATGCAGAAATGATGCAGCATTGTCGTACAACCAATCCAACCTTAAGGCACAATCAATACTGGGTTTGACAAGCAACAAATTTCTTTCTAATAGTAAACATTGCAAAGCAAACTTCATTCTGCTGGAATCTCAATTCAGTGTTCATTTTTACAAAAAATGCTCAGAACCTTAAAACGATAACAGAGCATCTTTGCAACGTATGTAGTAAAGTGAGGTTTGAAAACTATTTTTAAAAACCAACTAGATGTGATTGTCCAGACATTTGAGCCAATTTGTGTATCTTAAATGCATACATCATGCAAAAACACACTGTATGCATGTTTTGAATTGTTAGTGCCTCTTTCCTGTTGAATTCTGCCCATCCAGAAATTGAACAGGGCATGTTCTGTTGCAGTTCACCCTAATGCAAGTATCGCTTCATTGTCATGTTTTGCATATATGATAAGTTAGCAATGCCCATTCATAAATTACCAGATCAAAAGGTCTTGATCTATCACTTTGGTTATTAGTTCTGGATAAAAAAGGAGTGCATCACACTGAAAATCATGCATGATTTAAAGTACATGGATATCTTCAGGTTACATTTGCCTCAACCTGTAGTGCCAAACTGCTGCTATGGCTTGGGGTCCAGTTGGTCTACTACACGTCGGTGGGGGGAGCAGTCTCACTTGGAGACAATCTGCCATTATACCCACCTCCCCCTTTTCTCCCAGTCACATTTTTCACAATCCCTCTCTGGTTTGTCACAATCCTCCATCTCCATGCTTGCTTAATTGAATAGGTTGAGTTCTAATGCTTCTTAAAGTGAGGAGAGTTTTAAAGCAAACTTTCTAAAGCAAAGTTTCTCCAGTTTTGCTATATTTTTGGTGACATTGGATTTAGAGATCAGACAAAGTGTTGTGCCCATTTAGCTTATGAAAGGTGGGCGGAATCTAAATTCTTGGCCAATGTTTCTCAAAATGAATATTTTTAACAGTTTTTAAGGAAACTCAAAAATCACATAACCTTCCTATAGACTGTCTATGTAGTAACTGTGTTTTCAAGCAAATAATGTTTTGCTGTCTTTTCAATGGCTGGGTTTCCTTAATTGAATCGCACTGTAATTCTGTGTGATCTATATAGATTAATAGCTAAGAATTTTATAATGAAGTTTGACTTTGAAAACTTAAAAAAAAGAAAATATTTAAAATTAGTTGCTTGAATATATTTAATGTTACAAGTCATGACTTTTTCAAAGAATTAAATCTCCCCAAATATTCACCACTTTATGTTTTGTGAGGAGGATTGTTAATAGAGTGAATAATAAGTGAGAGATGGACATGAATACAAATAGAACATTTTCTGATAGTTTTGTCGCTCCATCAGTATTGGGTGCTACAGTATTCAGTTATTAGTTCAGTCAGATGCATGGCAAAATGGATTAACTTCATCAGCAGTATAAAATGTTTCATTTTCAGATTAAAAGTGTACAAGAAGCATTTTTAAATATGATCATTTGTATACCATTAACAAATGTTGTATATTTTGGGGGGAAAATTTACTTTCAGTTATGCTTTAAGAATAAATTTGCTCTTTCAATCATAGTTATGAAATTTCTGCCTTCAGAAATTTTAATGGAAAAGTTAAAGCACCTGCATGAAGTGCCAAAACATTGCTTTATTGTATTCACATTTTTGCTAGAATTAGTAAAAACAGGAGTTTTTCCTCAATGTTTTTTGAGTAATGGATTTTCTTATTTTAACAAAAGCACCAACTTCTCCATGGACATATGGGGAAAAAAAGGGCGGAAGTAGTGGTAAGGGATGAACTATATTAATCATAGCCCTGTAACTAAATTCCTAAAGTATTACCATAATGTTTTTTTTGTAAACTGGTTATGATAGCCTTATTAAGGAAAAAAAAGTTGTTGAACCAAATGCAAATTTATACACCAATTTTACTCCCCAGAAGCGAGGAACAGGATTTTTATAGTGTCATAATTAAAAAACTAAAAAATCAGGTTTTGCCCTGCAGAAAGTGATGCCTATTTTCCCAGCATCTGGTATCAATTAGTCAGCATTTTACCATTATACTTATGATTCAATGGAAAAAAATGGTCGAATATACTCATCTACCACTTAAAACTCTAGTGACCTTCAGACTTTTTGGAGAAATAACAAGCATTTTGTAATCTGGCTACAGAGAAGGATGGACCTACAAATGTTTGAGACTCTAACCATGCACTAACTAAAAGCACACAAATTACACAAAAGTGATTTAATGAATATTGAGTAACCTCTACATCACATTGTCAAAGAAATTGATTCTCTTTGCATTTGTTTTCCAATTTAATTAATGGATTAGTTTCTTGTTCTAGTGGGAGGGTTTATGTAATTTGTCCTTTGGATGTGGATAAGTCAGACAAAACTATTTTTTAATTGTTCATTACTTAGAGAAAGTGCCAGTGATCTCCTTTTGAACTGCTGCAGTCTTTCTAATGACGATGTACCTACAGTGATCTTTGATATGAAATTACAGGATCTTGGCCCCATAACACTGAGGATTAATGGTGTATTTCAAACATAGGATCAGATATGACAAGAGGGGAACTTGGAGGTGATGATGTTCTCCTGGTCCTGATGTTCATATCACTCTAGCTGGTGGAAGGCGGGGGTTTAGGAGATGCAGGTATCTGCTTGCAAACCCATGGTTAGCACAATGTCATGGAAAACTAGGTACTTTAGGCTGCAGAGTCATTGTGTAATACAGCACAGAAACAGGCCTTTCAGCCCAATTCGTCCATGCCAACCAAGATACCCATCTAAGCTAGTTCCATTTCCTGCATTTTGCCCATATCCCACTAAACCTTTCCTATCTATGTGCCTGTCCGTATTGTGTCTGTATATTTTTGTTTAAAAAACCATCTGAGCATTTCCCTATACCGTTTTCATCCTTTATAGTTTAGTACTCTTCTCCTTAGGCCAACCCTATATTTTAGTGCATAGAACTGCATTGTTAATTGCACATGTTAAGTGTGTAATTCTGAGCCACTGTGGGCATACTCCATTTTGAAAGTCAAACCCTTCAATGGAACTGAATTTCAAAAGAGGAATGTATAGTCACTGATATGCAGGGATAATAACTGCTATCTGTTGAGAACACATTTCTGCCCTTATATACAGGCAGTTCTCAGGTTATGTATGGGTTCCATTCCTGAGCACTGTCTGTAGGCCAATTTCTCCATAACTCAGAAACACTTGTTTTCTATAGTTACCCAGATGGTATCGCTCTACATATACATGCTATAATACTTTCTTTTCATTGAATAATCACCCTAACGCTATCCATAATTAAATGAATAGGATATATACTATATCCAGTCATTAATGAATACCATGAAACATTATTGTCATTACTAGCTTGAAAAATGTTTTACAAATGTATGGGAGAATTTGCATGGTCGAATTTTCCCAAGTCAGGTGATTCGTAACCCAGGGAGCCCCTGTATTTAAAATTCAGCTCAGATTTTTTATTTGATTCTCAAGATTCTGCTTTATGAATGCATATTTAATTTTGTCCTGTGCCCACTTTAAGAAAATCAGTTAATAAGATACATACTTAGCAATTTTGTAATATAGTGAAAAGAAGATAATCTGCATGCTAGAGAATCTGTTGCTTTGGAATGAGTGGAGTGTAATCATGATTTATAGTTAGGTAAATGTGCACGTCTCAGGGTTAGTACAGCTAATGGCTATGTAACTTACTTGATACAGTTAAATATTTAATGTGCAATATATCTCAATCTAATCTTTCATTAATGTAAAAAGATGAGACCTCCGACAACTGCAATCATCTTTCTTTGTGCAAGGTACAACTCCAACAACTGGAGTGTTTTCCCTTTGATGTCCATTGAATTCAATTTCACCTCTATCCCACAGTCAATCAAGTGCTGCTTTGATGTCAAGGGAAATGTGTTGTAACTCAGCAGGAATGCTACCACTAAGTGAAACACGTGTCCCATTATGTAAATGCTAGTGCGTGAAAGAATGCTTAATGATCTAATTGGCCAGCTACATATCTTGAATATAATAATGATAGTTTTAGATCTTGGTTCAATCATCCACTGATGGCTGCTTCAAATATGAGAACACCTGCAGCTAAAATGGGGAATATGGTCAGCGGAGACATCAAAACTGCCTCCAGTTCCTTCCAAGCACACAGTGAAGCTGACCTGTAAGGATAGCTCTTTGCAGTGCCAACAGGTTCACCCTCCACTCGCACTTGAACAGACAATTATTAGGAATTTGGGTGAGGAATTGCCATCAGACTTCTGCCTACTCCTTGTGTATCCTTTCTTTTCAGTTCTGCTCACTTCATTACTTCCCCTTTACCATGGCAAAGGCTTTATGAAAGTTGAATTATCTTGCAAAGCTTTGTGCAATCAAGAAATTGTTAAATCTACTTCATTTAATTCTTAAAAAGATATTTACATTTCACCTATTTGCAATTTTATTCCCACCACTAATGTAATTCCTGCACAACTTAATATCTGTGCCAAGAATTGCTTAGAGTGTAATAAAGCACTTCAGTAAAGTGATCTTTTCTAATCTTCCAAGAATAAACTGTACTTGAACCTGTATTGGAAAATCTAGTTTTGTGCAATAAGGTCTAGAGGTCAGTGCCTGAACAACACCCATGTGCTATTTTTGATTGGTGTGAATTTAGCCCAGAATATTAAGAGAACTCCTTGTTTGTTGGGGAGAGTTTTTGTTCTGCTGCACCACCATCACACAAGTGAATCATCTTCATGTCCTGTGTTACTGCTGTACATTCACCTATTCATAGATTGAGAAGCTGCAAATTGTATAATTGTAAAAGACAAAAATGTAAGCTGCAGTGGATTGGGATCAGGTTTTACTACCAGTAGGATGCAGCCTTTGATTGGTAAAGAGTTGAAAAATAGCTTTGTTTGTTTTCTGATAGAAGCAGCACATTAAATCTATTGTATTTCCCAACTCTGTAAATAATACAAAATATAGTATATATTTTTAAAAGAATTTAATTTTTTTATTTATCTCTCTGAAATTCCAATGGCTTATATAAATCCTTAAACTAGAATGATGGTATTTTACTCAATTCACTTTGTGCTTTCAACAATATTGCTCAAGGAAACTATTTGAATTGACGCCTGAATATTTCTGATTTTTATACATTTTAAGCAATATAAACTTATTGGTTGGTCATTAATCATAAGAATTAGATCCCTTTATAAATTGTTGGACATAGTATCCTTCTTTCTTTCATTTTAACATTAAACCAGGCCTTGAATAAAGGTCACAATTATTTATCTTTTTTTGCTGTGTCTAGTAGATAAAATGATTTTTGTTTTTCTTCACACTCTTATTAAAAATATCAAAATAATTTGCTGTTTAAAATGTGTTCTTATATTCAACTTAAAATGGAAATATCTGGTCTTGTCATTTCTTTCTAAGAACACAAACTTACTCTGTTTTTTATGTTCTTAAATAAAGGAATTACATACATCTGTTCAGTGACTCTTAATATTAAAATGATTTAACATCATATACTATATATAAATGATTCATTTTTCCAGTGCCAGCTGTAAGAGAGATCTTTGTTTCATTCTCATTATTGCTTCTTTAGGTTTGCTGCTTGAATTGGCACAGATTAGAATGCAGTTTGCTGTCAGAGCAGATCTCTGTCAGCTGTGCAGGAAATGATGTCTGTGCTGTGAGACCAGTTCTTGCAGTTTCTTTGTTCGTTTTGAGCTTGAGCTCTGTGCTGTACCACAAGCTCTGCTCAACCAAGGTACATCTAAGCAAAACTGAAAAGCAATAGAACCTTACAGACAAAGAATATAGAATAAAAGAGGGATAAGATTCCAGCCGTATTGATTATTTAGCTCTCCTATCCCTGGTCACAAAAAGATAATCCAGTCCAATAATATAAACACAGCACCAAAATACTTTAGTCATCCACTCTCCTGACTTTTATAATAAATTCCAGATTCATCCTTTCCCCTCTGATTAAAACTGAAACTCTTTTGACATTCCTAAACAAAGACAAGCAAGGGGCCAGTGGATTTCATGCATTATCATTTCAAGGCAAAGTATGCTACTTTGCAAAACTTATTTAAGAAAGAATTATGGAATGTGACAATAGAAAATTGCTCTACAGATTAATTGAAGAAAATAAAAAACGAAAATGCTGGAATGACTCAGCAGTCAGGCAGCATCCACAGAGTTTATTTCTGATTTCCAGCATTTGCAGCTTTTTTTTTACTTTTCAAGAATGGAAAGATTTGCTGGTGTTAGGAGCCAATTTGTAACAAAGGTTGTCATTGAATCAATGCAGATTAAACTAGTTATTTGATACTCAGTCATTACCTCACCTCCAGCATAAGTTTACTGCACAAATTTACTCTTCCCTAGTATTAACATTACTGAGGTAAATGCCACTTGCTTGTCTCTGTAGAATTCCCTGCATCATTCCTTTTGAATTATAAAAACACAGTATTACAGCTCTTCCTCATCATTCTTTCTCAAAACACTGAAATTAAAACTAATTACACCTCTCCGTGTTGTCACATTCTTTTCAAGGCCTTTCAAACCACAATATCTTTTGGTAGAAGTTGATGTAAATTGCACCTATTACAGACCCAAAACTGGCAGAAATCTTATCACTTTACCAGTGCAACAACATACACCCACTCTGTGCACGCTTTTGGAACATAGAACATTACAGCATAGGAACAGGCCCTTCAGCCCACGCTGTTGTGCTGAACTAATTAATCTAGTAATTAAATGCCTAACTAAACTAATCCCTTCTACCTCAACACTATCCATATCCGTCCATTCTCTGCACATTCATGTGCCTATCTAAGAGACTCTTAAATGCCTCTATCATGTTTGCCTCCAGTACCACCCTTGACAGTAATTCTAGGCACCCACCACTCTCTGTGTAAAAACCTTGCCCTGAACATCTTCTTTGAACTTGCGCCCTCTCACCTTAAATGCATGCCTCTAGTATTCGAAAGATAGATACCGGCTGTCTTATCTATGCCTCTCATAATCTTTCAAACTTCCATCAGATCTCACCTCAGCCTTTGCCACTCCAGAGAAAACAACCCAAGTTTGTCCAACCTCTCCTTATAGCACATGCTCTCTAATCTAGGCAGCATCCTGGTAAACCTACACCCTCTCCAAAGTCCCCACATCCTTTCTATAATGGGATGACCAGAACTGAATGCAATACTCCAAATGCGACCTAACCAGAGCTTCATAAAACTGCAACATCACTTCCTGACTCTTGAACTCAATGCCTCAACTAATAAAGGCAAGCATGCCATACGTCTTCTTTACCACCCTATCAACCTGTGTAGCCACTTTCAGGGAGTTATGGACTTGGACCCCAAGATCTCTCTGTACATCTACACCGTTAAGGGTCCTGCCATTAACAGTGTACAGTGCCTTTACATTTGATCTCCCAACGTGCAACACCTCACATTTGGCCAGGTTAAATTCAATCTGCCATTTCTTCACCCATATCTACAACTGATGTGTCCTGCTGTATCCTTTGGCAATCTTCAACAACACCGGTCTTCGTATCATTTGCAAACAAATCAACCCACCCATCCAGGTCATTTATATAGATATATATCAAACAGCAGAGGTGCCAGTACAGATCCCTATGGAACACCACTAGTCATAGATCTCCAGCCAGAATACGTCCTGTCGACCACTACCCTCTGGCTTCGACGGGCAAATAAATTCTGAATCCAAATGGCCAAGTCACTGTGGATCCCCTGCACCTTAATCTTCTGGATGAGCTTACCACGAGAGACCTTTTGGCTTGATGCTAATTTCTGCAGATCCAATTTTTAGAGAAGTATGTATCTAATGCATACAGTAGATTTTGGGCCAGTCCCTCAAAAGATTTTCCAACAGATACTTTGGCCACCAAGTAAATGGACATTTTTGTGATCAAATATTGTTTCTAAAAAAAAATTTCCTAAGGCGTATGAGGAGCTGGAATACTCCCCAATGACAGCAAAAGAAATTGCAATTACGTAAAGTCCCAAAGTGCTTCCTAGGATTTTACGAGTGGAGATGCATAAGAGATTGGACAGCAAAGCAGAGCCATAAGGAGCACTTATGGGGGAAAGAAAAGGACAGATATTTAGAGAAAGGGAGAACGTAAGATCTTAAGGATTTCACAGCTGAAGGTATAGTCTTATACCTGAAGGCAGTAACTCATGTATCTGTACCATGGATTCCAAAGCAGTAGCTTGCCCAAGTGATGCCTATTACAGTCCAAGTATTTATTATATATTTATAAGTTCTGTCTATAACCATATAACCAGATGGAACAAATTGATCTCACTGGGTCCTAATGCTAACCTGCTACCAGAAAGGACCCTGCAGAAAAGTATCAAAATGTTATTCTTCTTTGTGAATTATAAGCACTTGAAGTGTCTTGATAGCATCAACTACTATTTAAGGGGAGTCTGAGGGGAAACTTCTTCACTCAGAGGGTGGTGCAAGTGTGGAATGAGCTGCCAGTGGAAGTGGTAGATGCGGGTTCAATTGTAACATTTAACAGAAGTTTGGATAGGTACATGGATGGGAGGGGTTTGGAGGGATATGGTCCAGGTGCAGGTAGATCAGGTGGAAGATCAGGCGGCATGGACTAGATGGGCCGAAGGGCCTGTTTCTGTGCTGTGGTACTCCATGACTCTAACTCTCAATCAGGACTAGAAATTATCCTCGATCCAGAACTGCACTTAGCTGTCAACAAGAGATCGTTCTCAGGGGTCCATTATTCTCATCATTTACTGACAAAGTCCAACCTTTGTTCTCCAGATAGCAAACCTGACCATGTTAGATAAGGTTCTAAGAGAGGTTGTGGAAACATCACAGTCAAATTTAATCCAACTCTCACCCAATATCTAAACCATATCTGCCTACTTTGTTCTAGCAGAGTTCATTGGATAGCAAACCAAAATGGAAACTTACAGTCTAGGCTAGTCTTTCCTTTTACATTCTCAAGTTTATAAAACCAATCATCGGTCCTCAGCTGTTGCCTTATTTAACTCTGAACACTCTTAGGACTCAATCCTTGGAGAATCTTGATACATGATCACTAACATATAAGGCAATGTACTTATACACGCAGGACATCAAGTGAATCCCTTGAAGGGCTATAGGAGTAAACTTAAGAAGGAAATTAGGAGGGCAGAATGTTGCCATGACATATCATTGGCAGATAAGGTAAAAGGAAAATCCTAAGAGGTTCTCTAAGTATATAAAGAGTAAAAGGGTAAATAGGGAGAGAATAGTGTGGTCATCCATAGGCAGAACCATGGGAGAAGGGTGAGATGTTAAATGAATACATCCCATCTGTATTTATTGTGGAGAAGTTCCTGAAAGCAAGTAAATTCAGGGAAGAGAACAGTGATGTCATGAAACATATCGACATTATGAAAGAGGAGGTGTGGGCGGTCTTGAAGGACTGAAAGGTGGATAAATCCCTGGGGCCTGGCCAAGTGTACCTTAGGATGTTGTGGAAAGCAAGGAAAGAAATTGCTGGGACCCTGGCAGAGATTTTTGTATCTTCTTTAGCCATAAGTGAGGTACTGAAAGACTGGAGGATGGCTAATGTTGTGCCTTTATTTAAGAAGAGCTTCAAGGACAAGTCAAGGAACTACAGACCAGTGAGCCTTGCATCAGTGGTGGGAAAATTAGTGGAGGGGATTCTGAGAGACAAGATGTACCTGAATTTGGAAAGGCAAGGATTGATTAGGGATGGTTAGCATTGTTTTGTGCGTGGGAAATCGTGTCTCATAAACTTAATTGAGTTTTTTTGAAGAGGTGACCAAGAGGATTGACAAAGGGCAAGGCGGTAGACATTGTCTATGTGGACTTTGGCGAGGCCTTTGATAAGGTCCAGAAAGTTAGATCACATGGGATCCAGGGTGATCCAGCCAATTGGATCGGTTGAAGGAGTCAGAGTGGTATTGGAAGGTTGTTTTCAGATTGGAGGCCTGTGACCAGTGGTGTGCCACAGGGAGATCAGTGCTGGGTCCCCTGATTAGTAAGTTTACAGATGGCACTAAAATCAGTAGTATAATAAACAGAGAAGAAGGTTGTATAAGCTTACATCTGGTAAAGTGGGCAAAGGAATGGCAGATGGAGTTTAACTTAGTCAAATGCAAAGTGATGCATTTTGGGAAGTTAGACCAGAACAGGACATACTCAGTGAATGACAGGGTCCTGGGGAGTGTTGTAGAATAGAGAAACCTGGAGGTACAAGTACATAGTTCCCCTAAAGTGACAACACAAGTAGACAAGCAGGTGAAGAGGCATATGGCACGCTTAACTTCATTGGTCAAGGCACTGAGTACAAGAGTTGGGACGTCTTGTTACAGCTGTACAAGATGCTGGTGAGACTACACCTGGAACATTGTGTGCAGCCCTGGTTGCTGTGCTATAGCAAGGATGAGATTAAGCTAGAGAAGATGCAGAAAAGATTCACAAGGATTTTGTTATTAGGACTAAAGTTATGAGGAGAGACTGAAAAGGCTGGGAAGGAGGCTGAGAGGTGACCTTATAGAGGTTTATAGAGTCATGAGCGGCATAGATAATGTGGATGCTCACAGTCTTTTTCCCGGGGTAGGAGAGTGCAAAACTAAAGGGCATAGATTTAAGGTGAGTGGGGAAAGATTTAGAACATAGAACAGTACAACACAGTATGGGCCTTTGGCCCACAGTGTTGTGCCAACCTACCGTATATAAACACCTACTCCCTGATCAATCTAACCCTTCCCTCCTATGCAGTCCCTAACCCTCCATTTTTCTTACTTCCATGTGCCTATCTAAGAGTCTTTTAAATGTCCCTTTTGTATCAACAATAGCAACATTTAAAAGGGGACCTGAGGGGAAAGCTTTTCACGCAGAGGGTAGTGAGTATATGGAACGAGCTGCCAGAGGAAGTGATAGAGGCAGGTACAATTACAATGTTTAAAAGACATTTGGACAGGTACATGGATAGGGAAGGTTTAGAGGGAAATGGGTCAAATTGGGAGTAACTCAGGAAGGCAAGGGTAGGCGTGGACGAGTTTGGCTGAAGGGCCTGTTTCCATGCTGTTTGACTCTATGACTTGATTGAAGAGAACACCAGTTAGGCAATTACGAATTTCCAAGCTAATTTTTTACTTACTACTTAAAACAATAGAATTGTGATAGAGTCAGAAACAAGAAAACAACATTTTTGAAATCATCTTCCAGAAATCATTGAGAAATACCAGCTTCTTCCACTGTTATTGACACATCATCATGAGGTATGGATTATGTGAACTCCTGCTGATCAGCTGATTCCCAATATGGGCAGGCATGCAAGTGCAGTTCGGGGTGTAGTTCACAGACTGATACCAAAATGTTTGGCTCACCAACAAGAGCGGTGTGATGTGGGGAGGGAAAACAAAAAAAAGCTGGGTCAATCAAGAACTAATCTTTCCCCATTGGATCTATCCTCCTGATCCTGTAAAGGTATCTTTTTTGTTATGAAATTTGACATGAATTCTTCACCCAGGGCAAGACTAAAGTTGCAGTCAAGTCCAATAATGTAATTGGATCTCAGCCTGCATGTTTAAAGAATGACCTTCTGGCATCAGCCAGGATTTTGTTGCTTGCTCAAAAAATGTAGATTAAAGGAAGGATCAACGTAAACCAAGGTGGATGGGTGGGGGGGGGGGGGGGGAGGGGGGGAGGAAACCAGTTTATAAATCATGAGGGGAATTTTATTCCGAAGCTGATTGTTTTATCATATATTTGATTAAAATCTCAAGATAAACTTAGCATGGCTGTCAAAGCAACCATTTGTTTTCTATCCTTAGGAACAGATTCCCTTCTCATCAGTGAGCCAGTTGGGGTTGTATAATTATCCAACAATTTCATACTCACTTTTACTGATACTAGCTTTTTGTTGCTAGGTCTTACAGGGTGAACTCATATTCTACTAGTTTATTAATCTAGGCCACTGGATTAGAGGTCAGGGACGTAACCACCGTACCCAATACCCCTATTAATATTGCAGGTTATATATTAATTATACATCCACTTTAGTAAGTGAGAACATTTTAGAAGTAAAGTATACAACCTGAAAACAATCCAAGAAACAGGCAACTCCTATCTGATTGCATTTTAAACCCATTTTTAGCATTGTACTTATAGTCTTGCTTATTAAAATTTAATTCAGAGCTCACCATTTCATCTTCCAAATTGTGATTAAGTATTTTCCAGAAAATCTTCAGATGTACTTAGAATGATTTTTTATTATATCGGATTCTTGATATTTTTGTTGTAGATCAGTCAAACAAGTCAAAATTTCAGAAATGACAGATGAGGGTTAAGTTTCCTGGGATCTGTATCCACCAATCTATAGCCACCAGTCATTTGCTCTCTGTGTTCAGATTCCACACTGAGTGTTTATTTCTCTTCCTTTTTCCTGGAAGGCTTACTTGGAGCACTTTTGAGAGGCTGGATTCATTATGATCGCTTCAGCGAGAACCAATTTTAAGAAACCTGTGGTACTGCACCTGAATCATCAATATCAGTCATCCGTCTGGTTAACTCCTAATTGCCCTCTGAAATGATCCTGCCAGTCACTCCACAAATGGGACAATTAGGAATGAACAATAAATACTGATGTTGGCAGCAATGGACACATCCCATAAAGAAATAAAAAACAAGGTTAACCAGACTGACAGGCATTAATCCAGAAGTGAGGTGTACTAATAGAAGTGACGATGGATGGTGTCAGGGAATAAAGGACATTTCACAGATGGCGACTGCGAATCATAATGTGCAGTGTGAATGCCCTTAAAATGGCAAAGTGTTCTTCAGGGCAGATGAAGGTCTGGTAGGCATTGTAGATAAATGTGCACTCAGCAATCCATTACCTTGGAAACATGCACAAAAGAGCTTTTTTTTCCTGAAGAAATGTGCCAAGATATTCAATAAGGAACATAGTCAATTACCTCATACTGCTGTATACATCTATGTCTGTCAATCCGCTTAATCTCTATATTTGGATGTAAGTGCTAATTCTATGCCATTAATAAAGAAGCGCTATTCAAGAACTTTTGGAAGTGCCAGTCATGTTCCTGTGAAAGGTTTTACAGTTCAAAGAAAATTACTAATCAAAATGCATCCAGTAACCTGTTACATTTGAAGCATTAAAGTAAGATAATGGGGAATGTTGTGAAATTGTACAGCAAGCTGTAACCAGCAGACATGTTGAGGATGATTCTTCACTGAGCATCCACTAGCTAGAACTACAACTATATCCCCTATTTTGCACTACTGGGCCTATCCACAATGATGCTGCTGTTTGACCTTAGTTCCATTGCAAAGTTGCACATTAAGCAAGTCATTAATCACACTTATCTCCTTTTGAAGATGATGATCTTCAGCTGGTGTAACTAGAAATAAAGCAACCATCACAAGTAGACAATTATGGGGATTATAGGCAGAAGAACTACAGAAACTGGAAGATATTGGTTTCATTAGAAAAGAATGTCATTTGCTTGTCTTATAATAATCACACAATTGTGGGAATGATTTACATTTTGGGTTAAAAGCAACACTTGTGATCTTCTGTGAGGGCTTGCTTCTACTGTTACTTCAACAGTAATAATACTACAGTGATAATATATTCACCATGTGTTGCTCTCGATATTACAAGTGGTTTCCAAGTCCAAAATGGGAAACTGACAGTTATACACAGGAACCAATAACATTTCAATTACTTGAAACAGTCACTGGTTTAGACATGCATGTATGAGAGTCTCAGTGAATTTAAGGAGGCAATACTTACTGATATAAACTGATACTTACAAAGGTAACACCATAAACAGTAGTTAAACCCATTATGATGGTACTAATGCTATCCCTCTGACTATAATTACCTAATTTTATACTATTTCTCTGCCCCTTTCTGATATTTTTCTTTTCAAATACCAGCCTCATCCGCTTTTAAATGACACTTTACTCTGTATTCTGTTATTGTTTTAACCTGTACTACCTCAATGCACAGTGTAATGGATTGATCTGTATGAATGGTATTCAAGACAAGTTTTTCACTGTACCTCGGTACAAGTGACAATAATAAACCTAAGCCTATCACGTTATCTCTGCCTCAGTAGTTACAGGTACTTCTTTTGATAACCCTCTACATGATAAAATTCTTTCACCTTCAGCTTTCATACAAACATATGCATTAGGAGCAGGAGCAGACCACCCAGTCCCACAAGCCTGCTCCATTATTTAATAAGCTCATGACTGAGCTGATTGTAACTGCAACTTCTCATTTCCATCTACCACGGTGACCTTGCACCCCCTTGCTTATCAAGAACCTATCTACCTCTGAGGTATAGAGTTCCAAAACTCAAGAACTGCTGAGAGATAAAAAATTCACCTCATCTTGGTCTTAAATGGGTAATTCCTTATTTTTAAAACAGTAACCCTTGGTTCTAGATCCTCCCAGAAGAGAAAAATATCCTCTCCATTTCCATCCTGCCAAGACCCCTCAGGTCTTGATTATTCCCTCTCACTCTTCTAAACTCAAAAGCATACAAGCTTTCTTCATAACTCAAACGGCTCATTGTTTCCAATGCATTTACATTATTCCCTAGATAAGAAGACCAATACCAAACACAATACTGCAGATGTGCTCTTACTAAAGCTCTATATGACTGAAACATAATCTTTCCTTGCCTTTCTGTTAGCTTTCCTAATTGTAATTTTCACAGTTCCTCCCCCTCCCCTTTCAATTCCTGATTAAAGCTGTTTCTCAGAAGTTACTTTTATCCTCTACAGTGAAGGCAGATTCAAAGAATCTTTTTAATGCATTTGCCATCTTCCTGCTTTCCATTATTAATTCATCAGACTCACATTCTTTAGCAAAACGCTCACCTTGTTAATTCTTTTTTAGATATATACAGAGATTCTCACTATCTGTTTTTACATTTCTGTCTAGTTTTATTTCATACCCTAATTTTCCTTTCCATACTAATCCTTCAGTCAATCCATACTGCCCTTTATACTCTGTTCAATCTTCTGGTCTGTCTTCATCTTATAATCTTATATTTTTTCTATAGGTTTATTCTTCTATTGATAATTCAATGTCTAAATCCCTTTGCCAACAATCTTCCAAATGTTTTATTGTTTCAAAAGTGTTCTTTAGACCACTCTGTGAAAAAAAAATCCATAAAGTCTTCTAAGAAATACATGCAAAATAGCAAGCTTCTTAGCAGAGTGAAGGAAGTGAGAAATTCAGGGGTGTTTTCCATTTATAATACAGGCATATATTTTTGGTCCCTATTTGCCTGAGAACTGAGGAGGCAGTGGAGAGTCAACCCTACTGGTGGGTCTGGACTTACACATTGCTAAGATCAGATAGGCATGGCAGATTTCCTTCCCTGAATTAAATGAGAGAACTAGATCAGTAGTTGCATGGTCACCATTATTAAGACTAGTAGTTTTTTTTAATTCCAGCTTTATTTAATTGATTAAATTTAATTTCCCCAGCCACCAAGGTATAATTCAAACTCCTGTCTCTTGATCAATGATCCAGAACACTGTCCTGTATATTAACCACTATGTTACTGAAGCCCTACGTAATGTAACATTGTAGATTTTTTAACTATGGGGACACAAGTAGATAAGTATCATGAGAAAGGAAAATGGACTTCAGTGATTTCGTATAGTACAAGAGAGTGATGTTCAATTTGTTTAATGTTGTCATTTCTGGGCACACAAGTGCAAGAAGGAAATCAAAATTGGAAATTGTATTATGAAGACTTGCCAAATGGATGCAACAAATGAAGATATAACTTCAAAGAAAGATTTTATAGTTTTATGAAGTTCATATTTCTCTGTATACTACCATGCCTAAAAACTACATAAACATTCCCATATCCTGATTATATCCTACAATCTTCCACAGTCTTCTTCACATCTTAATTTATCTCATAATTTGATGTCATAAGCTAACTTTAGCATTATGCTTCCTACACCAATTCCAAATCATTTTTATAAATGAAGATATGGACCATGGACAAGGAAGAAGAGGCAGTGGGTGAGAAAAGATCTATTTTTCTGGAGTTATTTTGTGATTTAAACCTTAAAAAGCCACAAGTGAACATAAGGATCAGTCACAAGCATAAAATGATAAATAAAGTGCCAAATTAAGAAATGCATTGAACATTAGTTTACGTACACATGTAAACCTTCTTCAATCATCTGGAGGTAACAATTGTCCACCAGCCTTCTATTGAATAGAAAGCAATATAAGTGGCTTCCACAGGAAAAGCTACTATTTATAATTCAGAGCCTAAAATGCACGAGGCCAGTTGGGCGTGCTCAGAAACTCACAAGGCACAGGTATTCAAGGAGGGATGCAAACCTTCTGGTAAGTAAAATCAATGGCTAAAGTTAGAAATTGTTAAAAGCAAAATGATTGATAGTCGTTTTCAGTACTCAGTTCTCTTGAGTGTCTGTCTGTGGCCAAGTGGCAAGACTATTTACCCTATTATGGTACTAACCCAGATGTGGGACCATGTGGGTCTATCAGATGTGGAGTCAGGTATCCCACAAGATTACAAGAAGATCCTCAGGAACATTTCATATCTCCTCCTAACAACTGGATGCAACTGACAAATAAATGTACAGGAAACAACAGAGCATCTTAATACACAAAGATAAAAAGGAACTCAGCAATGCATCATCAAGCTGAACACGATCAAGCTATATGATGCATTGAAATATTACTACAACTTTCGTTGTATTAATCTAATCTGTAATCTTTCCTCCATAAAGAGGAAGTTTATTCAATTCTTTAGCTCTCTGTGTGGCATTGTCAATCTATCTCGTCATGGTCCTTGCACTTTATTTGTCTACCTGCACTGCATTTTCTCTGTGGCTGTAACACAATATACTGCATCCTGTTTTTCCTTTTGTACTACCTCAATGTATTTATGTTTGGAATGATCTGTCTGGATTGCATGCAAACAAAAGCTTTTCACTGTATCTCAGTACATGTGACAAAATAAACCAATTCCCAATGTTTTAGGAGGTCCTACGTATCACAGCAAGTATTGGCAGTCATCTATTTGAAACTTTGGCACAGAAGGAAGCCAGTTGGCTGACAATACCATGCTGGTTGAAAAATTTGCTATTCAGATTACATCCGCTTTCCAGTTCTTGGCTTGTACATTTGTAGTCAATGGATCTTCAAGTGTTCATCCAGAATCCCTGATTTTTGGTCAGTTTTGATACGCATCTTTTAAAATTAGGTGCAGATTTCTGTTTTCACCTATCCTTCCAGGCAGTGGGTTCCAAACCCTTATCACTTGAAATGGTTAGTTTCTATTCTCCCTTTCCAGGCCTCTCTTAAAGTTGCACATTTTGATTAAATCTTCCCTAACTAGCTTTGCTCCAAAGAAAAAAACTTTGCTAAAAGCAGCCCAGTGTATCTGGTTTATCCTCATCACTAAACTTCACTCACCCTGGCAATGTTCTCACAAATCTCCTCTGTGTTAAGTATTATCACATCCCACTAAACAGAGACCTGTTTTTTGTCAAATGCAGTGGCCATATATTTCAGTGGCTTTAACTTTCTTTTTCCCTTCAGATCTCCCTGGGGATTTAGGATCTGCAGTCAGCAGCCCATGAATGCACAAGGCAGGAGACTGACAGCTTGCTTGCCAAAGTTAGATATTGTCTGTGAAATGTGGGGTGGGAGGAAGATACAGGTGCCAGCTGGTAGTGATGCTGAAGGAAAGAGAAGGTTAGGGAGGGAGGGTGGTGGGAGTGAGTGCAAATTGAAGGCCTTAAAAGGAAAAGAGAAGAAATAGATATAAATATGGAGAACAGTGAATGAGAAAGAGATACAAGGTTGAAAGAGAGAGTAGTACTTTGGGAGCAGATGAAGAGAGAAGCTGAAAACAAGTGCTCTGAACAGGGGGAGGCATGTGACTATCAAAATTGACCAAACAATTAGGGGTACATGCTCAGGTCCTAGAGCATCATATTTACCTGCTTCAGAAAGATGTTAATGAAACATAAAGGTTGAAAAATATATTGCAGTCAATTTCATCATATGAATCATCAGTGGAAAAATTATCCGTTGCTTATGGTTAGGTCATGAGTCACACATTTTGAATATGTATTTTATTTGCACTGGTATTTCTTACCACAATTGAACATGGATGGAAAGTTCCAGCAAGAGTGGCTGCTTTACATTCAAGTTGAAAGATGGGTTGTTGCTTCAGTTGCTATTGCTGGTGGTCAAATATAATTCAGTAAAGAGGAAATTTGTTCAATTCTTTAGCTGTGTGTGTGGCATCCAATTTGAACACAAAAAGAAACTAATGAATCCCAATGCAAAATTAAACCCAGAACCATACTTTTACATTATTTTGTTTTACTGCATGTCTTGGTGTCTATTACTACATTTCTACAAACACTAATTTGCAAGACAGTGGTCAAAGTGAATTTTCAGCAGGGATACTTAACCGTCTCTTCACAAGTATGTAGAAAGTTTAACTGCAACCTGTATGATTTTGTGTAGCTAAGACTTCAGTATTCATTCTTAAAAATCCAGGTGCCTGGAGACTGGAGTTCATGATCTATCTGAATCAGTTTCAAAGTAAAATGTAAAGGAAAATTATGAATGTCTTATAAGGTGCATAAATCCTGGATTTAACAGTGGAGGCCAGTGGCGTGCAAAACACACCTGGACTTCTGGGATTTTTGTCCCCACTTTTGTTGCCCAGGACCGCTCAAGTCAGTCTTTACTTCATTTCTAAAGTCTGCTTCAATCTAACTGGAAGGGTACTGTCTGAGCAGGTCTCTGCCCAAGGAGTCATGCACCAGGAGCCTCACCTTCCTGTCTTTCCATAGAATACCACAACTTGCCCCCAGCTCCAGAAGATCTGCTGTGTTGAATTCTTTATTCAACACAGCAGACCTTCTGGAGAGAATCTAGTTCTCCTCTCCTGCCACCATGTTTTATACTTTTTAAACACAAAGACAACAATAAACAATTAACTACAGTTTCAATGGCTATAACTTTAACATTTTGAAAATAGACAGGTAACATTGCAGAATTACATATTTACAATTGTAGCACATCCCAACTAGCAGAATCCCTTTAAATATTCAATACTGGTGGCTGTTCCGAAAACTTCTGAGCACAAACTCCAGATACCCAAAATATACCCTTTTTGTTACAGTGCTGAGGGGTGGCTCCCTGAATATACAACTAACCAGAATATTGTGACAAAACAGTCCTGTCCTGAATTGTGCATTGAGTGGCAGGGATATGCCTTTAACAATGTGTTAATACAGGAGTTGCCCACTTAATGCCTTCCCTGATCTCATTCTGAAGTTTTGAATGACCACCAATTAACATGAACACTAATCTATTGTCTTTCCCTGTGCAGTTACAATGGTACAGAATCAGAATGTCCCATACCCATTGATTGGTTTCAATGGCCTTAAAGTACCAGTTGAAGTTAAATTGTGAACAGGTTTTATTTCCTGAAGACTGGTTCTCATTTTAATTAATATCTGCTATCCACAATTTCATAACTCCAGAACAATACCTAACAATCCTTCTTCCAATTCCTGACCGTCCTCTCTGCACCAGCCCTCTATTCCCCACCCAAACCTTCTTTAGATTCACATTACATTCTTCCTTTGTTGTTTAATGACTGAATGTGTGAAGAAGAGTCCTTATTCATAACACATCATACCTTGACCCGAACCATACTGAACTTTTCAGTTGCTGGACCTTGAATAAAATGTTCTTTTGTCTACAACACCCATAGAGTCTAATGAACATAAACAGGCATCATTCACTTTCTGTGCAGGGGAATATTTGTAAATTTTCTGTGTGGTAAAGCAACAGGAAATTGCAAATGTTTTTTTTAAGTATTTTAGGGGAAGTGTAGAGGGTTAATTAATGTTCAGTGAGATTAGGATTAGTGTGCCATGGCTGGTAGTTATACCAGACTGATAAATAAAGCACACTTCCTCTCAACTCATGTTTTATTTTTCTTAGAGTAGCTCTTTGAAAGTATCAGCTGACATAGGAAGAAAATTGAGGCCTATTGTTAACTGTGGTGCAAGAAGAAAATATAAACTGAAGGCAGGGCGATATAAACCATCATTGTTTGGCCCATGATATAAGTGTTGTTCTCCCACTGACTGACAGCACCTCCAGATGTGCAAATGCTCCTCTCTGGGACGTATACTGCTCCAACTTCCAAATGTCATTCCAAAACGATGTGTGGCAACTTAGAATTTCTCAGCTCTCAAAACATTGCAATGAGACTAATTTTTTTTTTAAGTTACAAACTACTGGCATATCCACTCAACATTTGATTTAAGAAGAAGAAATACACCACCAACAGAATATTAACTGAGCTTGGATGGGACTAGACAGACTGGATATGGGGAGGAAGCTTCTTCTGTCTGGGAGTTCTACAACAAGGAGTCCCAATCTCAGGACATGAGGAAAGATATTTAAAATGAGGAGAAATTTCTTCACTCAGAAAGTGGTGAGTGCATGGAATTCTCTACTACAGAAAGCAATGGAGGCCAAGTCACAATATATTCAAGTAGGAGATAATAGTAGTATCTAAGTGTATGGGGACAAAGTGGGGATATGCAACTGACAGAGGATCTGTCATGATTGTATCGAATGGTGGAGCAGGCTAGAAAAAATGAATGGCCGACTCCTGACCCTGTTTAGCAAGAAGCGAAGGAGGTGGAGAGACAAAGAGACTGAGGGGGCAGGGCAAATTCAGAATGTAGCATGTAGTCACTAAAGAATATCTAACACAGGAGTCATTTTGTAGTTATTCAGAGAGGGAAGATAAGGAAAAACTTAAACACAAGGATAAGAAATGAAGTTTGAGACACAAATTGCCTCAAGATATTGGCATCAAGATCAGCAAAACATTGTGGGCCAAATGGCCTGTTCAGTGCTGAACTGTTCTATGTTCTAAGTTATTAAGAACTCTGGAGTTGATGATAAAGAGCTGTGGTGAGAAATGATTGAAGGAGATGCTTTAGGTACAATCAGATAGGCAAAAGTGTAATTACCCCAAGGAAACGCCACTGAAAAAGGACATTGGAGAAGAACAGTGTAAATAGATGTGTCAGTGGCAACTGAGAAGTTGTGGGGCATGATTTTCCACAGTCATCAGGTGCAGAGAATGCTGTTTCTGATATTGGTTAGATCATTATGGTCCACGGCAGGACAAAAGCTTGATTGGTGCAATTCAAATGGAACTGCTGTATACATGGGGATTAATTTAGGAAGAGACAATACAATCAAGGGGTTTGCGTGAGAAAGGGAGGGAAGAGTTAAGCCAGTACTTTGTTAAGATAGAAGGCTTGAGAGTGGGCTATTGGTGAAGAGGCAATGATGACATTTTTGAAAGAGGAGGTAGTCCTTGAAGAGATGCAACTATTTATAGGGTCAGCAATTGTGTGTGGTCAAGTGTTTGGTGGCATCAACATCAAGGGAGCACCTCATAAAGAAGTTGACTTCAGGCACAATATGGGCACATTAAGAATGGAGAAGAAACATGTGGGATGCAGTAGAATGCAATACAAGGAAGTAACTGAGGACCTTGAGCATACGGGAGCAGTGGACCATGGACGATGTGGGATAGAGTTTATGCAAAATGAGAGACTTGGGATCATTGCATACATTCAGAGTTTGGAAGGATTTGAAGGAGAAAGGGCAAGGGAAGGTGAAATGAAAACTGAAATCACTGAAAGCATGAAGCTGCTCAATGTAAAGAGATGAAATGAAGAAGGATATTTTAGCCAGGGGCTTGAGAGAGGCAAGCAACAAGAATTCTAAATGAGAGTCATGTGGGGTAGAACAGTTTGAGGCATTAATTGGAGGAGAATGTACCAGAAGAAAATGTAAAAAATCTTTCTTAAGAGTACTTTCATGTGATGATTGATAGAGAGATGCTGGAGTACATATTTCCACTTGGATCTAGAGTTAGAGTAAGAAGTGGAACAGTAAGCTAGCTCACTTACTTTAACCATCTGTCAAGCACTAAAACTTAAAACAATATTTTACCGTAATGCTTATGCCTCTCATTTTTGGTTTATGAATAATCTAAATTCCTGTTAGGTCTGCCAACACCATCTGCTTCCAGTGTCTGCCAGGGCAATATGTTCCACACACCACCCTTCTTATGAAGCAGCTGAGACAGAACCATCTGTTCACCTTCCTCTTTTGAGCTTTACAAGGCAAAATAAAGGGACGCATTGCTTTTATTTTGTATAAGGTTGGATAATTGGCATCAAATTAATCTTTTTTAAAAAATAACAAACATTTCAATACATCTTGTCTGTGAAATGACTTTGTTGCAAAATCCATTTCTTCTGTGCTGCCTAACACTTGTACGTCATCAGAGTCATCACTTGAGAATTCTTTCCCATTTGTTGGGATTTGCCACCTGTATTCTTCCATAGTAAGCGTAAAAAATAAACTTTATAATTACCTTCTTAGCCAATTCTAGAACCAGAACAACTGGCGTCTTGAAATATCAGCAAGGCATCTATCCCTTCAAACCTGCTCTGCCATTCGATACAATCAAAGCTGATCATTCAAGTTCAGAAAACTGTTCCTCCCCATATCCCTTGATCTCTTTAGCACGAACATTATCTAACTCCTTCTTGAATAAGATAAGATAAGATATCTTTATTAGTCACATGTACATCGAAACACACAGTGAAAAACATGTTTGCTTAGAGTGTTCGGAGGGCAGCCCACAAGTGTCGCCACACTTCCGGCACCAGCATGAATACATTTAATGGTTTAGTTTCATTATTTTCTGCAGTAGACAATTCCACAGGTTCTTCACTCATTGGCCAAAAAAATTTCACCTCGTCTCAGTCTTAAATGGCTATCATCCTTTACCATCATCCTTTATCGACCATGGCCATTGGCCTCTGACTCCCCTGCCATTGGGAACATCAATCTTGCATCTAGATTGTCCAGTCTTGTTCAAATTCTGTTGGTACCAACACTTACAAAGTATTTAGACAGGAACACGAACAGGCAGGGCATGGAGGAGACCATGTGCGGGCAGATGGGATTAGTTTGGATTGGCATCATGGTCAGCACAGACACCACTGGATAAAGAGCATGTTTCTGTGCTGTACTGTTCTGTGTTCTATGAGATGCCCTATCATTCTTCTAAACTTCAGTGAAAACATACCAGGATATCCAGGTTAATTTGGTATCCTCTGTGAGGCTTTGGTCCTCTATTTAACCATGCTGTTCTATGGGATAGCCGACTCTAAGTGTCTCTGGGGTCATCTGAGTCCTTGGCTGGAACTGCCTGCAGAGCTGTTCCCATTTCAGCAGAAATGTAGCAGAAGCTCAGTAACTCATGTAAACAGGAATTCCAGTTCACTTCCAGTGAATTTACAATGGTGGACCAAAGGCTGCTGTAAAAACGTCCTGACTATCTAAGCAAGTTTTGACTTTTCTTGTTTTTAAGCAGCAAGACCAGTTCATAGGTTTATTAAATCTGATTACTGTACTGAAACTTGAAAGATTGTTTCCCTCCCACTTCCCCTGGGATCCTTTGTGTCCATTTGAGAGAACAGAGCAGAAGAAGAACAGGACATTATTAGGCAGAAACTGAGCACTTGCTCCTCAATGTCTGTGCAAAGTGATTTTTTTTCCCCCAAATGGGTTAATTGAAAAAATCCTACTCTCCTGCTCACTGTCCATAAATTCAAAAATTGTCAGGGACACAAATGGACAGAATACGGGCTGTGCTGTTCCTCCCAAACCGTCTAAGTGGTGGGCTGCCTTTTCAGCTGTCCGCAAAGGGACCACTGTAGGCCACATCAACAGCTGGAGGGTGGACCAAATACAGGCTGCTGCCATGGAAGATCAGATGGCTGCTCTGGGGGCCAATTTTGGCCAAATCTTCGCAGCTGTCCTATAATCTGTTCCTGCATTGCTGAAACATCATGGCAGGAGAGTGTCCCCAGCTACATGAGAAAGACAAATGCTATCCTCTCAATGGAAAGCAGCGCCTACTCCATCAGCATCCTTCCCACTGCTGTATAGCCAACTGTACCAGAATGCAGTGGACAATACTGAGGTGTGATCCTCAAAGCACAGAGCTGTTTGAAGTTGTCCTCCGCAGCAACCCTCCAACAGTATCTCAGAAGCCTTTACTTCACAGCTCCAAATCCTGTGGAAACAGCTCATAGGAACACCAGACTGGGGAAAGGAAAATAAAAATAAGCTGCAGGAAATTTGAAATGAAAAGAAACATTTTGGAAACACTCAGCAGGTCAGGCAGTATCCTTGGAAAGACAAACCGGGTTAACATTTCAGATCATACATTCTTTTTCAGACCTGGAAAATGAGAAAATGAATTAATTTTACTCAGGGTTTCATTAACAGTTTATCGCTAAGGCAACCCTGGCCTTACTCTATCAGTTCTACCTTTCCAACCCCCACCCTGTCTGCTACTTAATATTAAATTGTTTTCTGACTTGTCTAGTTTTGAAGAAGGGTCTTCAACTTGAAATGTTAACCCTGTTTATTTTTCCTTAGATTGGAAAGGACTAGCTCATCACTTCAGTCCATATATCAGCCAAAAGTATAACTGAAGTGATTGCCAAATGGGCTTTTTAAGATTGGTAAATTCAGGCCAAGCCTTGACTGAAGGAAAGCAGTCAGAAGGTGGAAGTTGAGACAATGGTATGCACTGCGCTGACAGTTAGTGTATTGGGAAAGGGATGTCTGATTCAGCTGGTGTCTGAGAGTTTTGTCAGCAAGGTGCTTGCTGCTTCCTCTCCTCAGATTTGACCTCTTCCTCAAAATCCTTACCCTTATTGTCCTGCACTACAAATTGTGAAGTATGTAGCAGACCACTACACAGCTCAGAAGTGTTGCCTGAGCGTGCCAATTATTTCTTTTGGCTGCCCATTCCTTGTATTGTGGCTACATCTGCGTGCATATATCTGATAGTAGTCATGAGCCACTTCTATCATACATGGCATGTTGCCCAATGGCCAGTCTGTAGTTTGTCTTATTACACTGTTCAGTGCCCAGAAATCAGATTTTTCATGGCCAGTTTTCAAGGTCACACTCACCAATAAAGTTTACCTTTGTAATGACAGTGATATTTCCTTGCTCTTTCCTCGCTTTTATCATCTGAAATTCCAAAGATTAAACTCAGATTGTCTTTCTGACCACTATTTTGCAGTTTTTCAGTTTCTGAGACATTTTTTTCCTTCCTTAAGCACAGCTTTGAAGCCAATTGCAGGCTTTCTACTGTTTCCCTGGATGAGACCAACTAACTGAAAATAGAACAGGAATTTAACCTGTGACCTTTATGAGTGTAGCTTAGCTGCAGGGTGCCCTTATCAACTAGCTTTGCAGTTAGCTTTTACATAGACTTTGCAACAAAGGAACAGGCTATTCATCGAAATTAGTCCATCTATGCTTAGCCTGTGCCTATTAGGAACAAAGGAGGAGGAAAAGATTATCTCATCTCCCAAGACTGCTCTGCCATTCAGTGAGATCATGGCTGAGATGTCACCTCATCCAGACATTCACATTTTCTTCATATCCATTAGCATCATTGGCTATCAAATTTTTTTCATTTAGATTTAAAATTCACCATTGGCAACATCATTTTGAAATTGTGAAAGAGATTTCCGAATGTCTTCTCCCCTCCATTTGTAGAAAAATTTTTATAAACTTCACTCTTGAAAGATATGACTCTAACTTTTAGACTACACCCCCAAGTTCCAGATTTCCCAGCCAGTGGAAATAGTTACTTTCTCTCTCACCCATCGGTTTCCCCTAAATACCTTGAAAATTTCCATCAAATATTTAGCCTAATCTTCCAAATTTCAAGGAATGTCACCCCAGGTTATGTACTAATTGTTTCAATGCTAACCACAAGGAGAAACCTCTCTGTACCTGTTCTTTAAAAAAAATCCTAATTTTAAAGGTCTCACTTTGTAACCTTGTGAACATCCCTTTCAGGCCTTCAACTTGCTTCATGAAAACTGTGTGGTTACAAATCAGACCAGCTAGGGTCAGAAGAGTGCTTCAGCTCAGCTCAGAACACCCTATGCAAAAGATGCATTTCACTGTGTGTTTTGATGTACATGTGACTAATAAAAATATCTTAAATCTTAAATCTTAAATCTAAAATGACTGCAACTGATGTGTTCTCACAGAAGTCAGTATACCAAACTGGCTTTGTAATTTATCCCATCTCTGGGATACGGGATAAGATCTCTAATCTTGTACAAGGCCAGGTTGGGTGTTCAGTTATACAACACTGACAACAAGTGGAACAGAACCACAGCAATTTCTTGTGCTGTCCTATCATAATGAGAGGAAAGACTTTGAAAAAGCAGCTGGAAATCTTTGAATCGAGGATACTGCCTTGTGGAACCTTGGGAGTAATGCTTTCAGAACTTAGTGATGATGTCAAAAGGTCATGGACATTTCGCACCTATCTAATATGAATCTAGCTCCTGAAGACTTTTCCAACTGGTCTCCATGGTCTACCATTATAAAGGCACAGTTCAGTGGCAATTTTTTTTGTGTTCATTCAAGGGATGTGGGTTTGAACTTAAAAATAGCAGCTAATATTCATATCCATAAGTGTTCATTGTTACGTGAGAAATTGCAATAATTTTTGACTAACCTCTGCTATATTTAAAATAAATTTATGAAAATATGTTGCTATAATGGGTTGGACAATAAATGCTGGCCTTGTCAGGAATGTTCAGGTTGCAAAAATGAATTAAAAAATATTTTATGAGGGCATGTCATGAATGGGACCACAGAAGGAACTAACAGATCAGTTTGGCAGAACTAGCAGGTTGCATCCAGGCAGGTTCACTAAGAGGAAAGGAAATCAAAAGAGGGAAAGGAAAAGGAGCGAGGCAGTTTGAGGTAAAAATGTGTTCACAAATTCACTCTTTCCTTTTTAGCTCTAGTATTGGTAACACATTTGATAACACGTGTAAAGTACTTGAATGACTCATCACTGAATAATGGGACAAATAATATCTGCAGGCTGTCCCTGGGTTATGAATGTCCAACTTATGGACACCCCTACATACAAACAAGCTCCCATAAGTATCATTAAATTCAAAACTCCAACGTATGTACATACATTCTCTCCTACAAACACCAGAACTAGTTTCCTCTCTCTCGCCACTCTTCGTAATTGTTCTTTCTCATCAGTCTTATGTGTTATTGATGCCTTTCGTTGTAATAATGTGGAGGTGTGGTTATCGTATCGAGTGATTTTGTGTATTTTCCAAGTTGTGGACAAAATTAATTTATGGACACATGTGAAATGGAACCCAATCATAACTCAGGGATGAACTGTATTAAGTTTTTCACATGAATCAGTACAGCAAATGGACCTACATATTAACTTGATTTATCTTCACACAATCAATGGAAAAGCAGGCAGTACTTTAATATATAGGATTACTCTTACTGTTAACTATTACCACCCTGCACTGTCAGTCAGAACTACTCCAAAATGGGAATTTACGAACATAATTTACTGATTAAATTAATGAGCCAAATATTAATATTTAGTGTTCCTAATCATAGCAGCAGCTTCCGAAGAGGTTCAGCTTTTCCAGATGCTGGAAAGGAAATGTGAAAAGTTCGCCAGGATTACACTCAGCACAGTCTGCCGGCATTTGTTACAAAGCCAAAGCTCAGTGGTGAGCAGAACAAATTCATTGGCACATAAGCAACAAGCTTGAAAAAAAATGTTTAGTGTTTTTATCACCCATGTTGCATTATTAAACTAATCTTCAGTTGTAGAAGCCCTGCACATCTCAAGTTTAAAATACTAAAATCAGGAATATAAAAATATTTTTTCTGTTACGTAATAAAATAGAAATGCTGGTCAAGCAGCATGAGTGAGAAGAAAAGCAAAATTTTGATGAAGGGCCTTCAGTCTGAAGCGTCAACTCTGTTTCATTTCCATAGATGCTGCCTGACTTGCTGGGTGTTTCCAGCATTTTCTGATTTTTAGATTTCTGGCATCTGCAGTTATATGGATTTTTATTGGAAGATGCAGATATTGGACAAAGTGTATTTATAGTATTTAATAGTAATGTATTTAATATTCTTACACTTAACTACATGGTTCTTGTTTCTTTTCCATTTCTAGGAGAAATTGCTTTAAATTATTAAATATAATAGTTTCCTTAATGGCTGCTTTGAATTATATTTAGTATGAGAACATTTTAACTCATTTATATAATACAATATTTTCCAAATGACTCATTCCTTCCATTATGAAAAACAGAAAAAAGTAGATACTTTATGTATGAAATAAAAACAGAAACTGCTGAAAATACTCAGCAGGTCAGGCAGCATCTGTAGAGAGGGAAACATAGTTAATACTTCAGGTTGATTAAGTTTCATACAGAACTAGGAAATGTTAAAATATCAGACATATTTAACATCAAGAACTGAGGAGACTTGTATTTAAATTCCCCAGCTCTTCTGATGGGATTTGAACTCATGTCTCTAGATTGATGGTCCTTTAACTACTAGTTAAGTAAGTTCATCTCTGCAGTACTATTTCCCATGATATTTCAATCACACCAGTTTGAAACCATGGGACAGATGGAGATAATTTGACCCATCGTGTCCATACTGGTTTTCTGTTAGAACAAACCAAAATAAATCTTATTTCCTTATGATTTTCCTGTGCACTTATTTCTAGCTTGTGCACTCCTTGTGCTGAAAGGGAGTTTCCATACTCCAATAATCCATTGTGTAACAGAATTTCTTCTAATTTCTGGTCTGATGCTCACTGATAATTTTAAAGGCATGACCTTCTATCACTGACAACCCAACTAGTAGATTTTAAGCCTGGGTTTTGGAACAATCTGCTGACCACCAACACTACTCCAATCATTTGCCAAACAATAATCATTTCCACACACATCTCCACTCCCACCCCCCAAAAATACCATTTTCGCTTTTTCCAATTACCAATTCCATTTGTTTCCATACCCTGGACCATCCTAATTCATAGCTAGGTTCCCATCTTTCTTTGAACTCCCTATTTAAGATCTTTCAAAGGGTTTCTGGCCTATCCAAACAACCAATATGAATGATAACTTCTGTGCCTGTGACCATTGCCTGTGACCAAATCCTCCCTCATTTTCCTTTATGATTCCATTGCTATGATACTAATAATCATTCTATCATTGGAACATTGAAATAGGTGCAACCTGTGCACTTGCCATTTAGTTAGATTACAGCTAATCTATGTCTCAGCTCACTTAATCTACTTTTGCTTCAAATCAGCAGACGCCGTCATCCAAGAAAAAATGTACTACCTTTAATTTTGCAATTTTCAATCAACATAGCCTCCACAATCCTTCGTAGGAGTGGCTTTCAAATTTCCAAACCCTTTTGTTTGAAAAGCAATGTTCTGATTTCATTCCTGAATGACCCAGCTCTAATACTAAATTTAAACCCCCTTGTTCTGGTTTACTCCACCAAAGGAAAAGATTCCACTGTATCTACTCATTGAATCCTTTAAACATTTTAAACACCTCATTTAGATTGCCCCTCTATCTTATAACCAATTTAAAAGCTGAAATACCCGAACAACCATATTTAATACATCCCACCTGTCAGAGTATTCTATTTATCCCTGCACTTCACCTCCTCTATCCCAATCAATTGCCATCCTATGTCACAAGTTTACTTCCAATTCTGTATACTTTATATCTGTTAAGAACATAATATGTAGAAATTTATTAAATGTTTTCTGGCAGCCTCCATAGAAAAAATTATCCATATGTACTCTATTATTCATCGTTTCTGATTTCATTGTTCAATTAGTGTGCATCACCTGTGGTGAACACACATCACAAAATTTGAACACATACTTCTGAGTACAATATTTTCTATCTGAATTTTCTTCCTAAGTCTGTGTGATCCAGATTCCATCAGTATCTTTATGCTGTCCTTGGCGGCATTGTGCAGAAGCTTGAGTTAAGCTCCAAATATATATTTACTACACCTATCATCTCAGCCTTCACTATTAATTCACTGGTTTTAGAAGGAAAAAATTCTTTAATGTCGACAACACTGAAGTTATTGGCTTCTTTGTGCTCCTGTGTTTGATACAGTAACCTCTCCTACTTCATGTTACGTCCAATGTTGTTTACCTTTTTAAACTCTTTTTGATCCCAAGTTCTCTGCTTTCTCATTTTTATTTTGCTGCTGTGTTCATTTGTGTCTGTCAGTCTTGCAGTTATCTATGAGCTTGAGTCAGCAGTTTCAGGAGGTTTTCTTTAAAATAGGAAGTATAGTGCATTCCTTCCATTTCCCTTCTCCCTATGCTCCATTATATTAAACAAAAGCTATCCAACTTCTGTGCCAGATCAAACAATCTGAAACACTCATTAAATCAGATGGATCTGGAAGCTCTCAACAAGTCAGGCTATATCTACAGAGCAGGAAGCATGGTGTTAATATTTCAGGATGACAAGCTAGTGATAGCATCAGGTTACAAGGTACAGTTTCCCAGCACTTCTGATTTTGAACAAAATTTTTAAAAAACTGCGGATGCTAGCAATGTAAGATAAAAACAGAAAATGCTGGAAATGCTCAACAGGTCAGGCTGCATCTGTGGGACAAGAAACAGGGCTAACATTTCAGGTTCATCAGAACTGGAAAGGAGACAAAAGAAATTTGTTAACCTGCAGGCAGGGGAGGGGAAGGGAGGGGAGAGGCAATATCCCTGATAGGATAAAACTAGAGTGACCATGGAGATAAGCAGTAAACAAGGTTATCTGGTCAATGAGTGAATGGGGGCAATTAGAGTGAGAACATAGACAAAACGATGTAGGAATTGCAAAATGCAGAGCAGAAAGGCATGCCCAGAATTATCTCTATTTGAATTTGATATCCCACTCCCACTCCCACTCTGACCTATTGGTCTGTGGCTTCCTGCACTGTTACAATTGCTAGCTTGAGGAACAACACCTCATCTTCTGTCTTGGCACACTGCAGTCCTCTGGACTTAATATTAAATTATACAACTTCAGTTAACTTGATTTCTCTGTCTGTATCCATCTGTGATATTGGCTCAGTTTGTTTTTTCTTCCCTTTTATTTCTTTTTCCCTCTGGTAGTGGAGGACGTGTCTTCCTGCTCTGTATTTTGCAACTCCCACAATCTGTTGTCTATGTTCTCACTCTCTAACTGCTCCCATTCACTCTGGTTTTACTCTATCAGAGACATTCCCAACCCCCCACCCCCCACAGCTTAGAATGGGGATACACGAGACTGCAGATGCTGGAATCTGGAGCGACAAACAAAATGCTGGAGGAACTTTGTGGGTCGACCCAAAACATCAGCTGTCCATTTCAATCCACAAATGCTGCCTGACCCATTGAGTTCCTCCAGCATTTTGTTTGTTGCTGCAGCTTAGAAGCTTCTTTTCTCTCCTTCCCAGTTCTGATGAAGGGTCTTTGACCTAAAAAGTTACATCTGTTTCTCTTCCCACAGATGTGTCTTGACCTGCTGAGTATTTCCAGCATTTTCTGTTTTCACTTTTCGATTTGAAGTAAGTTCATGGACCTGAAACCTTAACCCTATATTCGTCTCACCACATGGGATCTGGATTGCTGAATACTTCTAGTATTTTCTGTTTTTCTTTGAGATTTTGAGCACTTCCAGATTTTTGCAATTTCAGTCATAAATCTTTCACTTCCAAAATCCCACTTGGGTTCAAGCTATCTGAATTCCTCCAAGGTCCATCATTTAACCTTGTCGAGCCAGCATTCACCTGGCCACTATGGTGCTCTGAGATAGAAACCAGTCAAACAGAGGCACCTTGGTCGAAAAGTCAGAAATTAATTTGTATGCTTGAATTAGGTAGCCCAGGCCTGGTGCTGCAAAATATTATTCTGTGGCTGAATTAATTTTATATTGGAGTATATTTTGAACTGCAGTAGAGACAGATTCCCATCCAAATGCTCCTCATTACTCTTGAATTCTGGAGATTTGCTATGCTTATTCTGCATTTATATACAATTTGAGCTTAAATAATCTATAACGTCATCTGGTATAAATAATTTAGAAGGGGAAAAATGTTATTACCCTTGTGACCAAGTTGATTTACTGCTCTAACTTACACCACTGAAATAGATATTTGCCTCTAGTATTATATCACACTGGCATAAGGCTCAGGATAAATTGTTAGTGGAAAGGGGAGGTATAAATAAACTTTGCTGCTGAAATGTACTTGGCTAGGCAAGTATACTATTGCAAGAGTATTGCTAACATATATTTCAAGTAATTTGGTTCAATAAGCACTTTTTATCTTCTCTTCTTCCTTGGCAATCCCACGGAATCGAGGTTGCCTTGCTTCCATGTCAGTTCTGTGAGTTCTGAGGTGGCTGATAGGTCCCAGGTAGAGGGACAGGTACTTTACTGGGCAGGTAGGTGGGTTGTTCAGGTAATTTGGTGCTTCCTCAGTTGACTTTGGTTGGCCTCCGCATGTGCCCGTTGAGGAGCCTGAGGTATTCGGTGCTTTGCAGAATGCTCTAACTGCTTTATAAGTGGCCACGAGCCAGGGATTCCCAGTAGTTGAGGAGGATCTTACATTTTCTCAAGGAAAGTTTAAAAACATCATTGAAGTGTTACCTCTGTTCTCCTGGGATTCTCTTGCAGTGATGGAGCTCATAGCAGAGTATCTATGTCAGGGTCTGGAATTAGTGCATTTACCGAAAAACCAAAAGTGCCATTTCTCTGTATAATAAATAATTTCCTTCTTTTCTTGATGATACTGCCTTATGGTGGGATTTCACAAACCCATACATCCATGTCTCTTTCACCTAATTAAGCACAAAAGTCAGTCAAGTGTTGGTAAAGCAAATCATGGACATCCATGGGCTGTGGTAATCTCAATGATCTACTGTCAGAATTTGAATAGAAGATTGGCAGAATCCCAGAAGAAACAGTTTAAACAGAGTCATGTATTGTTCGTTTGGATTTTCACAGACTTTAGTTCAATAAAGCCCTTGCTAAGGGCTCAGGTTGCATTCCCAGGTACAAGAGCACTAATGGAATCAGCAGGAGGGCGAGTGGAAAGAAGGGTCAGCAGGCAGCCTGAGCCCCTGTCTATTTTACAGTTTACGGGGATATATACCTGTGAGTGTTCATAGGGGAAGACTATAGCAAATCAGTTCTCCGTGGAGTATAACTAGGTGGGGTACCAGTGTAGAAGGAGAAAACCAATAAAAAAAATTCAACCTACTCTTCTGTTTAGAAACATAGTTAGTTTAATTGAATACAGATCATCAAGATAAGATATTAAGTAAGCAGGAAAATTTGATTATCATCTATTAATAACTATTTAATTTTACCTGACCTGTTTTACACAAACAAGGATTAAGAAGTTGTGTACTGTAAAGCAGGAAGTTAGATGCAATGTCAACTTCTCTATACATGTTCCCTCATGACATAATGGCACCATGCCAGTGGAACAAGCTAGGAGGAAGTGTAGGGCTGAGAAGGGCTGCCCACATTTGCGTCAGTCTGAGGTCTGTAGTGAGATCCACGTACTCCAGCTGTGCTGGCCTCTTGCTATCCATGGGCTGCCCAATCAGATAATATTGGCAGCTGGCTTCAGACGCTTCTCTGGAGTACAGTTGAAAGTTGCAGCCCAACATTCTTCACATCAAGTGTGTTTGCAATGGTGATGTGTAAGAATAGAAAGTCTTTCCTTCAAGCACAGCTAAAAAGAGATTGAACACAATAGTCACTGGATCATTCTGGAGGCCACATGCAAATCATTTTCTACATAAATAATAGTAAACAATGTCCTTAAATGCCGACTATGTCTATCTCATTTCCTGTACTCTGGTCCTTGCCCTCCCCATTTCCCAGAACACTGAAGTCATAGGGTTCCTCTTGATCTCACATACCTCCCCAATAATCTTGACATTAGTTGATCGCTCTTTGTTACTCAGCTACCTCCATCATGATGTCACCAACAAACACACCTTTCCCTCCCTGAACAGCATTTTGAAGAGACTGTTCTCTCTATGACATCCAGTTCCCTCCTAATCCATTTGTTACTCACCCTCAACTCCCCCTCCCCCTCACCTTCCCATTCCACTTTGTAAATGCAGGAGAGACAATACTAGTTATTTTGCTTAGAGTCATGGAGAGTTATAGCAAGGAAAAAGGCCTTTTGACCCAACTCGTCCACGCTCATCAAGATACCCATCTAAGCTAGTCCCATTTTCCCCTGTTTGGCCCATATCCCTCTAAACCTTTTTTATCCATGTCTTTTAGTTTTTCTCTTCCCTTCAACCCCCTGCGTCTTGCCGACCATCAAACACACATTTACATTAATCCTGATCTGATTTGTTTGCCACTTGCTTGCTTCTTCTCTTCTCATCGTCCAGGGCACCAAGCATTCATTCTCGGTGAAGCAGTGATGTACTTCTTGCAATTTGGTACACTGTGTTTTCTGTTCACAATGCAGTCTCCACTGCTTCGGTGAGAGCAGTATGGGTATGGTGGTGGCATAGTGGTTAAGTTACTAGAGTAGTAACATAGAGGTTACAAACAAGAGGTGTGGCAACTGTGGAATTTGAAGTCTGTTAATAATGTGAATTTTATGGAAAAAACCTCTATAGGTCTTACTAATGTTTACCTCCAAACTACCAGATTGCTGAAAAATAACTCATCAGATAGGGGTTGAACCCGAGTTCAACCATGACCTCCAGTTCTGGCTTTGTGGAGTTTGCACATTCTCCCTGTAGCTGCATAGATTTCCTGAGGACACTCTGATTTCTTCCCACATCCCAAAGACATGTGGATTGGTGGGTTAACTGGCCAGTATAAATTGCCTCTGGTGTGTGCGTGGGTGGTAGAATCCAGTGGGAGTTAATAGCGATGTAGGGAGAACCTCTGGGGAATGGGATTGCTCTGTGAGCCGGCATAGACTTGATGAGGCGAAATGGGCTCCTTCTATGTTATAGGGAATGTAGAAGTGCCAGGCAATGACCATCTCCAACAAGAGAGAGCCTAACCATCTGCACTTCATATTCAATGTTTCACCACAGTCAAGTCCCCTCCCTGTCAACATCCTGGGGGTCACCACTGACCACAACTGGACCAGGCAAGCAAATCAGATCAGGATTAGTATAAATGGGTGTTTGATGGCCGGCACAGACTCAGTGGGCCAAGAGCCCACTCCTGTGCTGTAAACCTGTGTGACTCTATTACTTTTATTTTCATCAGGCCCACCTCCTTGGATGGCAATGAGATTTCTTTTTCTGTGATTGCCACATTATGTTTAGTTCAGTGAAGTATATCACTTGGGATCTTTCCCCTTTGGTCATCCCTTCCCACCGGAACAGGCATTGATTTGGTCAGCTGCCTCCGTGGTGGACATAGTTCCATCTGACTGATTGCAGAGGCATGGAAAATTGACTCGGAAAAGTAGTTTTGGTCCATCAGTCCCTTTGGCTGAAAGAATCTGCTTACAGTCAGGTCGAAACATAACAACAAAGCATACCAGGCTGGATCATGCTCATTCTGACCCACCACCTGCAATCAGCCCCTGTGCTAAGCTCCTAGCTGCACTTAGTGCAGCACTTGTAAGAGCCATTGCACCGGACGTTCCCCCTCTAGGGCCCTATGTGAGGTGAAGCAGATCACTTGTGCTGACCAGGAGGCCCCTACCCCCAACTGCTCCAACAGCGTCCACTGCTCACTGCTGTCAAAGACATTTTCAAAATATGAAGTGAAGTAAGTGAAAAATTTTATCTGAACTTACTTTTTTCAAGCAGGTCAACAACTCCATTCAGATGAACAGGAACATTGCTTGCATACCAGTCATGGTTGGGGGGGACACTAGTGGCTGGGGATGGGTGGGGTGGGCGGTACAGATGCAAGGTGTCAGCAGTACCCCCAGTTCAGAATGTCCTGGAGTTGCCACACTGGCACCTGACTTCCAACGTCTTTCATACTGCCACATTCCAGCGTACATTGAATGCAGGAGGGCGGTCAGGTGGCAGATCCCGATAAAATCACATTCCAATCAGAGCTCAATCCAACTCATTTTGCTAAACTGCACTTTGAAGAATCTTAAAGGCACTTTTTTTTTAATGACGTGAAACATTCTGGAAGGTGATACAGAATTATCTTATCAAATCCAGTTTCGTGCTCAGAACTTGAAGTACTCATAAAGAAGAAATGCTGATTTAGTGCTTTCAAGCATTTTATTTCCAATATAACATGATCACATCTTGGCTTGATTTAGCAGAAAGCACTGAACCTTTATTATAACTTCCAGACATCTGCTTCTTCTTAAACCACAGAGGAAGCAGCTGATTAATAAAAATCCTGTCTATTTCAATGCTGCCCATTCTCTTTCTCCCAAGAAATTAACATTAATGCTGATATTTCCTTTGCTCATTAATACCAACCATATTGTAAAGAATTGTTCCTTTATTGGAGCTAATTCAGAAAACATAAGAATATAAGAAGTCCGAGCAGGAGAAGGTCATTTGGCTCCATGCCTGTTCCATCATTCAATATGATCATGGCTGATTTTTTAAAAATCTCAGCACTAACTGTACTTTTCTGCACTAATCCCATATCCAAAAGTTCATTGATTTCTACCTTGAATATTCCCAATGACTGAATCTCCACCAGATCTCTTGGTAGGAAATTCCAAAAATTCTAGAGACGGTGCAACACTGGACCTCCTCCCAGGAAATGAGGCAGGACTAATGGTGTTAGTGTCTGTCGGTGAGGACTTTGTGTCCAGTGAACATAATTCTATTGGTTCTAAAATAGTTACGGAGAAAGATATGACTGGTTCACAGGCTAAAGTCCTGAACTGGGGCAGAGCAAATTTTAGACAATTAGGCAAGATCTTGCAGTGGTTGATCGCACAAGATTATTTGCAAGGGAGCAGAGTGTTTGCCAAGTGGGAGGCCTTTAAAAGTGTGATGTCAAGAGTTCAGGGACTGCATGTTCCTGTTAGAGTGAAGGGCAAGGCTGGCAGGTTACAGTAACCCTGGTTGACGAGAGATATTGAGGGTCTGGTTAAGAAACAGAGTGGGGCATGCACTGTGCAGAAGCAATTGGGAACTAGTGAATCTCTTGATGACTACAAGAAGTGTAGGAGTGCACTTAAGAGAGAAGTTAGGAGGGAAAAAATAGGATATGAGGAGGATCTGGCAGGCAAGGAGAGGCAAAATCCCAAGAGATTTTATAGGTATATAAAGAATAAAAGGGTGGCTAGGGAGATAATAGGTCTCCTTAAAGACCAACATGGCCATCTGTGTGTGCAACCGAAAGAAACGGGTGATATTTTTAATAAATATTTCTCTTCAGTTTTTACAGTGGAGAAAAAGAAGCAGCAAGAAAATGGGGGAAATGAGTGATGTTGTCTTGGACCACATACGAATTAGCAGGGAGGAGATATTGGATGCTTTAAAGTGCATTAAGGTGGATAAATCCCCAGGGTCTGACCTAGTGAATTCTTGGGCTTTGTGGGAAGTTAAAGAAATTGCTGCAGTCCTTGCAGAGATCTTTGCTTCATCTCTGGCCACAGGTGTGGTTCTGGAAGACTAGAGTGTGGCTATTGTGGTACCATTGTCTAAAAAGGTAGCCAAACAAGCCAGGAAACTACAGGCCGGTGAGCCTTACATTGGTGGTGGGTAAATTGCTGGAGGGGATTCTGAGGGACAGGATCTACCAACATTTGGAGAAACAGGGTCTGATTTGGGATATTCAGCACGGCTTTGTGCATGGGAAGTTGTGCCTGACAAATTGCTTAGAGTTCATCGAGGAGGTGAGCCTAAAGGGTAGATGAGGGCAGGGCAGTGGATGTTGTCCATGTAGACTTTAGCAAGGCCTTTGCCAAGGTCTCTCATGGCAGGCTAGTCTGGAAGGTTCGATCGCATGCAATCCAGGGGGAGATAGGGAATTGGATTCATAATTGGCTCAGTGGTAGGAAGCAGAGGGTGATGGTTGAGGGTTGTTTCTCGGACTGGAGGCCTGTGTCTAGTGGTTTGCTGGGACCTTTGTTGTTTGTAATTTATATAAACAATTTGGATGTGAATATGCAAGGAATGGTTAGTAAGTTTACAGATGATACCAAAATTACAGGGGGATCTTGATCAGCTGGTATGTGGGCTGAAGATTTAATTCAGATAAATGTAAAGCATTTTGGGAGATCAAACCAGGACAGGACTTATACAGTGAATGGTAGGGTCCTGGAGAGTGTTACAGAGAGACCTAGGAGTGCAAGTGCATAGTTTGTTGAAAGAGCCATCACAGATAGATAGGGTGGTGAAGAAGGCATTTGGCACACTGGCCTTCAGTCAGGGCATTGAGTATAGGAGTTGGGAAGTTATGTTGCAGTTATATAAGATGTTGGTGAGGCTGCACTTGGAATATTGTGTACAGTTTTGGTCACCCTATCATTTGAAAGATGTTATTAAACTAGAAAGAGTGCAGGATGTTGCCTGGACTTGGGGGCCTGAGTTACAATGAGAGGTTGCGTAGACTAGGACTTTATTCCCTGGAATGTAAGAGATTAAGGGGTGACCTGTCAGAGATATATAACATCATGAGGGGCATAGACAGGGTGAAAGCACATAGTCTTTTTCCCAGGGAGGGAGTGCTTAGGTTTAAGATCAGAGGTGAGAGATTTAAAAGGGACCTCAGGGGCATATTTGAAATGAGCTTCAAGAAGTAGTGTTGGAGACAGGCACATTAGCAACATTTAAAAGCCATCTAGATAAGTACATGGCTAGAAGAGGTTTAGAGGGCTATGGGCCAAACATGGGCAATGGGACTAGCTGCCTGGGCAACACAGTGGGCATGGACGAGTTGGGCTGAAGGGCCTATTTCCATGCTGTATGATTCTATGACTTTATGACTCTATTCACTGCCCTCTGGGTGAAAAAAAGTTCTCCTCATCCCATTCTTGGATAAGCAACCCCTTATTTTGAGACTATAATCCTTGGTTCTAGACATTCAGCCATGACGACGATCATTCTTACATCTACCTTGCCAAGCCCCATAAGAATTTTGCATATTTCAAAATCACCTGTCATTCTTCTAAACTCCTGCAAGTTTAAGCCTAGTCTGTTCAAGCCTTCCTCACAGGACTAAACCCCCACAGGGAGACCTGACTCGTACAGAATATTCCAGGTGCAGCCTTTGCAGTGTCCCACATAATTGCAGCAATCAATTTATTTACTCTTGTGCTCAAATCCACTTCCGTAAAGGCCAATCTACTATTTTCCTTCCTAATTGCTAGCTGTAATTGTGTGATTCATGTTCAAAAACACCCAGGTCCCACTGAAAACCAATAACTGTCAACCTCTCACCATTTAAAAAGTTCTCTGCTGTTCAATTTTTTCTGCCAAAATAGATAACTCTACAGTTTTCCTCATGATATTCCAATTTCCTTGTCCTCACTCATTCAGTTAGCTAGTGCTTATCCTCATGAAACCTCTTAGCCTCCTTCTCACAAATCACACTACCATTCAGCTTTGTATCATCAGCACTTGGTGCCCTCATCCAAGTCATTGACATGGACCATGAACTGCACTGATACTTGTAGTGCCCTTTAGTTATAGCCTCCCACTTATCCTCCCCTCTGTTTAACTGTCCATTAACCTATCCTTAATCCATGCCGGTATATTACCCCCAATGCCATGTACACCATTTTTGTTTGGTAACCTCTTATGTGACACCTTATTGGTATGAGTTTATTATTGTCAGTTGTACCGAGGTACAGTAAAAAAGCTTGTCTTACATACCGTTCATACAGATCAATTCATTACATAGTGCACTGAGGTAGTACAGAGTGCATTGAGGTAGTACAGGGTAAAAACAATAACAGAATACAGAGTAAAGTGTCACAGCTGCAGGGAAGTGCATTGCAGGTAGACAATAAGGTGCAAGATCAAACAAGGTAGATTGTGAGGTCAAGAGTCCATCTCATCGTACAGGGGAACAGTTCAATAGTCTTATCACTGTGGGATAGAAGCTGTCCTTGAGCCTGGTGGCATGTGCCCTCAGGATCCTGTATCTTCTGCCTGATGGGAGAGGAGAGAAGAGAGAATGACCAGGCCTTCTGAAAGTCCAAATATACCACAATCATTGGTTCCCCTTTAGCTATTCTGCCATTCTCAACCTCAAAAACTAACAATTTGTCAGCATGATTTCTCCTTCATAAACCCATGTTGCCTCTGCTATTTTTCTCGCTGCTCTGTTACCTCTTCCTTAATAATAAATTCTAACATTTTCCCATCTGTCAGGCTCCATGGTTTGTGGTTTCCCACTTTCTGTCTTCCCGTTTTCTTAAATAAAGAAGTTACATGTAGAATTTACAAAACAAAAGTCTTATTTATGCAGTGTTGCCTTATCTCACTGAAAAGCTTTTATCCTGATGCAGGGTTTCAACCCAAAACATCAACTATCCCTTTACCTCCACTGATGCTGCCTGACCCCTGAGTTCCTCCAGCAGGTTGTTTTTTGCTCCAGGTTCCAGCATCTACAGTCTCTCCTGTCCCCTTTGTCCGACAGTTGCAGGACAATTGATCATGAGAATATTTTGAAAAAGAAAACATTTAGCTCCAATAAGCTCCTTACTTGCCAAACCCACCTTTCTAAACCTCTTCTCAAATGAAATATGTGTAACCGAATCTTGGAACAATGATTTCATTGGTATCTTATTCCATACATTTAGCAGTCTCTAGCTGGCAAGGCTCTGCCTGAATTCATACTTGCTCCTCAGCTGTTAATTTGAAACTTCTGTCGCCTGGTATGCAAATAATTTACAAGGATCGATTATGCCAGCTCCTGCTTCATGACAAAGCCTTCTATTTTCCGAAAGAAAACATGCCAAATTCCTAACACTTGCAAAAATCTTAGAAAATGAGTTAAGCCAATAAGATGTAGTTCCAGGTAGGAACTACTTCCTTATAAGGGCTGTGAAATTATGGAAACAGCTGCAGAAAACCATTTATGCAATGGATTTAAGTGCTTAAAAGGGAAAGGTTTGAGTTATCAGGAATGACTGGATAGGCTGGGACTGTTTTCCCTGGAGCAAAGGAGGCTGAGGGGTCACCTTATACAGGTGTATAAAATCATGAGGGGCATAGATAAGGTGGATGGTCACAGTCTTTTTCCCAGGGTAGAGGAGTCTAAAAATAGAGGGCATAGGTTTAAGGTGAGAGGGAAAAGACTTAAAGGGGAACTGAGAGGCAAATTTTTCACAGAGAAGGTGATGGGTATATGGAACAAGCTGCCAGAGGAAGTGGTAGAGGTGGTTACAATTACAATGTTTAAAAGACATTTGAACAGGTTCATGGATAGGAAAGATTTAGAGCAATGTGAGCAAAATGCAGGCAAATGGGATTAGCTCAGGGTGGCAGCTTGGTCAGCATGGATGAGTCGGACCTAAGTTTCCACACTGAATAACCCTATATGACCATAAAATAGATAGTTACAAGGAAAGTTAAGACATTGAGACAGTAAGAGAAAAGGAGTGTGTGGGATTTAAAAGCATGAACTGTCGCCAAAGATATGGAGCTTACTGGGTGGGCCAGATGGCCTACTGCTGTCCCTATGCTGCAGTCCTTTATTTTCATAATGTAGTTAATTTTCTACGATAACTCTTTGTCCTTTCAAAAGCAATAACAGCTGTCACGTGATGAGGTAACAGAACTGTTAACCATGCTCCAGGAGAACCAAATCCTCTCTAATTAAAATATTTCGGTCATTTTAGTAGAGCCAGGTACCTTGGGATTTCCATTGTAAGTTAGATTTGTTTTTCTTATCCATACATGGAATGCGGGCATCATGGCTAAATCAGCACTTATTGTCGATATCTAATTTCTTTTGATATGGAACCGGGGTAATGTTTTCCAGGATGTTGACCCAGCAATGATGAAAAAACACTG
The DNA here is from genome assembly GCF_009764475.1 of Pristis pectinata. Classification (NCBI taxonomy): domain Eukaryota; kingdom Metazoa; phylum Chordata; class Chondrichthyes; order Rhinopristiformes; family Pristidae; genus Pristis; species Pristis pectinata. Next base: position 49,462,577 of record NC_067406.1, on the reverse strand, counting down.
ATATAACTTTAAGTCAGAAGGGTGTGTGTCTTGGAAGGGAACTTAGAGCTGGTGGCATTCCCATGAGCCTGCTCATTCTTCTAGACGGTAGAGGTAATGAGATACGGGAGGTGCTGTTGAAGAAGCTTTTGCAAACTGCAGCAGAGGATTTATGGATGGCACACACTGCAAGCACTGGTGGAGGGAATGAATGTTTAGTGTGAATAATGGGATGTCAAACAATTAGTTTCTTTGAGCTGGACAATGTCAAGCATCTGGATTGTTCTTAGAGCTGCTCTCATCTAGGAAGGAGCAAAGCATTGCTTTACACTTCTGATTTAACCCTTGTGAATTGCAAAAGTCTTTAAAGGGTCAGGAGATGATTCATTCAGCATGGAATACCTAGCATCTGAACTACTCCTTTGTTGGGTGTGTTAATATAGTTGGTGCAGATGAGTTTTTGGTTAATGGTGAAGCCCAGGATTTTGATGAGGCTGGGTTGTGGTGATTGTTATATTTATGAATAATGGTGGTGGGGAAGGGAGGGGGATGTGGTGGTAGGGTAAGGTGGGTGGGAATGATTAGCCTGTCTCTTGTTGTAGATGTTCGTTGTCAGGCACTTGTGTGGGGTATATGTTAACTTGCCAGCCTCGAACAGGGTCACCTACACTTTTCCCCCTCAGCTCCCGCAGGCTGTTGGGCATGGGGGTGGCATAAAGAATCGCCAAGTTTGGTGTTGCTACAAGTTGTTGAGGACTGCTTTGTTATCCAAACAATGGAAGTGAAATTGAAATGCAGACGGTACTGAATACTGTTTAATTGTCACTGAACAGCTCTGCTTTTGACCTTCTGATGGAGCAATGTATGATGCTAAATCAGGTGAAGAAGTTTGGGCCTAGAATACTGACAAGCCTTCATCACAAGCACAACAATCTTCCTTTGTGCAAGGTATGACTCCAGCGATAGCAGAGCATTCCCATTGATAGCCATTGACAATAATTTCCTAGGGTTCCTTGGTCAAACAGAGCCTCAATATCGAGGGCAGTCAACTTACTTTCTCCACTGGAATCCAACTGTTTTCTTCATGTTTGGAAGATAGATGTGGCGAAGTTTACAGTTGTCTGGGCCTTATTGGATAATTTGTTGATTAGTTATTCTTACTCCAATCCCCGTTCTGCTGGTTTTCTTGACCTGCAGTGACGCCATGAACAGCAAAATGGCATCTGTCAGCTGAAGGAAGTTGCAGGGATCCTGAGGCAAGAACACTAGAAAATAGGTGCAGGAGTAGGTCACCAGGCCCCTCAAACTTACTCACCATTCAATATGATCATGGCTGATCTATGCTGCTCTCAACGTCTTCTGTGCCAGTTCCCCATAATTCTCAATTCCCTGATTTCAAAAATGTATCTACCTCCACCTTAAGTATATCTAATGATCCGGCCTCTACCACCCCCTCTGGATTAGAGAAATCCAGAAATTCATTCTAAGCCCCTCTGTTTTAAATAACTGATCCCTCATCTTGTAACTGTGTCCCATCATTGAAACTCACCTGATGTCGCTCAGAGACCTTGACTGTAGAGTGCAGTGTGGGGAGCTGGGTGGTTTTCAGAGGTCACAGGCCAATCTCAAGTAGCCCATTGCTGCAGGGCAGATTCAGATATACTCCCAGATACTCTGGCCAAGAAAGTACACCAACACCTCTACTTCCTCATAAGGCTAAAGAAATTTGCCATGTCCCCGATGACTCTTACCAGTTTTTACCGATGCACCATAGAGAGCATCCTATTTAGAGGCATGACAGCTTGGTATGGCAAATGTTTTGCCCGAGATCGCAAGACATTGCAGAGAGTTGTGAACTCAGCCCAGTCCATCATGCAAACCAACCTCTCCTCCATTGACTCTGTCTACACTTCCCTTCCCACTACCTTGGGAAAGAGGCCAACATATTCAAGGACATCCCCTCTAACCACCCCCCCCCCTCCAGTCATCCTCTCTTCTCCCCCCTCCCATTGAACAGAAGATACAAAATAAAAAGCATGATGTTCAAGTTTTGTCAAAAATGATGCAGGAGATGCAAGGGCAATGCTGAAGCAAGGATATGATTAAAACTTACAGTCTGTGAAGGTCAGAGGTGCTGAAGCAGTGTGATGCTTGAAACAACTTATAACAGGGAATAGGAACTTGATTAAGACCAATATCAAGGTTAGGTCTGTCTATGAAAGAACCAAGAATGATAAGTGGTAGTTTGTACAAGAAAGGAGGAACAGGACTGAAAAATCAGAGATATTATTGACAAGGAAACCATTAGATATCTTGAAGGATCAAAAAGAAAAAGCATTCACATGCAGAACATCAGAGAGAGAGGGAGAGAGAGAAAGAGAGTGTAAAGGTATAAAACTTCATTAAAAATACAGAAATAATTACAAAGGTTTTTAATTAGTTTTTTTCCATTTGCCCAATTAGCAGGCCTAATATTCCCACTGAAATCAATGTGGTCTCCAATCCTATCTGGCCTGGGATCAGAGAATAATTCCTCAGCGTAACGCTGGGATATCTCAGCAGGACAGGACTATACTGTTTGGTTCTATGTGGAGTCCAGCAGGAGACTCAGCGCCACCACACATCAATCAGTAAGCCTTTGATTTCCTTGCTCAGCAGCACATGCATGGAAGATCAAGACTTCCTGAAGTTTAAAAGACTGGGAGCAAACTTTACTTGCTGATTCTACACAGCAAGATTTGCCTTGCCACTTTTAATTCCATGGTGCTTACACGTTCATAGAGATTCACCCTTTGCTTGGTTGCCCTATATTTTGGCTTGTATACTTTGCCTTTGTTTGCCCCTGTTTTAGACCCAATTTGAATGATTCCATCCACTCATCCACTGGACATGCAGTGGTTCAATCTGCATCAGTGATTAGTTAGTCATGGATATAAATGTACTTCTACTGCAGAATCAAGCACACATTTCCTGGTCTGCTGGATGAGCAAGAATTATAGTGAAGTATTTAAAACTGTTGATCACAATAATGGTTTGTATACTATGCACTAACATAGCTGATGAGAATCCCTTCTAATAAGGTCCCTGCCCTGGGGAGAATGAATTAGCTGATTAGGTTAAAGTTAGTTTGTTGTTGAATGTACCAGCTTAAAAACAACAGAGAACTTTAGACACACACCATTCTAAAACTGCAGCTGGTCAGGGCAGAAGATCAGATTACAAATATGTTTACAAGCACGGTGGGCTCCTGTAACCATTCCCCTCTGTCCCCTTTTTCCACCTTTTCCCCCTACCTCACTTTTCTCTCTCCTCCTGATCCACCGGCTCCCATCACCCTATCTCGTTCCCCTCCCCCACCACCTGCCCTTCACGCACACACTCCTCCCACTGGTTCCCATCCCCACCTCCCTCCCTTTATTCCATGCTCCACCACTCTCTCCTATCAGATTCCATCTTCTTCAGCCCTTTGTCACGTCCAACTGTCACCTCCCAGCTTCTGACTTCTCTCCCATTCTTCTCCTTCCCTCATATCCTACCTATCCTGCCTATCACACCCCCCCCCCCCCAACTTGCCAGCTCTTGCCCCACCCCCTCCCTCCACCTTTTTATACTGGCTATCTCACCTCTGTCTTTCCATTCCAGATGAAGGGTCGCGACCCGAAACATCAAATGTCCACTCGTCTCCATAGATGCTGCCTGACCCGCTGAGTTCCTCCAGTGCCTTTGGGTGTTGTTCCCGTAAAACCGAGTTTGCAGCTCCTCCAAGGATGGTTTTAATCAATTGTTCAAAAGCGAGGGATCAAATTATGGCTATTCTTTAGCAGTCCTGATGTGAACTTCTCTGTTGAAAGCTGTAATGTTTTACCAGGACCTCCAATGACTCATTTGGAGAGGTGGCTTGGGGTTTGACTAAAACCCATGTGCAATACAAGAGAACCTCAATGACAACATGGCATTATGGAAGTCTGAAAATTCTTCAAAGATATGTCCATTCCTTTCCCTCCTGGAAAATCCAAGAAAAATTTCAGGAACAATCTTAACGTCTTTGCATTGGAAGAGGCTCATGGAATAATCAATGTTTCAACTAAGTTGAAGAACATACAGATTCAGATATAAACAAGGTCCAGGCAGTAACTCCGATTATTGACCAGAACCCTGGGCCAATAGTAGCTGGGGGAACAGACATGTCTAGGCTGTGGTAAGATTACAATAACTAGGTGCAGAAAAGTTCACACAGCCTCTTGAGTATTTTCCACCGGGGCTGATCCTTGACCTTGTCCACTCTCCTGCCTAATCCCTATATCTCTTGATTTCCTTATAGTTTAAAAGTCTATCATTTCAGCCTGCAATATACTCAATGACTTGAATATCCATATCCCTCTGGAATAGAAAATACCAAAATATCAAAACACTCCTGGATAAAAAAAATACCTTCTCATCTCTGTCCTATATGCTCACACATACCTTGTGGTTATTACCTCTTCACCGTGTTTTATATTCAGTAGCAAGGTGAAACAATTTCTCAACCATGAAGTCCTCTGACATATTTCATTACCTCTCATGATTATGCACTTCTCAGATACATCCAGTAGAGTGATTGCTCCATTCCTGTTTCTGACTTCGAACCACCCTGACTCAGTAGACAATCCCTCCAGGACATCCTCCCAGGGACACTGTCCCTGATCAGCAAGGACATTCCTCCACCTCTTTTACCTCCATGCCTGTCCCTTTTGAAACTTCTAAACCCTGGAATATCCAGCAGCCATTCCTTCCTTCGTGACAACCAAGTCTATGTAACGGCACAACGACGTAGTTCCATGTACTTACTCATGCTCTAAGTTCATCTCCCATGTTCTTGAGACATCTCACATTAAAGTAGACACACTTCAGCCTATCCAACTGACTGCAATTTTGCCTTTTCAACTGGCTATCCTTCCTCACAGTCTTACTACACGCTGCATCTACTTGTACACTAAATGCACCAAGCTCTGACCTATCACTCTGGTTCCCATCCCCCTGCTGAACTAGTTTAAAGACTCCCCAACAGCTCTTGCAAACCTGCCCGCAAGAATATTGGTTCTCCTCCAGTTCAGGTGCAACCCGTCCCTTTTGTACAGGTCGTACCCTCCCCAGAAGAGATCTCAATGATCAGCAAATCTGAAACCTTGCCCCCTGCACCTACTCCTCAGCCACACATTCATCTTCCAAATCTATTCTTAGCCTCACTGGCACACGGCACAGGCAACGATCCATAGATTACTACCCTTGACATCCTGCTTTTCAGCTTCCTACCTTGCTCCCTATATCCCCCCTTCAGGACCTCATCTCTTTTCTTACCTATGTCATTGATACCAATATGCACCGCGTCCTCTGGCTGTTCACCCTCCCTGTATCTTTTTTCCTATCCATCTGGTATCCTCTTCCCATGACAGTGCTTGGAACAGAATGTCTGCTTCTGGAGTCTGGAGTCAGCATGCTCCTGTATTCCAACAAAGAACACATGTTAGAAGTGTTTAATTGGTTTTAAAGCACTTTCTGATGTGCTCAGTTTGTGAAAGGTACTTTATGGATCTGTGTCTGTTATAAGAACATATTAAGAACCCAAAAAAAAGTAACTTTTCTTTAAAACTCTTTGAATATTTAGATCTTTTAGAGAACCAAAGACTTATTGGCAATCAGCACCAGCTGAGAAGAACTCTTGGTGCTGTGATTAATGACAACATAATATGTTGCAGAAGAACCTAACCAACCTTTTCTGAATCATCTCTTTCATCGTCGTCATAGCCTGATGCATGTTTGAGTCATAACTGTGCAGCAGTTCTGTTCTTGTTCTGAAGCCACTGAGTATCCCTTCAGAGGCTCTCATCTTTCAATAACAGCTTGTTTTCTTTTAAGTTACATTAGTTAGACACTCCTGAGCTCAGTCTAACTTCAGTCAGTTTATGACTTCAGCTGCAGAGTCAGAAATCACTGACCACATCATCTGCCTGTAGAGTCTGCTTGATCAGTCAGCACACAGATCTGCTCTCAGGCATAGTGGTCACCAGCATCCTGTTTGTGGGTGAATGCCTTCACTCAGTCATTCACAGCCTACAGACCTATCTGAATACTATTTTCCTCAAGTTTTCTTACAAATTCAAACGATAACCTGTTGAGTATGATATTGGGCTAGTAACTCAGATGTTAATAATTCAAATTCCATTATAGCTTGTCAAAAACTCAAGTTAATAATAACATCTGGGCTGTGACATGAAAATGAGCACTGAAGCTGGTTAAAGAGAGGTAAGAAATCAGGGCTCCATATGGCTGCACAATATTTTGTGGTTGATTCCCTTACTAGCCTTACTCACGTTCCAAAGACAAAACAACAAGAATGTAAACGCAAAGCAAAGAGTGCACAAAACTACTTCGGCATCACGACCAGTTTTTTATATTGTTCTGATTTCCATGCTGTGCCACTGGCAAGCTTTTCACCCATTTTTGAAGTTCAAACCCAGTCTATTCTAATGAGGAAACCATTCTACAGACGCGACTTAAATGCCAAGGTTTGGTGTGTGACAGTTGTGCATCATCCTTGCAGACTTTACAGGATGTGTTGCAGCTTAGTGAGATTACACAAAAAGTACCCTGTGCAGTTTTGGACTGCACATATAAGACAAAAAATAGATGTGTTTGAGACAGTGCCACAAGTATTCACCAGATTCCTACAATGGGAATACAGTGCCACCACCACTGCCGCCCGCCACCCCCACCCCCCACCCCCCACCAGTAGCAACAGAGACACTGAGGAGCAGATTAGGAGGCAGATTTTGGAGAGATGCAAAAATAACAGGTTGTTGTCATGGGTGTTTTCAACTTCCCTAATACTGATTGGTACCTCCATAGTGTAAAGGAGATAGATGGGGCAGAGTTTGTTAAGTGTGTCCAGGAAGGATTCCTGACACAGTATATGGAGAGGCTGACTAGAGGAAAGGCCATACTGGACCTGGTACCAGGCAATGAGCCTGATCAGGTTTCAGATCTCTTGGTGGGAGAGCATTTTGGAGACAGTGACCATAACTCCTTGACCTTTACCATAGCCTTGGAGAGGGATAGGAGCACACAATATGAGAAAGTATTTAATTGGGGGAAGGGGAATTATGATGCTATTAAGCAGGAGAGTAAATTGGGAGCGTAAAGTGGGAACAGATGTTCCTGGGGAAGTACACAGTGGAAATGTGGAGGTTGTTTAGGGAGTACCTGCATGGGGTTCTGGATAGGTTTGTCCCATTGAGGCAGGGTAAGGATGGTAGAGTGAAGGCACCATGGTTGACAAGAGACTTAAAATATCTTGTCAAGAGGAAGAAAGAAGGTTACCTGAGGTGTAGAAAGCATGGATCAGACAGGGCTCTGGAGAGTTACAAGGTAGCCAGGAGGGAGCTTAAGAATGGACTTAGGAGAGCTAGAAGGGGGCATGAGAAGGCCTTGGCGAGTAGGATTAAGGAAAACCCCAAGGTGTTCTACACATATGTGAAGAATAGGAGGATGATTAGAGTGAGGGTAGGACGGATCAGGGATCATACCTGGAGTCGGAAGAGGTAGGGGAGGTCCTTAAAGAATACTTTGCTTCAGTATTCACCAGAGAGGGACATTGACGTTTGTGAGGATGGCTTATGACAGGCTGATACGCTAGGGCATGTCGATGTGAGGAAAGAGGATGTGCTGGAACATTTGAAAAACATGAGGATAGATAAGTCACTGGGGCCAGATGGGATATATCCAAGGTTATTATGGGAAGTGAGGGGAGAGATTGCTGTGCCTTTGGGGATGATCTTTGCCTCCTTACTGGTCACAGGAGTAGTGCTAGTTGATTGGAGGGTGGCAAATGTTGTTTCTTTGTTCAAGAAAGGGAGTAGGGATAACAGGATTTATGGGCATTTGGAGAAGCATAGGCTGATTAGGGACAGTCAGCATGGCTTTGTGAGGGACAGGTTGTGCCTCACGAGCCTGATTGAATTCTTTGAGGATGTGACAAAGCACATTGATGAAGATAGAGCAGTGGATGTTGTGTACGTGGATATTAGTAAGGCGTTTGATAAGGTTCCTCATGGAAGGTTCATTCAGAAAGTCAGGAGGCATGGGATCCGTGGAAACTTAGCTGTGACCCCTGCTCTTTGTGATTTTTTTTTATAAATGATTTGGATGAGGTTTCAGAAGGGTGGGTCAGTAAGTTTGCAGATGACGTGAAAGTTGGTGGTGTTCTGGATAGTGTAGAAGGTTACTGTAGGTTGCAACAGGACGTTGATAGGATGCAGAGCTGGACTGAGAAGTGGCGGATGGCGTTCAATCCAGAAAGGTGTGAAGTGATACACTTTGGAAGATCGAATTTGAAGGCAGAATACAAGGTTAATGGCAGGACTCTCAGCAGTGTGGAGGAACAGGGGGATCTTGGGGTCCATGTCTACAGATCCCTCAAGGTTGCGTGCAGGTTGATAGGGTTGTTAAGAAGGCATATGGTGTGTTGGCCTTCATTGGTTGGGGTAGTGAGTTCGCGAGCCATGAGGTAATGTTGCAGCTCTATAAAACTCTGGTTAGACCACACTTGGAGTATTGTATTCAGTTCCGGTCACTTCATTATAGGAAGGATGTGGAAGCTTTCGAGAAGGTGCAGAGGAGATCTACCAGGATGCTGCCTGGATTGGAGAGCATGTCTTATGAGGATAGGTTGAGTGAGCTGGATCTTTTCTCTTTGGAGAAAAGAAGGATGAGAGGTGACTTGATAGAGATGTACAAGATGATAGGAGGCATAGATCGAGTGGACAGTCAGAGACTTCTTCCCAAGGTGACAATGGCTAACCGAGGGGACATAATTTTAAGGTGATTGGAGGAAAGTGTGGGGGGGATGTCAGAGGAAAGTTTTTTTACACAGAGAGTGGTGGGTGCATGGAATGCACTGCCAGCAGAGGTTGTGGGGGCAGATATATTAGGGACATTTAAGACACTCTTAGATAGCCACATGAATGATAGAAAATGGAGGGCTATGTGGGAGGGAAGGGTTAGGTAGATCTTAGAGCAGGATAAAATGTCGGCACAACATCGTGGGCCAAAGGGCTTGTACTGTGCTGTTATGTTCTATGTTCTATGATGTGCTCAGAACCTCCTTGAAGAAATCCAGCACTCCCACTGGCTCCTAGGAATCTCCTGCCCATACTTCTCAAAGTGAACAAGGAGCATTCGGGGTGGTATTGAGAACCTCATGTCTTTGCAGCAGAAGCACACATAGGTTTTGCATAAGTTGCAGGAGGAATGGACCACCTCACAAAGCACTCCACCACCTGCTGTCAGCTGCCACCTGACCCCCTCCGTGGAAGAGTCTGCGGGTTCCTGCATTGGCCTCATTAACCACCTCAGAACCCACAAAACTGAAGCAGAAGTAACCCATCTTCCATCCCAAGGGACAGCCTAAGAAGAAGAAGAGTGCAGGAAACAGAGAGGGCAACTTTACACACACAACCCCTTACCAAATGGACTAAGATAACAATGTCTGCTTCAATGAGTTTGTTTCAGGGATAAATATTAGCAACATTTCAGGTACCTCTGATAAGCTGACCATGAACAAAAAAACCCACTAAGAACAATGGTCAAATAAGTCTCTAGACTCAAAGATAAACTAGGTGCAGATGCTGGAAATCTGAAATAGAAGTAAAAATTGCTGGAATTACTCAGCAAGTGTGGCAACATCTGAGGGAGAAACAATTAATGTTTCAGGTCAATGTCCTTTTGCAATGAGTATTTTGAGAATTTTCAGTTTTTATTTTGTATCACTCTCGGAAACAAACTTCCTCAACTTTGGGAGGCTCTGCTCTGTACCATGGCCCAGCCCAAAACCAATATGAAAATGTATCCAACATTTATCTGCTAACTGATTCATATTTTCTGCAAACCACAAGTAACTGTAGTTAAAACACAAATGAACAATGAAGTAATTGAATGGCAAAAGAACTTTGGCAGTCTGAATGGTCAACTAGTTCTGTACTACTATGTAAAATGAGGTTATGCTAATGCTCAACAAATGTTCTCTTCGGTTTTATCAATAAGTGTTACATATCCAGCATCCTCTTTGCAACCTAGACAAGTAAATATTTCAGCAGCTTGAAAATGAGTCAATACCTTCTGGTTTCTGCTTGTGTGTGCTGAGATAACCAGTAAAGAACGAAGTAAATAAAACGTTATAAACGAAATCCTTCATTTTTGTCAGAAATTCGATTCCAATAGCATCTAATCTAGCCAACCACGGCAAACACACATTTCTAAGAGGCGTGAAAATGAATGAAGTGTTTTGCATAAACAGAAGATCTAAGGACAAAATATATATTTTATATTTAAGCCTTCTACTGAAAGCATGTCAGAAAAGCTGCAGACAGTAACAATACTATTCCAACACAGAGTGATTATGATTGGGTCATTCTCTGTTCATATTGCTGTGTGTGACAGAGAATCAATTGGAACATATCATTTGCATAAAATTATCCTCTATTACCTGAATTTCTGGGGATAATATGATTGGGAGATGTTTGTGCAGTTGATGTAAATGAACTGCTTTCTGAGTAAATTATGTTATTAGGTGTACATTGGACTGCTGTGAGCACAGATATATTCTCCACCCAATCCAATTCATTGGCTGACTCAAAAATGTCCACATTATCAGAAAAGAGACACGTAATAAGCTTGGTTTTTCAACCATCCAATTAAAATGTAGAAAAGTATGTCATTTCAAGTTCAAATGTGTATTTCCAACAGGAAAGATTCCTTTAAAGGCAGGAAATGATGTGGGTACAGTAGTGCAAGATCAATGATGGGTGTCTGGTAACTCTGCTAAACACTTAGGCAACATATCTTGAAGCAAATACCAGGAACTGTTGACTCATCTTCCACTCTGAGGCTGATGGATACAATACCATTTGACTCAGTCATTGGCCTTTCAGAGAATAAGCAGTGATCTCTGCCCATAAAAAGAAGCAACATGACAAACCCCAAAACAATTGAGAAGTCCTCATGATTGTGACTGCAGTGGCGTTTAATCTTGGTTCCTACAGCTTGTATATAGCTGTAGGAGATGAAAAGTTTGCATTTATGTAGTGCCTTTGTGCCCTTGCAGCCTCTTTTGCAAAGTTGTCACTGTGATACTGTCGGAATTGTGGCAGCCAATGTATGCACAGCAAGGTCTCACTAAAGGCATGGGATAATGACCTTAGGATTTGTTTTATTGTTATTGATTAATAGATAAACATTGGCCAGACATCTGGAGATAGCTTTTCTGTTGATCTTCAAAATGTACCACGGGGACTTACCGCACTCTCTTGAGAGGAAAGGTGAGGCTTTGGTTCATTAGCTCATCTGAAAGACTGCGTGCCCCACAGGACCACGCATAAATGTCAGCCTGGGTTTTGTGCTCTATTCTCTGCAGTGGACTTTAACCTATGAGATGACATTACTACTAACTGAGTTATGATTGACAGAAAAGAACAGACTGAACTTCAGTCACGTGAGAAGTGTGTGAGATAGGCTTCAATTTTTTCCAAGGTCATAGTGCATTATTGGCCTCAGTGAAAACATATTGTATTTCCCATGCCAGAGTTCCCAAAGTAATTAGGATCTGGAAAGAACAGCAAAGGGAAGTAATGAAGGACACTGATGCAGGGTTTCGACCCAAAACATTGACAATTCCTTTCCTCCCACAGATACTGCTTGACTTGGGGAGTATCTCCAACAGATTGCTTGTTGCTCCAGACTCCAGCACCTGCAGTCTCTTCTGTCCCAAAGTAATTGTTAACTCTCTCAAAAAAACTCACAATGTCACCCTAGAGCACCTCAGGTTCCAAAATTTCTAACTTCAAGAAGCTTGGGGGGAAACAGTTACAAATACCTCTTATAAGATGTGAAGACTTTTGAGAGGGTACAGAAGAGATTTCCTAGAATGATTCCAGAAATGAGGGCTTTAGTTGTGTGGATATATTTGAGAAGTTGAGGTTGTTCTTCTTGGACCAGAGGAATTTGAGAGAAGGTCTGACATAGTATTTAAAATGGGGAGAAGATAATTAAAATCTTGAAAGAACTGCAAGGTGAAGTAATGGAGGCCGATTCAATTGTGGCTTTACGAGGTAACTAGAAAGGAAACAAAAACAGGGGCTATGGGGAGAGGCAAGGGAATCAGATTAATGGTATTGCTCACGCTTAGAACCAGTTGGATTCATTGGACTGAATGGGGCCTTGTGCTTTCTGTGACTCTATGCTTTATGGTATCATAATGCCTGCTGTTATGTCATTGAATGATTGTGAACTGTATCACAGGCATGCCTAGAACATTTATGGATGACATTGCTATCTCTAGGATACCAAAATAATATCGAAAGAATGCCTCTGTTTCCTACACTGATGTCTGCACATGTGCCTGAAAGCTTACAAGCTTAGGTCACCATGCAGTGAAGAACTTGGTGTAGCCTGTAACTGGCCATTTCACTTAAGTGACATTTATGTTACACACCATCACCAAGGGGAAGCATTGTGGTTATCAACATCGAGTTCTCAAGCACATATTATTAAAAATGTGGTTGCATGAAGATGTGCAAGATCTTTTGGCAAATGTTTGTTAACACATTTTATGAGCTAGATGAAAGCTTATACCACAACCTTTGATGCAGTAGACTCCATTAGTACTGTTGTTCTCTCTCTCCTTGACCTTCATCTAAGCCACTGGGTTAGCTATTCATCAGAGACAAGGCTGGACTATCACTAACATTGAGGAAACCGCCAGTCCTCTGCTAAAATTGCTCTTCTGAATCATCTTTGAATCTAACTAATAACCTTTGTCATCATTTCTCTAATAAAAATTGCTTTCTTACTTCCAACAATGTAAAGAACTTATGGATGCTTTTCTTAATGATAGCAATGATATCTATATGTATTCAAACCATGACTGTGGTAATGGGCTCAATGACCTAGACCACTGAACAACATGATCGCAAAAATAATGCAGAAAATTATGAGGTGATTCATCTTGACAGATGGAATAAGAAGTGACAAAAAAGTAAAATGAAGACATATTAAATGGTATGTAAGAATTCCTGGAGCCTTTAACAGGTAAATTATGTCAATAAAGGAGCAAATAATAGAGCTCAGCAATCCCACATATTAACTGATCAGCTCATGCTCTGAAGTCATGCCACATCAAATCATAAACACTGTTGAGCAATGAAAAAGCAAATAAAAGACCAGGAATATTAAAACATCCCCATCCTTAATGATGGCAGAACCCAACACATGAGTGTCAAAGATGAGGATGAAGGAATTGTAAACATTGGGAGGAAGTGCCAAGTGAATGATCAATCCTGGCTTCCTCCCAACGACTACTATGGAAGCCAATCTTCAGCTGGATTGATTCACTCCACATGATATGAAAACGCTGAGAGCATTGGATACAGCATAAGTTACAGGACCAAACTGGCTGTGGTACTGAAGACTTCTGCTCCAGAATTAGACACACTTCTCGCCAAGTATTTCTGGCTCTGCTAACAAAATTACCACAAGAAGCAGGATATTTTTATGGTAACAATAACAATCCAATTACCTTTAGCATAGTTATGCAGAAGGTCTTTGATAAAATAGGTTTAATGGTTCATAATTAGGGTAAGGTCAATTTTACTACATTGAGAAGTGATTTGGCAAAGTGGACTGGAATAGGCTGCTTTAAGGCCTCAGACACATTGAAGAAGGCAATTCAGGAGAAACATGTTCCCACAAAGATAAAGAACTACCAAATCTAGAGCCTTCTGCTTGACCATATATATTAAGAGTAAGATGAAACAAATGAAACCTTATGTCAATCAGCTGAAGTCCAATGCTGCAAAATGCCTAGAAGAGTATAGGAAGTACAGGCAGTTCCCAGTTTATGTAAGGATTCTGTTCCTGAGACCTGTTCCTGAGCTGATTTTTCAGTAAGCTTTAATGTCTGATTTCTATAGCAATCCATATCGTGTCACTCTGCATACACTTCCCACAATTCTTTCATTTCTTTCAGATTTGGAGCAGGACCTTTGAAAAGAGGTGAGTCTCTGTGCCTGTGTTTGTGAGTTTCACCTTGCAAGAGTCTAAACAAGGCACATTTGCAGATAGTCACCAGTGGATTGGCTTATTAACAGCAGCAAATAAAGGGAAGGCAGGTATAAATGGAGCAGCTATTGTGTCAACAGACCAGTGTTAGAGTGGAGGATTGAGCTCAAGAGTCTGGTGAGAGGAGGTGAAGGTAAGTCTCTGGTAAGTTCCTTTCTTTCTTTGATTTGGTGTTCCTTTTAGTGCCAGGCCAGAGTAGTGAAAATGGCTCTGGGGTCAGTGGTGTTTTCAGCTTGTGAGATGTGGGAGTTCAGGGAGACATCCAGTCTCCCTGATAATTACATCTGCAATGAGGTATATCCACCTACAGCTCCTTAGACCATGTTAGGGAACTAGAGCTGCAGCTGGATGACCTTTGGCTCCTATGGGATAATGAGGAGTACATAGATAGGAGCTACAGGGAGGTAGTCACTCCTAAACTGCAGGAGGTAGGTAGCTGGGTCTCTGTCAGGAGGACAGAGTAGGCAGGTGGTGCAGAGTACTGCTGTGGCTGTTCCCCTCAATAACAGGTATACTGCTTTGGATACTGTTGGGGGATGACCTACCTGGGGAAAGCTGCAGTGAAATACAAAGTTTGGTGGTGTTGTTGTAGATTACAACAGGATAGTGATAGAATGCAGACCTGGGCTGACAAGTGGCAGATGGAGTTCAATCTAGGAAAAGTGTAAAGTGATACACTTTAGGATATTGAATTTGAAGGAAGAATACAAGGTTAATGGTGGGACTCTTAGCAGTTTGGAGGAACAGAGGGATCTTGGGGTCCACATTCATAGATCCCTCAAGGTTGCCATGCAGGTTGATAGGGTTGTTAAGGTGGTGTATGGTGTGTTGGCCTTCATTAGTTGGGGTATTGAGCTCAAGAGCCATGAGGTAATGTTGCAGCTCTATCTAACTCTGGTTAGACCATACTTGGAGTATTGTGTTCAGTTCCAGTTGCCTCATTATAGGAAGGATGTGGAAGCTTTAGAGAGGGTGCAGTGGAGATTTACCAGGATGTTGCCTGGATTGGAGAGCATGTCCTATGAGGATAGGTTGAGTGAACTAGAGTTTTTCTCTTTGGAGAGGAGGATGAGAGGTGACTTGATAGGGGTGTATAAGATAAGAGGCATAGATCAAGTGGACAGTCAGACACTTTCCTAGGGCAACAATGGCTAATGAGGGGGCATCATTTTAAGGTGATTGGAGAAAGGTATAAGGGTGATGCCGGGTAAGTTTTTTTTTACAGAGAATGGTGGGTGTGTGGCATGCACTGCTGGCAGGGGTTGTGGGGGCAGATATATTAGGGACTTGTAAGAGACTTGGTTAGACACATGAATGATAGAGAAATGGAAGGCTATGAGGGAGGGGTTAGATAGATCTTAGAGCAAGATAAAATGTCGGCACAACATTGTGGGCTGAGGGGCCTGTGCTGCAATGTTCTATGTTCATGGAATAGCTTCTAGATTCACCCAAACACCACCCATAATCAAACTAATGGAACATGCACTGTATCCAGTTTTGTTTTTAACCTCTTTATTATTGTTACTATCTTGAGAAATTCTTTAAACTTTTTTGGAGAATTTGTGTAGTCAGATTTCCATAAATCATGTCTTCTGTGACCTGGGGAGCATCTGTATTGGGGTAAAATTAGGAAAGCAAAGAGAATAGATGTTGACAAGTAAAATATATTAAGGAAATCCAAGTACATGAAAAGACCAAGGTGATAATGAAAAGTATGGCCTATTAGGGAATCAAAAAAGTTACCTGTGCATGGAGACTGAGCTTATGGGTAATATCTTTAATAAAGCTTAGTTATCTCAATCAGATTGTTATCACTGACTTGTATGTGAAATTTGTTGCTTTGTGGCAGCAGTTCAGTGAAAAGACATAATTACTATAATGCAAAAATAAGGAATAACAAGGTAGTGTTCATGGACCATCAAATGTGATGGAGGGGAAGAAGCTGTTCCTGAATCGTTGTGTGGGTCTTCAGGCTCTTACTACCACCAGGGAGGTGGTACAGCTCTTTACAAGACTGGAATATTGATATTGCAGTCACTGAGGAAGAGTGTGGAAATATCCTATAGGTAAACATTAGAAGGGAGGGAGCATCAAGAGGTTAATATCTGCAAAAGAGGATAAATCATAATGCTCAGATATAATGTATCCTAGGCTGTTAAAAGGAGCCAATAAGGAAACTGCAGAGGCTGACATTTTTTTCAATTCTCCCTGGCTATAGGATTGGTGCCAGAGGACGGCAAGACTATGGCATTGTTCAGACACAAAATATCTGACAACCTTTATCCCTTGCATTCTGCCACTTGGGCAATTAAGTTCTTTAAAGGGGAAACTGAATTGCAGGCCAGTTGATTTGAATTTGGTGTCAAGCAAACTGTTGGAATCAAGTTGGAGGATGATAAATTGTCATTTAAAAGGGTGCAGATTAATCAGGAACAGTCAGCATGGATCTAATGAAGGAAGTTTGTGTCCATGAGTTTGATTGAACTATTTGAGCAGATGAAAAGGAGGATGTATGAGTGCAATGCATCTCAATTAATCCTCAGGAATTTTAGTGAGATCATAACAACATCCTACGTGGCAGGCTGATCAAAAAGGTAAAAGTTCATGAGATTGAGAGGAGATTGCTTCTTGCCAATGAGCCAATTTTGGATTTGCCAGTGTGTAATGATTGATATGTGGCGACTCACTGTCTAGTCGGGCGAACCGGCTCGGCAGTCGGGTAGCGCGGCGTCGGAGCGACGAGGCCCAAGATGGCGGCGGGCCTCATCTTTCCGAGCGATGGGGAGAACCCGCGCACTGGAAAGTCCTGATGATGTAGGACTTGCGTCATTACCGGTTGTTTTGAGCGGGAACATTCTCCCTTAAAGGGCCCGCGTAAGGCGGGAAAATAAACCAGTTCTGTTTGGCAATCCTCCGAGTAGAGTCTTGTTTTATTCCGCGGTAGCAACCGCTACAGATAGGTGTTTTTATAGCTGTAGCTGTTACCAGTGAGGTTCCACAAGGCTCAGTACTCAGCATTAAGGAGTCCTGGTATAAGTTAAGTCAATGGGAATGAAGGAGCAATCTGGCTTCTGGCTGGAGTCAAACCTACAACAAAGGAAAATGGGTTTTGGTGGCCAATTATCTTGGCCTTCAGACATGACTGCAGAAGTTCTTCAGGGCAGAGTACCAAGCTCAGTCATCTATGGTTGCTTCATTAATGACTTTCCCTCCATTGCAAGGGCAGCAGTGGGAATGTTTGCTAATATTCAATTCCTCAGAATGAAGAAGCCCATACTAACACCACAATAGTTAAACCAGTGGTTCTCAACCTTTCCAAATGAGACCCATATTGTTAATAGTTTGTAAAATACAGGATCCTCTATAAATAATTGATACTCCTTTTTAGGAGTTTGTTCCATCCAACAGATTCCTGTAGCACTGCTAATGGCCCTAAGGCTGGGTCACATAAGATGCCAAACATACATTTTTTTTGGACTTTCTAATTAAAATATCTCAAAGGTTTAGTGATTGAGAAGCCATTTTCCTCCTGGGAATGATTACCATTACCCTACACTTAAGGAGCAACTCTCTGGAGCTTACCCTGTCTCCCTTTGATCTGATCTGCAGCATGATGTTATAGGTCACTTCCTGAGAGATCCTTTGCAAATTTTCACACATTTGTTCACAGCACACTTCACCAACTCCTCCTTTTCACTGCTCAGCTTGTGAGAATACTCACCGTCTCATTTTACTTTCCAAATGAAACCAGAGAATCACTTGCAATGTCTTTTTCCTGCTCCTGCCCCATTATCTATGAAGTCTGTGAAAGATCTCATTATATGCTGCTAGTAGTGACACCATCAGCAAACATTGTGATGTCCACCAACACCTCACTACCATCTCTCTTAACTCTCCCACTATCTTTAATTTGTCTCAATCTAACTGACATCTAGTGCTAGTATTAAATATCCTCCCAACTACATTTTGGAAAGGCAGAAGCCATTGGTTCACATTTTGATAAGTTTTGCTAGCAGATAGTCATGGAGTAACAGTTATAGTTCTATAAGCATAGAAATGGCTTCCTCTACACTGACCTTTTGCTCATCTACACTAATCCCATTCTGAGGGGAACTGCCAGCATAAACCATGTGATGTGTGGATAAATCTGGGTCTCCTGTATGAATATGGAAATGGAGGACACGCCCAGCCTGAACTGTTGGGCATATCTTCCTGCTCTGCATTTCACCACTCCCTCATTCTTTCATGTTCTTTTGTCTGTTCTCATTTGCTAACTGTTTCCATTCACTCACTGACCAAATAACCTTGTTTACTGCTTACCCCCACAGTGATGCTGGCTTTACCCCATTGGAGACTAACACTCCTCCACCTCTTGCATCTTAAGCTTCTTGCCTCCTTCCCAATTCTGACCTAGTGTTGACTCTCTCCCCACAGACGTGGCCTACCAAGCATTTTGTTTTAGATTTCCAGCATCTACAGTTTGTATTTGATGTTCACAGGCTGGGAGTGGGGCTTTGCCACCTGTAAAAGGTGGAGATTTGTAAGTGGAACTTGGTCTGGACTGGCAACATCAACGAATTACACAATTTGAGACAGTGGCAACGCAAAGGGCCTCACTGCTGGGCCCCAGGTCCATCCCAAACAGCAAGACCAGCCCTCCAGATGGCAACAGGTAAACTCAGGGCCATGGGGAACACATGCAATGAATGTGGACACTGGATCCCACTCTGCAATATCCAGGCTATTGCCTTCAGGTTTTGACACAAACATCAGTCCCTTTTCATTGATGCCATTCTGTTTGGCAACTGACTGATGCAGAGTTAGACCACTTACCATCTCTTACAGTTATAAGATAGGTTTCTGGTTATTTATCTGCTCCATCACTAAGCTGACATCAACAAGATTCTTCTTAGGCAGACCCTTTTGGTCAAGGATGACTTGCCTCAATTTGAGTTCTGTGGCAAATGAGGCCAATGTGAGATCCAGTGTCTGGCCCATGTGAAGCTTGAGGTTCTCAACAGTAGAGCAGGTGGGTAATTTGTATATTGTGTGCCTTTCACTGTTTCTTATGACATGGCTTCTGTTGACATGGCTGGAGCCCTTGCTGCTCTAAGGAATCCTTACTGATGCTTCTTTTCAAGGAAATGTTTTGCATACAAAAAATACTTGCTGAATTGTTTCAGGGCTAGCCAGCCCACTTTATCTGTCTTTTAGTGCATTTTGACAGTTACTGTTACAATAGTGAATGCCTTACCCTTGTGTCAACTTGTATTGTTTTATGACAACTTGCTATTTTGTTTGAAGGATTACTTGTAATGATGTAGAATTTTCAACACAGAAGTCGGCCATTTCAGCCTAACTGGTCTATGCCATTATGATGTTCCATATGAGCTTCACCCACATGTCTTCATCTAGCCCTCTCTCCCTAATTGGAGTAGGGAAAAGGACAAAATGCAATAATATATTCACTTGAAATTCTTTGGGATTAAGTGGGGTTTGGTGAAATGAATTAACATTTGTGACTGTGGACATCAAGTAAGAATAATTAATAATTAAATTCTCTTCGTTAGAGAAGAGTAAGCTAACTCCAGATCAAGATTCCATTCACACATAAACATCACAGGAACCAGAATAGGTGATGTAGTTCCCTGAGCCTGTTCCATCCTTCAGAGTTCTACAGCATAGAAAGAGGCCCTTCAGCCCACTGCTTCTATGCTGACCCTCATGCCTATCTATTACCAATCTCTTGCCTGCATTAATTCCATGTGTCCCTATGACCTGCTCATTCAAGTACCTGTCAAGATGCCTTTTAAATGTTGTTACTTGTCTCCACCTCCTCTGACAGCTCATTCCTGATACCAACTACTTTGTGTGGAAAAATTTGTCACTTGGATCTTTCAACCACCTCACCTTAAACTTATGCCGTCTAGTTTTAGCCACCCTAATCAGTAAGCAGTACACACTCCTGTATGTATCAATGGTGCTGAGGTGGAGATGTAAGAGCTTCAAGTTCCTTGATGTAAATAACACCAACAATGTGTGCAGGTCCAGCCACATGGATGCTATGGCCAAGAAAGCACACCAGCAACTTTACTTCCTCAGAAGGCTAAGGAAATTTGGCATATCCCTGACTCTCACCAATATTTACAGATGGACCATAGAAAGCAACCTATCTAGATGTCACAGCTTGGTACAGCAACTGCTCTGCCCTAGACCTCAAGAAAATGCAAAGTGTTGTGAATACAGCCCAGTCCATCAGGCAAACCAGCCTCCCCTTGATTGACTCTGTCTATACTTTCTGCTGCCTTGGGAAAGCAGCCAACATAATCAAGGACCCCTCCCAACACACCCCATTTTCTCCCCTCTCCCATCGAGCAGAATATACAAAGACTTGAGAACACATACCACCAGGCTCAAAGACTGCTTCTATCCTGCTGTTATAAGACTTTTGAATGGACCACTTGTACACTAAAGATGGTTTTGCAGTCTAGCTCGTCATGGCCCTTGCACCTTATTGTCTACCTGCACTGCACTTTCTCTGTAACTGTAACACTTTATTCTACATTTTGTTTATTTCCTTTTGTACCTCATCTATTTATATATAGAATGACCCATCAGGATGGTATCGAAAAGTTCTTCAGTGTATCTCAGTACATGTGGTGATGATAAACTGATTACCACTGCCATAATACTTTGTGTAATGTGGCTGAATCACTTTTACATTTTGAAGTAAAGGAGTTCATCAGTCCTTTACATTGAGGAGGAATAGGAGAAAGGAATGACTTAAAGGAATTGCATTATGTTATTAAATGCAACATGAAAGTGCACCATTCTGAGACTAAAGAATATACTTGCAGTTGCTAATTCTACTGCAATATTCTAACCCTTGTGAATGGTGTACCTCTGTCTACTCCTTTTATTCCCCTTAGTACCTTGTCCTTTGCTTCCACATCCTAAGCAGGACAGAATGGGGCCAGTCTCAACATAGTGACGTTTCTGAGACTACCACTAGTGTGAGGCAACCTGATGAAAACTGCAGCACCCACTTTACCTCCAGCTTGCAGCAGAATTCCTAGCAGCCCTTTAACCCCTTCCTGCAACAGAATTGTGAAGCTCAGGGGAGTGAATCAGCTTGAATTAAACTGAGCCAGCATGTTGCATGAAACAGGAAGCACAGCTTGTGTTGTGCTTCAGTGCCTTGTGTAATTGGGCATTAACTTTGCTGCAGTGTAAACACAGCTGGAGAATAAAATATCAGCTTCAGAGACACAATTATTGATCCTAATACATTGAAACAATATTGTTGGATGAAGTTTAAAGGAAGAAGTAAACCAGGATTTGTTTGAGGCAGAGAAAAACACCAATTGTTTTTGTCACAATGGCATCACATTTAATAGTTAGTTTAAACCCTTGTCAAATGGAAACTAGGCAGGTGGGCACCTAACACTGAAGCAGTTATCTTTGTCTGCAACTTGATCTTTTCCTGAGTCATTTTAAACTACAGGGCTTTGAAGATGCCTAAAATTCCTACCTAAAGCATTGTGGAAGAGGGTCAAATATCAGCAATGACCAGACATACCAATAATATCAGAACTGTCTGCACATTAGTACTCCAAGCACACTACTGGAATATCATTTTTCCATGTTTTCATGCTTATCTGGTCACTTCAGGTGGCCAGGGTAGATTGAAAGTTTGTGTATAGCTTGCAGTACAATGCAATAAGCAGCACTGAGAAACAACAGCAGATGCTGGAAATCTAAAAGAAAGTGGTGAAAATACTCAGCAAGCCTGGCAGCATCTGTGGAGGGAAAAATGGAGTTAACTTTGCAGGTCAATAACCTTTCATGGGAACTAGGGAAAAATAAGATATTAAACATGTTTTGTTAGAGGATGGGAGGGGAGAACAAAGGGAGTATGTGCGATTGGATGGAAACCAAGAGATTGATTGTCACAAATGGCGGTTGACTTAGCTGAGAGGGTGATGAAGGACTTCCAATCACAGCTGATTCATCTGGAGGTGATGGAAATGAGAAGATGAATGAGCACAAAGGAAAGAGGGGGGAAAATGCAATGATAATGGATTATCAAGGGACTCTAAGGAGGGAGGAACTTAAAATAATTTCACTGGGGGGAGGGAGAAGTACTAGACAAATGACTGTGACTAAGATGTCCCTGGACCTGATGGGCTGCATCAATATGGCCTTGAAGGAAGGACTACAGAGCACAGATGTATTGATTGTAATTTCCCCCAAATTCTCTACTTCCTGAGGTTCCAGAAGATTGGAAAATGACAAATCACAAGATCACAAGATAAGGGAGCAGAAGCAGGCCATTCGGCCCATCGAGTCTGCTCCAAGGAAAAGGGAAAAAGAAATGGGGTGGGGAAAAAAGAGAGAGAAAAAAAAACTATTCTAATCCCATTTGCCAGCCTTATCCCCATATCCCTTGATACCCTGACTATTTAGATATCTGTCTATCTCCTCCTTGAATACCCCCACTGATCTGGCCTCCACTGCTGTGCGTGGCAAGGAGTTCCACAATTTCACCACCCTCTGGGTAAAGAAACTTCTCCTCATCTCTGTCTTGAAACTGTACCCTCTAATTCTAAGATTGTGCCCTCTGGTCCTGGACACGCCCACCAAGGGAAACAGCCTAGCCACATCTACTCTATCCTTACCTGTCAACATTTTAAATGTCGCTACGAGGTCCCCTCTCATCCTTCTGTACTCCAGCGAGTACAGTCCAAGAGCCGACAAACGCTCATCATACTTAAGCCCTTTCATTCCTGGAATCATTCTCGTAAATCTCCTCTGAACCCTCTCCAACGTCAGCACATCCTTCCTAAGATGCGGGGCCCAAAACTGCGCACAGTATTCCAAATGAGGCCTCACTAGCGCCGCGTAGAGCCTCATCAACATGTCCTTACTTTTATACACTATACCTCTCGAGATGAATGCCAACATAGCATTCGCTTTCTTAACCACCGATCCAACCTGGTGGTTAACTTTTAAGGTATCTTGTACGAGTACCCCCAAGTCCCTTTGTACTACCGCACTATCAATCTTCTCTCCTTCTAGATAATAATCTACCCGCTTATTTCTACTTCCAAAGTGTACAACTGCACATTTCTCAACATTGAATCTCATCTGCCATTTCCTTGCCCATTCTCCTAAACTGTCTAGGTCCCTCTGCATTCTTTCTATTTCCTCTATGCTCCCTACTCCTCCACTTATCTTGGTGTCATCCGCAAACTTAGCCACACAACCATTTATTCCATCATCCAAATCATTGATGTACAAGGTAAAAAGGAGAGGCCCCAACACCGACCCTTGCGGCACACCACTAGTAACCGGTAACCAACCAGAACGAGATCCTTTTATTTCCACCCTTTGCTTCCTGCCAACCAGCCAATTCTCCACCCATTTTGCTACCCTGCCCATAATTCCATGACCTCTCATCTTATTAATCAGTCTCTTGTGAGGCACCTTATCGAAGGCCTTTTGAAAGTCTAAATACACAACATCTACTGCCTCTCCCTTATCCACCCTACCTGTGATTTCTTCAAAAAACTCCAATAGGTTGGTCAGACAGGACCTCCCCTTCACAAAACCATGTTGACTAGGTCCTATCTTGCCTTGCGCCTCTAGGTGTTCGGTAACCTCCTCCTTGAGGATAGACTCCAATAATTTTCCCACCACTGACGTCAGACTAATAGGTCTGTAATTGCCTTTGTGCTGCCTCCCACCTTTCTTATACAACGGAACTACATTCGCTACCCTCCAGTCCTCCGGAACCATGCCAGAATCTATCGATTCCTGAAAAATAATCGCCAACGCCTCCGCTATCTCCACAGCCACCTCCTTCAGAACCCGGGGATGCACCTCATCCGGTCCGGGAGACTTATCAGCCTTAAGCCCCTTTAGTTTTCCAAGCACCTTCTCCCTATTAATCTCAATTGAACTCAGCTCCAATTCGTGAGACTCCTGACTAATGGGCACATTGCTTATGTCCTCCACGGTGAAGACCGATGCAAAATATTCATTCAATTCCCTTGCCATCTCACTATCATCCATTATAATACCTCCTGCACGTTATCAATTGGTCCTATGTCAACCCGTGTCTCTCTTTTATTCCTTATGCCAAATATAATGCCACCATGCAAGAAAGAGGCAGAAGACATAAGTTAGTCAGCCTAACTTCTCTCGTTAGGAAGATGCTGGAATCCATTATTAAGGAGGTAATAGCAGGACATTTAGAAAATCAAGTCAATCAAACAGTCAACTTGGTTGAATGAAAGGGAAATTTTTGGAAATCTGCCAGAATTGAGGATGTTACATGTTGGCTAAATAAAGGGGAGATAATAGATGTAGTTTATCTGGATCTTTTTGAAGGCACTTAAGATGTCATATGAAAGGTTATTGTACCAGAAAAGAGCAGCAGGGTTGGGGTAATATGGATAGAGGAACAGTTAATGAACAGAAAACAGTAAGTCAGGGTAAATGAGTCTTTGCCAGATTGGCAGTCAGTAACTGGTGGCATGCCACAGGGATCAATGCTAGGGCCTCAACTGTTTATAATTTGTGTTAATGACTTGGATGAAAGGACTGAATGTACTGTAGTCTGGTTTGCTGATGATACATAGAGGGGTGGGTTAGCAAGTTGAGGAGGTTACATGAAGCATGCAAAGGGATAGATAATTTATGTGAATGGGCAGATGGAGTATAATGTGGATAAATATGAGCTTACCCACTTTGGAAGGAAGAATGGAAAAAGCAAATTATTCAAATGGAATGAGACTACTAAGTGTGACACTAAGGGATCTGGGGTTTCAAGTACGTGAAACTCATAAAGATAACCTAAGGTAGAGAAAGTAGTTAGGAAGGCTAATGGAATCTTGGCTTTTATTGCAAGGTGTAGGGAGTACAAAAGTAGGAAGGTTTTGATGCAATTTTACAACTCAGTGACCTGGGAAGACTGTGCAGTTTTGGTTTCCATATTTAAGGAAGTTATCCTTGTATTAGAGGCAATGTAGTGAAGGTTCGCCAAGTAGATTCCTGGGATGAAGGAGTTCTTGTATGAAGAAAGGGTGAAAGTTGGGCCCATATCAACTTCTTATCCATTGTGCTAAGTAAAACAAAACATCAACTTCTCTCTGCTCAGGAAGCACAAATGTTAGAAGCCACAAAGGGAATGACAGAATGGAACCAGGGGATGGAAAATCAGCAAGATTCAGCTTGACTTGGGCTAGATCCCCTCTATACTAGAGCATTCCCATCATTCCTATTGGCACCTCTGGGGCCAGATATGGGCTCTTCAATTCCATGGAGCTGCAGGGGCCAGCAGATCTTTACAGACAACTAATAAAGGGAACTTGGTTAACTCTGAATGAAGCATTGAAAAACAAGCTAGATATCAGAATAACCCAAACAACCTATGATGCAGGATGGATAGGTACAACTCCAAGTTTTGTGAAACTCATCGCATCAGGTCAAAGTAACTTGCTTGATTGGCACTTCATCGACAACCCTAAACATTCATTGCTTCCAGCACCAGCACATAGTGGCTACTGTGTGTACCATCTACAAAATGCACTTTAGTTAATTACCTAGTCCTTTCCATCAGTACCTATACTGACAAGGGCAACAGGGACATAGGAACACCACCTCTTTCAGGTTCCCCTTTAAATTGTACGCCATCCTAATTTGGAAATGTACTTCCTTCCCTTCATTGACACTGGGTCTAAGTGACTGGAACTTACAACACAACAGCTCTGTGGGTGACCAGAATGACCACAGTGGTTCAAGAAAGTGGTTCACTGGAAAGGACTGATGAGTTTGCAGATAAAATTGGTTATAATTATGGAGAAAGAGGCTGCTGGAAGTAAGGGGAAGGAGCTGGTTTCAGAAAGTCGCATGAACTATAGAACAGTGGTGATGAATATAGACCAGTAAAGTACTGATATTAAGGGCACAAGAGGAGAGGAATTTCTGAAATGTGCAGTAAAGAAGCCTATCAAGGAAGGAAGAGTTTGGGTTCAAGTTCTCTAGAATGAAGTGTTTCTGTGGAACTGCTTTTGGGGGGGAAAAAAACAATGATCATATTGTTAGTTAGGCTTGGGGTAGTTATGGAAAAGGAAGATTTTTTTATAAAAACAGAAACTCAATGGAAGAAGGGTTAATTTCAATATGGGGACTGAAGTGCTGCGTGCTGCGTGGCTCTATTTATCTAAGTAGAAAGGAGCCTGATCCAAGTGAATTAGAATCAAAAACTGGAAAGTAAAATAGCAAAAGGGTGGATCCCTCAAACTTGGCTGCAGAAATTTGCCTTCAAATTATGACTGCTTCATGATGGCATACAAGCCTCCAGTTACTCAATGGGTCCACAGCAGGTCCAATCTCCATGCATACAGATGTTGAACAAGACAGTGTAATCCTCTACATTTTCTCTGCTTTAAGTCTTTTCTCCTCACATTGCCTCAGATAGGGTCCTAAGGAGTATTGAGGAACAGAGTCCTCAGTGTAAATCCAAAGATCCTTTAAGCTGACAGCGCAGGTAGATAATGTGGTTAAGAAGGCATATGGGATGCTGACCACTAGTTGGAGCATTGAACATGAGCAGGGAGGTTGTGCTCCAACTTCATAAACATTAGTCAGATCTCAGCCAAAGTACCATGTACAGTTCCAGTCACCACACTGTAGGAAAGATCTGATAGTGCTGGAGAGGGTGAAGAGCAAATTCATCAGATGTTGTCTGGGATGGAACACTTCAGTTATGAGGAGGGACTGGAGAGGCTGGGTCTGTTCCCCCTTGAGGGGAGGAGGTTAAGAGGGGACATTATTGAGGGATATTAAATTGAGGTGTATAGATGGGGTAGATTTCAGGGAACTGTTCCCCATAACAAAAGTAGATAAATCTGGAGAACACAGATTTAGGGTAAGGGATAAGAGACTTGAGGAGGACCACCTTCACCCAGAGTGGTCGGCTCTTGGAATACACCGTCTGAGAGAGAGAAGGGAGCAGAGTCGCTGACAGCATTCAGAAAGGGTCCAGCTGAGCACTTGAATCTCCCAGACATAGAAGGCTACAGACCAAGTGCTGTAAGATGGAATTAATATGGATGGGTGTCCAATGGTTGGCATGAATGTGGTGTGCCAAATGGCATGTTTCCATGCTGTCTGATGCTATGTCTTTAGGACTCTAAAATGCGGCATAATAAAACTTCACAAAATTGACTCCCATGGGACGAAAAAGCAGCAGCACTGTGTATTTGTTTATATGGGGCATAATTTCACATTTTTATGAGACTAAACTCAAAGAAGTAATCGGTGAGGAGGAAAGCATCTGAACTCAGGAGGACATGGACAGACTGGTGAAATAGGCAGATGCATTGCAGATTAACATACAGCAGTGTGAAGTGGTCCATTTTGCTAAAAGAATGTGGAGAAGCAATATAAACATCAGAACAACTTCAAATGGGTCCAGGAACAGATCTTCGAAGATTTTAAATTATTTTGTGGCAGGACAAACTGAGAAGGCTGTTTTTAAAAGAAAATGATTCAGTACCCTTTTATGTACAGAAGGAAGTAATGATATACCTGTATAAATTACAAGTTGGGTATCAGTTGGCATTTTGCATTCAATTCTATTCACCACTTTGCAGAACTTGAGTTACGTGGAAGAATTGGAGAAGCAAGGTTTTTCCTGGAATGTGACTTCAATAGTGAAATGGCTCTTGGTGAAAGAACCTGAGGTAAAGTGAGGAGAAAAGAGTTTGTGCAGAGAATTCTGATCTGGAGTGCACTGCCTGAAAGGCCAGTGGCAGATTCAACTGCAACACTTAAAAGAAAATTGGAAAGAAAAATTTGCAGGGACATGAGAGAGAGCAGAGGATTGGAACTAAATACCACTTTCAAAGAACTGGGGTTGGCAAGAAGGGTTGAATATCCTCCTGTGCTATAACATTCTGATTCTGTCAGATTGATTGCAGCAACTTCTCCTTCAGCAACTTTAGCATTTGATTATCAAGGGAGCATGTCACCTTTACTTAATGTAAAGTGCATAATGTGCTGCAGGGATATGAAAATTAATTGGATCATTAATTTCTAATCTGCTTCATCTTTAAATTAATATTCTAGCGGTCTGTCTTTAGAAGAAAAACTTCACATTTCTTCCTACTCTGTATAGGGAGAGTGCATGGAAATATAAAAGCAATTACAGTTGTTATTCTGTGTGTGGTCCTGCTAAAGGAATGCTGTGTCAGCCATAGAGATTTAGAACATCCTTTTATTTCTTGTGCAACATCCTGAGCTGTTAATAATAGTCATATATTTAGAGGAGCATTGCTGCCAGATAAAAGCATCTATTGCAAAAAAAAAAGTGCCTTCATTTCATTCTTCTATATACCTTGTGAGAATCTTAGCATTGTAGTTAAGGGAGCATTGTTTTCATGGGGGGTTTTTCAGTTTGTTTGCAAGCATAGGTGTACAGAAGGCATTGTGGGTTGGATTTTAGCCTGAGGAAGGATTTGGGAGAGCTAGTCATGTGTAATAGACATTCACTGGCCTGGGATTGAGAGACAGTATTTTAGAGTAATAGACTGAGTCATAGAGCACAGAAACAGGCCCTTTGACCCACCAAGTTCACACTGACCAATTACCCATTTACGTTAATCCTACATTAATCAGATTTTATAAATTCTCCCTGCATTCTCATCAACTACCCCCAGTTTCCATCACTCCTACTTGGGGAAATTTACAATGCCCAATTAACCTAATGAACTGCATGTTTTCTTAAAATTTTATTTCCTAGACTTTCCAGATTCGTCTTAAAAACCCATCTGGTTCACTCTGTCAATCAGGGAAGATATTGCATCCTTCATAATTTTGGCCCAGATTTTTTTCACTTTTTGGGATCTGGCATGGTAAGGTCAATTTATTGTACATCTCTAATAGTGCTTGTGAAACCCTGCATCAGGATTGATGCAGGGTTTTGACCCCAACAATTCCTTCCCCTCACAGATGCTGCTCGACCTGCTGAGTTCCTCCAGCAGATTGTTTCTTGCAAACTTATTAACCTTGCTCCATCCATTCATGAAAATACACTTAAATTATTTTGCTCTCCTTCTGTGATCCCTTGGGTTTCTCAATTTATTCTAATGTCCCTTGTTTCTCCTCTTCAATGCTTAACCCTGGTGCGATATGTAATTGGCTTGAAGTTATTGGTGAAACCTGTTCCGCATCTTACCAAATATATAAAACTGGGGCAGCAGAAATTTACTCTTCTCTCAAGTAACTAAACAAGTAATTATGTGAAATTTGACTGTGCAAATAGATGCACATTGCTTTATAACTCGTGTAAGAAAACAAAACTTATGATTATTTATACTGCCTTACTATTTATAGTGTGGCTTTGGGAGTGGTGATAAATACATTTACAGCCATATCTATTCCTTGTGGAAGCACTGTAAATACTTGTAGTTAGGAGCAATTTTATTTCAACATGATGTGACTGTTTCATCTCTGTACAATTGGCCAAAGAATGACACAGCCAGCAGGAAATCAAACCTTGAAAGCATTTTCATCCAGTGACTACATTTTCCAGATAAATGTTACAGTTCAGAAGTTTAGCTATGATTTGGAATCAAACTACAGAGATAAGAAAATATGTAAGCTTAAGGTTTGAAACAAAGTGGGGGAAAAACTAGTATAGTAAGAAAGTGTATATTTAAAAAAAAATCCAGGTTAGTAAGTCTAGGAAGGAAGACAAAGAAAAGCAGAAATAAAGGGCTTTGCAAATATATGGGCCACAATAATGATTATTACTGAAAATCAAAAGTGCAAATGCTGGAAATCTGAAATAAAAGCAGAAAATGCTGAAAACACTTGACAGGTCAGGCAACATCTGGAAAGAGAAACAGTTAACGTTTCAGGTCTGAGACTCTTCATCAGACCAAATTTTTGTTTTTTTAATATATACTGACCCACAAGACATACTGGCAAGGCCCTCCACAGTAAATCTGACCTGCTTTGGCCAATGGGGTGGGGGTCCTAATTTTTATACAACAGGATGGTACAACCACCTCTTTGGTA
Organism: Pristis pectinata; assembly: GCF_009764475.1. Taxonomy (NCBI): domain Eukaryota; kingdom Metazoa; phylum Chordata; class Chondrichthyes; order Rhinopristiformes; family Pristidae; genus Pristis; species Pristis pectinata. The sequence goes on along the minus strand of NC_067406.1, from coordinate 49,432,361 downwards.
TATTCTCGCTTGCTTCATGCTCTGCCTGCTTTGTTTAGCTGGACATTTGTCCATAGGAAAAGGAACATGAGAAGTGTTGCTCAAGCTTCTCTACCCAGATATCATTTTTGTATGTCCCCAATAGTCCTTGGTGTAAGAAACCAATAAAAAGATTTTGTTTTTAATTGGATCTGCTCTTTAAAGCTCCTTCTGAAGGCCCATACACTTGATCTCACTTTGCATTCTGTGACAGGTTCTGAGTGAGCCAGGTGAATAACAGCATCTGGTAATAGGAAGTTCCCACAACCAGCTCCACCTTCTCAAAACACTTACCTAGTGGGTGATAGCCAGAGATGCCATGCCTTGCAGGTCAGGCCAAATAATCCTGGAATGAGGAAGATCCAATGCAACTGAGCCTGAAGTGTATTCTCTTGAGCTCCCTCCTGCCCAATCAAAATTAGTCAGGAAGAGGCTAAGATCCAGGACAGGTTAATATTTTTAAGTTATTACCCTTAAATTTTAAGTTTATTAATAACAAGTGATCAAGAATAACAGTGCCTCAAACATCTAAGTAGCCTCATATGAATGATGCTTAACATTAATATTCCTTGGTCAAGGAGGAGGAGTTGAAAGGTTAAGAAACCAGTCAGTTTTTTAAAAAAAAAACAAAATTCCATAACTATCAACTAAGGACTAATCCAGTGATATTTCTACAGTTATGCCTTTTGTTCTCATTTCTAGAATTGACAGCAAAGAAAATTATAATTGGCTCAATGCCCAGTATCAGTCTATATAGAGTTATAACGATGAAATGGGTAGCCCCAACCAATAACACCTTCATAAAATCCTTACAGCAGAATTCTAGATAGCTGCTGATATAATTTTTAGGCCTTTGATACCTCTGAAACTTCAACATCTAGCTGCCTTACAAAGCATTCCCATAGATTTTTTTGGTTCTGATTTTAGCTGCATATACTCATTGAGTAATTGGCTTACAATTGAAGTTAAACATGCGTATGTCAACACTTTGGAATGTGTCTGCAAGTCTACTGCTAGGCGTGACTAGTGTAAACATTTTAGTTAAGGAAAAGTTGCTGCAGATTTCTGAAATACTAATTTAACGTACAACTTACCAATTTGAGCTATGGAATCATACAGCACAAAAATGGGGCCCATCAGACCACCAAGGCTGACCACAATCAAGCCACCATTTACTAATCCCCATCTTGTTCTCCCCACATTCCCTTCATCTTCCTGTGATTCAACCACTCATCCACATGGTAGGGAAAATTTAGAATGGCCAATTAACCTGTCAACCCTCATCTCTGGGTAGAGTGGTACAGTGGCACAGCTAGTGAAGCCACTGCCTCACAGCAGCAGAGAGACAGCTTCAATCCTGTGCTGTCTGTGCAGAGTTTGCATGGTCTCCCTGTGACACCTTTGTGTCCTATGAATGCTTTGGTTTCCTCCCACATCCCAAAAATGTGGTTGGTAGGTTAACTGGCTACTGTAAGTTGCCCCTACTGTGTAGGTGAGTGCTAGATTCTCAAGCTGATAAGAATGTGGGAAGAGTTTTTTTTTTAAAAAATGGGATTAATACAAGTATGGTGGTTGATATTCAATGCAGTTGCTATAGGCTGAATGGCCTGTTTCCATCTGTATGACTCTTCCCAGAGGAAACATTTGCAGTAACAGAAAGAACATAATCTCCTGACAGACAGCAGGGGAGGTCACTGGACAGTGAGGAAGCTGCTCTACCAGCTGCAACTATAGTGCCTTTTTAAAAAACTATTCATGCATCTTCTTCAATAAATTTCTGTTCTACATGCCTAGGAAAAGTAGTCTGGATTTAAAAACCATATACTTTATATATTAAAAAAAAATCTGTAGTTGGGAGACAAGTTCTTGAAATGTTCAACTCCTGGCAAGAGATTTTTAAGAAGAAAATCAACTTTTGGCTTATATGGTAGAACAGTAAAAGTCACCAATTATCCAAGGTTCCTCTTCAAGATGATCCATGCTTTCTTCCTGAATATTTTTCAGACTTCTTAAAATTCCCTCCATCTCTACTTGCACCTTCCAAAATGCATACACATCTGTGCAACTGCCTTCCACACTTGCCCCCAAGCTACCACATGTAATAGCCTAAGATATGAGCATTCTTGCCTATCTTTCCCTAGTCTTCACTGAGCTCAGTTTGTACATCTACCTACTACTCCTTTATTCCTTTGGACCATCTGCTACTGTCCACCCCAATCCTTTGTGTTATACACACACACACACTCATTCATTCACACCTGCGAATATGAGGGAGAATCACAATGAGGATGAGGTGTATATATACATACACACCTGTGAATGTGAGGGGGAATCACAATGAGGATGAGGCACACACAATAAATAAAGGTACAGCTTATCAAGGGATAAATACTTCAATGCCTGAATATCTTGACCCAAACAAGCATTGGCCCTAACACTCCCTGGAATCTGACTAATGCTCTCAAGCCATGTAGTGGTGCACACTCTCACCAGTGGTCTCTGGTGTTGTCTCACTATTCCTGGGGAAGTCGAAAGAGAAAGGGCTAGGGGAGTGCAACACTCTTTATAGTGCTGGGAGGTTGGGTGGAGCCTGGCCAGGTAATTTAGACAGGCCAATGACTTGGAGGTCAAGGACAAAGGTGCCTGCCAAGGACAAAGGTCAGACAGGTTCAGGAACAAGGTGTTCTCCAAGGCCAATCCCTATGCCCACACCTGCTGGGTGGAGTAGAGCCAAACCTTGATTGACTGGTTTCACTTCTGATCCAATGAGCAATACTGCCCTCTGACCAGAGGGGTCAGTGTTGTTACAGTCACGTGACAGCCATGTGCTCTCATACTACACCCTTTCCCATTCTGACAAGCATTTTCATGGCTCTGAATCCTTGAAGATTGTTTATTGCCTTCTCAAAGCTGTCCATCATCATGCCCTCACTTCAAGCAGCTTTGTCAAATCCACACAAAGGAGAAAATTCTATCAATACCCAGGCCTGGTATTTATGAAGCTTTTGACTAACAATGTCAATCAATCTTCATCAATTAGTCCACAATACACCCAGTCATGAGGGTGAGGAAATCCCATGGTGGAAAGCTTTGAACCTTAGGGCATCTACTTCTCACAATCATGCTACACTCACCATGCCATGCCTAATATCCTAAAATACATTTTTTGCAAGAAATCTTTCTAATTTACATTTCAATAGAGGACCCTTATCCTTCTCCACTTCTGTTTCTTTTGAGATCAAACCACATGTGGTTGGAATTGGGGTTACCTTTCACATGTATATTGAGAGAACCTGACTCTAACTCACTCGATTCCCTAGCTCCATTCCTGGTGAGAGTTTACCTGCTTGATTACAAATCATGGGAAAACACATAACTTTCTCAAGAAGATTGCTCTTGGTCTCCAACACAAACTTTGCTTCCTTGATGAGCTGCCTCCAACTCATCTCCACAGGACCTCAGACTTAAGGAGATCATTTACATAAATGATCCCATACCAGGCTCTTAATTTCACATTCCATTTATCACCAATATGCTACTTTTAAATACCACAACAATATCTATTACCACCATTACCTCTCCATTCTTCTATCCAATAGTTCTTGCTGGTTCCCCATCTGACATAAATTTCCCAAACCTTGCTGCACATATCCAGTCCATGCAAATTCACAATCACCCATCAAGAATGCAATTATTGATTTATTGACTACAGCTCTGCCTTCAATACAATAATTCCAAGCAAGCTTGTCACCAAACTCCAAGACCTAGGACTCAATACCTCCCTCTGTAACTGGATCCTTGACTTTCTAACAAACACCACAATCAGTGAAGATAGGCAGCAATACCTCCAGCACGATTATTCTCAACACTGGTGCCCCACAAGGCTGCGTCCTCAGCCCTCTCCTCTACTCCCTATACACTCATGACTGTGAGGTCAGATTCTGCTCTAATTTCATCTACAAGTTTGCAGCTGATACTACCATTGTAGGCCATATCTCAAACAGCGATGAGTCAGAGAACAGGAAGGAGATAGAGAGCTTAGAGGAATGGTGTCATGACAACAACCTTTCCCTCAATGTCAACAAAACAAAAGAGCTGGTCGTTGACTTCAGGAAAGGGGGTGGTGTAAATGCACCTGTCTACATCAATGGTGCTGAGGTCGAGAGGGTTGAGAGCTTCAAGTTCCTGGGAGTGAACATCACCAACAGCCTGTCCTGGTCAAATCACGTAGATGCCACGGCCAAGAAAGCTCACCAGCACCTCTACTTCCTCAGGAGGCTAAAGAAATTTGGTTTGTCCCCTTTGACTCTCACCAACTTTTACCAATGCACCATAGAAAGCATCCTACCTGGATGTATCACGGCTTGGTACGGCAACTGCTCTGCCCAGGACTGCAAGAAGCTGCAGAGGGTTGTGGACACAGCCCAGTGCATCACGGACACCAGCCTCCCCTCCTTGGACTCTGTCTTTATTTCTCGTTGTTTTGGTGTAGCAGCCAGCATAATCAAAGATCCCACCCACCTGGGACATTCCCTCTTCTCTCCTCTTCCGTCGGGTAGAAGATACAGGTGCCTGAGGGCACGTACCATCAGACTTAAGGACAGCTTCTACCCCACTGTGATAAGACTATTGAACGGTTCCCTTATACAATAAGATGGACTATGACCTCACGATCTACCTTGTTGTGACCTTGCACCTTATTGCACTGCACTTTCTCTGTAGCTGTGACACTTTACTGTTATTGTTTTTACCTGTACTACATCAATGCACTCTGTACTAACTCAATGTAACTGCACTGTATAATGAATTGACCTGTACGATCGGTTTGTAAGACAAGCTTTTCACTGTACCTCGGTACAAGTGACAATAATAAACCAATAATGTCCAAAACTCCTTGTCCATTGATTCCTCCATGCCCTTTATTGACACTTCTATTTCTCAGGAATCAGCCTTTTGTGTATCCCTCTTGTTTCATCATGGCTGTCAGCTACCCCAGTGCTATTCTTTTACCTGCCTTCTTAAATCTCTCCACTACCTTTAAAATCTCCCTCAATCCTAATGTCTCTAATTAACATTTTAAACTCCCTTCAACCTTCATTACATCTTGTTGCAGGACACCTTATAATTCTCCCTAAAGTAAAGATATGAGATAAATGCAATTTATTATTCTAGCTCCAGCTTGTTTTGGAGCACTACTACCAATAAAAATAAACTATAAAACTATCAAACATGCTGACTATTGGGAAAACTGGTTCTCAAGTTATATCTATCAGACACTGGCATGTTTGCTTCTATCATTTAGTTGTGAGAAAGCTAATAAAAAAAATTCTGGCAACTGTTCCTGGTAAAACATTTTTTTGTTAACACTGTTCAGGGACTGGGAGGCCTGATAATCGTCTTAGCAAATCCAAATTCTAAAATTATTGGCAAGGAATGGTAAAGGAACTAAATTCCTCCACAACAGGCTGACATTGAATTACAGGCTCAAGAGCATAAATCCATAAATGCATACAGAGTTTAACAATAAATAGAACACCCAATTTCTTCAAGTGGAGACCAGCAAGACTGCCTTTTGTATTTATATTGTTCAGCTACTTCAGGAACAAGTGGGATTTATTCTTACTGCATTAACTTTTGTTTATGCACAGATGTTGGTTTTTGGTATGCCGGCCTTCATCAGTCAGGGCATTGAATATAGAAGTTGGGAGGTTATGTTGTGATTGTACAAGACGTTGGTGAGGCCGCACTTGGAGTGTTGTTTTCAGTTTTGGTCACTCTGTTATAGGAAAGATGTGATTAAACTGGAAAGAGTGCAAAAAAAGGTTTGAGGATATTGCCAGGACTTTAGGGACTGAGTTATAGGGAGAGGTTAGATAGGTTGGGGCTTTACCTCTTGGAGCATAGGAGATTGAGAGGTGATCTCATAGAGGGAAATAAATTCATGAGGGGCATAGATAAGATGAGTGTTGTTTTTTACAGGGTTGGGGAATAGAAAACTAGAGGTGAAAGGTAAGAACTTGAGGGGCAACTTTTTTTTACGCAGCAGGTAGTAGATGTATGGAACCAGCTCCCAGAGGAAGTGGTTGAGGAAGGTACATTAGATACACTTAAGAAGTACATCTTGGTCAGCATGGACAAGTATGGGCTGAAGGGCCTTTTTCCATGCTCTACAACTCTATGATTCTCTGGTTAAAAGTGACTGATCCAGACTTTGCTTTCTTTTGAAGTTAGATTCATATAAATGGCTGAATCTAAAAGCCAGCAGTCTGTGCCAACTGGCCAGGACAAAATGGCTTTCAGCAGCAAGTTTAAATCAGCAAAAAAAAGTGTGGATCTGTTTTAGAGCAAAAGGCTGTACCCGCTGGAGACAACAGTGCTAGATTGTTGACTTTACTGTCATTAGAAGTCTGGCTGCTGTCACTGAGGCCTTGAATGAAACAAACTGAACCAGTCTTACATGGGAGATTGTTAAAAACAGTGAACAAAAATATCAAAGGTTGTGTTGATTCATACTCTTACCAGATATCAGAAATGTTTTATTTTGGAGCTGTCCTGTAATGTAGCCCAGCTTTCTTGCTGCCAGGTCTGTTTAGAAAACATACGTCTTTGGATGCCTTGCTGTGGATATTCCTTAATGTTGACAGCAGCTGAAAATCTTTATAGTTTCAAGGAACACGACATGCCAGTATTTTTATTTCTTCATTCTCATGACACCAATAGCACTGGTGAGGTGGCATTTATTGCTAATCCTTGGTTGGTCCAAGGGAAGGATAGTCAAGTTTCTTCTTGAACCTGAAAGATTAGCTCTTTTCTTTCTTCACAGGTGCTGCCTATCCTATTAAGTAGTTCAAACATTTGCTGTTTTTCATTCAGATTTTCAGAATCTTAAGGTTTTTTGTTTGTTATCCTAATTGCAGTGGCACAACACCAGCAAGTATGAGGACCTCAGTTTTATTGCAAATAAAGTTTTGAATCATTTTCAAATGAAAGACCTGCCTCTTACAATTTTATCTGGTGTGTTTGTGGCTGTTGAGGGTTTATTTTAAGGGAGAAAGCACTTAAATCAATGCAAAGTAATAAATCTGCCAAATGAATTACACTGAGATAAAAACAGAAGCTAGGAGTCCAGGTGATGAGGTATTCAGGAAGGTGAAAGCAATCACAGCCAGAGTGTATCAGGAAGGGGCAGTGTGCAAACATGTAACAGTGCACCAGAAAATAGTGACTGAGTCGGGAAAAGTAATAAGATAAAATTAAAGGCAAAAATAATAGGGAAGATCGTTCACACTAGGTTATGTCAATGTAAGGATCTAACTGAAAAGGGAAATGATAGAACTGAATTTTATTTGTTACAGTACACTTCCATGTTATTGGAGGGATTGCACTCCCAGAAAACATTGTGCAAACCCTTGACAAAAATTTTCAAAATTTGTTTCTTTCACATTTTGTGTTTAGTTTTCTCTCAAATTCTGTAACAGTGTATTTTCATTCCATGTCTCAAAGGTTTGGTAGTAATTTGTGAATTCTGTGAGGGTGAATTTTTGTTACCTAACCTGCCGTAATGTGGGGGTAAACTGTATGTGTGTTTATGAATGTGTAGAGTGTGCTAAATAAGGTTACTGACCTACAGGCACAGATAACTGTGAAGGAACTTGGCTCAAAAAGGGGAAGGACTGGACATTAAAGATTTCTGGATTCAAAGTGTTCAGAAAGGACAAAAAGGGAAGGAAGGAGGAAGGGTAGCAGTATTAAAGAGAATATTACAGTGGTGGAGAGAGGTTGGCACAGAGCTCAAAGAGAAAATCTGGTTGGTTAAAGCTAAGAAATAGTAGAGGGAACATTATATCGCTGGGTGTATTCTATAATTCACCAATGAGTGAGAAGATTAAGGCACATGGGATCCATGGAGACATGGGCAGATTGGATTCAAAGTTGGCTTGGCCCTAGAAGACCGAGGGAGGTGGTGGAAGGATGTTATTCTGACTCAAGGTCTGTGACCAGCGACGTTCCACAAGGATTAGTGCTGGGACCTCAGTTGTTTGTGTATATTTGGACAAAAATGTAAGTGGGCTGATAAGTAAGTTTGCAGATGACACAAAAGTTGGTGGAGTTGTGGATAGTGAGGAAACTTGCCAAAGGATTCTGCAGGATATAGATCAGCTGGAAATATGGGCAGAGAAATGACAGATGGAGTTTAATATAGACAAGTGTGAGGCATTGCACTTCGGGAGTTCAAATGAAAGAGGAAAGTATACAGTAAATGGTAGGACCATTGGGAGCATTGATGTACAGAGGGATCTTGTGGTGTAAATCCACAGCTCCCTGAAAGTGGCAACACAAGTAGAAAAGGTAATAAAGGTGGCATATGGCATACTTGCCTTCAGCAGTCGGGGTATTAAGCATAGAAGTAGGGAAGTCATTTTTCAATTATATAAAACTTTGTTTGGGCCATACTTGGAGTATTGCATGCAGTTCCAGTCACTGCATCACAGGAAGGATGTGGAGGCTTTGGAAAAGGAGCAGAAGAGGTTCATCAGGATGTTGCCTGGATTGGAGGGTATGAGTTGTATGGAGAGGTTGGACAAACTTGGATTGTTTTCTCTGGAGCATTGGAGATTAAGAGGTGACCTGATAGAAGTATATAAAATTATGAGAATCATAGATAGTCATCAAAGTCTTTTTCGCAGGGTGAAAATTTTAAATACTAGAGGGCATAGATTAAGGTGAGGGGGGAAGGCTTAAAGGAGATTTAGGAGGCAGGTTCTTTATGAGAGGGTGGCAGGTGGTGGAAATGAGCTGCCAGGGGAAGTGGTGGAAGCAGATACAATACCAATGTTTAAGAGACACCTAAAGAGGCACATGAACAGGCAGAGAATGGAGGAATACAGACCATGTGCAGGCAGATTGGATTAGTTTGGATTGGCATCATGGTTGGCTTAAGGGCCTGGTCCTGTACTGTACTGTTCTATGTTGTATGTTCTATGAGTGGGAGTGAAATAAAGGAGCAAATATTCAGGGAAACTACAGAGAAACGCTGTAACTATAAGGTGTTGTAAGAGGACGTGAATTATACCAATATATAGTGGGATAGTAACAATATAAAGGAGTTATTAAGGAGTTATTTTCTGGATCATTGTTTCTGGTCCAACAAAGGGGGAGGCATCGCTAAATCTGGTTCTAGAAAAACAGATGGATCAAGTGTAGCAAGTTTTGGTCAAGGAACATTTAGGAGAGTGTCAGATTAGTTTATTGTCATAAATACCAGGGTGCAATGAAATTCCTTGCTCGTGTGAAGCTCACAGAGTAAGATTTCGTTTACCTATTAAAAAGGGAAGAGAAATCCAAATTAAAAATAATTAATTGGAGGAAGGCCAATTTCAATGAATGAGAATGGATTTGGCCCAGGTAGATTGGAACCACAAGCTGACCGGCAAAACTGTAGCATAACAAGGGGCTGCCTTTAAGGAAGAGACGGTTCAGGTATAGTTGAGACAATTTCCATGAGGTTCGAATGAAAATCAAAAAAATTGCAAAACTCCTTAGATGATGCAAGAGAAGTATTGGTCTGTAAATAGCAGTGAGAACCACACTGATTACAAAACGTCAAAAAGGAAGTGAAAACTAAAAAAAAGAGGCACAAGGAGTGTATGAGAAAAGATTAGCTACCAACATAAATGGGAATCCAGAAGTGTTCTCTAGGCACATACTGTATATGGTAAAAGAGTAGCATATGGAGGAGTGGGGCCTATGAAGGCCAAAAAATGGGAACTTGTTCATGAATACTGAGGGAAATGTTAGGATATGAATTCAGTCCTTTGCATCTGTAGTCACCAGGGAAGAAAGTGTTTCCACAGTAAAGGAAGATACAGTTAAAACATTAGATATATTAAATGGTGTTTGCCTTCCTGGTGCCAGAGTTCAAGAATGTCATGAGTGGCTGCAGAACATTCTCAAGGGGGAGGGTGAGCAGCCAGAAGTTGTTGGCACAAATGATATAGGTAGAGAAGAGGATGAAGTCCTGCAGAATGAATATAAGGAGCTAGGGAAAAAAGTTAAAAAGCAGGACCTTGAAGGTAGTAATCTCTGGATTACTTCCAGTGCCATATGTTAGTGAGGGTAAGAATAGAAGGATGTGGCAAATGAATGTGTGACTGAAAAATTAGTGTAGGGAGCAGGGATTCAGATTTTTGGACCATTGGGATCTCTTGTGCAGCAGAGGTGACTTGTACAAGAGGGATGGGTTATACAGGTTGTGGACAGAGCCCAGCCCATCACAGAAACCAGTCTCCCATCCATGGATTCTGTCTATACCTCTCACTGCCTTGGTGAAGCAGCCAACATAATCAAAGACCCCATCCACCCGGGTCATTCTCTCTCCTCTCCCATCAGGTAGGAGCCTGAGGGCACATACCACCAGGCTCAAGGACATCTTCTATCCCACAGCGATAAGACTATTGAACAGTTCCTTTATACGGTGAGATGGACTCTTGACCTCACAATCTACCTTGTTCAATTTGCAACTTATTGTCTACCTGCAATGCACTTGCCTGTAGCTGTGACACTTTACTCTGTATTCTGTTATTGTTTGTACCCTGTACTACCTCAATGCACTGTGTAATGAATTGATCTGTACGAACAGTATGCAAGACAAGTTTTTCACTGTACCTTGGTACAAGTGACAATAATAAACCAATACCAATACCTGAGTTGGAGGAGGACCGATATCCTTGCAGGCAGATCTGCTAGTGCTACTAGGGTGGGTTTAAATTAGATTGGCAGAGGGGTGAGATCCCAAGCATCAGGGAGGCAATTGAGAGGCTGGAAAGTGACGCAGAAGTCAGTGACAGCAAGTTGAATAGGCATTCAGGCAGGAGAATAGCAAGGAGCAGGGAAAGCCTACTGGATTAAATTGCATTTATTTCAATGCAAGAGTCTGACAGGTAAGGCAGATGAACTTAGGGCTTGGATAGCTACAGTATGTGGGACTGGGATATTATAGCCATTATGGAAACATGGCCAAGGGGGCAACAGGACTGGCAGCTTGATGTTCTAGGGTACAGGTGCTTTAGGTGGGATAGTGATAGAGGAAAGAGAGTTGCACTTTGATTAAGAGGAATGTCACAGCATTAGTCAGAGATGAAATTACTGAAGAATCATCCAGAGAGACTTAATGGGTAGAGCTGAGAAATAAGAAGGGGATGGTCATATTGTTGGGATTGTATAGTAGGCCCCCAAATAGTCAACAAGAATTAGAAGAACAGGGAGATTGTGAAGAGTTGCAAGAATAATAGGCTTATCATAGTAGGGGATTTTAACTTTCCTAACATAGACTGGGACTGCCATACTGTTAAGGGTTTAGATGGGGTGGAATTTGTTAAGTACATTCAAGAAAGTTTCCTTGGGCAATATATAGAGGGCCCTACTAGGGAGACTGCAAAGCTCAACCTACACTTGGGTAATAGGGTGGGGCAGGTGACTGAGGTGGCAGTGAGGGAGCACTTTGGGACCAGTGACCATTGTTCTATTTGCCTTAAAATAGTTATGGAAGGGGACAGAATGGGTCTACAGGTTCAAGTTCTAAATTGGGTCAAGGCAAATTTTGACAGTATGAGACAGGAGCTTGCAAAGGTTGATTGGAGTAGGTTGCTTGCGGGCAAAGGGACCACAGGCAAGTGGGAGGCTTTTAAAGGTGAGATGGTGAGAGCTCAAGGCCTGCATGTTTCTTTTAGAGTGAAGAGCAAGGCTGGTAGAAGTAGGGAACCTTGGATGATGAGAGATATTGAGGCCCTGACCAGGAAAAAGAAGGAGGCATGGGTTAGGCACAGGCAGCTGGGATCAAGTGAATCCCTGGAGGAGTATAAGGGATGCAGAATTTTGGAATTGGTTTATTATTGTCACTTGTACCGAGGAACAGTGGAAAAACTTGTCTCGCATACCATTCGTACAGATCAATTCCTTACACATTGCATTGAGGTTGTATAAGGTAAAACAATAACAGAATGCAGAATAAAGTGTTACAGTTACAGAGAAAGTGCAGTGCAGGTAGACAATAAGGTGCAAGGTCATAACAAGGTAGATTGTGAGCTCAAGAGTCCATCTTATCGTATTAGGGAACCGTTCAATAGTCTTATAACAGCGGGATAAAAGCTGACCTTGAGTTTAGCGCTACGTGCTTTCAGGCTTTTGTATCTTCTGCCCGATAGGAGGGGGGAGAAGAGAGAACATCTGGAGTGGGTGAGGTCTTTGATTATGTTGGCTGCTTTACTGAGCCAGTGAGAAGTATAGACAGAGTCCATGGAGGGGAAGCTGGTTTCTGATGTGCTGAGCCATGTCCACAATTTTGCAGTTTCTTACAGTCCTGGGCAGAGCAGTTGCCATACCAAGCCGTGATGCATCCAGATAGGATGCTTTCTGTGGTGCATCGATATGAGTTACTGCAGTGCATCCCATTAGCAGAGTACACAACACCAAGACTTTTGCCACCACGTATTGGTTTATTATTGTCATTTGTACTTAGGTACAGTGAAAAGCTTATCTTACAAACCGATCATACAGGTCAATTCATTACACAGTGCAGTTACATTGAGTCAGTACAGAATGCATTGGTGTAGTACAGGTAAAAACAATAACAATACAGAGTAAAGTGTCACAGCTACAGAGAAAGTGCAGTGCAATAAGGTGTACTCAAGAAAGAAATCAGGAGGGCATAAAAGGGGGCATGAGACAACTTTGGCAGAGAAGATTAAGGAAAACCTAGAGATTTTATATTAAGGGAAAAAGAGTAACTAGAGAAAGAATAAGCCCCTCAAAGACCAAAGGAGGTACCTTTGTGTGGAGCTGCAGGAGATGGGCAAGGTCCTTAATGAATACTTCTCCTCTGTTTTTACTTTGGAGAAAAGACATGAAGACTTCAGAGCTAGGAAAAGTAAATGGGGAGGTCATGGGGAATGTCAGCATTATAGTAGAGGAGGTACTGGATATCTTAAAAGGTATGAAGGTAGACAAATATCCTGGGCCTGACTAGGTATATCCAAGAACACTGTGGGAGGCAAGAGAAAAAGTTGCAGGAGCCCTGGCTGAGATATTTGCATCATCATTAGCCAGGGGTGAGGTGCCGGTAGACTGCAGGGTAGCGAATGTTGTGCCTTTATTTAAGAAGGGCAGCAAAGAAAAACCTGGGAACTATAGGTCAATAAGTCTAACATCTGTGGTAGGTGAATTTACTGGAGAGGGTTCTGAGGGATAAGATAACATGCATCTGTAAAGACAGGGGTTGATTAGGGGTAGTCAGCATGGCTCTGTGCATGGGAGATCATGTCTTATGAACATGATTGAGCTTTTCGATGAGGTGCAAGAAAGTTGATGAGGGCAAGGCAGTAGACATGGTTTATATGGACTTCAGTAAGGCCTTTGATAAGGTTCCACAAGGTAGGCTGCTCTAGAAGGTTAGATCGCTTGGAATCCAGGGAGAGCTGGCTAATTGGATACACAATTGGTTTGATGGTAGAAAGCAGAGGGTGAAGGTGGAAGGTTGTTTCTTGGACTGGAGGCCCGTGACTAGTGGTGTGCCTCAGGTCGGCACTGGGCCCATTGTTGTTTGTCATCTATACCAGCAACTTGGATAAGAATGTACAAGGCATGATTAGTAAGTTTGCAGATGACACTAAAATAGGTGGTATAGTGGGCAATGAAGAAGGTTATCAAAAATGACAGGGGGATCTTGATCAACTGAGTAAGTGGGCCAAAGAATGGTAAATGGAGTTTAATTTGGATAAGTGCGAGGTGTTGCATTTTGGAAAGTCAAATCCAGGTAGGACTTTCACAGTGAACGGCAAGGCCCTGAGGAGTGTTGTAGAACAGGGACACCTTGGAGTATAAGTACATGGTTCACTGAAAGTGGAGTCACAGGTAGACAGGGTGGTGAAGAAGGCTCTTGGCACACTGGCCTTCATCAGTCAGGGCATTGAGTATAAAAGTTGAGAGGTCATGGTGCAGTTGTACAGGGCACTGGTGAGGCTGCACTTAGAGTATTGTGTTCAGTTTTGGTCACCATGCTGTAGGAAAGATGTTATTAAACTGGAAAGCGTGCAGAAAAGATTTACAAGGATGTTGCCAAGTCTTGAGGGATTGAGTTATAAGGAGAGGTTGCACAGACGAGGACTTTATTCCTTAGAATGTAGGAAACTGAGAAGTGTTCTTATAGAGGTGTATAAAATCAAGAGGGGCATAGATAGGGTGAATGTATTTAGTCTTTTTCCCAGGGATGGGGAATCAAGAACCAGAGGACATAGGTTTAAGGTGAGAGAGGAAAGATTTAATGGAACTTGAGAGGCAATTTTTTTCACACAAAGGGTGGTATCTATGTAGAATGAGCTGCCAGAGGAAGTAGTTTAGGTAGTTACAGTAACTTTTAAAAGACAGTTGGACAGGTACATGGATTGGAAAGGTTTAGAACATTATGGGCCAAATGCTGGCAAATAGGACTAGCTTGGATGGGGCATCTTGGTTGGCATGGACCAGTTGGGCTGAAGGGACTGTTTCCGTGCTGTATGACTCTATGACTCTATTAAAAAATGTATGCATGGAGTTATTAGAAAATTTAGCTGAATTTAAAGTAAGTCACCAGGACAAGATGGGACACATCCTTGGATTCTGAGAATGGTACAGGAGGAAGTCCCAGGGGCATTTTTGGTAACCTTCCAATGGTTTATCGATAGGGGGTGGTGTCAGAGAACTGGAGAGGGGTGATTGTTATTCTCTTGTTCAAAATAGGGAGTAAGAATAAGCCCAGCAGCCACAAGTCAATCAGTTTAACCTCAGTGTTAGGAAAACTTTTATAGATAACGATCCACGGCAGTCACAGAGAAGAAAGGGTTAATTAAAGCAAGCCAACAAGGAACTATTAAGAGAAAACCATGTTTAACCAATTTGATAGTTTTTCTTGACATTATGTATATAGCTGATGAGGTAATGCAATCACATGGAATTCCAAAAGGCTTTTGATAAGATGCCACATATCATGCTTATCAGAAAAGCTGAATCACGTGGCATAAGAAGGATATTGATAGCATGGACACGTAGTTAGCTAAGTAACATGGGATCGTGTTGAACAGTTGCTTTTTAGACTGGAGGAAGGTAAATGGTGGTGTTCCCCAGGGATCATTGTTAAGGTCATAAGGACTATGTTAATGGCCTAGACTTGGGATGCAAGCCACAAGTTCTAAATCTATGCATAAGCCAAAACTTGACAGGTTTGTGGATCATGAAGAGGATAGTGGTAAATTAAAGCAGGATGTAAATAGGCTGGTGGAATGGGCTGATGTGTGGCATAAGATGCTTAATATGGAGAAATATGAGACAATGCATTTTGGTAGGAGGAATGAAGAGAGGCAATGTGGAATAAAGCTTACTGTTCTAAAAGAAGTGCAGTAACAGAGGGGTATTTCAAGTTTTTGAAAGTAGCAGGCAGGGTGAGAAAGGAACAGAGTATAAAAATATGGAAGCCATGCTGAATCTTTATAAAACATGTCTGGCCACATCTGGAGTATTGTGTTCAATTCTAGCTGCCCTTAATATAGGAAGGATGTGATGGCATTAAAAGGGCCCAGACAAGATTTAAGAGAGTAGTTCCTGAGATGTGGGTCGATAGTTACAGGGACAGATTACTGAGGCAGGAAATATTTTGTTCAGAAGAGGAGGAGGAGGAGGAGGGAAGACTTGATAGAAGTATATAAAATGATGTGGCGTCTGGACATAGAGGATAGTGGCAGAGAGGATGAGGTCTGGAGGTCACAGCTAGCAAATAAAGGGGAAGAGAATTAAGAGTGATGTGAGGAAAATCTTTTTTTTTGCAGTGTATGGTTGGAATGTAGAATGCCTTGCCTGCAGATGTGGTACAGGCAGGTTTGATTGTGGCCTTAAAGAAGGGATTGAACAAATAAATGGTAAGAAAATATTGCAAGGTTAAAGAGAATGGTCTGAAGGGTGGAACTAGTGAGTTGCTCTGGTGAGTTGCCAGCACAGAAATGGGCTGAATGTCTTCCTATCAATTATTTTTAATCCTTTTATTCCTTTTTAAAAAATATTATAAAGCAATGTTGTATAGTACAGCTTAGCAATGTAATAGGGAAACAGATGTGCAGAATTCTAGACCAAATCTCAGCCAGGCAGATGGTGTCCTTCACTGAAGCCTTGCTCATTCACAGAAAGATAAAGTACAAGTTAACTCCTGAACGCCCAGTTTCTATGGTACACTGAGAGCCTGAAGTTGCTTATTTTACACTGCAATTAAAAGCAGAAGTTCAATTATTTTCTTGAATTTTTTTTCCATATATTAATTTAGATTTACCATATTGCACTTTGTATCAAAATATACTGTTCTTCATTTAATACGTGGCTTCAAGGTTGTTGTGGTCTGCAACAGACACCAAATAGCCTAACTCCAGATGCATAACACAGGAAGTAGGTGGGCTGTCAGAAACTTTGCCTCACCTGTCACTTTCCCTGCACCCACATACACACTTCACTTCAACTCCCAAATGCACCTCACCACCTACACACACAAACACACCTGTCATATTTTGCAGCCTACTCCTTCATCTGAGTTTGAACTCCAAGTGCCCCAGTAGGACTGCCACTAGTCTTTCTCCCTCTTCTCATCATGTCCTATTTTTGATTATATATCCTCTGCATTATCCAGCTGCTTCATCCTTGATTCTCATTTTGAAGGCGAGACTTCCTTTAATTCAAAAAGTGCACTTTCTCCTTCCTCTTTTAAATAAACACACAACAAGCAAACTGGAGCCAACAAGGCCAGTTGATAGGTAGCCAAAGGCTCCAGCTATGGGCAGCCCACCCAAAGGCTCCAGCTGCCACATCGTGATAATCCAATTGCTAGAGGCCAGCACTCACGTTCTCATACAACTGCATACACAGGACTGATACATTGTCAGGAAATACTTTCAAATTTCTTTCTACATTATCACATTACACCTTTGATTCCACTTATAGTTGTGAAAGCCTATGTACGAAATATTGACCATTGTTCTTTTCCAGACACTCTCTGATCAGTTTGCATTTCCAGCATTTGCAGGAAATTTTTGGTGTTTCCAGAACCATAAAGATATTTGTACTTCATCAATAATTTATTTCACATCACAGACTTGGGCAAAGAATAGCGAAGCAGCTATCCTTGAACTTGATCAGTGGGCAGATGTCAAGGATGCAAGCACACATCTGCACCGCTCTACATTCATAAAAGGGATCGTGACAGTATCCCTATCTGAACTGGCTGGGCTGCACAATGGCCAATCCCAATCCAGCAACCATTTAAGAGCAACCGTCAGCTTCATGAAGAATTGAAAGCCAGGTAGACGCTTTGAGACTCGATGGAATAGGAGTTCAGGAGTTTGGAGCGATGGATCTGCATTCATGTTTTGTTTTCCTAAGAGAACTTAGGCCATCAGTGACTGGGGAAATACATGATTCAGTTGCCAGAAGGAATTCTTGTTCCAACGCAGCTGACCACTACAATGTATCATTAATTGCCACACTAATCTCTGGCCTTAGATACAGTTAGCCAATGCAGGAGTGCGGTTAGTGAAATCCTGTCACCCATTGCTTTCTGCCACCTCCATCTCCTGGTCTTCTCGCTGATTCCTGAAATGCAGTGACTCACTTTATCATGCAAAGTTGATGCTGACTGTTGTCTAACACTTTATCCAAGTGACTATTAATGTGTGAAATCTGACAGTAGACTGTCAGCAGTATAGTTGAACATAGCAGGGAGTGAATCACAGCTGTTTCCAAATACTCTCCTTAGTTACTGACCACTTTCTGCAATGCACTATTGAACCGTGATTTAGGGGAAGAATACTGGCTAATTTATTCCATGCCCTAACCTAGAGACCTAAAAACTATTCATACAGTTGAAACTGACAAAATCAACAGAGAACTTTCTTGTTTCATGTTGCACAGTGTTATGAAGTTAAGCATTTCCTTGGGCAACCTCTAAAATTATCAACTTCCCATTGGAGTTTAGCCATAACAACACCCAAAGCATAAATCAACACTTTTTTCTTGACTCTAGATCTAAAGATTGATAAACCTTCTGCTGATTTGAAATACCTTGTGAAATTTTTAACTAAATACTTTTACTGAAGTATTCAGATATAGATAAACCATCACTAAAAGACTGAAGCCAGACAAAAAAGAAGGAAGAGTCAAAATGTAGGAAGCATTGTAATTTCTCAGGAAATAACTTCAAGCCCTTCCTGTTTCTGTTGAATTTGGTAAATAGTGCCTTCCATGGTATAATTATTTTCTGCCTGCCCTTCAACAAAAACTGATGGCTTTGAGCAGTTCCATTTAGCACAAAAATTCTTTGATATTTTGGCTGACCACAGCTAGATCACTGCCAGCACCAAGGAAGAGGAAGTAAGAATTTATTTTTAAACAGTCAGAATCTGGTTGAAACGTGATAGGGCTTCAGGTGCATCTCATTAAGCTCTTGGGATGGGGTGGGCAACATGACGACAACAACAACAAAGTTTTGTGTCAATGTTTCTCTTGTAGCGGTTGCTACCGCGGAATAAAACAAGACTCGACTCGGAGGATTGCCAAACAGAACTGGTTTATTTTCCCGCCTTGTGCGGGCCCTTTAAGGGAGAGAAACTCCCGCCCAAAAAACCGGCAATGACGTAAGTCCTACGTCATCAGGACTTTCCCGCGCGCGGGTTCTCCCCGTCGCTCGGAAAGACGAGGCCCGCCGCCATCTTGGGCCTCGTCGCTCCGACGCCGCGCGACCTGACTGCCGAGCCGGTTCGCCCGACTAGACGGTGAGTCGCCACACAACCCCCCCCAGAACCGGCGAGACAGTCCCCAAGGTCCGTGGGCTGTGCCAGCTGCCGCTTAGGGGGGCGGCCTCTGCGTCGTGGCGTGGCAACCTCGACAGGCTGTTGCAGATCCAAATGGGCCGGTTTGAGGCGGTCCGCCGTGAAAACCTGTTCCCTGCCTCCAACGTCCAAAATAAAAGTGGATCCGTTATTCCGTATGACTCGGAACGGTCCCTCATATGGTCGTTGCAATGGCGCCCGAGGTGTGCCCCTGCGAACGAAAACAAACTTACAGTCCCGTAGTTCCTTGGGCTGGCAGGATGGGGCTTGACCGTGCCATGAGGTGGGAATCGGGGCCAAGGCGCCGAGCTTCTCGCGCAGTCTTTGTAGAACTGCTGGGGGTTGTTCCCCTTGGTCCTGAAGGGCAGGTATGAAATCCCCGGGGACAACTAGTGGCGCCCCGTATACAAGCTCAGCTGACGAAGTGCGGAGGTCGTCTTTGGGGGCAGTGCGTATGCCGAGCAGGACCCAAGGCAGCTCGTCAACCCAGTTAGGACCCTTCAGGCGGGCCATCAAGGCCGATTTTAGATGGCGGTGAAAACGTTCCACCAACCCGTTTGATTGAGGATGGTAGGCCGTGGTGGTGTGCAGCTGCGTCCCGTCTGAAGGGTCCTAACTGGGTTGACGAGCTGCCTTGGGTCCTGCTCGGCATACGCACTGCCCCCAAAGACGACTTCCGCACTTCGTCAGCTGAGCTTGTATACGGGGCGCCACTAGTTGTCCCTGGGGATTTCATACCTGCCCTTCAGGACCAAGGGGAACAACCCCCAGCAGTTCTACAAAGACTGCGCGAGAAGCTCGGCGCCTTGGCCCCGATTCCCACCTCATGGCACGGTCAAGCCCCATCCTGCCAGCCCAAGGAACTACGGGACTGTAAGTTTGTTTTCGTTCGCAGGGGCACACCTCGGGCGCCATTGCAACGACCATATGAGGGACCGTTCCGAGTCATACGGAATAACGGATCCACTTTTATTTTGGACATTGGAGGCAGGGAACAGGTTTTCACGGCGGACCGCCTCAAACCGGCCCATTTGGATCTGCAACAGCCTGTCGAGGTTGCCACGCCACGACGCAGAGGCCGCCCCCCTAAGCGGCAGCTGGCACAGCCCACGGACCTTGGGGACTGTCTCGCCGGTTCTGGGGGGGGTTGTGTGGCGACTCACCGTCTAGTCGGGCGAACCGGCTCGGCAGTCGGGTCGCGCGGCGTCGGAGCGACGAGGCCCAAGATGGCGGCGGGCCTCGTCTTTCCGACACCGCGCGACCCGACTGCCGAGCCGGTTCGCCCGACTAGACGGTGAGTCGCCACACTCTGAAAGTTTAGGTTCTGAAGTGTATATTCAAAATTAAAGTGACCTGAAAGGCTAACATAATTTGTTTCCTGGCATTATGCCCTGTGAATCAGGACATATTCAATCATCATTTGCAGCACATATAGAGATGATCTTTGCTCTCTCCTGTAATAAGTTTTATTACCCAAAGATATGTGGACAAAATTTTCACATTATCTACAAACAATTTAAATGTTCAAAGATATAAAGCATAAACATCACATTTTAATAGCCTTCATAACCTAAGGGAGAGTCCTTCTATGCAAATATTATAAATTATGAGCTGCAACTCCACCCATCTTTCTCACGTGCAATGCAAGAACCACATACTTTATACCAGTTTCTCCCTGAGAGTTCTTTCTTGACATTGAACCTCGAGCAGGGCAGTTTGCTTGGAGCAGGGTCAAACCTTGGATGTTAATGTCTGAAAAGTCACTGGGGCCACTGCCCTTGCTTTAATCGTTTAGGCCATAGGCTTGCTGTGTGTATCCTCCAACAGTCCTTCACAAGGCAAGGCCTTCCTGTCACATGCTCTGTCAGTGCAGAGGGTACAGAGAAGAGCAACCAAACCAGGCTGGGGCCACACTTTGGGATTACAGAGGAAGGGAGGTCTTTGGATAGGGGAGGTCGTGGATAGGAAGAGAGTGGGAATGGAGGGGTTTGGTGCCAGGATAAATGGTGATGGGGCCTGTGATGTGTTGGTCAGGGAGGAAGATTCAGCAAGGCAGAGGCTGCTGTTAGTAGTGGGCAGTGCTGGTGAGGGTGTGTGGAGAATTGTGTGCGAGTTGATAGTCAATCAAGGGGAGATCAGTAAGAGTCTCAGAATGCAGTTACTGGGGGTGGAGTTGGGCTGTAGTATTGGGGCCAGGAGATGGTGGATCATCCAGTGGGTGTGTTTGGTCTGGTCAGGTGAAAGCCATATGTTTGGGCAAAAGTGGGCTGTCGGTAACATGGAGTTGGGATGGAAGGCCCAAAGGAGGGTAGAATGCAAACAACCTAAGTTGGAATGACCTACAGGGTAGTTAAATGTTTAAATCGCATCACTACAGAGCAAGCAATACCATAGAAACCTCGTTAGGTTCTGAGTGGCCAATGTCAGCCACACTCAGGAACAGCATGACCTGATTTCTATTGGCAACACTCTAAATGTGCATTGCACTAGGAAGTTTGTCCGCTTGCTATTGCATTTCACTATAGGAAACATCAATTTTCCCGCACACAGTGATATAGAAAGGCGGCACCAGGCAGTCCATTTTTGTCTGTATGGATTTTTTTCTTTCATCATCCTTTTAGTTTTTTTAAGAAGAGGAAGCTTCCTTCATTGAACCCCCAGCAGCTGCTTTCATGTCAGTGCAGGTGGGATAAGTGGGCTGCTTGTTCTTTCAAATTCAAGAGTGCAGAACGGTCAAACTGAAAAAGGGAAAAGCAGAGAATATCTGAAAACAGAATTTCCTCCTTCACCAAAAAGACATCAAACTATTATAGAATTCACCTTGTAAGGGGAGGCACAGGAGTAACCATTTCTGCCTCCTCAAGATGTCTACCTTGGAGATTAGCAGTATTTGCTTTTCTGTTCAGGGGTCATTTGGAGATCTTTTTCCTCATTTTTGGCCTCCAATAGTTGTTTGCCTGTTAGCTGTGTTTAGGGATGAAACATTAATAATGATGTATTGTATCAGAATGCACTGAATTGTTTGGTACGCTGAATGAAGATATGAATAAAGTATATTTTTGAAAAAAAATAATTGTTTGTCTGTTAGCCTTAACTTATTGTTTGTTGGATGACATGGCATTGATTATACTATGCTCACTCCTTTTCCTTCCATCAGGCTGTAGAGTGCAACTGAGAATGAGTTATCTCAATCTGGTGTAGCAGATTCAGATTAGTTTATTGTCATATACACCAGTGTGCAATGAAATTTCCTGCTTCGGTGAAGCTCACAGTACAGTTAAGACTATGCAATGCAGAATCTTCAGTTTGCTCCCTTGGTTGTGCTGGCCTTAACCAGTGCCAGTAAAGATTAACATCAAACTCCAGAGGTGGGAGAAAAGGAAAAGATATATATTCCTTCATCTTGTTTTCCAGCAATTACTCTTGGAACTACTCATATATAAATGGCAAGCAAGGATAGTTTTAGACTTGAATATGTAAACCTTCATGGACGACTAGCATAATATTACTCACTGTCTGTGCTCCTGCATGAATACAGACATGTGAACCGTACCTCAACAAGGAAATAACATCTGCAAAAGTTCTAGGGAGAAATGTGGGAAAAGGGGGAAAAAAAATGGAAATGGTAACAGGTTCATGGTTATCTTAGACGTGTGGTGTATGGTCTTCATTTAACAACAGTGGCATTGCTGAAAATGGGAATGCAAACAGAAACAGATTCACAATAACAGCTTTTGGTGCAGAGTGATACCAAGCTATAACTGTGTTTATGATTCTCACTAAAATTCCTTGGAGTGTAGGAGATTGAGGGTGATCTTATAGATGTGTATAAAATCATGAGGTGCATAGATAGGGTGAATGCACACATCCTTTCCCCAGGATTGGGGGATCAAGAATTAGAGAGCAAAGGTTTAAGGTGAAAGGGGAATGATTTAATAGTAACCTGAGCAGCAATTTTTTTTATACATATATATGGAATGAGTTGCCAGGGGAAGTGGTTGAGGCAGGTACAATAACAACATTTAACAGACATTTGAACAAGTACATGGATAGGAAAGGTTTAGAGAGATATAGGTCAAATGCAGGCAAATAGGACTAGCTTAGATGGGCATCTTGGTCAGCATGGACAAGTTGGGCCGAAGGGCCTGTTTCTGTGCTGTATGACTCTATGGCTCTATAAAATGTTAACTGATCAAAGCAGTATACATACTCTGAGTATGCAGAGGAACATAACTTTACCTGAAATACTGTCAGCATTGACTCCATATTGTAGACAATAATGAATCAAAGATTCTGAAACAAGCTAAAAACTGGGGAAAAAAAGGCTGACTGTACTTAAAATTTCTATTCTGACTGCCTTTGAAGTAAGCTGACCAGCACTGGGTTGGGTTCAGTAGCTATAATGTTGCCAGCCTGTAATTTGTCCTGGAAAATGAGCTGTAACAGGAAACATCAGCAGGGTAGTTGATGCTATCTTCCAGTTCGCTGACATTGTTCTTTTTTTCAAAGCAAAGATTCCGTACTGTTTAAAATGCAATTGGACTTCAGCATGGTAATAGAGTGCAAATTCCTAGTTTAGTACTAAATTTGCAAGTTTCTTCTTGCTGGCATAAAATGTCAAACTATATGTTATTTTCTGAACAATAAATGGTGGTACTTTTCGTGCATCAGCATGCTGAATAAATGATAAATTACCTTTTTCAAAAAAAAGTGCATGCTGAACTAAATCAAAGTAGCAAGTGAAATGCTAACAATACACACAGCAACATGGAGGTGGGAAAAAAGAATCAGTCAGAGTCACTGTGTAGATAATAAGCAAGAGGAGGCTCTACAGTTTAGAAAGCCACAGGGAAGGATGTGGTAACTTATTTTACAGGACTACTAGTCCAGATAAAATAAATTCCAATCTGACAATGCCAGTTTGAGAATTTGAATATAATAATAAAAAAACAAAATGGAAATTCTCAAAGCTATCAGATTATTTTAGGAATCTAAATGGTTCACCAACGTTTTCAGAGAAGATAACCAGTACTCTTACCCATTTGATCGATCAGATTTACAGAAGTAATCACTCTTAATAATTCTGCAGCCCACCAAATTCAGAAAAAATGTCATATGATTGAGCTGTCTTGGTCTCATTCCAAGGTCATCACCATCAATTTATTCAATCCCCTCGATGTGATATTAAAAAACCACCTTACAGCAGCAGATACAAGAAGTCTAAGGATATCGACACCTTGAGTTTCGGCTCCACAAATGGCCATGCCTCTAGCCCAGCTCTTCCAATACAGCTTCAGCAATGATTACTTGACAATATGGGAAAATGCTAATGTATGCCATGTTCCTAAAGAGTAGATTACATTCAATCTGGATGACAGAAATCCAATCAAGAAAGAGATATGTGTGTTGATCTTCAAGCGTGTTCAGTTGGCTTAGGCTTGCTCAGTAAATGGGGACAGCAGGATTGGTAATCAGAAAGGCATCCAGGGCTGTGACTTAAACACCTGCAGTGACCCCAAAGATTTTCTTTTTCAATATTTTTATTAATTCCAAATAAAAAATGCAAAGTACATGAAACAAAGGAAAAAAAACAATGTTACAAAATAGATTGTATTGAATCACACTAGAAATCACAATGGTTCATATTAATAAAAATGATAACTAATTAGTATTGACAAGTTGGAATAATTTTATTATTAAAAAAATCTAACCCCACTACCAAAACCAAAGCTGTTTAGTTAACATCCTAAAGACATAGTAGTATTGGCCAATATCTGTATTTTAAGCATAAAATCAGTGGTTTTGAAAGTAGTTCAAAGAAGGTCCTCATAATATTTGGAAGTTCAGAATAGATCCAGAAATAGAGCACGGATCTTCTCTAAATTTAGATATGACATAACATCCCGTAACCATTGAGCATGAGTGGGAGGAGTAGTTTCCTTCCATTTAAGCAATACAGCCCTCCTGGCTATAAGAGAAATGAAGGCCAATATGTATAAGTTGGAAGTCTCCAAAATTATACCTTTTTCTCCAACAATCCCAAATAATGCAGTTAAAGGATTTGGCTTAAAATTTATTTTAAAAAGTACGGAAAAGGTTTGAAATACCTCTATCCAGTATTTTTCCAGACTCAGACATGACCAAAACATATGAATTAAAGAAGCCTCTCCATTATTGCATTTGTCACAATAAGGAGATATATCCAAATAGAAACACGATAACTTGTCTTTGGACAGGTGAACTCTCTGGACCATTTTAAATTGAAGGAGGGAGTGACGTGAACATAATGATGAAGTACTAACCAGTTTAAAAATTTGATTCCAAGTTTCCTCAGTAATTGAAATCTGCAGATCATGTTCCCAAGCGTTTTTAATTTTGTCTAAAGGGACCTTATTCGTTCCTGATAACCTACCATAAATCTTAGATATTGAAGCATCATTAAAAGGCTTCAAAATAAAAATTACATCTAGTAAGTTCTTATCAGGACTTATGGGGAAAGTATGTACTTGAGATCGGAGAAAATCTCTAATTTGCAAATATCAAAAAAAGTGAGTTTTTGGCAAATTATATTTAGTTGACAATTGTTCAAACGTAATGAAATTTCCTCCAACAAACAGATCCTGAAAACAAGTAATACCCAATCTCTCTCATTCTTTAAAAACTATATCAGTCATAGAAGGTTTAAAAAAAATTAGCAAAAATGGGACTAGACAAA
Organism: Pristis pectinata; assembly: GCF_009764475.1. Taxonomy (NCBI): domain Eukaryota; kingdom Metazoa; phylum Chordata; class Chondrichthyes; order Rhinopristiformes; family Pristidae; genus Pristis; species Pristis pectinata. The sequence goes on along the minus strand of NC_067406.1, from coordinate 49,406,735 downwards.
GAAAATCTCAATAAACAATATTTTCTAAATTGTAACCAAATCCTCAAAGCATGTTTAACTACCAGATTATCAGTTAATTTATTTATTGATAAAGGAAGTGAAGAGCCAAGTAAAGAAATAATAGAAAATTTTTTAACAGAATTAGCTTCCAAAGAAACCCAGACTGGACAGGTCTCATGATTAATATAATGTAACCAAAAAGTAAGATTTCATATATTTACTGCCCAGTAATAAAACCTAAAGTTGGGTAAAGCAAAGCCTCCTTTATTTTTAGCTTTCTGAAAATGAACTTTATTTCATCTAGGATGTTTATTTTCCCATATGTAAGAAGATATAATTGAGTCAAGATTTTCAATATGCTCTCACGTGCTTTTGAATCATTGAGTACCCACATGTGAAGTGAATGTGATGACTGAAACATTACACCAACCTATGTACTCTCTCACATGAGCCACACTTAAATGAGAAATAAATTTACTGCCTGAAACAACACCATCCGGAACCTTGCAAACTCAAAATTGGGAATGCACCGTTGATTAGAACTTCACACTTACTCCACATTACTTCAGTGGCAAGTATACTTGCCCAGAAAGGGAACACCCTGTTCATGCATTAAAAAGAAAACTGACATGGTGCTGAATGACAACTACAAAATCATCACTGGCTGTCTGTGGTCAGTCAAGAAGAAAGGAAACAACAAACAGAGGATTTTAGACACTCTTCATGTGGCCACATCACTGCAGGAAAGCACCTGAAGTTGCAAAGGAATTGCCTTGAGACCATACAGACAACCAGCACTATTGATGCCACAACTCATGAGAAGTCTGGCAGAATTTGACAGCAGAGTCAGCATGGGCACTGAGGCAGCTGAGCAGATCCTTATGGGGAAGAAGAGAAATGGCCCTAACCTGCCTTCAAACTCAACTGTCAGAGCCAATTTAGAAAATTGTGGCTTCCCTAAAATTTTGAGACATTGGATTGAGAGACAGATTATACAGCACCCTTTGGTCTGTCTCAGGGCACTGGTACAGGTCGAAAAACCTTCAGCTTGATTAATCAGTGTCCTCTATGAGGTCAGAAGTGATGATCATTGCTGTGTGTTCCATTCCATTCACAACTTCTCTGGGAAAATGAAAATGATTGCGCTGCACGCAACAAGACCTTGACATTATTCATACATGGGCAGGTAAATATCAACTAACATTCATACCACATAAGTTTCGGACAACGGTCATCTCCATTAACAGAGGATCTAGTCATCTACTCTGGACATTCAATGGCAGTGAACATCGTCAAGTGCCAACCGCCAACACCGTGGTGGTTGCCATCATATGAAGTAGACACATACAGGTCCAGCCATGTAAATATAGCAGTTAAGAGGTCAAGTCTCCTCCAACATAACTTATCTGCTGACTACTAAAGTCATTTCCACCATAAACAAGGCAGAAGGTTATGAAACACTCTCCACTTGGATGGATTAGTCCAGCTTCAATGACATATCAACGCCATCGAGAAATAAAGTGGTAACCATCCAATTGTCTATACTTTAATTTTCTATCCAACTCCAATTATGACCTTTCTGTCTTTGGCCTCTTGCACTGTTCCGACAAAATCCAACATAAGACTGAAGAAGCATCTCATCTTTCAATATAGCATGCGACACTCCTCAGGACCCCACACTGAAGTCAACAATTTCAGATGACTAGCTTTTCCAGTTTGTTTCAAAAGGTCATATTTTCTCTCCACAGACACTGTCCTACCTGCTGAGTAATTTCAGTATTCTGTTTCATTTCAGATTCCCAGTGTCTGCACAATTCCCACATCGCTTTCTCCTTTCTTTCTCTCAACTTTTTCTGTTGTTATTCATATCCTTTGGTTTTCACCCCCTCCAGACAAATCGTGATTAACAAGCCTTCAGCACCCTCTTTCTGCCATCACCAAGAGCATTTGTCTCATCCATTCTCCTCTGGTCGCACCCTATCACAGATATTCCTTTTGTTCTCTCCACCCCTCCCACTTCCCTGCAACGTAAAACATGTTTTGAATTCTAACTTTCCTCATTTCTCTTGAAAGGTCATTAACCTGAAAAGTTAATTCTGTTTCTCCATCCACCAATGCCGTCTGATTCGATGAATATTTCCAGCATTTTCAATGGATCTAAATATTGGCAGCCCATACCATCATCTCAACAAACATTGCCAACACTGAATTCCGAATAAGGGAAAACTCATGCGTAGGGCTCGCTATGGGTGGCTATTATGACTGGGACTTGTGGGCAGGGCCATACCAAATCTCACTGTATAACAGAAGATCCCAGGAGGAACACAGATTAAAGGAGCCAATGTGTATCCTGTAAACATGAACATTGTATAAAAAAGAGAAAAATAAAATATAACATAGGCTCTGCCAGTTACCTATTCCTGAAATATGACCATACAACTCTAAGGACAAAACTCCAGGCCATTTAGAAATTATACATAAAACTTAAGTGTTTTTTTAAATCAGGAAGTTAACTTTTCACACTTTAATTTCAAAAGGCAAACATCTTCCACTCTAAGTCAGGATACTCTACACATTTCCTTCCTGTCCACCCTCAAAAACCACCACAGTTCATGGTGTCAGGGGAACTCCTCAAGATCATGTGCCACCGGCCTGTCTGCAAAAAGCAAGAAACCTGGGAGGGGCACAAATGGTAATTCAAAGAATCTTACAGCCCATCACGCTACAAATGTGATTTAAAAAAAAATTTCTTTGAAATTGTATTTATTGCTCCTGAGGTACCTGCCCATCCAGGCTGGTTCCTGTTCTCCAAGCCCAGGTTGCTTTCATGAGCCCTGAAAACTGATACCCACTGTCAACTGAGCATCGTGGATGAGACAGACACTGGGAAGAGTTGAGTTCTTATTTTGTGTTTCTAGCCACAGCCTCCTAGCCCTCTTCCAGTCACCATGGCATACAGGTCTTCCAGGCAAATGGGGTGATGATGTCACTGGTCACTCCTTTTAAGGAAGTGCAATTGTCCTGGGGACTCCCAGCCACACCCCCATGGTCTCTGCTGGCTTGAGAGAACATTGATGCCCTACATCAATGTCATTTAGTGCAGACAACTTTCCTTTCAGATACAGGAAAACTCTGTACCTTTCAGGACCATTGGTGGTTTTAACCTCAAGGTCTGCAGCCATTCATGAAGGCAGCTTTTCAAGAGCAAATGGTGATTGGGAATAAATGCTGGTCTTGTCAATAATGCCTATATTCAATTAAAATGAACTAAGTTGAATATGGTTTATTTATAATTGTCCTTTGAAATTGCTTAGCAAGCTACTTAATTGCATCAAACAACCACAATCAAGGAAAGCCAAGGACAGACAATAACCTCTGTCCGCACAAGTGAACCCTCACTCCAAGAGTTAAGAAAAAAGCCTGCAATCATCGCCATCTGTTCTAGTCTTATGGACAGCCTCATGACAAAACACCAGCTTGTGATCATGAATTACCTCAGCATGAATTAACATCTTCAATTGAGAGTGAAAATTAAATGTGTTTTGAATTGTGCACCAACACTGTCCATAATAGCAAATCTTTCACAACCATAAACAATAAAAATAAAGGTGGGGAAACAGTCCTAGATTCAACAAAGATCTTTTGTATTCACTGGGAAGCAAACAAACTGAAAATGGAAACTGTAAGGAGTGAAAATAGGGCATGCTGATATAAAAATGCAAAAAAACCCAGAAAAGATGTAACCAGGTTAACTTGATGGATATGCTGTTGGTTGGTCAGAAAGGAGAGAAGAGCCGGACCAGAGATTTGCATGTGACGTCCACAGGCTACCCAAAGGAATTGCCCATATGTCCAAGGAAGCATGTAGTCTGTTTGCCTTGAGGCTAATTCATCCTGAATATGGTACTTGGACTGAGCCTCAGAACTTGCCCTTAGTTATCACATTTAAATTGGGAAAATGTGTTAATGTGCTTGAGGAAATATAACTAAAGTATTAAAAATCAAGCCAAATGCAGTTATCAGCAGAGACGATCGAAACATTGATCAGAGGGAGTAAAAACTAAAAGGGAAAGAGGAACTTGTGGAGTTGATGGGATTTAGAAAGAACAGAGCTGGCAATGGAAAGGAAAAGAGGAATCACAAGAGTCCAGGATCAGAGAAGCAGGGTGGGGTGGACTGGAGGCGTGGTGGCTGGAGATTATTGAGACAGAAAGGGATGACATCATTAAATGCTCAGCTGGTGTGACAACAGAAATTACCTCATTTAATGTCTAGCTCACAACACTAAATGTGCCAATTTTTATTTAATAAACTAGGAGTAGGATTTGAGCCCCACAGGAAAAATGGACGGAAATCTTCTATGAGAACATAGCACTGACTAATCCAAACATAGGAATTAATCACTGTGACCCATACTTCAACGAGCAAATAACTGACAACCAAGAATAACATTACATACCATTCAGGGGCATTGTTTAAATAAGAAATAGATGTGGAATGAAACAAAGTGATGTAGACAAGCAGGTAAACCAAGAATCAACCATTAAAAAATGTTTTAAACATTTACGTTTTAGATTTAATCTGTTTTCATGTACAAATATAAGTAGATGCATTCATTTTCTATTTTCAACCATAATAGCATTGAAAATACCATATCAAAAACAGTTATTTCACCAATGTTTTCTACCTAAAAATCAATCAAGTGACAGTCTTAAGCACTTTAAATGGCCTGAGAATGTTATCCAATATGAATTTCCAGTTGTTAATTGCAGTCTAGCTATAAGATTACCTCATTCTACATGAAACCAACCAAAATGTTACTCCAGAGGAAAACAACCATAGCCCAGCATTGGCACATCGTGTGCCATATGAAAACTGCAAAAACTTTGTGTTCTTGAAAACCACACAACAGGAAGTGTTTGAGGGCAATTATTGTGCACTTGGAAAACGGAGTGATATCTTGTTAGAACACTGAAAGAGATGGACACACAAAGCTAAAGCCAGTCATGGGCAGAGAGACTGGGTGCCTACTAGATGGACTAATAGGGACAAGGGGCCAGAAATCGAGATGTCTGGGGGCATCACACATATGAGTTCAATCTTGAACACTGGGGCAAAGGGTGGGGGGGGGGCACAAAATATCACTGGCAGATTACCTCAATCTGAAACATGAGGATCCAGTACAGAAAGTTGTACAGTGCTGGTCTGAGGGAATAGTGAAGGTCCTATGCGACTGCTTTGAGTTGGTAGACTGGTCCATGTTCAAAGACTCAGCAGCCAACCTACATGAGTATGTTACCACAGTGACGGACTTTCTCAGCAAGTGTGTAGAGGACGGTGTACCAAAGAGGTCAATCTGGGTGTTGCCAAACTGGAAAACATAGATGAACTGGGCGATCCACTTCCTACTGAAATCTAGGACTGCAGCGATCAAAGCAGGTGACCCTGACCTATACACGAAATCGAGACATGACCTTTGTAAAGCTATCAGGAATGCCAAGAGACAACATTAGCCCAAAATCGAGTCCCAGACCAGCCATCAGTTGTAACAGGTGTTGCATACTATAATGGGCTACAAAATGAAGTTGGGCAGCATCACCAACAACAGCACATCTCTTTCCGATGAGCTTAATGCATTCTATGTACATTTTCAACAGAAGGAGATCGGAATGTCACCACCCATCCAGACAACCTCCAGTGCACCTGAACCCACAGTCACAGATGTCAGATCAGACTTCCAGAGAGTGAGGCCGCAGAAAGCATCTGATCTGGATGGAATCCCCAGCCATGTCCATAGATCCTGCACAGATCAGCTGGCAGAGGTATTTGCAGATATTTTTAACCTCTCCCTACTTCAATCTGAGGTTCCCACCTGCTTTAAGAAGACCACTATCATTCTGGTACCAAAGAAAAGGTAACATACCTTCATGACTACCATCCAGTGGCTCTGACATCCACCATCATGAAGTGCTTCGAGAGGCTGGTTATGGCACAGATCAACTCCAGCCTCCCAGGCAGATTTGACCCACTGCAATTTGCCTACTGCCAAAACAGGTCCACGGCGGACGCCATCTCCCTGGCCCTACACTCATCTCTGGAACATCTGGATAGTAAGGACACCTATATCAGACTACTATTTATTGACTACAGCTTTGCCTTCAATACCATAATTCCAAGCAAACTCATCTCCAAACTCCAAGACCTGGGACTCATCACCTCCCTTCGCAACTTGATCCTTGACTGGGAAACACGAGACTGAAGATGCTGGAATCTGGAGCAACAACCAATCTGCTGGAGGAACTCAGCAGGTCGAGCAGCGTCTGTGGGAGGAAAGGTGTTGTCAACATTTCGGGTCAAAACCCTGCATCAAGGCTGATGCTGCATGACCCGCAGAATTCCTCCAGCAGATTATTTGTGGATCCTTAGCTTCCTGACCAACAGACTACAATCAGTGAGGATAGGCAGCAACACCTCCACCACGATTATCCTCCACACTGGTGCCCCACAAGGCCATGTCCACAGCCCCCTATTTTACTCCCTGTACACTCTCGACTGTGTGGCCAGATTTGCTCTAACTCCGTCTACAAATTTGCAGATGACACCACTGTAGTGGACCGAATCTCAAATAAAAATGAGTTAGAGTACAGGAAGGAGACAGAGCTTAGTGACATGGTGTCATGATAACAACCTTTCCTTCAATGTCAGCAAAACAAAAGAGCTGGTCATTGACTTCAGGTAGGGGGGGTGGTGCAGATGCTCCTGTTTACATAAATGGTGCTGAAATCAAGCAGGTTGAGAGCTTCAAGTTCCTAGAAGCGAACATCACCAACAGCCTGTCCTGGTCCAACCACATAGACGTCGTGGCCAAGAAAGCTCACTGGTACCTCTACTTCCTCAGGACGCTAAAGAAATTTGTCATGTCCCCTTTGACACTCACCAATTTTTATCAATGCACCATAGAAAGCAACCTATTGGGATGCATCATGGCTTGGTATGGCAACTGCTCTGTCTGAGACTGCAAGAAACTGCAGAGTGTTGTGGACACAGCTCAGCACATCACGGAAATCAGCCTCCCCTCCATGGACCTGTGTACACTTCCTGCTGCCTCGGTAAAGCAGCCAACATAATCAAAGATCCCACCCACCCCGGTTATTCTTTCTTCTGCCCCCTTCCATCAGGCAGAAGATACAAAAGCCTGAAAGCATGCAACACCAGGGTCAAAGACAGCTTCTATCCCACTATCATAAGACTATTGAACCATCCCCTAGTATGATAAGATGGACTCTTGACCTCACAATCTACCTCGTTTTGACCTTGCACCTTATTGTCTGCCTGCACTGCACTTTCTCTTTAACTGTAAATCTTTATTCTGCATTCTGTTATTGCTTTTCCCTTGTACTACCTCAAAGTACTGATGTTTTGAAATAATCTATATGCATAGCATGCAATGCAAAGTTTTTCACTGTACCTAGGGACATGAGACAATAATAAACCAATTCACCAATTTAGATAAGATTAAGAAATATCCCTAGACATGTTATAAGTATATTAAGAGTAAGAGTGTAATCAGGGAAAGAGTGGGATCCATTAGGGACCAAAGTGGCAATCAGTATGTGGAGCTAGAGATGTGGGCAAGATCTTAAATAAATACTTTTCATCCATATACACTGTGGAGAAAGATGTTGTAGTTAGAGAAACACGCACAAAATGCTGGAGGAACTCAGTAGGTCAGGCAGCACCTATGGAGGGAAATAAACAGTCAACATTTCAGTCCTGATGAAGGGTCTTGACCCGAAATGTCGACTGTTTATTTCCCTCCATAGGTGCTGCCTGACCTACTGAGTTCCTCCAGCATTTTGTGTGTGTTGCTCCAGGTTCCAGCATTTGCAGAATCATTCGTGTCTCCATTGTAGTTCGAGATATCAATTGGGAAAGTGAGTTTTTAGAGCACATTAAAATTGAAAAGGAGGTAGATGAGATAGGAGAAGATAGCAGGCATGAAAATTGATAAATCCCCAGGGCATAATAAGATGTATCCCAGACTGCCCTGGGAGGCAAGGAAAGAGATTGCTGGGGCCCTAACAGAGATTTTTAACTCATCACTCACTAAAGGTGAGGTGCTGCATGACTGGAGGACTGCAAATGTGGTTCTATTATACAAGAAGGGCAGCAGGGATAAACCAGATAATTATAGGCTAATTAGTCAAAAGTCAGTGGTTGGGAAATTATTGGGAAAAAAAATTCTCAGGGACTGGATTAACCTACACTTGCAAAAGCAGAGATTGATCAGGGATAGTCAGCATGGATTTGTTGGTGGGGGATCCTGTCTGAATAACTTAATTGAGTTTTGAAGAGGTACTACCTCAATGTACTGATGTTTTGAAATGATCTGTATGGATAGAATGCAAAACAAAGTTTTTCACTGTACCTAGGTAGGTACATGTGACAATAATAAAACAATTTACCAATTTAGCAAACTAAATATACTAATGAGGGCACTGAGGTTGACATGGTTTTCAGGCACTTCAGTAAGGCCTTTGATAAGGCCCCACACAGAAGGCTGCTCCAAAAGGGGAGCACATGGGATCCAAGGCAATTTACAAATTGGATAAGAAATTAGCTTGGTAACAGGAGAAAGAATGATGGTGGAGAGTTGCTTTTGTGATTGGAAGCCTGTGACAAGTGGTATACCACAGGGATCAGTGCTGGGATCCCTGCTGTTTGTTATTTACAGAACCAATTTAGCTGTGAATGTAGGAGATTTGACTAGTAAATTTGCAGATTATATGACAATTGGTGTTGTTGTTGATAATGAACAGGTTATCTTAGGCTATGAATGATATTGATTGGCTTGTAAACAGAGCAGGGCAATGACAGATGGAAGTTGATCCTGCTAAGTGTCAGGTGAAAATGTTAGTATGTCTAACAAGGGTGGGACATACTCGATGAAGGGTAAAGCCCTAGGAATTATTGAGGAACAAAGTGACCTCGGTGTGTAGGTCCAAAGATTCCTGAAAGTAGCAGCACAGGCAAGTAAGGTGGTAGAGAGGGTGAACAGGATGCTTGCCTTCATTATCCGGAGCATAGACTGTAAGAGCAGGGAGATCTTGTTACAACTTTATAAAACATTGGTTGGGCCACAGCTGGAATATTGTGTGCAATTCTGGTTGCCACACAATAGGAAGGACATAATTACACTGGCAAGGATGTTGCCTGTAGAGCATCTGGGTAGGCTGGGTTTGACTTCTTTGCAGCAGACAAGGCTGAAAGGGAACCCGATAGAGGTGTACAGGTTTACAAGAGGCTAAGATAAGTTAGGTGATAAGAAACTTTTCCCTACGGCAGAAGTGTCTAAGACCAGAGGTCATAGGTTTATGGTGAGGTGTATAGGGGACATGAGGAAGAATTTTTCACCCAGAGGGTGGTTGCAACCTGGAGCACACAGGCTGTGTAGGTGGTGGAGGCTGGTAATCTCACAACGTTCAAGAAGCATCTGGACGAGCACTTGAATCACCAAGGCATGGTAGGCTATGCACCAAGTGCTGGTAAATGGAATTATTATAGATAGGACTTGATGGTCAGCATGGACTTGGTGGGCTGAAGGGCCTGGTTCTGTGCTGTTTCATTCTATGACTCTATGAGAAACTGCACAAATTAAATTTTAAAAGAAGCAAGGCTGGCTAATTCAATGCATATTTGCACATTTTTAAAGGTGGCAGGCAATTTAATAAGGCAAATTAAGAAGGCTGATGCTATACGGCTTAAAATATTGGGGCAGCATATACAAAAACAGATTAATCATAAAAATCCTTTGTAAAGTTCTGGGTTTTAGAAAATGACTCCTTATCAGTTGTGCAGTAGGCATCTTATCCAATAATTCAGTTATTTTTAATAGTGAGGAGAGATTAGAGAAACGGATGCTTCTAATTAGCAGAAAGATTAAATCAAGGACAAATAGATACCATCAAAATTATGAAGATTTTGGTTCAGATTGTCAACAATGTATTTCAAAAATAAGAGCTGTGTTTAGCACCCCATCCCTCTCTTCCCAGGACAAATAAAAAGCAGTATTCTACTTTTTGCAGAACTTTCCAACTCCCAATCTTATACAGAGGTGAAGGGTACAGAGGTAGATAATTTTAGAACATAGAACAGTACAGCACAGGAACAGGACCTTCGGTCCATGATGTAAGGGCTGACCAGGATGCCAAATTAAACTAATCCCTTCTGCCTGCACATTATCCATATCCCTCCACTCCCTGCATATTCACGTGTCTATCTAGAAGCCCCTTTTTAATGCCACTATCGTATATGCTTCCACCACCATTACTGCCAGCGTGTTTCGGGCATCCACCACTCTGTGTAAAAAAAATTTGCCCTGCACATCCCTTTTAAATTTTCTCCCTCTCACTTCAAAGCTATGTCCTTTAGTATTTGACATTTCTATCCTGGGAAAAAGATTCTGAATGTCTACCTTTATCTAGGCATCTCATAATTTTACAAACTTTTATCAGGTCTCCCATCAGCCTCTGACACTCCAGAGAGAACATTGCAAGTTTGTCCAACCTCTCCAATATAGCTAATTTCCTCTAATCCAGGCAATATCCTAGTAAACCTCTTCTGCACCCTCTACAAAGCTTCCAAATCATTCCTGTAATAGGGCGACTAGAACTGCACACAATACTCCAAGTGCGGTCTAACCAAAGTTTAATAGAGCTGTGACGTGACTTCCTTACTCTCATACTCAATGCCCTGACCGATGAAGGCATGCATGCCATACTCCTTCTTCACCACCCTATCTACTTGTGTTGCCACTTTCAGGGAGCTATGGACTTGCACCCCAAGATCCTTCTGTACATCAATGCTGTTATGGGTCCTGCTGTTAATTGTATACTTTCCCTTTACATTTGACTTCCCAATGTGCAACACCTCACACTTGCCCAGATTAAACTCCATCTGCCATTTCTCCGCCCTTATCTGTAAACTGATCTATATCCTGCTGCATCCTTCGACTACCTTCTTCACTGTCTGCAGGTACACCAATTGTTGTGTTGTCTGCAAACTTATTATCCAGAATACATTTCCATCCAAGTCATTTATATATATTACAAACAACAGAGATCCAAACACTGAACCCCGAGGAACACCACTTGTGTCAGATTTCCAGCCAGAATAACACCTTTCCACTGTCTTCTATGAGCCAGCTACCACTGAATCCAAACTACCAAGTCAACGTGGATCCCATACATCTTAATCTTCTGAATTAGCCTATCATGAGGGACCTTGTCAAGTGCCTTACTAAAATCCACGTGAACAACATCCACTGCCCTACCCTCATCAATCACCTTCGTCACCTCCTCAAAAAACTCAATTGTTTATAAGACATGACATGCCCACACAAAGCCATGCTGACTGTCCCTAATTAGCCCATGCTTTTTCAAATGCAAGTAAATCCTATCCCTAAGAATTCTCTCCAAGAGCTTCCCTACCACTGATGTGAAGCTCACCAGCCTATATTTTCCATTTAAATGTGGCACTTCCCTTTTAATACAGGACTGCTGGCCACCCTGATGGAGCAAATGAGGAAAAACACTTTCCTTTGACAAAAAGGTCAGTAAGCGATAAATATAAAACAATTGTCCGGTGAAATTATTTTCCCCACAGTTGGTAACTGAGATATGGAATGCTACAGCTGAAAGGATAACTAAATCAGATTCCATTCAAATTTTCAGAAGGACACGCACCAGGAGGACTAATATGTGGGATAAACGGGGAAGTAAGTGATGAAGTGAGTGCAGTGACAGCAAGTTAAACTGGATGGCTCATTCAAACAACCTGCATAGGCAATATTGAACAAATAGTCTCCTTCTGTGTTCTTTCAATCAAGCTCATCCCATCCTGCTTACAGACCTGGCCAAACAGAACTGCATTCACCAGTGTTTGTTTACTGGTTTGACGTCAAACTTGAATTAGCTATGATTGTGTATTTTACAGCAGTTTGTAACGAAACAACTTTTGTTTCTACAGACTGAAAAGCAATTGCAACTAAATTTGGAAAATTTAAACCGAGAATTAGGTTCCTTACTGACCTAAAAGAGAGAACTGTGAGATATCTACATCCAGTCTTGTTGTTTGAAAGATGTCTACCCTTGAGTGCACAATTTAAGAGTAACTGAATTACTGGTTAGGGCACAAATGTAGAAGCAAAATTAGTAAGTTTTCTAATACTTAGCATTTTCTGTACACCATCTTTTTTTGTTACTTCTTTTTTGCTTTGAGGTCTCGAGATGGGAAACTAACTTTAGCGTGTATGGGAATGAACTGCTACACCAATTATAAAGCACTTCCAAGATGTAACCTAACTAAACCCTGGATCACATGAGTTCAATTTTTGCACGACTATATCTGATCAATGAAAAGTAAGAAAGTTAAACAGGTTTGCAGGATCTTCTGCCATTTCAAATACTAATTAAGCATTATGCCCTTTCATGCTGACTGGAAAGCAAACAGTTGAGTTTTGTGTTTGACAGCAACCCTTCACTGAAGAACATCAGTCATTCTGCTAGTGTTCACTAACAATGAAATATTTGAGATATTTAATTTACTCTGGCAAAGGATATAAATGGCCAGTTAGTAAACAGAAATAGTTCTTAGCTCCACACATTCTAAAGCAATAAACTGCAACTGCAGATGGGACATATTGAAATCACATTAAGGCACAGCCCATTATTTGATAATGTATTGTTTATTCAGCGATTAAAGCATATAAAATTAATCAAAAATTATGTTTGGTGACTTATTAAGTTACAGGGTAAAATTGTGCTAGTATAAACAGTTAAAATAAATAGGCTAAAATCCTTATTAAAATTGCAAGGAAATTTTGCACAAGCTTGCCAAATTTTTCTGCACTAACATCACAGTGTAATTTCACCCCAAAATACAGTGCAATATACACTAACTTAAGGAATATCATCTGAAATAGTAGTCTCTTCCTCTATCACTCTTCAATTTCAATAGTTGACATTTTGTTATTTTGACGATATCGCAAAAACAAACTTCATTTTAAATGCTGTTTAAACCAACCACTAACCATTTACGATCAAATATATAATATCCTTAATATCCCAAGCTGCTTCACAAGCATATCAGTCAAAATTTGACAGTAATTACGATGGCAATATTAGAACACATGTTCGAAAGCTTGATCAAAGTGATAATTTTATTAAGAACCTTAAAAAGATACGGAATTTTGTTCTCTGCATTTTGTTTAAAAATGCAACAATAATCATAGAATCACACAGCACAGAAAGAAGACATTCAGCCCATCATTCCTGTGCCCACATTTTAAAAAAGCAATCCACTTAGTCCCACCGTTACACTCTTTTCAAACGTCCTGTCATTCTTACCCCTGCATATATTTATCCAAATCCCTTTTGAATGTTATTATTTAATCCACTTCCCCCAGCCTTGAAGGCTGTATTTTCCAGATCACAATAATTTCCTGTATTTATAGAAAGGTCAACTCCATTTCTCAAACAGCTTAAATCTGAGACCAAAGCAGTTCTCCTTTTTTATCTTATTTAAACCATTCATTATTTTTGAGCACGTCTATCAAATCTATTCTTAATCATTTTTCCGCTAAGGCAAACAACTGCAGTTACTTCGTACAACATATGTCCCTTATATCAGTTACATAAAACATAACAGTACAGGCCCTTCAGCCCACAATGTTGTGCTGACATTTTATCCTGCTTTAAGATCTATCTAACCCTTCCCTCCCACATAGCCCTCTATTTCTCTATCATTCATGTGCCTAAGAGTCTCTTAAATGTCCCTAATGTATCAGCCTCCAGCACCTCTGCTGACAGCATGTTCCACACACCCACCACTCTCCGTGTAAAAAAACTTACCTCTGACATTCACCCCATACCTTCCTCCAATGACTTCAAAAGTATGCCCCCTCATGAGGGCATTATGCCCAATCTACTAATTCTTATTCCATCCCTTCTACAGAATTGGCAAGCTTCTTATAGTATTGCTTCCAGAATTAGCCCAATGAGTGCTTTATAAAGATTTATTATGACTTTACTGTACTTTATTCCTCTACTAACAAAATGGGCAAGAATCAGCTCGTCAAAAAATGGCCTTGCCCTCTTTAACACTGTACCATTTGGTTATGATCGACTCTTCTCATTCTTCATATCAAAATATGTCATCTCACATATCTGTGTCTACCCATTTTATCAGTCTGTGTCCTCCTGAAGTCTGCTACTTGCCTCCTGGTTTACTACTTTTTCACCAGATACAAACCCTCATGCTCACAACTATACATCTCCATCCCTTCTGAAATGCATACTCCTTGCTTTCTGCACCTTGCCCATTTTGCATCAATGCTCCCTATGCCAATTTTAGTCTGGAAAAACACTACTTAGCAGTTGTAACAATTCAGCTCTCACTTGCACAACTTGATCACTTCACCATTATAGATCAACTTTGAATCATTGACCATTACAGCTTACTCAGAACCCAACAAACTGGCAGGACAACTAAGACAGTGCAAGCTGTATCATACCAGTAGCAATGGAGAACTGTGTACTGGGGTCAATTGTGTTAAAATGGCAGGCTTGAACAAGGTCGAGCCTGTTCAAGGTTTAAATTATTGCAAGTATTAAATAGTAGACTTTCCAAGTACATTATTAAAGAACAAATAACAAATTTAAAACAGCACACACCTATAGAAAGATAACAATCATAACCAAAGGTTAACTGCCTTTTAGCTCAGTTAATAACAAAGGACAGAACTGACATTAAAATCAAACAATTACACAGCTAATATTTTTAAAGACAGACTATGAAACTGAATGTTGTGACCTCTTAAATATTCATAGTTAACATATTCAATATCACACAAACAATAATTCCAGAACCCTTAAGTTTCCTTTTACTCAGTTATTCTTTTATTTAGAATCAAAATCTCAGAATTACAGAGAGCACTGAAGGTGCCTATTTGGGTTGTCAAGTCCACATTGGCTCTGTTCAAGAGCAACCGAGCTAATCCCACTATCCTGCTCACTCCCCAATAGCCCTGCAAGTCCTTTCCTTTCAAATACTATTCTGATTCCCCTATAAATGCAACTGTTGAATCTGCATTGACTACTAATCTTGGCAGTGCATTCAGACCCTGACTACTGACAGTGTAAAACAAGTTTTTCACGTCTATGTTGGTGCTTTTGCCAATCATCTTCACTAAGTCCTCTTGATCCTTCCATCATTGGGAACAGTTTCTCTCTATTTACTCTGCACACTTCATGATTTTAAATACCTCTATCAAATCACAATTATTACAATTATTCCTGTTCCAAGAAAATCAACCCTAGCGTCTTCAGTCCACCCACAGAAGTACATCATCCCTGGAGACATCTTGAGAAGGCTCTTCTGCACCCTCATCAGTGTGACACTCACAACTGGACCCAATATTCCAGCTGTAGCCAAACCAGTGCTTTATAAAGGAGACACAAGAGACTGCAGATGCTGGAATCTGGAGTAAAAAAAAACAAGCTGCTGGAGGAACCCACTGAGTTCCTCCAGCAGCTTGTGTTTTTGTTCCAACTTTTTATAAAGGCTCACCATGCCTAACTTGCTCATATACTCCAAGCCTCTTTTTATACAACTCAGGACACATATGCCTTTTTAACCACTTTCTCAAACTGCCATACAACTTTCAGCAAACTAGGCATATATACACCTATTTTAGAATTCTGCCCTCTAGCTTATATGAAGAGTTGCCTTTCTTCCTACCAAAAGGCAACACTTCATATTTCTCAGCATTAATCTTCATTTGCCATCCATCTGCCCATCCCATCAGTTTGTCCATATCTCAATGGTTAGAGAAATGGAAAAAATTGTCACTATTCTCGTACTTCAATTTGAAAGAATTTCGCCTTTAACCTATATCTCTTTTTAAAAAAAGCTTCAAATGCTTTTCCACTTTTACTTCATTATAAAAATTAATTTACCTAGCAATGTTCATTATTTTAATCATAGAAGGTGTCTGACTAAAGAACAGTGATGTAATTTATTAGTTCTGTAGGATGTTCTATTATTTATTGTCTGTTACGTGTTAGGATAGTTAATAAAATATTCATCAAAATTGAAATTTTGTTTGGTTATTTGTTAAATTACAAATACAGAATTTTCTTAATGCCCACAGTGACACCACAGCTACTAGTAATTTTGGATTTTATAAATCTATAAATCAACTTGAATTAGCATTGTTAGATATTTTAAAACATTTAAGCACCTGGTATTGGAAAACTTCAAATTTAAAAATAATTGATAAATATTAATCTGTTGCTGTAACAGATATTCAGTTCATAAAGATTAAAAAACATGCATTTCAAAGGTTGGAAACAAAAAGCAAAATGTTGTTTGGTTCTTTAAATTTATGATATTGCCCCAGCTATCACACTCAAAGAAGTTACCCATTTCATCAGCAGCTTTTTTCTAATTCACTACTTTTACTGAATAAAAAATTATATATTGTCATCAAATTTCTAAATTGACATAAGTCTAACATCTCAGACTTGAAATAAAAAGCACAATTCTTTGTTTAATAGATGATTATGGCTTTCAGACCATTAGAGTATTGAGTGCAGCAGAAAAAGAGCCAGCCGTTTCAAGAACATATCTGCATAAATCAAATATCATGCAGTGATTTGAACTTAAAAATTTGCCTTAACTCATAATAGTCATTTGTTTCCCTTTAGGAAAGGGTCCTTAATAAAAGGGACCTAAAGAGGTGATCTCAAAACTAATTGCAAGCACTTCTCTCTTCATGCATTTTGTACTATATGAACATGGCTAATCACACTACAACATCACAGTGAGTACACATGTATAATGAACCACTAGCACCACTTCTGGAACTAATTGATAGTAAAAATTCTGGACTTGATAGCTTTATTCTACAGATATTACCACTGATATGGAACAAGGAATTATAGGAATGAGAGCTATTGCAGACTAAATGGAATAGTTTATTCATATAACTAGATTAAGTGAATGAAGATGAGTGGATGAAATTACAGACATGGACAACTTTTCAAAGCTGTACTCAATAATAGAAATGCTGAAGATACTCAGTAGGTCAAGCAGCATCTGGGGAGGAAAAAAGTTAAATGTTCCATGATGCCTTTTTATCAGAACTGGGAAATTCAGAGATACAGTTTTCAACAAAGAGAAAGAGAGACAACTACAATATTAATTAAGGTTCTGAGTGGATGCTGCCAAGATTAAAAAGACAAAGTGGTGAAAATGCAAGGTGAAGGTAATGGGACGGGGAGCAAAAAGTCAGTCAGCAGCTGCAGAATTAACTGAAGCTACCAAAGGAACGTTAACTGAATGCTGAAACTCTCACGTAAGAATTCTGGAAATGCCAATTACTTGAAATTGTTAACCTTGGTTTTGAGTCCTTAAGGGTATAAAATTGGGATATTGCTCCTTGATCTTAAAGCAAGCTTCATTGGACTAGTCTAGGAGACATGTTGGAAGAATGGATTGGGATTAAGAATTAAAATGAGTGGAAACTTGGTTCTGCATAGCAGTCAATCTACATTTTAGCTGCACAGACAACTGAAACAGGTGCAGTGAATACAAGAACACAACAAAATGGGAGCAGTAGGACACTGGACCCTTCAAGTCTGCCCTACCATTCATATGATCCAGGATGATCTGCTCTAGGTCTAACTTCTGTGCCAATTCCACATATTCCGCAATTCCCCAATATTTAAAAAAAATCATCTACCTCCTTTTTAAATACCTCCAGTGATCTAGCCTCCACAATCCTTCAGGGTAGAGAATTCCAGAGTTTCACTACACCCTGCAAGAAGAAATTCCTAAGCATCTTAATTTTAAATAACCACTAATTGTCTTGTAACCACATCCCCTTGTTAGACACATTGGCATGCCCTCTTAGCACCTTTTATGTTTTGTAAGATCAGCCCTTATTTGGTATGCTTGCCCTCAAAGGCTAGGATATTGAGTATGAGTTGGGACATTATTTTGCAGCTGTACAACACATTGGTAGATCAAATTTCAGGTACTGTGTATGGTTCTGGTCACCACACTACAGGAAGGATGTGGTAGCAATAGTGAGGGCCCAGAAGAGATTCACCGGGACGTTGTCTGCAATAGAGAGCTGTAGTTATAAGGACAGATTGGATAGGCTGGATTTATTCTCACTGGAATGTAGGAAGCTGAGGGGTGACCTTATAGAGGTTTACAAAATAATGGGCATATACAAGTTAAATAAACACAATCTTTTTTTCCCCAAGGCAGCAGAGCCTAGAACAAGAGGGCACAGATTTAAGGCTAGGGGGGAGAAGTGTAAAGGAGATACCAGGGGCAAGTTTTTTCCTCCACATAAAGGGTGGTGGTTATCTGGAACAAGCTGCCAGAGGTGGTACAGGAAGATACAATTACAATGTTTAAAAAGCATTTGGACACATACTTAGATAGGAAAGGCAGAGAGGGATATGATCCTAACACAAACAAATGGGATTAGTGTAGATAGTCTTTAATGTCAGCATGGACAAGGTGGGTCAAAAGGGCTTGTTTCTATACTGTATGATTCTATTAAGTTCCCAAGAAATAAAATCCAACTTTTTTTTTTAAAAGCCATGCGTGTTAGGACAACCATTCATCCCAGGAATAAGCCTAGTGAATCTCTTCTGGGCTACCTCTGATATTAACATATCAGTTTTTTGTTGTTTAAAGAAAAAGGGACCAAAACTGTACAAAGTGCTCCAGGTACCACCTCATCTATATCTTGTACAATAATGACAATACTTCTCAACTGTTTGTAGCAGCATGTTAGTGTTTCATGCACAAGAACACTCTATACTCATTTCCAGTCTCTCCCCATTTATATAATAGTTGCCTTTTGATTCTTGCTATCAAAGTACATGACCTTACATTTTCCTACATTAAACTCTATTTGCCAAGTTTTCACCCATTTACTTAACCTATTTAAATCCTGTTGCAAAGTCCAAATATCCTCATTGCAGCATGCCCTCCCACCTATTTTCACTTGATCAGCAAACTAAATAACAAATAAATTACCCACTTGCATAAAAACCATGTTAAGTCCCTAGCCAGTGAAGTAGTAGAGAAAAGGACGAGCATTTCATCTCTTGCAGTTACACAGTAAAGGTACCATGGAGATTGGGGGAAGATGCTAGATTGAATGGTGCCTTCCGAAGAGTTGAAATGGATAGAAAAAGATGCATCTGGCAGTTGTACAACATTGGAGGTGTTAGCAATTATAGATGATCTGTTGAACCTCAAGGCTAAGTGTGACAAGAGAGAGGACAAAGCATCCTAGCTTTGGGAATGGAGGGAAGAGTGGTATGTAGTTGAAAATGGTTCAGATCTATGATTGTACTATGATAGAGGTGGATCCACAATGAAGGTATATTGGAAACAAAAACAAAAAAAGTGTCATTACAATAGATGCAATGCAAGGAAAAAAAAGGCAACTTTTACAAGATGCTGAGTGAGGGGAAATTTGGTTAACAAAGCTGTGCAGTTAGTGGGCTTTTCACAAATACTGGTCAGGAAATGGAGATAAAAGTCTAGGAAAGGAAGAATCAAAAGTAGACAATAAAGGTGGCTAAAAGAGCAGAAATTGACAGTGAAAGATGACTAAATGTTCTTGTTCAGGGTGGGAGAAAAAGGTAGTATTAATGCATCATAAAAAGGGAGGAGACTGAAAAAGAGAATGCTTCACATAAAACCACAAATGACAGGCAGAGTTGGGAGCCACATGGGTTCCAATTCCAATCCTTTTTATTTGGAGGAAGTGAGCAAATTTAAAAGGAGAAATTGTTCACTGAGACTAAAAGTTCATTCAGGCACAGGAGGATGCTGCTGAAGAGGGATCATCTGGGCTGAAGCACCAAATAGGCCACCCCCCCCCCCCCACCCCACCAAACCATCCAATTGGGGGTGGGGATGGATTTGGATGCCCCTGGTGAAAATGTGTACAAGAACCTGGAAAAAATCTGTGGAAAGGTGTCGGGAATGTTGCAGATGTAGCTGAAATTGAACAGCAGAAAAAGGTCAATAAAAAAAAAGGGGAAAAAAAAGCAAGTTCAAGAGACGAGAACAGGTTGCAATGCTGGGTCTACTGGGCATGTCAGCTTGTAGATCCTGGGGATGAGGTAATGAGTGGTAGCAAGAATAGCACCATCTAGGGAAACAACATTGGGGAGGTATAAAAAGGTATCAGAGCTAGTATTCAACTTGCAAGTGAGAGGTCTGTCAAACAATAGCACCAATCTTGTCCACAGGTTTAATGAATGTTGGGGTTGGTCCTTACTGATAAAATTCTGCAGGCTCAGCGTGGATTTGTTAGGAGTGGAATGGGCAAAACAAAAAGAAACAGCCAACGCCACAGTAGCAGCTCATCTTGAAAAGATGTTCAGGTGGATCAAGAATCAAGATATCTTTATTTGTCACATGTACATCGAAACGCACAGTGAAACGCATCTTTTGCATAGAGTGCTTTGAGGGCAGTCCGCAAGTGTTGCTACACTTCTGGTACCAACATAGCATGCCCACAACTTCCTAACCTGTATGTCTTTGGAATGTGGGAGGAAACCGGAGGACCCAGAGTAAACCCACGCAGACACAGGGAGAACGCACAAAATCCTTACAGATAGTGGCGGGAATCGAACCCAGGTCGCTAGTGCTGTAATAGCATTACGCTAACCGCTACAAAGGGGTTCACCATGTAGGGTGGAGGCAGTGAGGAATCAAAAACTTATTGCTTAAAGCTTTGCTATAAGAAAACATAACATTGGTAAAAATCAAGATTCCACCCTGCAGTTTAAATACATGCCACTGGGCTCAAATATGTTTGTTAACACTTTTAATATACAAGGCCATAATAATGCCACATTAAAAGCATACCCACACAAGTAAATTAATAATGCCCAGTCAACTCATTTATGGTAATTTTTTTTAATCTATTATGTTGCATACAATGAAATCACTTTTAACTGTGCTGATGATTTGTATAAAGAGCACTTTCACAGAAAGTCTGACATTTTTGATACAAGTCTTATGGATGAACAGTCACTTTATTACACAAATCCTGGTTATCAAACTGTTGCAGATGAGGGACCGTGACAAGTAATACAAAAAGCTGTAAACATTTTCATATCCTTCTGGTTTCCCACAAATATCCTCTGTAAAAACACTTTATGGCTATTTAGTGTACACTGCAGCAAAGCACCAGTTACTTTTGCTCACAGGATCATTACACAACGTGACATTTTAACCAGTAGCAAAAAATTCTTCAGTACGTTTTCCTTTAGTCAATGACACTGCAATAACTGTACATTGACCAGTAATGGCAGACTATTTCAGTGCAGTTGATTGCCAAATTAAACACAATTTCAGTTGAATCTCAAATTTTTTATGATTTGTGCAATTTCAATGTACTCATATGAAAAATAATACCTTCATTTCCAGATGAAAGAAAGCCTCAAAAAAAAACACAACAGCCACTTCTTTGGTTGTTCTGCCCAGGACAGCTAACAATAAATCCTTGTCAGCTACTGTATTCAAAGGATACAATGGATTGCAACAACTCCCACCAGGCAACACATTTCAGTTCATGTCAGAAAATGTATGCTCTACAGACAAGGCATTGTAGCACAATCCAGGGTTAGGGTGGGAAGGTGGGTGTAAAAAGAGGGACAGATAAGGCAGAATGGATTGATTTCAATGATGTGTCAAAAGCAGGAATTAAAAATTTGTGTACATTTAAAACTACATTTAATTTTCTTTAATTCTCATTTAGGAAATTCCAGCTGGTGACTTCCACATTTTTCTGTAACTAATTTTAAATTCATCGTGGAATGTCCTTCAATTTAAAATGTTTTAGTCAAATATCCAAATATTCAGGTTAACCAAATACATGCACAGCCTTATGCTGCTGAGGAAAATAAAGTGGTTCCACATTCTTTCACAAGATTTCACAATTTAAATAAAGTTTTCTCTAACTTTTGATAACTCTAATTTCTAACTAATATGGATAAGTCACTCTGAAACCTGCATGCCATTCCTGCCTGTGTAATGGTTGTGTTTATAAATAAATAGCATCCCCTGCTTTCCTGAGTGTAATTTCATTAATATTTACTGTGATTGCCGCCACCCCAGAGAGATGTATAGTCTTCCTTCCCTGACTTGTTAGAGGTCAGAATCATTTTTCTTCACTCTCTGGTGCAATTCAAGTAGAGGAAACTCATGATATCCTCTGCCTTTAACAGAAGCTTTTAATAAAACTACAGAAGACAAGTGACTCAAAAGGCACATGAGTAACATAGCTGCTGTGGCTGGAATCCAAAACGTGTTTTAACCCTTGCATTTCATTTGTAACAGAACAAACTAAAAAGTCTATTGGCTTCCTCAGCATTGAGAGCAGGCCATATGGAGAACATACATTTGACGCATCCATCCACCTGCCCAAATTTAGGATCACGCACAGGATCTTGAGCCTAATAACGTCCCTGGGATAGCCTTGTTAAATAAAGCAAAAATTTAGATAGTATACACATACTGCATTTTGCAGAACAAAGTTAGTAATGGTAGTGTAAGCATATAGTACATAACATTTAAATAGTCTTCTTACTAATCCCTTTCCCCACACAATTTGGAGTAATTTGTCATGTATCAAACTCCATGTGTTTTGTTTTATACAAAAGATTGCTCAATAAATTTTGATGCTAGATCACCCAACCTGGAAGCTCAATGTAATAAACATCAAGGCTAATCCAAGAATGATCTGACCACTTGCAGGTCACCTGCATTATCTAGGTGCGAAAGGCCACGAAGGAAAGGATCAGACTTTCAGAAGTTAAACACCGTCATACTTTTGCAAGGCCTCCTCCAATTTTTGAGTCACCTTCTGGTAAAAATGAATCTGCTGCTTAAGAAACTGCTGCATTTGTGTCTTGAAGTCTGACACACGAATAGTGTGAAAATGGTGAATTTCTGCTAATGTGGCGAAGGAAATAGTGTCACAACGTTCACGGACCCCATCTGCCTGATGTAGCTCCATCTTCCCTTCTTCCACATGTCGGTTACTCTCCTTTACTTTGGTGAGAGCACCTGTTGTAAATAGAAACCATAGTCGGTCAAGTGGGAAAATTTAAGCGTTTATAAGTGCCATGATGATTCTAGAAATCATGAAATATTTATGGATAGATTTGCATTAAACAGTTGGTCTTTTGATATAAATTTTAAAGAAAACATTGAATAATTTAATACATTGAAAATAGCTATTCATTGATCATAGCAAAAGTTAATAAACCAAAGAGGCAGGTTTCAGCAATTTTAAGAACCCAGTTACTCCTTCAACAATATCCAGTTTCCACAGGCACAATAATCTAAGCCCAAGAGTTACTTAAATACTCTTTCCTGGAAAATCAGAGCAACAATACCAAACTGCTGTAAATACCCAATAGGTGAATATTTTATTCAGGTGCAAATGATTTGATGCAAAGCAGTATCATGCAACTTATTAAAATTACAAGATGTATCCAAAGTATGCATCAAATTCAGATATTAGAATTATTCAACATATAAAATAATCGTGGACTGAGGTAAACAGCTTCTTTTCACCTGCTGAACAGTACTGATGCAATTGCATAGATGTACAGCAGACCATCAAATGCTGCAATTAAAGCCCCACCGGATATCTACTTAAAAGCTTGCATGAATTAAACTAGACTTTTTTTTTTGCTATAAAAGGTGCACCATAAAAGAATATTTGCAAAAGCGAATTCCATTACTTAACAAACTATTTTGGTTAAACATCTACCCCTTTAATGGAGCCCCACACAGAACTAATAACAAGACCAGGAAACATTGACTGGAGAATTCCAAAACCACAGCAAATCTTCTAAGAAATAGAAATTCAATTAATAACATATAGGTGAAACTAATTTATTTACAATTAGATTTGCTTTTGCTTCCTTCTCTCAGGGTTATCCATAGGCAAATGTTGAATGCCTGTTATTAAACATTACTTCTAACTTGCTACCAAAAATAAACTTGAATTAACGTACATAAAACAATCATGCTGTGCTACATCCATTACACATTCCTGTACAAATATTGCTTGCAGGTGTTACCTTTTAGGAAAACAAATAGATGGTTTTGGGTGGGTGGGCGGGCAAGATTAAAATACAAAACTTATGCATGAATAGAAGTATATACAGAGTGCCTTTATCACCAGCAACAGTTCTCTATTTGAAAGGTTGGCTTGAGTTTTCCATTGGTTTACCAACTTGGTAAATCCTCTTGAATGAAGGTTTTTTTTCTTTTTCATCTATGCATTGGATGTGGCCGTTGGGTCATTGCTGGCAATGTTGGTACTTACTGACCACCCATAAATTCTTCCTGAACCGAAGTGAGTCATCACAATGGTGCATCTGGAATCGCACATTAGTCTGACCAGGTAAATACTGATTTGCTTCCCTCAAGTGCATTAGTGAACCAGAAATTTTTTTTTAAAAAAAAAGCAAAGCAAACTGGTTATTTCCTAGTTAATATTTTTAAGAATAGCAGTCAGTTTTTTTAGTTCCAGATTTATATGATTACTGCAATTTTATGTTCCCCAGCTGCTGTGGACAGATCTGTATGTCTGGCTCAACATCCCAGAATTCTAACTACTAAACCCATAACCTCTATTCTATCGTAGTTGACACATGTCCTCATTACTCAAGTGATTCAAATTAATTGCATGGAAGGTCAGACAATCATGAGTGAAGAATGCCAAATTTCTTCCACAAATGACCCCATTCTTAAGTGTAACATCCTTTCCTCAGCGCTACTAGTTTTGGACTCGAGTACAGATCATACAAGTTTTCTACACAAAAACCACCTATCCCACCCCATTCTTTGCAAGAGGCTGGAGTGTGTACAAGGTGGATGCTTAGTTGAAGGTTTTGATCTGCTATTTCAGCTTCATCCAGTGATGGCCTCCTTTTCAGGTTAATAAGGCTCATACAGTTAGTGTTACCTGTTATTTTTCCAGGCAGTTTAAAACAAAAGACGTGCACATGCGTGAAGAGAAGGAATCATGACAGGGTAGTTAATGAGAGGACATTTCTCCTGGTGAGGCAATCCAGAACTAGAATGCATTGTTGCAGAATAAAAAGGAACGCACAATTAAGACTGAAATGACAAACTTTTTGCTTGGGGATAAGAAGTTTTGCAAATAGTACAAGCACAATATTTGTTTGCAAAGTGAACAGTTTTCATCAACCAATACTGGAAGCAAGCTCAACTAGCCAAATAATATTGTGTTGTTTTAGCTTTTACCACAAAATCCTGCAATATTTAATGCATGGCATTTACCAACATTAACAAATCAATGGAATAATCACAGCTTAAATTATGATTGGACCAATCTAATCTAATGGCAATGGTAGTAACCTACAGGTATATATTAATGACCAGATGATTTTGGAACCAAGTACCAACATGCAGCATGGTCATATAAAAAAAATTAGGATACTGTCAGCTAAAGATCACTATCAGAGAATCCACTATATGAAGAGTCCCATAACAACTGTGAAAGTTCTTCAAATAATAAAAATCTCAAATTTCTGGCATCAAAGGCTTTCATTTCATATGGCCTGATATTAGAAAGAGCTCAAAATCATTTGACTACACAGACAGTAATATTTTTCTGGAAAAAAGACTCAATCCAAAGCATGACAGTATTCAGGGATAATCCCATAATATAAATTGTTTTTGGTTAAAACTGTAACTGTGCATAAAAGTATTAAAGGGAATGAAGGGATATGCATGATACACAGGAGGAGGACATCATAAATTGGCATCAAGATCAGCACAACATTGTGGGCCGAATGGCCTGTCCAGTGCATCGTGAGCAGGCATGGTAGTGTAGCGGCCAGTGTAACACTATTACAGCGCCAGAGACCCGGGTCCAATTCTGGCCACAGTCTGTAAGGAGTTTGTACGTTCTACCCATGTCTGCGTGGGTTTCCTCCAGGTGCTCTGGTTTCCTCCCACATTCCAAAGACATACGGGTTAGGAAGTTGTAGGCATGCTATGTTGGCACCAGAAGAGTGGTGACACTTGCGGTCTGCCCCCAGAATACCCTACGTGAAAGATGCATTTCACTGTGTATTTCGATGTACATGTGACTAATAAAGATATCTTACTGTTCTATGTTCTCTACAAGTTTGTGCACAAATGCTTTTGTGGCCTCCTTCTTGTAACTACCATCGGCGACGAGGTAGAAGAGCCTGAAGACCCACACTCAACGATTCAGAAACATCTTCTTCCCCTCTGCCATCAGATTTCTGAATGGTCCATGAATCCAACTGTTATTCCTTTTGTTTTTGCATTATTTATTTTTGTAATTTATAGTAACTGCGTGTCTTTGGACTGTACTGCTGCTAAAAAACAACAAATTTCATGTCATCTAAGTCAGTGATAATAAATCTGATTCTGACATTTAGAACATAGAACAATTACAGCACAATTCAGGCCCTTTGGCCCACAAAGCTGTGCCAAACATGTCCCTACCCTACAAATTACTAGGCTTACCCATAACCCTCTATTTTACTCAGCTCCATATACCTATCTAACAGCCTCTTGAAAGACCCTATCGTATCAGCCTCCACCACCGTTTCCGGCAGCCCATTCCACGCACTCACCGCTCTGAATAAAAAAAAACTTACCCCTGACATCTCCTCTATATCTACTCCCCAGCACCTTAAACCTATGTCCTCTTGTGGCCACCAATTCAGCCCTGGGGAAAAGTCTCTGACTATCTACCCAATCAATAACTCTCATCATCTTATACACCTCTATCAGGTCCCCCCTCATCCTCCGTCACTCCAAGGAGAAAAGGCCGGGTTCCCTCAACCTGCTTTCATAAGGCATGCTCCGCATTCCAGGCAACATCCTTGTAAATCTCCTCTGCACCCTATGGCTTCCACATCTTTCCTGTAGAGAGGGGACCAGAACTGAGCACAATACTCCAAGTGGGGTCTGACCAGGGACCTATATAGCTGCAACAATACCTCACGGCTCCTAAATTCAATTCCCTGATTGATGAAGGACAATACACCATATGCCTTCTTAACCACAGAGTCAACCTGCGCAGCCGCTTTGAGCGTCCTATGGACTTGGACCCCAAGATCCCTCTGATCCTCCACACTGCCAAGAGTCCTACCATTAATACTACATTCCGCCAACATATTTGACCTACCAAAATGAACCACTTCACACTTATCTGGGTTGAACTGCATCTGCCACTTCTCAGCCCAACTCTGCATCCTATCTACGTCCCTCTGTAACCTCTGACAGCCCTCCAAACTATCCACAACACCCCCAACCTGCGTGTCATCTGCAAACTTACTAACCCACCCCTCCACTTCCTCATCCAGGTCATTTATCAAAATCAAAAATAGTAAGAGTCCCAGTACAGATCCCTGAGGTACATTTGATCAAGCTGATCTCAATTTGTTTTTTTTCTTGCCACTGACAGTCCATTCTACAAGTAAATAGAAGAACTTGCCCTTTATGCCCACTTTACTGTGCCATCACGGCAAAGCTACTGAGGGATCATACTAGAACTCAATTTGGCTTTATAACAAGACAAACCTAGCAGAGCACAGCTGCAAACCTGATCTCCTTTGATAATGGTACTCCACAATGTAAACAACTCAAGCTTTCATCTCAATGGCATCTTGCATCCATAAGGAAAGTCAGTTTCAGCAATAATTACCTAATTGATTACATAAAGGAAATGGGCCTTGACCTCCCTCTGCCTTATGCCCACCTTCATGCACAACTGTGGTATTAATCAATTATGCAGCTGTAGCAAAAGTGTAATTTTGGGTGTTAGTTAATTGCACAAGTATAAGGTTAAATCAGTGCCATAAGCAAAATACAGGATGTTGGAAATCTGAAACAGAAACAGAAGACAGTAGAAGTACTCAGCAGCCCCAGCAGCAGTTGTTGGAAGAAAAACAGAGTTAACATCAAGTCAATAACCTTGGGTCAAAACTGTTTATTGATCACTGTGTCTGGATTCATGTCCCAATACAACTGCTATCCTGATGCACAGAATATTACAATTGCTCAATGGCTTTTAAAACTACCAGTTGGTTCTTAGCAACTTTGGTTATTACTGTAACTAATCTATCAAAAAGTCCTCAGTGAGGCCTGCAGTATCTGTTTTTAAATGTATTTTACAGCACAAGTAAAAGACATACTAAATATGGAAACACTTCCTCAATTGCAGGTAAGAGTACATGAATGCTGGCCAAACAATGTGGATAAAAGATACGCAATGAGTTCTACACTTTCCTTGCCTTTTCCTGATTTAAGCCTGTTTAACAGAGTATTCTCTTTTGAAATTGGAGAACATCAGCATTTTAGGGTCTAACTTTAGGATTATGCCAATGGAGGAAATTCCAGACAGTCCAACCCAATAGTCTGAAAACCAGTTCTTAAATTAAATACAGCATACAAGTTTCTATCAGTGCCAAAAGCAAAATAACAGAGATGTTGGAAATCTGAAAGAGAAACAGAAGATATGAAAAGTACTCAGCAGGTCAAGCAGCATTTGTGCGGGGAGAGAAACAAAGTTAAATGCTTCCAAATCCAGGCACCAAACAAAATTAATGCCAATCCTAACTAAAGGAAAACCAAAGTAGAAAAGCAAACACTTTTGCTCCTTTATATCTCAAGTCTCACTTAGAAAACACTGAAGACTTTTCCCAGTGCCTTTTAGTTTTCTTTTTCACCCCATTAAAAGTGTGCCTTAAATTTTAAATGCTGGATTGTAATGCTACCTTCCCTTTAGTATAAAATTCAACTTATGTTACAGATGTGGACTCTTTACCAAAAGTATGACCCCTTCCCTTTTCCAGTTATGAACATGGGCAAAACTGTCAGTTTCTGGAATGTATTTAGGTTAGTTTTTTCTATTTAATCTCTCCTACCATCTTTTCTGTTAAAATTCAAACCTCACTTTGCCACACTGTTTTTGCACCATGTTTTCATATTCTCTTGTACAGAGTCAGTATATTATACAATCAAGTCATACCAAAATCTAGTTGTTCTTTAAATTCTACCTGTAATATTTCCATGGGCTGATCATTGTAACTGAAATGTTTCAACCACTGACATCATGTCCTTTGACACCAAAGCCATTATGACAAATCGTGCACAATTTATTGAGCTTACTTTACCTTGACCATATTGTAGTCATGTTTCTGTAATGGCCACATCATGCCTTTAACTATTAATTTTACAAGTTCTCTCCACCACCTGTTATAAGGTTATATGTGCACTCAAATCCTTATTCTGATAATTACACCCACCATGCCTACATACCCTGTACATCTTTCTTCCTCACCCCCCCCCCACCCACAAACTGGTTTGAAGCTCACCCCAATGCCTTATGTACTCATTCTGCAAAGGAATGGGCTCACTGCAATTTAGATGGTCACCTGACTTAATGTTTCAGTCCCAATATTAGCTGAAACTATTAATTCTCCTCTGGGGTACCATCCCAATCTTCACCATCAACACACTCCCAAAGAACCATAGACTCTGCATCCTTTTTCAAACCATCACCCCATCTCAAAGCCACCATCTCCAAAAATATACTGCTCACCAAATTCTCACCCATATTTCCTGGAATTCCTTGGCTGAATCCTTCCAATGATGTTTCTTGGCCATGCACAATCTTCATATTTTGGTGACTTATTTGCACTCTTTGAGATGATTCACTCCAACATCAGCATTCAACATCCCTTGACAATCATCCAACTGTGGACTGCACCAGCTTGGTTCCATTCTCACTTATTGAGCTGTACCCAATTCTACAGTGGGCTCTTTACCCACGCTACCTCAGATATCCCTCTATGGTTACTCATTTGTCATCACCCTTCCTCCAAATTCTATTCATGCTACTCATGAGCAACTTCATCCAAAATACTCAGTTTCTAGATGCACACTGACCCCACCCATCTCCATCCTTGGGCTCCAATTGTCTGACTGCTTGTTCCACATTCAGTACAAGTGAACAACAATTTCCTCCAATCAAATACATTACCAGGAAAAGCAAGGTCATCACAAACATCATTCTCTAGCCACCAACTTCATCCCTCTCACTACCATCCATCTGGAACCAAACCAAGCAATTTATAACCTCTGCAACCAGACTAGCACCATCACCAAAATTGCCTGCCTCTATCATTCAACACTTCTCTTGCCTCTTTTGTTGCTGAAACCGTCAATTGCCTTTAGATTGACTACTTCACCACATTCCTTGCTCACCTCCTTTATTCTATCAATGCAAGTTTGGTCATTCAAAACTCTGCTGTTGAATGGCAGAACAGGTTCAAAGAGCATCATAGATCCAATGTCCGTTTCTTAGGTTCTTAGAAAATCAATTTGCAGAACCTCAAATCTATTCCAATCCATGTCATTAGTTCCCGTATGAACCCCATAGGAGAGTCAGCTCTAGTTGCTCACCTGCGCATTCAAAAATATTCTGCATCTGCTCTGATGACTTGAATCTGGGTAACTTAAGTAATCTATCATTCAGGGTCATTTCTACAAAAGCCTTCCTGACACCACTATAGTTACCATTCCTTATAGTTACTACTGCTATTTCCCTTTGAGGAATACTTACTTCTCTATGCCTTGTAGTCATTCAATTATTCTCTTCTTTTGGCATTATTTATGTCAATATCACTAAGTATCTCACCTCTTCAGATGCACCTTTGCTGTCTTCACTCGTTGCTTCGTGTGAAGTTTGTTAGCAGTCACCCATTACCCTTTACCGGTTTACTTCTAGAAATTTGCAGTGCCTCATTTAGAAAAGATTCTTCCTCCCAAAATTTTAATACAGCATCTCTAGTTAGCTTTAAAAGTTTCACCTCAAAAAGTACAACCCACACACATTCGAACATATTCACTTTGCAAGGTACACAAGCCCATGCAGGTCCAGGTCATGAACCACTTTGGATTTTGATCCTGTTTCAGATACACTTATTGAAGGAAGATTACAATGAGCACCTTAAACTTTATTATAAACATTGGACAAATCAGCTGTCAGCCCACATGTGCAAAACTTCATTAAATCTAAAAATGCACTCCAAAATATGAAAGTATGGAAATCCCAAAGATATAACTCTCAAATTTGACCGTTTTCAAAAATGCTTCCAAATGTTTGAATTAAAATCTAAATACAAGTGCCTGAGCCATACAGTAAATGTCCAAAACTAGTAATGAAGGACAAAACATCAGCCCCATATTAACTGTAACTGTAAAATCCAGCTGATACTAGTACAATTATGCTGTACTAGTCTACTCTACTAGGTACCTCTACTTTTCGTGATATTTATTAATGACTTGGATGAGGGGCTGGAAGGGTGGGTTAGCAAATTTGCAGATGACACAAAGGTCAGTGGTGTTGTGGATAGTGTGGAGGGCTGTTGAAGCTTACAGAGGGATATTGATAGGATGCAGAGCTGGGCTGAGAAGTGGCAGATGGAGTTCAATCCGGAGAAGTGTGAGGTGGTACACTTTGGAAGGACAAACTCCAAGGCAGACTACAAGGTTAATGGCAGGATTCTGGGGAGTGAGGAGGAGCAGAGGGATCTTGGGGTTCATATCCACAGATCACAGGTGGATAGGGTAGTTAAGAAAGCTTATGGGATGTTAGCTTTCATAAGTCATGGGATCGAGTTTAAGAGCCGCGAGGTAATGATGCAGCTCTACAAAACTCTGGTTAGACTACACTTGGAGTACTGTGTCCAGTTCTGGTCACCTCATTATAGGAAGGAGGTAGAAGCGTTGGAAAGGGTGCAGAGGAGATTTACCAGGATGCTGCCTGGATTGGAGAGTATGGATTATGAGGAGAGACTAAGGGAGCTAGGGCTTTACTCATTGGAGAGGAGGATGATGAGGGGAGACATGATAGAGGTATACAAAATATTAAGAGGAATAGGTAGAGTGGACAGCCAGCACCTCTTTCCCAGGGCACCAATGCTCAATACAAGAGGGCATGGCTTTAAGGTAATGGGTCGGAAGTTCAAGGGAGATATCAGAAGGAGGTTTTTCCACCCAGAGAGTGGTTGGTGCATGGAATGCACTGTCTGGGGTGGTGGTGGAGGCTGATACGTTGGTCAAGTTCAAGAGATTGTTAGATAAGCATATGGAGGAATTTAAAAGAGGGGGATATGCGCGAGGAAGGGGTTAGTTAGTATTAGGCGTGGTTTGAAGGTCGGCACAACATGGTGGGCTGAAGGGCCTGTATTGTGTTGTATTGTTCTATGGTTAAAAAGGTGATATCTGAATATAACAACAATTATGATCAATTGAAAGAGGCTGGTGTTGTACACAAGCAGAAAAGTGTCAAATATTCTAAATGCTACACCTTATAAAACTGCTCTAATATTTAGAAACAACCATTTCTGATGGCCAGAAAGAAAACATAGCATCAGTTGAAAGCCATGCAACAAAAGCACATCTGATGGCACATATTATAGGGGAAAAAAAATCTCTTCTCAATGATGAATCAAATGCTTTGTGTTGCAACTTCAATATTAGGGCTTCACCAAATTGAAGTGTTTCAAGATCAGAGACTACAACTTAGGAATGTTCTTGTTTTTCTGTTTCCAGCGAGGACCACGTTCTTACCAAAAAAAAACTGCTGCTTGTTACAATGCAATGAATTATAGCATCTAAATTACAAAACTTGAAAATAATAAGCAGCATTCTCTCTTTCAATGAAGCACGGAAAAAGAGAGGTTTATTTTGCCTTCTGTTTTCCAGTTCAACCATTAACGTTGTTGTCTGATGTGGCAGCTTTATACACTAGAATGTGCCCCTGCTTGAAAAGGAGAAACACTTCAATCTTGGCATTGGTTGATAGTAAACCAGTTGGGCCAAATGGCCCATATGTGTACTCTATGCAACTCACCATAAAATTTCTCTCTTATACAAGTTGATGTTTAGTGTTATTCTTAAGTGTCAAAATGTCTGGCTTCTGACCTACACATTCTGGCTTTTATTTCTCTTATAGCCAGGAGGGCTGCATTGCTTAAATGGAAGGAAGTCACTCCGCCTACTCATGCTCAATAGTTATGGGATGTTATGTCATACCTAAATTTAGAGAAGATCCGTTGTTCAATTTCTGAATCTAACTTAGATTTTCAAACGCTGTGGGGACCTTTTTTGAATTATTTTCAAAACCTTTGATTTGGTGGCTAAAATACAGATATTGGCTGATATCGCCATGTGTCAAGGGTTTTTCCTTGTCCTTTCCTTTATTAAACAACTTCGGTCTTGGTAGTGGGTTTAGATTTTTTTAATATAATAAAATTATTCCAATTTATTTGTTATTAATTATCATGTGTGATTATTAATATAGAGTATTGTGATTTCAAGTATGATTTAACACAATGTACTTAATAGTACTTTTACCTTTTTGATTCATGTACTCTATTTTCTTTGTGGAATTAATAAAAATATTGTAAAAAGAAAACATCTGGCATTGATGACTGTTTTTAAGTGTAGAGTCTCGTGCTTTCAAAATTATTGCAAAAGATTAAAAAAATATATAAATTCTCACAAATCTACCCACTTTGTTTTCTGTGCCAATGTGACTGAAATATTCCAATTGGTAGTTCATTAGCCGGATTAGAGATTTTATTTTAAATGAAACAAATCTTGCCATATTCATAAGCTGAAAAATCCCACAGAATTTATAGGAAAGAGGGTATAATGAAAAGTGGTGCATTAAAACATAACTGAAAAAGTCACGAGATTTGTGTACAACTTTTCTTTCACCGTGCATACAGATTTGCATCTTCTTCTAAAGTATTCTCAACAATCAGCAGTTTTCTGTTTAGCTCATCACTGGGGTGAGGCAAAGTAACAAAGATTAAAAACTTGCTCAACAAATTTCCTTTTTCATCATGTTTGATTATAACTTTAACTCTTGCATGGATTTCAAGTTACCTAATGAAAGTCATATTCGGTTCTTTTTGGCATAAAAATCCTGCAATATATTTGACAGAATGATTGCCCATTTCAGTTTTAATTTAATTACTCGATTAGAAACGGTTATTCCTTTTCTTCCATAATATCTCTGCACAATTTATGATCTTGAAAAGCAGGAGTTTCGTTATGGTTGCCTTGATGCAATATATGAATTTACTTAGCACACTACTGCTAAAAAGTATGTAATCTTGAGTCTCAATAGAAAATAATTTCTAAAAGGCAAGTGACATTTTACCAAATCAAAGAACTTGTCAAAGAATTAACAAAATTAGATATAAAGTTGATAAAACAAATGGGAAATGAAGCTACAGCAAGACTAGCCCCCTCAATAGATAATCAAAAGGGGGGGGGGGCAGAGATTAGTTTGGTGAATGCGCAAAATTTAAGTAAATTGACTTCCAGGTGGCTTTAACGAACTTTTTTCCTCATCACCTGAAGAAGTACGTGTCAAGATTTAAAATGTAGTGCACTAGTCAGCATATCCAGTCCTTAAGAAAAGCAACAAACTTGCACTTCTCACCAAAACATCCAAGTTTCTAGAGGTGGCTTTATTCCAAGGTTCTTGTGAAATTATGTTGCAGCAATAGCTACTATTCTACCAATGGCACCACTATGATCTTTTGAATGTTTTAACTATATTCTCTTGAATGGAGTACCACCAAAACTTTTAGGGCATGCCAATAATTCTTGATTTTGCCAAGTGCCCCAACTTTGTAAAGCTTATTCTTGAATTGAAGGTCCAATTTTAAACAGACATTACAACATGAGCCCTAATTTTCCAAGACTAACAAAAACCTATGCCAAGAATAGTTTCTGGCAGCTTGCCAGGCTCAAGCTAACAGAGATGATTGTACCTGGTTTTGCAGATCAATTCAAGCTCCAAATCCTACTTCAGGCTAGTTGCCAGCATAAAGCCAAAAGGCCTATGCACAAATTTGGTCACTGGCTTAAATTTATAGAAAGGAGCACATTGAAAAGACAAGTCCATTCATTTCAACCAACAGTTTCTAGACAGCACTTAAGAACCCCTAAGAATCAATACACAAAAGTTTTCTTGGACTCTCCAAGAGATTATTCTTTCTTGTCATCAGAAGGAAATCTGTAATGCCTGATAAAAATAATGCCATTAAGATGACTGAAAAGCCAATTGAAGAACTTTGACAAATGCCAAATGGGGAATTAAATGCTCTGATTTTTGTATAACATGTTAAGATGCTTTGCAGAGAGCATACTAAAGATTGAGACACATGCACACTATAGCTGACACACAAATTTAAAAACAAAAACACAAGTCTTAAATTGGCCTTGATACCAAATATTTGGCTTGCCATGTGTATAACTGGATTTGCCTTTTTCCAATTCAATTCTGATAAAGGTCACCAACCCATACCTTAACTACATTTCTCTGCACAAAAGTTTGTGCAATTTGCTTAGTATTTTCTGCAATTCTTTGATTAATAAAAATTAATACACTGGTGTTATTTTTCTTATTAATAAAGTTTGAAAGTTTAGAAGAACGAGGTGATCTATTAAAAGATAGAAAGTTTTTCAGGAGCTTGACAGAGTAGCTGCAAGTGTTGGCATTTCCCCTAGCTGAGGTGCCTTGAAGCACGAGTCACAACCTCAAAATAAAGATTCAGCCATTCAAGAACAGAAGCGAAAGAAAATCTCTTCACCTTGAGGGTAATGTATCTTAGGAATTCTCTTTCCAAGATGGCTATGGATGCTCAGTCACCAAGTATATTCAAGACAAATAATTTTTTAAAAAAGATATTAAGGGAATAAAAGGAAAAGAGGTTAATGCAGCAAAGTGGCAGCAATGTAAAAATTAGCCATATCTTATTGAATGGCAGAGCAGACACAAGGGGCCAAAAGATCAGCTCCTACTTCTGTTTCTTATGGTCTTGTGAAAAGCCTTCATTTTCAAGTAAGTTATGTTAAACTATAAATTGTCTTTGTCCAAACACGCATCTTCAGCTTATCTAATATCAAATCCTCCATTCTACATTGAAAGTAAAATTATTTGTTTGATTGGAAATTCAAATCACTGGTGGTCTTAAGATGCTGGTGTGTCAAAGTGTGGGGTTCCAAGATTCATGCTGAAAGGAACAACAATATCCTAAAAGGAGGCAAAAAGCAAATTTGGAGTTGACTGATCTTGCCAAATGCATTTTTGCAAAGGTGTGGACAGGTTATGTGTGAAATTCAAACCTCATTTAACTTGGGAACTTTACGCTAAGAGGTGGGTAAATATACTGTGAAGACAAAAGAGACTTCAGATACTGAAATCTGGAGCAAAAACCTAACTGCTGGAGGAACTCAACAGATCAAACAGCATTTGTTGAGACAAAGATAGTCTGCATCCAGCACATCATCCTTTGCCATTTCTGCTAACTGCTACCACCAGTCATGTGTTTCCCTCTTGCCTCACCACCTGCCCCCCTCCAACAGTAGGAGTTGCAATATTTCATCCCTCAACACCATCCAAGGACCTAAACAGCCCCTCCAGGCGAGGCAGAAATTCACACGCACTTCCTCCAATCTTCTTTATTGCATTTGGTGCTTGCAATATTACCCCACCCCACCCCCACCATCAGGGGACCAAGCATAGACTAGATGACCATTTTGCTGGTCGCCTTGCTCCGTCCACAGCAGCCATATTGGGCTTCTAGTTGCACATCATTTTAACACCCCTTTCCACTTTCATACCCGACCTGTCTGTCCTCTGCCGGCTTCACTGTGGCAGTGGAGAAAAGTACAAACTAGAAGAACAGCTCCTTGGATTCCACCTGGGTAGCCTTTAGCCCAATGGTATAAGCATTGAATTTTCCAATTTCAGGCAACCTACTCCCAATGTTCCTTTCCCACTCCTACCAGTCCACCAAGTTCTCTTTCTCCCATTGTTCACCTTTCCCCATTTCCATCTGCCCATCACCCACACACCCATTCACCTAGGTTTCTTCTCCCTGGCCAACCCTCCCTTCTCAGGTTCCATCTGCCCACCATCCCTCCCTTATTTAGTTCCATTCATCACCTTCCAACTTCCATCACTACCTTCTCCCTCCCATCACCCCACCTGGCTTCATCTGCCCATCATCCCCCACCACACTTCACCTGGTTCCACCCGTAAGACATAGGAGTAGAATTAGGCCATTTGGCCCATTGAGTCTACTCCATCATTCGATCATGGTGGATTTATTTTTCCCTCTCAACACCATTCTCCTGCCTTCTCCCTGTAACCTTTGATGCCCTTACCTCCCTCTCACCTATTTACTCAGGATATCTTCCCTCTGCACTCTCAATCCTGATGCAGGGTCATGACCCAAAATGTCAACCCTCCCTTTGTCTCCACAGATGCTGCCTGACCTGCTAAATACACAATGAATTGATAATGAGCCACAGACAAGGAAGGTCCCCAGATTTGATCTGTTTATAGCAACAGAGCAAATTGCAGAGAAATAAAGGAATCAAAAATAAAATCAGCATACAGTGGGCAACTGTTAGGGCAGAGGTTGCTAGAAAATCTGTTGAAAGGCACGTGCAGACGTCAATGACTGGTGTAACAATGATTCAGCCCAGACAAAAAATTGCCAGCGCATCTGGAACAAAGCAATGCACGTGATCACTGCTCCTGCATTCATTAACCACTCTATTCAGTATTCACATATTATGGCACCATTATAACTTCTGCTTTGGCAGACCCTCAGAATTGAGGATGACTTGCTTCCACTCCCGTTGTTGCTTCAGTGTGGCAGATGAGGCATCTGTAGGATGGACAGGCAGTTAGATTGTGAGGAGATGCACTTCTTCCATCATTCATACAGCACTGCTGTGTCTTCCTGATGGACATTCTAGGGGTTCTCTACACCATCCCAATTACTCCATTTCAAGTGGTCACACGCTAGAGATTCACAAGAGTTAGTGGGCATGATTCATTTTCTCCTCACCCCACCTGGTAATCTTCCCCTGATGGAGTTTAGTGTGTGTTTCCAGAATCACACATGTAAATGACATGACCTATCAACTGACTAGTGCATTAATGCTGGGAATGTTGGCCTGGGAGGGGACACTGACATTGGTTTGCCTACCCCTTACAGCGAATGTGGAGGATTTTGAGGAGATGGTATTGTTAGTATTTTCTAGGGCATCATGGTGGCTGCAGTAGGTAGTCCAATCTCAGAAGGATATAGATGGGCAGGGATCACCAAGACTTTTTCCAAACTCCAGATCTAGAATTTAAGATTCCCCAGCTGCCAAGGGCAAGATTCAAATTTGTCTCAGGTTAGGAGCAATTAGGGATAGACAATGTTTTCCCATTGTCAGTAATATTGTTATGCTGTGAATGATTATATAATACTAAATTCTCATAACTTAAATAATTGAATAATGCAAACTGATAATCAAATCTATAACCAGCTTCACTGATGATGCTTGGTTGTACTGTCAGATTTAAAGATACTACCACTGCTGATACAATAATTAAGGAATATTTGAGTATAATACCTCTAAAGGGTTCCAGAAAGCTTTAGCAAAATAGCTTTACAATTCAGTCCCCCTCACATCTGTTAAATGCCTTGGGACATTGTTCTGAGTTAATAAATGGAAGCTGTTTTAAGTTCACCAAAGTTCTGAAAAGGTTGCTATGTATTTTAATTCCAGTAACCATGACCACTATACTAGCTTACCCAGAAACGAACTTGAGCAGCAGTGTTCCAAGTGTGTTGTAACATGTTGAATTGGGGAAAGCCACAACATTTTTTAAAAATAGGGTAAAAGGTTTTAAAAAAGATAAAAAGGGATGTACAAGCCAACAATGCCAGTGTTACAGAAGTGTAACAAAATTAACCTGCTGGCAGAGCAGATCTGGGGAAAAAATGTCCAAGTTCAGGTTGAAATTCGTACATTTTAGGTACTGGCAGAAGAGCAAGGATCTTAAAGATGCTTTGGCACTTCCATTTTGTGAAGAGCTTGAAAGAGAAGTGGAAAAACAAGACACTGAGCAAAAGCTGATATATACTGTATGAACCCAAGTGCCGGGGAAGAAATAAAGAAAGGCTGCAGAGAATATACTGCAAGGATTCAGTTGGATAATTTAATACATAGTTCTCAACCCTGATTCAGTCAACAGCATTTGAATAGTACAACAGACATTATCGACACCTGATCTCCAATCATTTACAGTCTACAGAAAAGTCTACAGCATAGAACATTCCAGAATCAGAAAAAAATGGAATGAGATGAGGTGGGGCAAGATGCAAGAATCAAACTGAATACATTTCAAAGTCTTCTGCAAAATCTGAACAATTTCTTTCAGTTCTGTTTCCCAAAAAAAAACCCACACACAAAAATGGATGACCAAGTGTCAATTCTTAGTTATAATGTACACAGCATTCAATTTTCTGGATGTTCTCAGGCACGCAAATTCTCCCCAATTAGTTACAAATGATGGGTATTTGGATGCAAACTAATCAGCACTGCACTGTTAAGATTTTATAGACCACACCATACTATTGTACAAATTTTCAATCTTGTTAGGCTCTTTTTACATAGAAAATATCAAATTAAAGCTACATTGGGGTTTGCATTTATTTCAGACTTGATTACTTAAACCAACTTGAAAAATAAATATGTATACTTACAAATTTGCTTAAATCTAGTCTGAAATCCCAAAGGAGCAGAAAATCAGATCTCATAGCCTGTTGCCTAGCTACCTTACTGCTTATTTCCTCTAATTTGTAGCAATGGGCAGTGCTTGTAAT
This sequence comes from Pristis pectinata, assembly GCF_009764475.1. NCBI lineage: Eukaryota > Metazoa > Chordata > Chondrichthyes > Rhinopristiformes > Pristidae > Pristis > Pristis pectinata. The sequence goes on along the minus strand of NC_067406.1, from coordinate 49,366,842 downwards.
TCTTCTAACATCAATTTCTTGTTGCTTCCTTCAGCTTTGCCATCATAAGATAAAACTTTGGTTTTAAATAAGCTGAATTCTTGAAGGCCAACTATGCTCTGTGCTTACTTTAAAGTGATAATGCCTACAACAGTGGCAACCTCAACAAGAGAAATAAATGAACCTCTGAGTGTATAAAGAAATTGTTGAAATTAAAGGTGTCCACAGGACAGATACCACAGATTGATCTCCCTACTACAACAAGTGATTTGCTTTAGCGACATTAATAATTGCATATTCCTGAGAGTTCTTTACATTTTTTTTGAAAACAAGTGTTAGATAAACATAATCCATACACAAAGTTCATTGAACACTATTTTTTAAAATCATATAGACGGTGTATAACGGGAAGAGAATGCCATTTCCTGGAAAACGTGTTCTCTTTATACACTGTGGATGATCATGGGAAGCAAAACAAAACTGTGTCCAGTTTTGCAAAGTTCAGCCTGAATCAACTGCTTAGCTCAATGTTCTATCTGCATCCAAATTATCCAAAATATAAATAGAGATTTATTTTCCAAGAATATTAAAATGAAAGACTATGCTTTACATCTCACAATTAGGCCGATGGCACAAGTGACAACATTTGCAATCAGTAGGATACAAATCATTGACATTGATTGATTAGTTACATTAGTTAGATTAGAGGTTTTTAAAAAAAAAAATTCACAATTAGTTAACTGGTGCACATTCAACTCTTTTGGGATTATGGCAAATCTCCCCTCCCCCATGCCATCTGTTCCCAATTGTGATGTCATTTCCAATCTCATTTTTATTTTGCAGCAGTGTCATCCCATCTGGTATAATTGACTTTCTTCCCCTCCCAAACTAAAGCCCTTGAATAAATAGATAGTATGCTGTTTACATTTCCAAAATGCACACATTCTTGCCCATAACATTAGACCAGAAGATTTTAAGCACATTTTCAATTATTATTCCTAGTCTCACAAACGATAGTTTTAGATGGCCACATTATGTTTCAGTTAAAAGGGTTTTTTGTTTTGGATTAAAAAAAAGTTTCCTCTGCGTGCTAAGGATGTGAATTCACGCAAGGTTTATAGGCTAACTGGGAGGTGACCATCTTTTACATAGCTAACAGCAGCTCAGTTACCCAAATTGAACAAACAACGTAAGCATTTAGAAGATGTTATGTCAGCAGTCTGACTCAGCAGCTTGCAGCAATGGATCAGCCAATTTGAGTTTTGGCTTGCATGGATAATTTGTGCAATGCAAAATACATTATAAGCTTACTGGCTTCTTTAAACACATTAAATGATCAAGAACCATAACATTTTACATCCTATGATATTGACACATTCCCAGGAAATGCAGAGCATGGAGTAACACTATTTTCTTTAATCTTAGGCATGTCTTAACTAGTAAGTCTCACTTTAATGTCAAATTTTAGACTTCCTAAGGACAGCTACTCTTGCAACTCAAATAAAATGGACTGTGGTTTGTCTAATACCTTGAAATTCACCAGAACCAGCTGACTGCCAAAATCTTTAACAAGATGCCACAACGATGGCACGCTTCAACAGCACCAAACCTCAAGCAATTTTGTTGAAATTATTTAATTTTTCATTGCAAACATACAACTGGGTCCATCTGACTGTCTGAAAAAACTAAAAACTTTTTTTTAATCAAAGTCCTTTAGATACATACATTTGCATGACAAGTAGATCATGAATAAGAAGATAACAACAATAGAAAAAAATTAATCCTTTCAAAACTGTCTTAAATTTGGGAGAATAGAGAATTGTAATCAAGAAAGAAATGGCCAGAAAAAGGAAATACAATTAGAGAAAGCCTGCATATTCATTCTGAAAATTGATCTTTACTCTTACAAGTTTTAGAGATGGTCCAGTAATCCAAATCTTTAAAATTTGTTTTTAGAAGTTCCAAATTGGTGCAACTCAAGAACTTGTTTTAAAAGGGTTCGCCTAGAAAGCCTGGCAATCCCTGGATCACCTAGCACATTAGGGTCTTGAACTTTGTCGAAAATAGCACATGACAATGATATTGGTTCAAGCACCATGGAACAGCAATTCCACCATTCTCCTCTCCAAATTTTGGATCTGAAATATTGATCTTAAGTAGTCAGCTTTAGTGCAGCAGTTTATCAAATTCTAAAGTACAGTAAAACTCCGATAATCCAGCAGTTTTTTTTGGGACTTTGGTAATGCTGGCTTATCAGAGCTTTACTGTATTTTAGACTACTGAATGTTATTCTTATTAATACCCCTAGAAACAAAAAACATTACAGAGTAGAATAATAATTTTTCCAGTGAACCTGGAAAGTATAAAAAGCATACACAAGCATACTGGACCCCAGCTATGGCCATGCACCTGCTCATAGTTTGGACACCAACCTAATCAAACTTTTGATCCCAGGCTCTGTATGCACACTCCACTTGCACTCTGGATCCTGGTTCACATTACAGACTAACAAGCAAGCTGAGTGCCAGACCATCAGAATTTCTAAACAATCAAATGCTGGATTATTGGGAGTTTTACAACACAGAACATTACAGCACAGTACAGGCCCCTTGGCCCATGATATTGTGCCAACATTTTATCCTGCTCTAATATCTAGCTAAACCTTCCCTCCCACATAGCCCTCCATTTCTCTATCATTCATGTGTCTATCTAAGAGTGTCTTAGATGTCCCCAATGTATCTGCCCCCACAACCTCTGCCAGCAGTGCATTCCACGCACTCACCCCGTGTAAAAAAAAACTTGCTTCTGACATCCCCCTTATATCTTCCTCCAATCACCTTAAAATTATGCCCCCTCGTGTTAGCCATTTTCGCCCTGGGAAAAAGTCTCTGATTGTCCACTTGATCTATGCCTCTTATCATTGTATCTTATTTTATATTTCAAGCAGTCATAATGAATAATACTTTTGTACTCAAACCATATATTTTTGAGGTGGGGGAGGGAAAACTATTAAAATTAGAAGTATTTAAACCAAGTACACTATCCAATAAGAAAAACTCTAATTAACTCAGATTCTTGGAACTACTCTAATAATTAATCAGATCACAATGCAGCTGTAATCTCTCAACGTCTGCTGAACATTTATATGGTGCATTTATTAAAACATCCTAATACATACAATAACAATAGCACCCCACCAAATACCACCTTTATTACATTAAAATATAGAGGTTTTCAAAGGGAAATATCCATGCATAACTACTAACATGGGCAAATATAGCAGTGATTTGACAAGTCAACACATAATGCTAGTATTAAAAGATCAGAAAATGCCTTTGGAAAGCAGACATTGATGTGCATGTTGCAATGAATCTTGAATAGGTCTTAAACAGACAAAACAATTGAATTTGATGTCCTTTTTCAGTATCTATAATCAGACCTCAATTGTCCAATGGTTTAGATGCCTTTTTGCTCTGAAATCACCTGTGACTCAGCAAACACCATAATCAATTTGTGCAAATTCAACAACCCACAAAAACGAACGTCTCCTCGAAAAGTTGGCACCTTAGTATCAAATATCACCTGCTCAAAAGTTCCAAAACTTCAACCCATGGTCTGACTCGGGCAAAGAAATGCAGCCACCGAATCAAGCTGACAGAGATGGTCAACTTGCTCAAGTTTACAACAAGAATTTTATACATGGTACATGATATAGTTTAATCCACAAGGACAAAAACAGTTGCATGATGTCATTGTTTTGACGGATTTATAACATTTACTGGTCTGGTATCATTTAAATGATTATATCACGTAATTTGCTTAAATCTGAAAAGTCAATTTGTTGCAATGAGTTACGCTAACCTTGTGTAATATGCAAAAAGAAAACCGTGTAAATACCTTTCTGGACGTGGATAATATCAGGAAAGTTGGTCAGGTGCCCCTGGTAAAGCGCTAACAAGTCCACGATAGGGTCTATATCTTGTTTAGGCTGTTCTGCAAAAAGTTCTCCTATAGCATCGTACACGTCTCCAGTAAATGCGATGGCACGATTGAGTCCAACCGAGAAGGACTGCTGGTCCATCTCGAAAGCTTGGCTGAGCAATCGGAAAGAGGTGCCGACTTTCTGGTATTCTTTCTTAAAGCCCACTACCTGCTTCCTGGCAAACTCGTTGGCAGTGTGACTGAGCTGGAACACGCTCTCATCCATCCTCTTGGTGAACGCTTTGAAACCGTCCACCCTGCTCTCTACCTCCTGCAGGTCCAGGGGGGTGGGCGGGGTACTGAGAGTCAGGAAGAAGTTGGCGCCCACCATGTCGTCCTTCTCGGCTTTGCGCTTGCCCTGCTTCCAAGCCTTCTCGTCGTTGCAGGTGAGGAAGTGCTGGAAGACGTCGCAGCGTGCGAGCACCGGGTGGCTCGTCATGTGGTTCATCCACAGGATCAGTCCCTTCTTGCGCTTGGAGATGAAGTCTTCCTCGAAGCGGCCCGTGGCTTGCTTCTCGGGGATGTGAGGCACCGAGATGACGGGGAACTTCTCCACCAAGCGCCCGTACAGCCAGTCGAAGTGCTTGTAGCGCCGGTTGACTTGGCTCTGGGTGTGGCTGGGTACCAGGCGGTAGGAGATGTAGCTCTTGATACCCTTGAACTTGGTCTGCTTGGTGGGCTCGTCGATGGAGCAGGAGAAGGGGTAGGGGTTCTCCTGCCACTCGGGGCCGTGCGGGCCCAACACCACGCAGATCTTGTCGCCATCCTTGACGAAGCCGGCCGCCTCTCCCAGGATGAACGCCTCGCCGCCCGACTTAACGAAGGTGGAGAAGCGGTTGAGGTTCCTGCCCACCGTGGCCGTGCTCTTGGCGGAGGCGGCCGACGAGACGGAGCCCGAGGCGGCCCGGTTGCCCGTCCCCATGCTCACTTTATAGCGGCCGGTCCCGTCGAAATCCGAGTAGCCGCCTCCCCCTCCACCGCCGCCCCCCATCCCGGCCGCCGACAACGGCTCGTCCGCCACCGTCGAGTTATCGTCCCAGTCATCGTCCCAGTCGTCGTCGTCGCCGCTGCCCGACGGCTGTTGCTGCAGCCCCCCGAGGCCGACCCCGACCCCGGGCTGCACCAGGGGCGGCGGGCAGAAAGTGCTGACGACGGGGCAGGAGGGCAGCGGGAAACCGCCGGGGGGCTGGGGTTGGGCCTGGGGCGGCGGCAATACTGCCTTCACCGCCGGGGGGTCGTAGCTGCCGCCGCCGGGCACGTTGGCGTAACGGGAGGCGGGGGGCTCGGCGTCGCCGCCGCCGCCGCTGCTGCCGCCACCACCCCGTAGGATCTGCACGTAGGAGGCCGGGAAGAGGCCCCGCTCGCCGCGGCTGTTGGCTCCCTCCAGCCAGCCCTCGATGTCGTGCTCGCTGTAGACGGTCAGCACCTCATCCTCCCGCACCGAGATCTCGCCCACGTTCTCGCTCTGGAAATCGTACAGAGCCCGAGCCTGGAGCGCCATCGCCCTCCCCCACCCCCCTTCAACAGTCCCAGCAAACCCCCCCCCCCACCCCCCTTCAACAGTCCCGCGGGAGGCCCCCTCCCTCCCCTTTGGCCCGGACCCCCGGCTCACCCACGCCCCACTCTCGCCCTCTCCTCCACTGGAGCTCCCGGGCGGAGAGGCTGCGCGGGGCGGCTTGCACCCCCCCTCCCGCCGTTCGCCGATTTGTTTTCGCTCTCCAGCAAGCTGTTGCTTTTAGTCACTGATGCACATAAATCCTGCGAGTTAAACGGAGATTCGAGTCCCAGTCGGATTCGGGGTACCAAAAGGAAAGACTTGACGGGGAAAATTAACCAAGAACTCCCGTGATATTTTCTTTCAACAGTAAACTTCCAGCTGCAAACCTCGGGAGCCGCTCAGTCTGAGTGAGTGAGTGACTGACTGACTGCCCCAGTCAGAGAGAAAAAAACACACGTAACCAGTCTGAGCAAGCGAGCTCCGACAGCAGGGGCAGGGCAAGAGAGCAGCTCCCTCAGTAGGTTAGGCACAATGTAACGAGCACCAACCCACTCATCACCAGCAATTCCACTCTTCAGAGCACACTAATTAATGCACATTTTTTACTCCCCACGTATGACTTAAAGTGGTTGTATAAGCTTCTTACGACTTAGATATAACTTATTCTAATGTCAGTGGAAGTTTCCCCTTGGCTTCATCACAAAGGAGTTTGAAGTGCTCTCATTTCAAAGCAAATAAATATATCATTAGCAATTATTTATTACTGTAATTATTAAAATGCATATGTAATATCTGCTCTGTTTTTAAGCATGGTAGTGTAGCAGTTAGCAATAATGCTATTACAGCACCAGCGACCCGGGTTCAATTCCGGCCACTGTCTGTGTGGAGTTTGTGCGTTCTCCCCCATATCCGGGTGCTCCAGTTTCTTCCCAAAGACGTACGGGTTAGGAAGTTGTGGGCATGCTATGTTGGCGTCGGAAGCGTGGCGACACTTGCGGGCTGCCCCCAGAACACTCGAAACAAAATATGGATTTCACTGTGTGTTTCCATTTACATCTTATATTGGCATCAATAGATAATAATACAGTATGTTGAGAGGAAAGCTTATGATTTAAAGCATGACTTAATACTGGGGCATATAAGGAGATTTTAGAAAGGAAGACCAAGAGCTTGATCAAAGCATCAAATTTTAATGAGTGACACAAGAGACTGGAATCTGGATCAACACATGAGGTGCTGAGGGAACTCAGTGGGTCAGGCAGCATCTATGGAGGAAAATAGAGAGTCAATGTTTTGGGTCGAAACTCTTCATCTGGACTGAAAGATAGAGGGGAGATGGAGGGGCATGGAATAGCAAGACAGTGGTAGGTGGATGATAGATGGAGGCAGACAAAGAGAAAGAAAAAAATGAGAGGCAGATGGAGCAAGGTGGGGGGAGAAATTTTAATGAGTTCCTTAAAGAAAGAAAGCGGGACGGAGAGGTTTAGAGAGGGCATTGCAGAGCTTAGGACCTTGAGCAACCATTAAAGGAGGAATTATAATTATGGATTCTCAAGAAGCAAGAACTGGAAGAGCAGTGTTAACTCAGATGGTTGTTGAACTGAGATTAAAAGAAATGAAACCAGTGAGCTATGGGGACATTTGAAAGCAGACAAGAAAATTTGGGAGCCATTGTAAATTAGTGAGCTTGGGTGTAGCAGCTGAATGGGACTTGATGTGGGTTGGGATATGGGTAACAGAGTTTCAGATGAAGAGGCACAAAGCACTCTGAATTTCTCCAGCACTTTGTATGTGTTGCTCCAGATTCCAGCATCTGCAGAATCTCTGTGTCTTCAGATTAAGAGGAAGGTCTATTTTTCTGCCTGATCCTCATATCCTCTGAAACCTTAAAATCTAAAAAACCAATCTCACTTTTGAAAAGTCAATGATTGAACCTTCGTAAATATCCAGTATAGAACATTTCAGAGAATTATAGATCTCTGAACAAAGAGATTTCTTTCCATCTTAGTCCAAAATGGTCCTTGGTTTAGGACTATGATCTCTAGTTTTGGACTCACCACCCTGAGGAAACATCCTCTCTGTCTCTTGTAAATCCCTCTTAGAATGTTATCTGTTTCAATGTGAGCACCTCTCATTCTCATATTTTCTTATGACATAGGATGAAGCAATTCACACCAGTGAGTCTATGCTGGATTTCAGAGCAATCCCATTTCCCCCCTCCCATCTCTCTTCCTATTAATTCCCCACTCAGCTACACAAGGGATAATTCACAGTAATCTACCAACCAGAATGTCTTTGCACTGCAGGAGGAAATTGAAGCATCTGGGGGGAACTCATACAGTGACAGGTAGAATGTATGCAAACTTCACAGAGCCAGGATCAAGCCCAATTCACTAGTGGTGAGGCAGCAGTACCACCTGCTAAAATAGGTGGTGGTGGACACTAAAATAGGTGGTATAGTGGACAATGAAGAAGGTTATCAAAAATTATGGGTGGATCTTGATCAGCTGAGTAAGTGGGCTGAGGAATGGCAAATGGGGTTTAATTCGGATTAGTATGAGGTGTTGCATTTTGGAAAGTCAAGACCAGGTAAGACTTTCACAGTGAACGGCAGGGCCCTGAGGAGTGTTGTAGAACAGAGGGACCTTGGAGTACAAGTACATGGTTCACTGAAAGTGGAGTCACAGGTAGTCAGGGTGGTGAAGAAGGCTTTTAGCACGCTAGCCTTCATAAGTCAGGGCATTGAGTATAAAAGTTGGGAAATCATGGTGCAGTTGTACGGGATGCTGGTGAGGCTGAACTAGGAGTATTGAGTTCAGTTTTGGTCACCCTGCTCTTGGAAAAATGTTATTAATCTGGAAAGAGTGCAAAAAGTATTTACAAGGATGTTGCCAGGACTTGAGGGACTGAGTTATAGGGAGAGGTTGGACAGGCTAAGACTTTATTCCTTGGAGCACAGGAGACTGAGACATGATCTTATAGAGGTATATAAAATCATGAGGGGCATAGATAGGGTGAATGCACTGTCTTTTTCCCAGGGTTGGGGAATCAAGAACTAGAGTGCATAGATTTAAGGTGAGAGGGGAAAGATTTAATAGGAACTTTTTCACTGCAATTGAAGATTTACCATGCATTTTACTAAGTCCCTAATTTTCCTTTTGGGTTCAGTGCATCAGTTGCATTAATGCACTGTGGCACCTGGACCAATGTAGTGGATTTCAACAGCATGACACCTTGTCCTGTGAAGAAAGATATACCTGTTTGCTTCGTGCAGACAGTTGGATAATATGCATGTCATTCTTGAATAGTTGACAGTGTATGTCAGCTATGCAATATGGATTTGAGGCTGGTATCATTGTGCGAGGTTTCATTAGACCATATGAATGTCAGGTATGAGTACTGATTGAGATAGTTGCAGGTAAGTGATCACAGCGGTGTGTTTCATAGAGCAATGTGCATAGTTTGAGACACAGTTAATGGAAAATGGCATTTGAGGAGCATGCACCGATCTTAAATTTGCCTACGAGCTCACTGAACCTCTTGTGGCACTACATCAGGTTTCTAGTGGTCTTATTCTTGTAGTTAACATCAACAACTATCAATCCCCACCCACCTACCTTCCTCCCTCACCTGAACTCTCCTATCACCTGCTGGCATGTGCTCCTTCCCCTTCCCCCACCTTCCTATTCTGGCTTCTGCCCTCTTCCTTTCCAGTCCTGATGAAGGGTCTCGGCCCGAAACATCGACTGTTTATTTCCCTCCATAGATGCTGCCTGACCTGCTGAGTTCCTCCAGCACTTTTTGTGTATCTCTCCTCCTCTCAAACTCCTTCACCCTTTTCCACTGCAGCATTTGGAAAACGTGGAATTGGCTCTCTCCCATGTAATGCAAATCCTTGACCACTCCTGAGGCAGAATGAGTTCCAGAACACAGGCCAGCACCTCCTGCAACCACAATACACCTCGGCAAAAGAAGTGCTGGTTGGCTTTAACCACTGTAGGCTAGTTTCAGTTATTCTAGCTACTAATAAAATCAGCACCCCTACTGAGGCAATAAGTCAATGAACACAGCTCAAACTCTATAACAATCATAAACGAGAAGGCAGCATGATGTTGGTGTGATTCCAAAAACAAGCAGTGGAAAAAAAATTAACTAGACATTGTAGTCATTGTGCCCATTTCTGGGGTTTTCCAATTTAGATCCCAACTTACCTGAGACATTATGCAAATTTGTTGGTGAAGTTTGTCTGTATCATGTGATTGTTAAGAGTGTGCAATCAGAATGTTATTTGATTGTACAGAATTACAAATCAATTAAACGTTAATTATTTGTTAGTTAAGGCATGCACCAAATGAAAATGTTAATTAACTATTATTATATAGTCTGCTGACAGTTCATGTATTTGGAATATGTGAGGAATCCAGAGCACCTGGAGGAAAATCACATGAATTACAGAGAGAACGTGCAAACTCCACACAGACAGCACCAGAGTCAGGATCAAATTGGGGTTGCTGAGGCTGTGAGGTAGTTACCCTACCAGCTGTGCCACTGTGCTGCCCAAAGTCATGTGGCTGTAAAATTCTTTAGTGACTTTATCGTTGGGCTTTATTACAACAGAATTACTGAAGAATTTCTCTAGGTCACTCACCACTTCTTCACTGCTTCTACTTTGTTCACCTCATTTTGTGGGACAAAATCTTAAAGCTGAGGAGCAATTTTTTTCCTATTTTGTCAGCAGGTTATGAGGATCAGGAGAATCAAGAGTCCACTTCGAGTAAAGAAATAAAGAAACTATTAGTGTAAAAAAACTACTAGGGAAGTTAGTGAGCCTGATAATTAATAAATCCCAAAGACCTGATGACCTACATTCCAGAGTTTTGAAAGAGATGGCTATAGAGATAGTGGATGCTCAGGTTACCATCTTCCAAAGTTCCATAGATTCTAGAACAGTTTATGCAGATTGGAGAGTAACAAATGTGAAAGGAGGGAGATAGAACCAGGGAACCACTGATCTGTTAGTCTAACTTAGGTCCAGCAACACTCCAATAATCCCCTATCCGATTATTCAGAAATCCCAGTAGTTTGGCAAATGGCTCACCAGGTGGTGTCTGCAATGCTCCCTTCCCTGTCACCAGGACCCTGGTTTTCCACACTCCCTTCCCACTCACTGGAGCCCTGGTTTTGTGTTCACTTCTCACTCACCAGGACCCCAGTTACTGCACTCTCTTTCTACTCACCTGGTTCTTGTGCTCCCTTCCCATTCACCAGGGCCCCGGTTCCTACACACCCTTTCCACTTGCCGAGGCCCTGGTTCCCATCCTCCCTTCCCACTCAATGGGATCCCCGTTCCCACTTTCCCTTTCAATTCACCGGGTTGCAGTTCCCCACTCCCTTTCACTTTATCGAGTCCATGGTTACCACACTCCCATTCAACTTAACTGGTTCACTGGACAATTTATTATCATACTGTCTAACATCTAAAAACAGTGAATTAAAAGAGTGCTGAAATATTATTAAATAACATCAAATCAGATAATCCAGCACCACCAAAGTTCCAGTCGTGCTGGATTATCAGAGTTTTACTGTAGTAGGAAAAATGCAGGAATCCATAATAAGAATCATAAGAAAACAGGCACAGCATTAGGGCAATCAGGCCCTCAAGCCTGTCCTGACATTCAATATGATCATGGCTGATCTTCCCCATCTCTTCTGTGCCTGTTCCTCACAGCCCTCAATTCCCTAAGCTTTCAAAATAATTTAACTACTTCCTCTTCAAATACCTCCAATAAACCAGCTTCCATAACCCTCCGGTGTAGAGAATCCAGAGATTCACCACCCTCTGAAAGAAAAATGACTGCCCCCATATCTTATAACTATGCCCCCTTGTTTGAAATCCTCTTACTGGTGAAAATATCTCAACATGTACCTTGTTGTTCCCTGTCAGGATCTTATATGTTTCAATAAGATCACCCTTCACTCTTCCAAATTCCAAAGGATATAGATCTAATTTCTTTAGCTACTAGTGAAAGGACAACCTTCTCATCCTAGGAATTAGTTAAGTGAAGCTCTTATGGACTGCCTTCAGTAATAGTATATTCTTTCTTAAATAAGGGTCCAGAACTGTGCATAGTATGCCAAGTGTGGCTTCACCACACCCTGTACAACTCTAGTAATACTCCCCTATTTCTAAACTCCAATCCTCTTGCAATAAAGGCCAATATCCCATTTGCCTACCTAATCACCTGATGCTCCTGCAGGACAAAGCATCTTAGAAAATAATAATATGGTTGAGCAAAGTCAATGTGGATTTACAAAAGGAAAACTAATATTTGACTAATCCACTGGAATTCTTTGAGGATGTGCATAGTTGGGTAGATGACAAGAGATCAGTGGATGTGATAGATTTGGATTTTCAGAAGGCTCTTGATAAGGCTTCACACAGGAGATTGGTGATAGACTAGAATACATAGAATGAGGGTAATATCCTGGTGTGGATTGAGAGTTCGTTAAGAGGTAGAAAGCAGAGAGTAGTAATAAATAGTTTAAATGGTTGTCAATCTGTAATATATCCTGGCACACCCCTCACTTTACCATTACCATCAAGGTAGGGGATTAACCTTGGTCCAATGAGGAGGACAGCAGGGCTTGCTTGGAACAGGGCTTGCTTGAATCCCTAAAAATGATGAGATGCTTTGTTTATTGAAGCTGCAATACCAGACCACTTGCATACTAAACAGCAAAAACAATACAATAACAAGATTAAGTGATTTCATAACAAACAGATCTGATAAAAGGTCCACAAACCGATCACATCCAGTCATGAATGGTGATGAGTAATTAAACAACCAGCGGGAGAATAGGTCTCCAAGAAGATTCCGATTCTCAATGATGGCAGGCCTAACAAGAGAGTGGCAAACAAAAGGCTGAAGCATTTGCAACCTTGTCTAGCCAGAAGTGCCAAATAGATAATCTATCTCAGCTGCCTTCTGCAATCCCCACCATCGCAGAAACTGGTCTCCAACCAATTATCAAAAGAATGACTGAGAACACTGGATGCAGCAAAGCCTAAGGACCAGTCAAGATCCCAGCCGTAATTCAGCAGACCCACACTCCACAAACTATGTGTGTCTATATAGCTCTTCCAGTACAGTTACAAGCACTGGCATCTACCCGGCAATGTGGAAAATTACCCAGGTATGTCCTGTTCACAAAAAGCAGGACAAACCTAATCCAGCTAATTACACCCAAGTCAATTCTCAATCATCAGCAAAGTGATGCAAGCTATCTTTGACAGTGCTATCAAGTTGCACTTATTATTTAATACACCTCTCATCAATACCAGTTTGAGTTTTGCTGGGATCACTCAGCTCTAGAGCTCACTACAGCTTCAGCCAAAGGCCTTCATTCCAGATGTGGGGTGAGATTGCCTATCCTTGATATGAAAACAGCATTTGACTGAGTCTGGCATCAAGGCACCCGGTAAAACTGAAGTCATTGGACATCAAAGGGAAAACATTTCAGTAGCTATAGTCATACATCACACAATGAAAATTGTTGAAGTTGCTGGAGGTCAATTATCCTAGCTCCAGGACATCACTTTGGGTGTTCCTCACAGCAGTGACAGAAGGCCCAACCACCTTTAGCTCCTTCAGCAATGATCTTTCTTCCATCATAAAGGTCAGAAGTGGAGACGTTCATTGATGATTCTGTGGTGTTCATTTCTATTCAGAACTGTTTAACAATGAAACAGTGCATGCCTGTATACAGAAGACCCAAGCAATATTCAGGCAGAGGTTGATAAGTGGAAAGCAAGATTCACACCATAGAAATGCCAGGCAATGACCACATCCGACAAGAGAGCGCGTAACCACCTGCCCTTGACATTCAAAGGCATTACCCTTGCTGAAAACCTCATCATCAATATACTGGGCATTGCCATTGACCAGAAACTCAGCTACACCAGCCTCAAAAAAGTACAGTGACTAATCAGACGTTGAGTATCCAACAGTGACTGACTCATCTCTTGACAACCCAAAGCCATTCCATCATCTACAAGGCACAAGGCATGAGTATGATGAATACTCTCCACTGCCTAAATAAGTAAAGTGCTCAAAAAGCTTGTTGCCATCCTGGACAAAGCAGCTTGTTTCATTATCACCCTGGCAACCACCCTAAACATTTATCTTCTCCACCACTGGCACACAGTGGCTTCAGGGCATACCATTTACAAAATACACTGCAATTACTTACCCAGACTACTCTAACAGGATCTCACAAACCTGTGACCACCATCTTCATGTTCCTCTTAAATATTATTGGCCCTTCGTTGTCACTTAAACTAATTCTGGGAACTAACTGCCCATAGACATGAGGGAGAACCTTCACAAGGACTGCAACTGTTCAAGAAGGCAGATCATGAACTCTCCTCAAGGACAATTGGATAAGTACATGGATAGGAAAAGTTTAGAGGGATACGGGCCAAATATGGGTAAATGGGACCAGCTTGGTGGGCACCATAGTCAGCATGGGCGAGTTGGGCCAAAGGGCCTGTTTCCATGCTACATGGCTCTATGACAATTAGTGATGAGCAATAAGTGGCCTTATGGACAGCACCCTAATCCAAAAAATAAATTTTACTAAAGGTTGTCACTAGTGGGATACAGCAGGGCTTGGTGTTTGGGCTGCAATAATTCAAAATCTGTATTAACAATTTGACTGAGGGAGCCAAATGTAACATTTCCAAGTTGGTACATGTCACAAAATTGTAGCAATGTGAGTTCTAATGCAAACATTGTGCAGAGGCTTCACGGTGATATAAACAAGCTAACTGAGTGGACAACAACATGGCTGATGGAGCACAATGTGGAAAAATAAAGTTCTCTGGATTCCTTGTCATCATTCATCATTAAATCTCACAACAAATGTAAATTATGACAGGATATCAACCTCTGGTATTATCTTAGCACAATATATATCTAGTTTCTTCTGAAGGTGCCAAGTTTTGCCAGGTGGAGTTGTGTATGTGCCAGGTAGTCTTCAGTACCTCATTCAAATTACCATCCTAAATACTTGCTTCTACCCTAATACAGTGCTTGAATAATTATTAATAGGCTACCTGATTGTAGGAATTAGTCAGTGACTGCAAACCTGCTGACCTAGTATTATCTCCATCCAACATGAACAGATTTCCACTTTATAACAATATAGAGCAGCGACCTTCTCCATTTTTCATTTTGCCTTCCTTGGAGACTGAAGTTCAAAATGCAACCAGATACTATAATGGAAGAGGGGGGATGAGCACAGATGGAGTCACAGTCTTTTCCTTTTCTTGAGTTTTGTCCTGTTTTTGCTGATTTCAGCTAACTCCACACAAACTGAAAACTGATCCTGAGGCCTTCTCGGTTTGTACAGCAAATTTATACAATGAATTGTCCCCTTCACCATCAGAAAAATCATTGGCTTTATTCATTATTCATTAAGGAAAGAATCTGCGCTTACAGCAGGGAGCTTTACCCATTGCAAGTATGTACATATCAGCAAGTCAAATGAGTGCAATTCATTATTTTTCATTAGAAAGCACAAGCTAAAATTTCCTGATACAAAGTAGGGTTAGAACCATTCCGAGACTGGTCTTTTGTAAAACTGACCCTTATATATTTTGTGAATGAATTATGCATATGAGATAAATTGTCTGAGTACATCTTATACTGGAAGCTATTAGTTACTACACCTAGCATATTTCAGAATATTCTCTGATCCAAGAAGGCAGAATGTTGCATCTTATTCCCATTGAATATGGACATCAAATCTCAAATTTAGATCAATAATCTAAATGAATGCAAGGCTATTGAATAGGTCAATGTGAACAACTGTAAGTGAACAAGAGATACAGCAGTGCTTCTGTACTTTCATTGTACAAAACACTTGAAGATGTTGTCTCAAAAAATATACTGCATGGCTAAAAGTACAGTAATGCCTGACCAGACCAATAATTAAACTCTTACTTATGCCTGATTACCTCTTAAGGTTGTTCCCCATCATTTTTGCTTCAAATTAGCTGCAGCTGCTACAAAAACCATCCTTCATTTTAAAGTAACAGTATATGAATCAAACTATTTTCTCTGTTTTGAAAAGGCATGAGTTTTGTAGAGCCCAGTTACTTTCATAAATAGTTGAGAGTGAGCCTAAAAATTGCTTGCTTTCCACTGATAATTGCACCACTGCTGAAATGGTTCTACAATTAACTATATTTACAATCTCACGAGGAGAAAATACAGCAAGCTTTCATGTACGTTTTTGTTCTGAGAATTTCTGAACAAATTCAGAAGGAAATATCCTTACTCTAGCCTTGCAGATTTTTTGGCCTGATACAGGCAAATTCACTTTCATGTTTAAATTACAAGGATTATAAAAGTTGGTGCTGAAAATGATACTGACATTTTTAGCATTAGATATTTGGACCAGGGACTGGTCTGGAAATTCATAAATGTAGAGTTTTTTTTAGTGATCTGCATATGGAAATCAGTTATTTTGAGTGAGGAACATTATTGCCACAATCTCCAGTTTGAATTGCAACATGGGAAGTTTGACAGGGCATTTCCTGTTGTGATTCACACTTACAAGCATGATTCAATTCTGTTCAGACATGCATGGAATGATGCAATTCCTGATGCAATATGTTGTATTGTAAGTTAGATTACATTATTCTGAGGTGCACTTGTCATTGGGCACTTCCAGAACAACTATGTTTTCATTTCGCTACTCTCTGAGTAGATCCCAGTAGACAGGCAACCCCACTTAAACAGTAGACAGGCAACCCCACTTAAATAGGTTCCCTGATTTACCTCATCTCAAATTCCCCTGCAACTGATCTCTCAATTTTTCCTTGCTCGCTACACACATGCAGCACTCTGACTGGCCTCAATGAGGGACAGTGCTACAGCAGTTCAGACTTTCCAGCTTTCTTCTGCCTACCAGTGGAAGATGGTGATATCACTGAGGAATGTCCAGGGAATACGTAAGTCTGCGTTAACACGCACATTTCAGTGCAACATTGGCTGACGGTGATGTTA
The DNA here is from genome assembly GCF_009764475.1 of Pristis pectinata. Classification (NCBI taxonomy): domain Eukaryota; kingdom Metazoa; phylum Chordata; class Chondrichthyes; order Rhinopristiformes; family Pristidae; genus Pristis; species Pristis pectinata. The sequence goes on along the minus strand of NC_067406.1, from coordinate 49,350,312 downwards.
CCTTCTACCCTGTCATGAAGAATTACAGACACATTTATTGAATTGTTTTTTTCTCAATCTTGTCTTATAGGAAAGCTTATAGATTTAATGCCCTCTTATTTCCAAATTGCTCAAGCATTTCTAAACTTAATGGAAGGTTTAATCCATCTGCTATTTAAATATAAACCCATACTTGTAGGTGAATATATTAAGTTGATGCTAATGACTTTGTATTAAATTGAGCACGTTACAGTGCCAAATGTTTTTCAGAGAACATATCTTTTATTTCACATTATATTTTTAATTTGCCCTATGATTCAAGAGGCAGTATTACTGCAACTTCCAGTAAATTATTTTTATAAGTGTTGTGTGGCAGACAATAGGTATATTTTAAAAGCTACAAAAAGCAATCTGTTCTTGTTGGATTAATTCATTTGCTTATAAAGAGGAGGAAAGAAGTATATTTTCCTCTGGCAGATAATGGTTCTCCAGAGATTCATTTATCTCCTTTTTTTAAATTATTTGGCAAATAAACCAAGGCATAATGCACTTAGCATATGGTTACCTACTGTGGAATTACATTTCAAGATTTACAACTCTGCAAAGGCATTTATGACCTCCAATGTTATTGCAAGCACCTTTCACAGACTATTTGTGACTGGTAACTTTTTCACTCAGGAAGTTATGTGTACGATGAACTTGAAACAATTAGTGAAGGAGCAAGAAACCAAAATAAAGGGTATTTGTTTCCATTTTTTTTCAAAGTTGCAAATATACTTATATCATCTGTAATTTTAACTATTTTAAAGCCCATTCAAAAAGAATTGTGCAATTGCTGCATAAAACAGTAGTTACCCCATGTAGGGGTACTGTTACCATTCTATAGGTAAGATGTAAGTAAACTTGAAGGGCCAAAGCACCGGATAGCAAAGAGATATGCAATAGGAAAAGATTAAGCAAACTCACTTGTTCCTGAGTCAATTTAGAAAATCACAAAGAGTGCAAAGTTATCCGATATAATTTTAATGAATGAATCAGTACTTGCAGAAACTTTTTACAAATTGGTAAAAGTTCATGTGTGCCTTCAGTATCTAGGCCATAATGTGGCCGAGCAATCATCCCATCTGACTTTCATTCCTAAAATCTGAAAAATGCAGAGTTTGTTGAACTTCCACCACTTTTTCTCCAGCTTCCCATCATAGAATTTATTGCGCACCAGAGTTGCCTTGTAGGCATTAAGAGACAAGCAGGAATGTGAAGTAAGAGCCACATGAAAGCCAGACCAGACTGTGTGTCAAGTCCCTGGTCCCAAAGGTCATTAGTGAGCCAATCAGGTTTTTACAATATTTTTATTTTGTTTTGGGGTCACATATATTTTGAGAATATAAATTCATGATTTCCTATTGTGGGATTAAATTGAAATGATTATGTTTTGTTCCAATGCCATAAGCACAAGCCTACTATGATCTTAATACATATGTTGTTTAAATTACATTTCAAGTCTGCTACTTTGCAGAAGAAAGGAACAAACTTGAACTAGAGGAATACCCAGGAATTTCTCAACTTTGACTGTTTGAAGATGCCGCACCATATCTTGAATATGTAATTTAAACAATATATCTATTAAGATCATAGTAGTCTTGTGCTTATGGCATGACAGCACAGAGAGCACAGGCAAGGTGAAACCATTAGCCCCTCCCAATCTCGGAGCTAGTAGCAGCTGCTCTTGTACCCCTTCCACCTTGTATCTTTCACAGGTGTGCACTTACTGGCAAAATCAACACATATGTTTTAGACATAATAGAGAGGGAGGTATTAAAGGGGGAGGGTTGGCATTACTCACCAGGGGAAAACGTCACAGCAGTGCTCAGAGAGGACATACTAGAGGGCTTGTCTACTGGGGCAATGAGTGGAAATGAGGAATAAGAAAGGGATAACCACATTAATGGGACTACATTATAGACCTCCCAACAGTCAGCAGGATTTAGAGGAACAAATCTGTAGAGACAGCAGACAGTCGCAAGCAAAATAAGGTTGTAATAGTAAGTGATTTTAACTTTCCACATATAGAGTGAGACTCCCACAATGTAAAGGGATTGGAATGGAATACAGTTTGTCAAATATGTCCAGGAAAGTTTCTTCAATCAATATGTAGATGTCTAGAGAGAGCGCAATACTGGATCTCCTCTTAGGGAACGAGTCCGGACAGGTGACAGAAGTGTGTGCAGGGGAACACTTTGGATCTAGTGATCATAATTCCATTAGTTTCAAGATAATTATAGAGAAGGATAGGATTGGTCCTTGGTTTGAGATTCTAAATTGGAGTAAAGCCAATTTTAATGGCATCAAAAGGGATCTGGCAGGGCGTGTGTTGGGATAGGCTGTTTTCCAGCAGAGATGCTTGGTAAGTGGGAGGCTTTCAAAAGTGAAATATTAAAAGTACAGAATCTGTATGCTAACATGTCTAGGGAACCTTGGTTATAAAGGAATATTGAGGCCCTGGTAAAGAGAAAGAAGGTGCATATCAGATATAGGCGGTTTGGATCAAATGAGACGCTTGAGGATTATAAGAAATGCAAGAAACACTTAGAAGGGAAATCAGGAGGGCAAAGAGAGGACATGAGGTTGCTCTGGAAGACAGGGTGAAGTAGAATCCCAAGGGTTTCTATAGCTATATTAAGACAAAAGGGTAGCAAGGGACAAAGTTGGTCCTCTTGAAGATCATAGAGCCGAAAGAAATGGGGGAGATCTTAAATGAATTTTTTGCATCCGTATTTACTCTGGAGACAAAACACAGAGACCATAGAACTGAAGCAAAAGAGTGGTGAGGTCATGAACCGTACCCAGATTACGGAAGAGGAGGTGCTGGCTGTCTTGAGGTGAATGAAGGTGGATAAATCCCCAGGGACAGACAAGGTGTCCCTCTCAAATCTTGTGAGAGGCTAGTGCAGAAATTGCAGGGGCCCTGGAAGAGATAGTTAAAACATCCTTAGCCACAGTTGAGGTGCTGGAGGACTGGAGGATAGCTAACATTGTTCCATTGTTCAAGAAAGCTTTAGGAATAAGCCAGGAAATTATAGTCCGGTGAGCCTGATGTCAGTCATGGGTAAATTATTGGAAAGTACTCCAAGGGACAGGATATATAAGTATTTGGATAAACAGGGCCTGATTAGGAATAGTCAATATAGCTTTGTGCGTGGTAAGTCATGTCTAACCAATCTTATAGAGTTCTTCGAGGAGGTTACCAAGAAGGTCGATGAAGGAAAGATGATGGACGTTGTCTACATGGACTTTAGCAAGGCCTTTGACAAAGTCCCTCATGGGAGGCTGCTCCAGAAGGTTAAGTTGCTGAGCATTCAGGATGAGGTAGTCAATTGGATTCAACATTGGCTTAGAGGGAGAAGCCAAAGAGTGGTAATAGATGGTTGTCTCTTTGACTGGAGGCCTACGACTAGTGGTGTGCCGCAGAGATCGGTGCTGGGTCTGTTGTTGTTTATCATCTATATTAATGATTTACATGATAATGTGGTAAACTGGATCAGCAAATTTCCAGTTGACACCAAGAAATGGGGCGTAATGGACAGCAAGGAAGGCTATCAAAGCTCGTAGCGTGATCTTGACCAGCTAGGAGAATGAGCTGAAAAATGGCAGATGGAATTTCATGCAGACAAGTGTGAGGTGTTGCACTTTGGGAGGACAAACCAGGGTAAGACTTACACAGTGGATGGTAGGGCTCTGAGGGGTGCAGTAGAACAAAGGGACCTGGGAATACAGATCCATAGTTCCTTGAAAGTGGCATCACAGGGCTACAAAGAGAGCTTCTGGCACTTTGGCCTTCATAAATCAGGGCACTGAGTACAGGAGTTGGGATGTTAAGTTGAAGTTGTACAAGATGTTGGTGAGGCCAAATTTGGAGTATTGTGTGCAGTTCTGGTCACCTACCTACAGGAAGGATATCAATAAGCATGAAAGAGTGCAGAGAAAATTTACAAGGATGTTGCCGGGATTTAAGGACCTGAGTTACAGGGAAATGTTGAATAGGTTAGGACTTTATTCCCTGGAGAGCAGGAGAATGAGGGGAGACCTTATAGAAGTATACAAAATTATGAGGGGTATAGATAGGGTGAATGCATGCAGGCTTTCTCCCCTAAGGTTGAGTGAGACTAGAAGTAGAGGACATAAGTTTAGGGTGAAAGGTGAAATATTTAAGGGGAATCTGAGAGGGAACTTCTTCACTTAGAGGGTGCTGCGAGTGTGGAATAAGCTGCCAGCGGAAGTGGTGGATGTGGGTTCAGTTGTAACATGTAAGAGAAATTTGGATAGGTACATGGATGGGAGGGGCTTGGAGGGATATTGTCCAGGTGCAGGTAGATGGGACTAGGCAGAAGATCAGGTTGGCATGGACTAGTTGGGCTGAAGGGCCTGTTTCTGTTCTGTAGTACGCTGTGACTCTATATGTAAAGTGTAAATGATGATGTCTCTGATAAGTAGGATTGTAATATTTGTTTCCCCAATTTGATGGGGATGTTTGCCTGCATTGTCACAGAATCCAGTCAAGGCACCTTTGGGCTGCCGTGTCCTTCACACTAAGAAAGTAGGAAGGCAGTAATCAAGCATGAGGGAAAAGAGAACAGAGCTCTCTAGATAGTTCTGTTGTGATAGCAGATGGTGAATGTGGCAGCTATTTGCTCTGTACATGGAATAGGTGGAGATATTCCCAAGAGCAAATGATATAGTTAAGGTCCTGGGAGAGGAGTACAGGACAGAGCAATGTGGCCATACATGGAAAGAGGACAATATTGGGACGATGGAAAGTGAGAACCTTGATGTGGGATGTTGTAGCAAAGCCATTTCTATCAAGTTGGATGGTGCTGCTGTGGTGTAAGAGATTATGCAGGTTGTGGAAAAGAATTTGAGTCTTTGAGATTTCTGCTGTTGGCTGATAAATGGCCTGAACCATGCTCAGATTGAGCTGGAAGAGAGCATTGTATTGCCAATGATGTAAAAAATCTTAAACTCCCATGCATGATGTTACCTCAGATTTGGGTGTACTGATGTCAGCTCAGTACTCTGTACCAGGGTGTGGCAGGAGTGGTTGAGAACTATCATGGCTGAGATTCACAACTGCAAACCATTTACAAAGAAAAGATCAGGGGCAATGATTTCCTAACTTCAAAAGGGTCACCAGAGGAAAGGAAAAGTCTAGTATCCACTGGGAGCCACAGGGAGTTGCAATGTGAAACAGATTGTGTGTAAAGAAGATGAGAGGCACTAAGAAAGATCCAACTTAGAAATTGTTATCATTGGGTCTGTGATATTCTGGAATACTTTAGAGACAACGTTTAGTTGAGAATTCACCAGGTGTTAGTGGGTGTATTAGTCAATGTTGAATCTGGGGTTTATAACTGATGGTTAAAACTCTAATATATGGTATCTGTGGTTATGTATAATTAAACGAATACTTCAGCACAGGAAGTAAGATTTGTCATATAGAGAGCCTAATGAAGAATTCACTTAACAGGTTTACACAGGAGAAAAATTTAATTCCTGACAATAGGGAAGACAGATGTTCAGTCAGTGCTTGTAAAGGTTGCAAGCACAAGCATTTTGTTCGATGTTGTTGAATGAAGGGCTGTAATGGAATTGTGCAAATAGCATATGGTACGGTGATATGTTGGGAATATCAATGAAAAATACCTCTTATAGGAAACTAAATGAATTGTAGGAATGTTTTTCAAAATGTTAGGATTTGCAGTGTTGACGTAGGAGAACTTGTTACCATAGAGAAATCTCTGGGCAAGGGTGAGTTGTGCAGCCAAACAAAGAGACAAGGAGGCAGCAGCTTCCATCAGAGAGATTGTAGAATCTTGGTCTACCAACACCTGAAGCTGCCAGTGCCAGTCCCCCAGCAACATCTGCACTCACTGTGGTGCAACCCCAAGGCCCACATCTCAGTGCTGAGCAGCTATACTGCTTGCCCCACCCAATCCAATGCCAGCTCTCACAGGCAGCCTCCACAAAAACAACGGCATGATTCATTTCTGGGGGAGGACAGGTATTCACACCAGGATCCCAGCACCCAGGTCCCAGCACAGCTGCAGGGAGGGCAGAGGCACACAACCTCAGTAGATGTCCTTTTTAAAGTGTAGGCGTATGTACCTGCAAATGTTCAGACTGGAGCAGAAAGAGCCCTATAAAAATCCTGTGCTCCATGGTATTATGCTGTGCCAGTTACCAATGTCGGGCGTTCAGTGCTCAGAATGTAGGCTCCTCTCCAATGGAATAAAACAAATTCAGATTGTATGATCCCTTTGCTGAGCACCTCCATTCTGTCCACAAGGGTGATCTTGAACTTCCAGTTGCCTGTTACTTTAATTTTCTGCCCCTCTGCTACTCTGAGCTCTCTGTCTTTAGCCTCCAACATTGCTCCAATGTAAACTCAATATAATGATGTCCAATGTAAACTGAAGGAATAGCACCTCGCCTTCCACCTGAGTACATTAAAGCCCCAAGGGCTAACAACAAATCTAATACATTTAATTAACCACATTTTTTTTCTCTCCAGGACATGGCTGTGTCTTGCTGTTTCAATATATTTATTTTTTTTCTTTTCAGTCTCCAACTGCTGGTTTCTGAATTAAGTTTTACCTTGACAGCTTAGAATGCACCCTATCACAGACGTTCCTTTTGTTCTCTCCACCCCTCTCCCTCTCTGCAACTTAATATGCTTTTTTCAACAAATAGTAGCAGAATAGGTGTAAGACTCTGGCGTTAGAAAGACAAATGTAGTTCCTAGGAATGTGAATCTCATGATGTCTGTTTATAAGAGGTGACTGGTGCATGAGAAACATTGTCAATGTGAATCACTTATAACAGGTCCAAATTACCCTGCAAGATCTGACTAGGAGTTTGAGGAATTTATTTAAATGTTTATGCAGTTCTGGCAAAAGACTCATTTTCTCCACATTTTATGAATAATGCCTCATACTCATAGGGAAAATGTCTAGGCTAAAAACAATAAACAGAATTTCCACTGTTTCTCTGTGAACTACACTTGTTATGGAAATTATTGTGCATGGGGCTTAGGTTTATCATGTGATTCCATTTTGCCCTTGGGATAAACATGACCTTTTAAATACAGTAATTTAGTATTGATTTAAAGTATTAATTTTTTTCTTCTACCTTAGTCCTGTCTCCACTTAATATTTCTGCCCAGTCAACCCTGTTCAAGTTCTCTGTTAATTTTATGAGTTATTTACAATGAAAGCATTGTGTGATCTGTTTAATGCATCTGAGCACTCTATACTGACTGATATTACTAATATTCACTCCAGCAACTTGGAAAAAACTGAAGGCCTAAAATTTGAGGTCAGCGGTGACCTTGACTGACTCCGATAGCACCATCTATAATTGCTTATCAGGTCAGATTACAGCTGGTGGAACAACACTGTCACTTATTCCTGTTAACCCTAGCCAGCAAAAACAGTTACAGTCAGGTGTTCTTAAGGAGCTATAATTAATTCTGAAAACGTGCTTTTGTGGAAATGGTTAACTACCTAAAAACAGTTGGCTACCTAAATTAATCTGCCTTACAAGCTTCTTTAATTCTTTACATTTATCTCTAAAAACCTCAAGGGTAACAGTGTTGCAGCAACCACAATTATCTCAGTTCAGCTTTAAGGGGCCACTTCCTCTAAATTTCCACCTTCACATGCTGAACCCCAGCTCTGCTCTTCCTCAACTTCTTTGTTGCTATTTCTTATCACTGACTTGATGATGTCTTGACGATTGTAATATCCTCATGGATGCATTAAGACACAACAAGTATGTATCCAAAGAGGTAATGTTTATTTGCAAGACAATAGACAGACAATAGACAATAGGAGCAGAAGTAGACCATTCGGCCCTTCGAGTCTGCACCACCATTTTGAGATCATGGCTGATCCTCAACAATCAATATCCTGACAGCATATTAAGTCTATTTGCATTGAATCTATTTGAATGTTGAAACTGCCACATTGTTTGAGAAGCAGGCACACCACATATTTTGTTGAAGAGTCTTCCACCTGAAGCATTAATTCTTTCCACAGATGTTGCCTGACCTGCTAAGTACAGAATTTTCTGTTTTTAAGCCACATGAATTACAGAGAAAACATAAGACACATTCTTGAAAAGATATTACAACAACACTTCCTCCTACTCTGTTTTCTGTATGAATTCTGTCCTAGTCTCCCTGTTTTTCTGTAGGTCCTCTGTCTTCATTATATATGTCCTGAGAAGGATTCTTTCTTTTCTTATGCTTCTGATACATCATGTTTTTGCCTCAATCATGTTGGTTTGCAGAACCTTGGTGTCCATCCTATTCACAAAAATTCTTATCCCACCCCTGCCCTCACCTCCCCAGAACCTCAGTAGGGAACCCATTGTTCTTCCATTCCTCCTCCCCAGCCTCCACATTCAAAGGATTCTCTTCTAAAGTTTCTGCCGCCTCCAACATGATGCCGTTGCCAAATACATATTCCCGTCTCTCCCCTTTCAATATTCCAAGGCACCATTACCTCTGTGATGTTCTGGCCCAATCTTTAATACCTACCTCTCAAAACAAAATGTCTTTCTCATAGTACCTATTCATGCACTTGCAGATACAATACCTTTTCTTTTATCTTCCCATATTTCACCAGCCAGGGCCTCAAATAGCCTTTGCAGCTGAAATAGCAATTTATTTGTTTTTCTTTAGATTTACTGCACTATATAAACAGCTCATACTGCAGTTTTTTCTCTGCACAGGGGAGACTAAGTACAGAATGAGGATCACTTTGCTGATCCCTCCACAAGTTTTATTCTACTGACTGCCTGTCGTTTTAATTCTCCATTCCCACTCAGGACTCTGCCTTGGTCTTCTATGCTATTTCAATGAAACTCAACAGAGGCTTGAGGAACAAAGCCTCATCTTTTGCTTTGCAAACTTCCAGAGTCCATACTAAATTAAACAAATTAAGATCATGAATGCAATATTGTGTGAATACAGTCATAAAGATTGTAAACAGGCCTTTTGGCCCACTGTCCGCTAAAACTATCAACCACCCATTTATGTTAATCCCATTTTATTCTCCCCATATTGGGAGTAGCACAGACTCCCTGTTAGTAGGGCTTTTGCCTCATCGGTCCAGCAAGCCAGCTTCAATCCTGACCTCCAGTGCTGTCTGTGTGGGGTTTGCAAGTTCTCCCTGTGGCCACATTTTTTATATACAGAATAAACTTTATTCATAATAAAAGACAAACTATATACAATTACAAAACAGTGCCAACCTTTATATAGAAAACAGCACCGATGGCACACGTGTGGCTCCCTGGAAGCTACCCGGTCCTGTACTTACAATATTTAGAGGCTTTCTCGCCTGTCCCCGCCCCTCCCTCTCCAGTGGCAGAAGAACCCTAAACTGTAGTCCTTCCCCACCAAGCCCTTGCGTTGGCTGGGCCCAGCTTCAGTGCATCCCTCAGCGCGTACTCCTGCAGCCTGGAATGTGCCAGCCAGCAGCATTCCCCTACGGACACCTCGCAGTGCTGGAAGACCAACAAGTTTCGGGCAGACCAAAGAGCGTCTTTCACCGAGTTGATGACCTTCCAGCAGCAGTTGATGTCCGTCTCTGTGTGTGTCCCCGGGAACAGCCTGTAGATCAGAGAATCCTCTGTTACGCTGCTGCTGGGGATGAACCGTGACAAGGACCCTTGCATCTTTCGCCACACCCTCCTCGCAAACCTACAGCTCGCAAAGAGGTGGGCGATCGTCTCGTCCCCAGCACAGTCCTCCCGGGGGCAGCGCGCGCTGGGAGTGAGGTTCCAACCATACAGGAAGGATCTGACTGGGAGGGCCCCTCTCACCGCCAGCCAAGCGAGGTCTTGGTGCTTGTTGGTGAGTTCTGGCGATGAGACATTCTGCCAGATGGTCTGGACAGTCTGCTCAGGGAACCACCCCACGGTGTCCATCGAGTCCTTCTCCTGCAGTGCCTGCAGGATGTTCCGTGCTGACCACCGCCTGATGGACTTTTGGTCAAAGGTATTGGTCTGGAAGAAATTTTCCACGAAGGACAGGTAGGGCGGCAGCGTCCAGCTGATGGGACGCCGTGTGGCCATGGGGCCAGGCCCATCCTTCGCAACAGCCGGGACAGGTAGAACCTCGGTACGTAGTGACACTTGGTGGCCACGTACTTGGGTTCCACGCAGAGCCTGATGCAGCCACAGACGAAGGTGGTCATCAGCATGAGGGTGACACTGGGGACATCTTTACCCCCATTGTCCAGCGACTTGTGCATGGTGACCTGTCAGACCCGCTCCATCTTGGATCCCCAGAAGAACCGGAAAACGGCCCAGGTGATTTCCAAGCCAGAGGAGCGAGGAACAGGCCACACCTGCGCCAAGTACAGCAGCCCTGAGAGCGCCTCACACCTGATGACCAGGTTCTTCCCAGTTATCAATAGGGAGCGCCGTTCCCACAGTCCCAGTTTCTGCTTCACCTTCCCAATCCGCTCCTGCCAATTTTTGTTGCACACCCCGGCCCCTCCGAACCAGATCCCCAGCACCTTCAGATAGTCAGGCCTGACGGTGAAGGGGACGTTGGATTGGTCGGGCCACTTGCCAAAGAGCATGGCCTCGCTCTTTGCGCAGTTGACTCTGGCCCCTGATGCCAACTCAAACTGGTCGCAGATGCTGATCAATCTGCTGACTGACCCTGGGTCTGAGCAGAAGACGGCGACGTCGTCCATGTACAGGGAGGTTTTCACCTGGGTGCCCCCACTGCCTGACAACGTCACCCCTCTGATGCTCTCGTCCTTCCTGATGGATTCGGCAAAGGGTTCTATACAGTACACGAACAAGACAGTGGAGAGAGGGCAGCCCTGCCTGACTCCAGACTTGATGGGGAAGCTGTCCGTTTCCCACCCATTGATTTGGATTGCGCTACAGATGTCTGTGTAGAGCAGTTGGATCCAATTCCTGATTCCCTCCCCAAAGCCTCTTTTGGAGAGCACGTCCAACATGTACGTGTGTGATATCCTGTCGAAGTCCTTCTCCTGGTCCAAGCTGACCAGGCAGGTGTCCACCCCTCTGTCCTGCATGTAGGCGATCGTATATCTGAGCAGCACAAGGCTGTCAAAGATCTTCCTGCCAGGTACAGCACAGGTTTGGTCCAGGTGGATTACCTGTCCCAGAGCAGACTTGACTCTGTTGGCGATGGCCTTGGACAGGATCTTATAATCCACATTCAACAGTGAGATGGGTCTCCAATTCCTGATGTCCTCCCTTTCCCCCTTCTGCTTGTAGATGAGGGTAATGGTACCGTTCCTCATGGACTCTGACATGCTGCCAGCTCGAAGCATAGTGTTGTACACTTCCAGCAGGTCGGGGCCCATCCAGTCCCACAGAGCTGAGTACAACTCCGCTGGTAAGCCGTCGCTTCCAGGAGTTTTACTTGACTCAAAGGAACGGATGGAGCCAGTCAGCTCCTCCAGGGTCAGTGGTTGGTCCAGACTCTCCCGCTTGCTGTCCTCTAAGACCTTCGTGATAGAGGACAGGAAGTTCTGGGAGGCTGTGCTGTCTGTGGCCTTCGTGTCGTACAGACTGGCATAGAAGGATCTGCAGATCCTTGATATGTCCGTCTGCGAGGATGTTACTGAGCCGTCCTCTTCCTTAAGGCTGTGGATCACAGAGCTCCCCTTGTGCACCTTTTGGAAGAAGAAACATGAGCACGTCTCATCCTGCTCCACAGAGCGAACCCTGGATCGGAAGATAATCTTGGAGGATTCAGAGGCGTAGAGCTGGGCTTGCCGGCTCTTCACGTCTCGGAGCTCCTCCCTCACATCCACCCACCTCGGCTGCAGTAGGAGGAGTTGCTGCAAGTCTGTCTGGAGTTTACACAGCTCCCTCTGACTCTGTCTTGCTTTCTGGACCCCCCTGCGGATGAAGAACCTCTTGATGTTCTCCTTTGTCGCTTCCCACCAGTGCACAGGGGAGTCAAAGAGGGGTTTCACGGTTCTCCAACCTGTGTAATCCCTCTTTAGTTCCTCAATGCTCTCTGGGGTCAGCAGCTTCACGTTCAACTTCCACGTCCCCCTGACTGCCTTCTGGTCCTCCTGTAGGTGACAGGAGGCCCGAAGGAGACGCTGGTCAGAGAAGAACACCGGCGTGACGTCGGTGGATCTGACCGTGATTGGCTCCGACACGAACAGGAAGTCGACCCGGGACCGGGCTGAGCCGTCCGACCTTGACCAGGTGTGTTGCTGCTGTGCTCCGCCTGCAGGGGTGCTGAAGGCGTCGCGCAACTTGGCATCCTTTACTGTTTCCATCAGGAGTCTGGAGGTGCTGTCCAGTCTGTTGTCGGCACTGCTGGATTGTCCAGCCGCATCGATGATGCAGTTGAAGTCACCGGCCAGAATGACTGGCCAGGAAATCACCAGCAGCGGTGGGAGCTGCTGGAGGACGGCCAGCCACTCGCTCCGCACGGGCGAGGCGTACACATTAAGTAACCGGAGCTGAGTGTTCCGGTACATCACATCTGCCACAAGGAGCCGCCCCCCCCGCATCAGAATCCCCAGGCCGGAAGTGCGACAATCATTGCCCCCTGACCATACCGACAGTCCGTGGGTCCACCATCGCGACCACCTCCGATAATTGCAGAGGTGTGGCAGCCCACACTCTTGTAGGAAAGTCACATCCGCCTTGACCTTGCTGAGGTACTGCAAGGCGTTAACACATGGCACAGTGCGCTTCATACTGCGCACGTTTAGAGATGCCAGTTTTATCTCCATGGCTCTTTTGGAGTTCAGTTCCCATTACACAGTCCCTTTTCATTTGTCCTGGGCCCTCATGTCCACCGCTTTGGTGAACTGCCTCACCGATTCCAGGCTCAGGTACTGGGACGGGTCTCCCCCTGGCCCCTGTGGCCACATGGGTTTCCTCCAGGTGCTCTGGTTTCCCTGCACAACCCAAAAATGCATGGGTTGGTAGGTTACTTGGCTACTGTAAATCATCCTTAACGTGCAGGTGAGTGGTTGAATCTGGGGAAGCGGTTGATAGATTAAAATTAGAATAGGAAATTTACGATCAGAGAATTAAGGTGACTGACAACAAGGAAGCAGAGGGGTTGGCCCTGCGGACTGAATGAGGTATATTGATCTGAAACCAAATGCAGGTTCATGAAAATCATGAGCAAAGAATACAATACACCAGTTTGGACAAAGTGAATCAATACTTCATGTGTTTGCTCTTTGGATGATGGGAACAGAGGAGTTTAAAGAGCAGGTGTTGCACCTTCTGCGTTGCATGGGAAATTGTCATGAGAAGGGGAGCGGTTGGTGGCGAAGGAAGGAACAACCAGAGAGTCACAAAGGGAACAGTCCCTTTGGAACTGTTCTTTTTCCTTAGTCCTGAAAGTTACTGTTGAACTTGCTGTACCACCTCTTCAGTCAGATTATAAAAATCTGGGTGAGTAAACGTAGTGTAGTGGTTAGCGTAATGCTATTACAGTGCTAGTGACCCAGGTTCAATTCCAGTTGCTGTCTGTAAGGAGTTTGTACGTTCTCCCTGTATGTCTGCGTGGGTCTCCTCCGGGTGCTCCGGTTTCCTCCCACATTCCAAAGACGTACAGGTTAGGAGCCGTGGGCATGCTATGTTGGCACCAGAAGAGTGGCGACACTTGCGAGCTGCCCCCAGCACATTCTCAGTAATGCAAAAAGATGCATTTCACTGTTTGTTTCTATGTACATGTGACTAATAAATAAATATCTTAAGTTCTTTTTGTGATGATACTTCTGGTTCTTTGACTCATGTTTCACCAAGTAACCATTAGCTTAAAGATTAAAGGTTTCGCCCTTGAGGAGTACCTTAAAGAAGAATGGAAAGGTAAAGAGATAAAGGTGGCTATTTCAGGGTTCAAAGTAGCTCAAAAGTGACACTCAGAAGTATAACGATTAAAAATGGAGCTGCACAAGAGAATAGAAGGTGAAGAAGAAGTAAACAAGATGATAAGCATTGAGGTTTACAAGAATGATCCCAGGAATGAAAGGGTTCACGTGTGAGGAGCATTTGCTGGCTCTGGGCCTGTACCGGTTGGAGTTTAGAAGAATGAGGGGGGATCTCATTGCAACCTACCGAATATTGAAAGGCCTGGATAGAGTGGACGTGGAGAGGATGTTTCCAGTAGTGGGAGAGCCTAGGACCAGAGGGCACAGCCTCAGAATAAAAGGATGTCCCTTTAGAACAAAGATGAGTAGGAGTTTCTTTAGTCAGAGGGTGGTAAATCTGTGGAAATCATTGCCACAGACAGCCGTGGAGGCCAAGTCATTGGGTACATTTAAAGTGGAGGTTGATACGTTCTTGATTAGTAAGGGTGTCAAAGGTTACGGGGAGAAGGCAGGAGAATGGGGTTGAGAGGGAAAAATAAATCAGCTATGATCGAATGGCAGAGCAGACTCAATGGGCCGAATGGCCTAATTCTGTTCCTATATCTTATGGTCTAAGCAGAGATCTTGGAGGATATAAAGCTGGAGAAAGTTACAGAATGGTTAGTGGGCAGATTGGGAGTCAATATGGACCAGGAGGCAAAGAGAGGCCTGGGGAAATGAGCTAGATCTGAGCTGGTGTGAAAGAAGCAGGTTTTGTATGAGTTCAGCTACACTGAGGGTAGAAAGTGGGTGTTTGCCCAAGTGCGCATTGAAAAAGTCCTGTCTAGAAGTAATAAGGATATTGAGTAGATGAACTAGAGCTGAGATTAGGGGGAGGAATGGGCAATAAGTCAAAGAAGCTACCTTGGTGATGGAGAGGATGTGGAGTTTGACACTCAGCTCACAGTCAAGCAGTACACCAAGGCTGCGCACAGTCTGATTCAGTGTTGGAAAGCTCGTGTTTAAAGGACAAAAAATATAGGTATTACAGAACCAAGGAAGAATAAAGAAATAAAGTCTGAAACTGGGATGTGAACAAATTAGGGCTGTGTCATCAATGCCAAATCTGAGCACACTAGATCTCCTAATTCTAATAAAGTTCCATAGATTGAATTTCTGAGGGAATTCTCTCAGTTATCAGAGGGAGATTCACAAACATCTTGAAGAATTGGCCTAAGTACAAGAAATGTTGGCAGAGAGCACAAGGCAGAATGAGATTAACAGTTGCAGAGGATTTTAAAGCATAGCTGTTTGAACTTGAAGAGCTGAGTATACATTGGCTGTGAAGGAAGCTTTGCTTTTGGTGGAAGAAGAATAAAAATTGGTAACAGCTGCACAGAACCACAAATATCTATCAGGAGAAGAAAGTGGAAGGATGAAATATCTTATGCATGTCAGCAGTGTTTTCCTAGCACTGGATAGATGTAAATTTGCTCTAAGGATGGACTAAAGATTTGTTTATTATTTGAATCTCATCACTTTAGGATACACAATGTTCTCTCCTGTGATATAACATGGAAGAGTGAGCACATGAAATTATGTCTCTTCTGAACAAAAAATCTGTAACATTTTAAGTGTTCTTTTGTGAAATGGTGAATTAAATTGGATTTTATATTTTATTGTTAAATATTACCCTGTAGCGGCCCAGACCCGCAGGACTCGAACCGCCATCGGCGGCCGCGGGCGCATGCGCGGGAGCGTGACGCGAACTAACTGCGACGCGGACTAACCGTGGGGCAGGCCTTCCGGCGGGGACCGCACATCACGTCCGCCGGAGAGGCTCTCAGTTACTTTGGCGAGCGCGCGCGCTTTGTTTCAGTCAAAGTGTGCTCCAGTCCAGCTGCCGGTCTCTGCGTTTTCTTTCCTGCCACGCGCTGCGTTCTGCTACATTTGGTGACCCCGATGCTCCCAGACGGCATCTGGAACCCGAGACCTGACTCCCAATTCGCACAACGCAGTCTCACTCAAGCTCCCGACTTTCTGGGCTGCTCAGCCCCACGTTTGGTTCGAGCAGGCTGAGGCCCAGTTCAGCATCAGAGGCATTACAGCCGATGCCACACAGTACTACTACGTGGTCAGCGTGCTCGACCAGGACATGGCAGCGTGTATCGTCAACTTCCTGCACCATCCGCCTACGGGGGACAGGTACATTAAAATCAAGGCACTCTTCCTCCGCACTTCGGACACTCCCGCAGCGAACAAGCTGCGCGGCTCCTGCGCATGGATGGCCTGGGCGACCGCCGGAGGTGAAGTACAGCGCTTTCGACAGGGAGTTACTAGCGCTCTGCCTAGCCATCCAGCACTTCCGGTATTTCCTCGAAGGATGGGATTTCACCGCGTATACGGACCACAAACCCCTCATCTTCGCCCTCGCAAAGGTATTGGACCCATGGTCGGCTCGGCAGCAGAGGCACCTCTCATTTATCTCGGAGTTTACCACCGACATCCGTCACCTCACGGGGAAGAACAACCTGGTCGCCGACACGCTGTCTCATCCCCATATGCACTCAGTGACCACCTCAGCCCCAGGGGTCGACTACACGGCACTGGCGCAGGCACAACAAGCGGACACCGAGATCCCGGCATATCGCACCGCCGTTTCGGGACTCCAGCTGGAGGACGTCCCCGTCGGCTCTACAGTGGTTCGGCTCCTGAGCAACACGTCGACTGGCAGACCTCGGCCCGTGGTACCAACAGCATGGAGGCGGCGGGTATTCGACACGCTACATAGCCTGGCCCACCTGTCCATCCGGGCGTCCATCAAATTGGTCTGAGACAAATTCGTCTGGCACGGCCTGCGCAAGCAGGTCGGACACTGGGCCAGGACCTGCGTACACTGCCAGACCGCCAAAGTCCAGCGGCACGTGAAGGCTCCCCTCCAACAGTTCCAACCAATGCTCGGCAGGTTTCAGCACATCCACGTGGACATCGTCGGCCCCCTGCCTGTCTCCTGGGGCAGCAGGTATACCTTCACCATGGTCGACAGGTTCACCAGATGGCCGGAAGCCGTGCTGCTAGTGGACACATCCATGGAGTCCTGCGCCAGGACGCTCATTGCAAACTGGATAACCAGGTTCGGACTTCCAGCGGACATCACCTCTGACAGAGGGGCACAGTTCAAGTCAGGGCTGTGGACAGCATTGGCACAGCTCCTGGGCACCCATTTACACCACACCACGGCGTACCACCCACAGGCCAATGGTTTGGTCGAGCATTTCCACAGGCACCTCAAGTCAGCCCTGATGGTGCGCCTCAGAGGGCCCAACTGGGCAGATGAACTTCCCTGGGTTCTACTGGGCATCCACATGGCCCCCAAGGAGGACCTGGGCACCTCCTCGGCAGAGTTGGTTTATGGCACCCCCCTGACGGTCCTGGGCGAGTTCGTGCTGGAGGCCCAAGATCCAGCAGGGACTCCGGCGGAAGTGCTGATGAAGCTGCGGGACAAGGTGGGGAGCCTGGCACCAGTTCCAACCTCCGGACATGGCACTACATCGCCTTTTGTTCCTAGGGATCTCAGGGACTGTGAGTACGTTTTCATTCGCAAGGGCATGCACAAGTCCCCTCTGCAGAGGCCGTACGAAGGACCCTTCAAGGTGATCTGGCACAACGGATCTATATGTGTTGTGGAGGTGGGGGGCCGCCAAGAGACCTTCACAGTGGACCACCTCAAACCGGCGCATTTGGACATTGGACAGCCCGCGAAGGTGCCCTCACCGCGTCGGCGGGGCAGGCCACCCAAGGTGGACACACAGACTGGGGATCCCACACCCCCGATAGGCGATTCTGCGGGGGGGGGAGGGTGTAGCGGCCCGGACCCGCAGGACTCGAACCGCCATCGGCGGCCGCGGGCGCATGCGTGGGAGCGCGACGCAAACTAACTGCAATGCAGACTAACCGCGGAGTGGGCCTTCCGGCGGGGACGTCACGTCACATCCGCCAGAGAGGGTCTCAGTTACTTTGGCGAGCGCGCGCGCACTTTGTTTCAGTCAGTAAAGTGTGCTCCAGTCCAGCCGCCGGTCTCTGCATTTTCTTTCCTGCCACGCGCTGCGTTCGGCTACAACCCATAAATATTAGCAGCTCAGAGTTTCACTTCTTTTGGATTGAGTGTTTACGCAGTATCTAAAAACTATGCAAATTTTTTAAGCTCTTTCAATTTTTTTTATTTTAGTTGAAGATATTATCTGGTAATGGAAGTTT
The DNA here is from genome assembly GCF_009764475.1 of Pristis pectinata. Classification (NCBI taxonomy): domain Eukaryota; kingdom Metazoa; phylum Chordata; class Chondrichthyes; order Rhinopristiformes; family Pristidae; genus Pristis; species Pristis pectinata. The sequence goes on along the minus strand of NC_067406.1, from coordinate 49,332,199 downwards.
ATTGACAGTCATAGATTTGCAAAGCTTTTTGCGTAAATTATATATTTCCATAGCAAATCAGAATGAATTCTAGTTATGAAACTACTCGTGGAAACAGTTCCTTTTGCTCAACTGATATGCAATTGCCATCTTGTGATATAATCTTCATACTTACCAAATGTCTATGTTTAATTCAAATGTCTAAATCTGTTTTCCACATGTATGCAGCAACATCAGCAGGAGATCTGATATTCTTGCTGTTGTGCATATCTTTTAGCCTGGGCTTAATTTTGAGGTGTGCTGGTTTAATGGCAATTTGATAGAAAGAAACAAAGAACTTAACCTAGGAATTCTTTGTGCATGGAAACCATTGTTAATTGGATGGTGAACAAAGGGCCAATAAATGTTTATTTGAGCACCTCTGCTGCAAAACTCTATGGCAAACAATCTCCAGTGCAGTATAGAATCAGCCTCACAAGAACTCACTCAAACTCTTTCCTCCATTCACTTTGCCATTGTGAAGTGTCTGGGTAAAACAGGTAAATTGCAAGGTCAAGTTCTGGATTACTGAAGAGAGGATTCCTGGCTAGGAGAGGCTCAAAGTTTAGGGCAGGACCCTGAGATTCAGGCTGGGGCACCTGGCATGGGGAGGGCAGGGAGATGATACCATAAGCTATCAGGGGGATCAAGGTCAAAGTTGGGTGGAATGAGTCAAGAAGTTTTTCAGCTCTTTCAGGGTGGGGTGGGGTGGGGTGGGGTGGAATTCAGGTCATGGTTGGATTGAAGGGTCAGGGTTATGATGGGGTTGTGTCTGTGAGAGTCATGATCTGAATGTGGTGGTGTTGGGTACCTTGAGGGAATGCCACCCAAATGATAGGCTTTAGAGTGGGACCACCTAAACCCAGCTTGCAGTGCCAGACTTAATGGCCTGGAAACTGCTCAGGCAGATCACCTTGAAATTATGATAGGCAAGCTTCATGGGCTATGTAGGTCTATTTCTGCACAAGAGGCCTTTCCAGAAATGCACAAAGAAAAATATGGAAGTGGCATTCAGACGTCTTACATACTCTTGGATGCCATTGCACATGAGAAACAAATCTTATATAAAAACAGAACATGCTGGAAAAATTCAGCAGGTCAGGCTGAATTTGTGGATAGAGAAACAGTTTATGTTTCAGATTGAATGCCTTTCATCAAAACAAAAGAAGAGTTTTTCCAGAATTTTCTATTTTTATTTAACATTTCCAGCATCGACATCTTTTTGATTTTCAGGAACAAATCTTCCTCTGTTTGCACAACTGAAAATTAGAGACTTTGTGGACTGCAGGTAAGATCCTAGTTTGCACTTCGTGGAACATTTTCCAGTAACAATCTATCACATAGGGGGATCAATATAGTGACACACAATACAATTTCTTGATCCCTACCTCAGGAATGTTAGTGCTTCTGGAGCAACTTCCCATGCAACCATAGGACATGCAACACCTGCCATTTTACAAATTCCCTTCCCTCCATTCGGAGACTCAGCAGTCCTTCCAGGTAAAGCAGTGATTCACTTGTACTTCTTCCAATTTGATACACTTAATGTCTCCTCTACAATGGAGAAACCAAACGCAGATTGGCCGACCACTTTGCAGAGTATGTGTGTTCAGTCCACAAGCATCACCCTGAGCTCCCAGTTTAATTCTCCCTCCCATGCTGCCTGTGATCTCTCTGGCTTTGACCCCTGATACTGTTCTAATGAAGCCTAATGTAAACTCGAGAAACAACATCTCATCTAGGCACATTACAGCCCTTAGGAATCAACACTGAAATCAATCATTTCACTTTATCAGCCATTCCAGTTTTTATCAAAACCACCTAGTTTTGATGCAAGACCATCAACCTGTAAAACCAACACAGTTGGTGTTGCCTGAACTGCTGGTTATTTCCAGCATTATTTTTTATTTCATGTTTCCAGGCACTGCGGTGCTCTATATCTCACAGTTCCATTGTTTATCTATCTCCCTCCTCTGTTCTCATTCATCTCCCCCTATTTACATGTCCTCCTGACTGATTAGTTGTAATTAACAAGCCTTCACTAAACTCCATCGCCAGCATCAATACTACCTGCATCATTCAGTTTCTCTCTGTCTCCACCCTATCACAGACCTTTCCTTTGTTCTCTTCTCCCCTCCCCCTTCTTTGCAACTTAAAGCCTAAAACGTATTTGTTTTCTAACTTTTCTCAGTTTTGATGAAATTCTTAGCTCTATTTCACGTTCTACAGATGCTACCAGCCTTGCTGAGTGATTCCAGCATTTTTTGCCTTTTGATTTCACTAACTTTAAGTGAATTATGATTGGATGCATTAATTTTTTTCTACGTAGAAATGTTATCTAATTAACATGGCATTCTGTTTTTTTAATCTTTTGGTGACAGAGTGGAGATTGATGTGCAGATTTTATTTTTTCTAATTTGGTTAAAAGTCAATGCAAGTACTCACCATTTGCTGTCAAGGAACCTGTCCCATTGTGTCCTCTGAAGCAGCATTCTTCCTTTCGGAATTGTTTCTCAGATTCAAAGCGCTCTATAAAAAAAATATGAATTCATGTATTGCAATCTATTATGCACGTGGTAAAAATTTAAAGATAATGTTGTCATTCATTTGATGAAAGGCGTACTATTTTTGTTTGATAACTGACACTGCAACTCTTAATTTATTTGAGTAATGTTAATGTAAGTAGATTAGACATGAAAGCAGTATCCTACCTGCCCTCTCAGGTGAACGTAACAGATCCTGTGACACTATACAAAGAAAACTTGTTCTGCCAGTGTCCTTGCCAATATTTATCCTGCAACCAACACATAAAAGTAGGTTACAAAAGGCAAATGTTCTAGATGCTGGAAAGCTGAAACCAAAACAGAAATCATTGGAAATACTCAGCAGGTCAAACAATATCTGTGGATAGAGACATTTCACGTCACTGACCATTCATCAGAACCAGGAATAGTTAAAGATAATCAGTTTATAAGGTGGAGAGAAAGGGCAGATTGGAAGAGAGAACCAAGAGGTTGATCAGTCTCGGTTAAATGACAAGAAGGGTGATAGTGCAAGGTAACAAACACCTACCAGAGGTTAAATGCAGAATAATAATAGTCTGAATTTACCTGAGGAATCTGAAATGGGAATGCCGGAAATACTCATTGTCTGAAATTGTTAAATTCAATGTTGAGTCCTGGTCAGAAGGTGAGGTGTTATTCCTTGTGTTTTTGTTGAACAATATTAGAGGCCAATGGGGGAGTGGCTGTGTGATGAAAGATTAAAGTCACAAGTGACTGGAAGCTCAGAATAAAGCATGCAGACTCTCGCTCTCCACACCCACCATGCCCTCCGCCTCCCCCAGCCATCCTCACCAAGCACACTTTCTTTGTGATTTCATTGATGGAAATGCCAGGTCTCAAAGAATGAAGGATAAGATTTTGAGAGGACAGAGGAAGTAGATACTGCTTCACCTGGTGGGAGAATCCAGAACTAGTGTAAAGGCAAGGAATTGGATTTAGAGGGATATGGACAAAATGAGGGCAAATGGGACTAGATTAGTTGGGCATCTTGGTCAGCCTGAACCAGTTGGGCCAAAGGCCTGTTTCCGAATCAGAATCAGAATTATTATCACTGACACATGACATGAAATTTGTTGCTTTGCGGCAGCAGTACAGTGCAAAGACATTGAAAAATCTATAAATTACAAAATTAAATAAAAAGTGCAAAATATAAGAATAATGAAGTAGTATTCATGGGTTCATGGATCATTCAGAAATCTGATGGCGGAGAGGACGAAGCTGCTCCTGAATCATTGAGGTTGGGTCTTCAGGCTTCAGTACCTCCTCCCTGATAGTATTAAACAAGAAGAGGGCATGTCCCGTTTGGTGAGGGACTTTAATGATGGATGCCGCCTTCTTGAGGCAGTGCCTCTTGAAGATGTCCTCGATGGTGGGGAGGTTGTGCCCATGATGAAGCTGGCTATAATCCTCTGCAGCCTCTTGTGATCCTGTGCATCAGAGGCTCCTTACCAGGCTGTGATGCAGCCAGTCAGAATGCTCTCCACTGTACATCTATAGAAATTTGTCAGAGTCTTTGATGACATATGAAATCTCCTCAAACTCCTAATGAAGTAGAGCCACTGACATGCCTTCTTTGTGATTGCATCAATGTGTTGGGCCCAGGATAGATTCTCTGAGATGTTGATGCCCAGGAACTTGAAGTTCTTCACCCTTTCCACCGCTGACCCCTCAATGAATCCTGGTGTGTGTTCTCCCAACTTCCCCTTCCTGAAGTCTACAATCAGTTCCTTGGTCTTGCTGACGTTGAGGTTGTTGTTGCGACACCACTCAACCAGCTGATCTGTCTCAATCCTGTACGCTTCCTTGTCGCCATCTGAGATTCTATCAACAACAGTACAATCATCTTCAAATTTTCCGTGCTATATGACTCAATAATTCGATGAGTCAAATTCACCACTTAAGACTAAGATGAGGATAAATTTCTTTTCACAGAGGATTTTGACTCTTTGACATTGCTTATCCCAGAAAGCTGTGGATGCTGAGTCGTTAATTATATACAGGACTGAAATGGAGGGACCTTTGGGTCACATTTAAATCAAAGGTGCTGCCAGAAGGCAGAAAAGTGCAGTTGTGGCCACAGATCAGATGAGACATGGTTTCACTAAATGGAGGAGCAGGCCAAGGGTCTGTGTGGTCTAATACTGCCCCTTATGTTCTTAAGTAAGATCATTATGTTGATGGTACACACAGCTACTCCCAGAAGAACTCTGAAACAGAAAATGCAAATGCTAGAGCTAGGAATCGGAAATACAAATGTTTTGAAGGTGGACTTCACAGAAGAGCTAATTCTATTCATTCCACCAGTTATGCTGAAATTTGGCATTGTGTTATTTATATGTAGTATTTTTGCATGATCCTTCCCTCCACATGAAACGACTTCCCATGCATTTCTTTATGAAGATAACACACTTTAATTGTGCCAAAGGTGGTCCTACATTCAGTCCTCAGTCTGTGCCTAGTTTGCAGTTGCAAATTTCAATACCTCTGGATTAGGTACAAGGAAAATTAGATTCCTTGGAGTGTTTTCCGGGGAGCTGAAAGTACATGTGATGTCTGTAAAGGACAAGACTGGACTTGGCTCTGATGCCATCTACTGTTGAATCATCTGTTTGTGTTCTGACTTGGGCAGGATATGATGGATTAAATGGCTTTTATGGAAGAGTCTGATGGAAAAAGAGCAGATGCAAACTTGACAGAAAAAAAAAACCATATTGATTGTGTACGATATGATCATGGAACTCCTTCCACAGGTTCAAAACTGATGATGTGCCTTTAATGGAATCATAGAATTCTATGGGACGGAAAAATGCCAGATGCCTATTATGCCCACGCCAGCCAAAAAAAGGCTATTCAAATTAATTCTACTTCCCAGCTCTTGGACCACAGCCCTGTAAACTACAGCAGATCAGCACTTGTCCTTGTACAAATTATTCATCATTCTGTCACCTTTCAGCTTAGAGCTAAGCAAAATTCCAAGTTTCAATCAATGGAAAGTACACATTACAGATAAAATGATTAAGGAGGACAAGGAAGGTGTGAAAATCAGACATCATCGATCACTCTTGCACAATCTTAAAACCTGCTGTACTATATTAAGAATAGAGTTCTTGAAGCAGTTTGCCTGGCCACCTCTTGCCTAGTCCTACAGTCCATATATTTTGAGATTAAACTAATGAATGCTGAGATGGAACAAGCATAGGCATTACAGTTTAGTTAAAGAGAATTAATAATTAACAAGTTTAAAGGAGTGATTATTTATTTTTACAAAAAATGAATTCAATAGGGGTCATCCACCTGGATTTTTAGAAGATAGAAAGTGTGAAATAATAGTGTAATAGAATGAATGTTGGTTGGCAGATCAAAGGTGAAGGGTAATTGTTCTTCCGTGAATTAGAGAAAAATTGGAAGTGGTATCCTCCAGAGTTTAATGCTGGGCCCACTTTAACTCTTGATTATGTTACATGTTTTGGTCTTGGACGGGGACACAACACTATATAAAATAGCATCTGTGGAAAGAGAAAGTGTTCTGATGAAGGGCCCCAGACCTGAAATATTAGCTGTTTCTCTATTCACAGGTGCTGCCTCATCTGCTGAGTTCTTTCCAGCATTTTCTGTTTTTATTTTTCATTTCCATTATCTGGACTATCTTGTTTTGATTTTCACCATATAAAAGAGGAATGTAATGTGGAAAATGCACCACCTTGGTTTGAAGTGCTTTTTAAAACAAATTTTCTTATGCTCCTTTGAATATTATTTTCCAGAGACTTTATTTTCTACTTGGGCATTGAATATATGACATTTATTTTTCCTCTAAACGTTATCCTTTTTTGCTGAAGTTTTCAGTTTGTCAAGAAATCTGTTCTTGGAAATATGAGAAACTAATCCTCCAGTCCGAGTTGTAACAAGTTGCTGTTCTCAACATGATGCACGACCATCTCCTGCCTGCACAACAGCATCAGGCCCAATGGCAAATCATGGAATAAGTTTTGCGCATTTGTCCCCAAAAAGCCTGTGCTTGACAGCCCACCTACTTCTACCTGGATATAACACTGGAGGGGCCTCCACTTCACATCAGAAACTTTGCAGCCACATAGCCAGTTGGAAATGTTAAAAATACAATATCATCATTCTTCTTACCTAGAAGAATAGAGATAGTTCCAGTATAAGAACAAGCAACCATTCAAGGCATTGAGTTCAAGAGCCAGAAAATTATGTTCCAGCTTTATAAAACTCTGTTTAGGCCACATTTAGAGTATTGCCTTCAGTTCTGGTCACCTCATCGTAGGGAGGATGTGCAGGCTTTGGAGAGGGTGCAAAGGAGGTTTACCAGGATGCTGCCTGCTTTAGAGGACATGTACATGGTTCAGGGGAGAGGTTGGACAACCCGGGGCTGTTTTCTCTAGAGCAATGGAGGCTGAGGGGAGATATGATAGAAGTTTATAAAATTATGCAAGGCATAGATAGACTAGACAGCCAGTATCTTTTTCCCAGGATTGAAGTGTCTAGTACTAAAGGTCATGTATTTAAGGTGAGAGGGGGAAAGTACAAAGGAGATGTGCAAGGCAAGTTTTTTACACGGAGAGTGTGCTGCCAGGGGTGGTGGTAGAGGCAGATAGCAGTAGAGCGTTTAAGAGACTCTTAGATAGGCAAATGAATATGCAGAGAAGTTGGGGGGGGGGGTGGGGAAGAGGGATTAGATTAATTAGGAAGGGGGTGTCAATGTGTGGGGAAGAGGAGTTAGATTAATTAGAAGTCATTGGTTTAATTAGTTCGGCACAACATCATGGGCCAAGGGCCTATCCTCAGCTGTACTGTTTTATGTTCTCTTGTTGAAGATGGTGAAGTCATGTCTTACTAACTTGATTGAGTTTTTTGAGGAGGTGACGAAAGTGATTGTTGAAAGTAGAGTTGTGGATATTGACTACATGGATTTTACTAAGGCGTTTGACAAGGTCCCTCATGTTAGGCTCATCCAGAAGATTAAGATACATGGGATCAATGGTGACTTGGCCATTTGGATTCAGAATTGGCTTGGCCATTGAAGACAGAGGGCAGTGGCCGATAGGACTTATTTCTGGCTGGAGGTTCATGACTAGTGGTGTTCTACACGGACTCATACTGAGACTTCTGCTGTTTGTGATCTATATAAATGACCTGGATGAGTATGTGGATGGATGGATTAGAAATTTCGCAAACGATACAAAGATTGGTGGTGTTGTGGATAGTGTGAAAGACTGCCAAAGGATACAGTGGGATATAGATCAGCTGCAGATATGGGTGGACAAATGAAGTTTAATCTGGCCAAATGTGAGGAGTTGCACTTTGGGAGATCAAATGTAAAGTGTCAGTTTACTGCTAACAGCAAGACCCTTAACAGTGTTGATGTACAGGGGAACCTTGGGGTCCATCTCCACAGTTCCCTGAAAGTGGCTGCACAGGTTGATAGGGTGGTAAAGAAGGCGTATGGCATACTTGCCTTTATTAGTCGAGGCACTGAGTTCAAGAGTCAGTAAGTAATGTTGCAGCTTTATAAAACTCTGGTTAGGTCACATCTGGAGTATTGCATTCAGTTCTGGTCACCCCATTATAGAAAGGATGTGGAGGCTTTGGAGAGGGTGCAGAAGAGGTTTATCAGGATGCTGCCTGGATTAGAGGGCATGTGCTATAAGGAGAAGTTGGACAAACTCGGGTTGTTTTCTCTAGAATGGCAGAGGCTGAGGGGAGACCTGATAGAAGTTTATAAAATTATGTGAGGCATACATTGAGTAGAAAGCAAGTATCTTTTTCCCAGGGTCAAAATGACTAATACTAGAGGGCTCGCATATAAAGTGAGAGGGGGTAAATTCAAAGAAGATGTGTGGGGCAAGTTTTTTTTACACTGAGATTAGTGGGTGCCTGGAACGCGCTGCCAGGTGTGGTAATAGAGGTGTTTAAGAGTCTCTTAGATAGGCACATGAATGTGCAAAGAATGGAGAGATATGGCCCTTGTGTCGGCAGAAGGGATTAGTTTAGTTAGGCATTTAATTACTAGTTTAATTAGTTTGATACAACTTCATGGGCCAAAGGGCCAGTTCCTGTGCTGTATGTTCTATGGTTATTGACTGGCATTTTTAAGGCATGAATGTTATTTTCCATATCAGCCTATGCCTGCCACTCTGCAACCAAGGCAAACTCTCTAAGTTTCTCAATCTACTGCATGCTGTTTAACTGTTCCATCCAAAATTATTTAAAGGATTACCATTAGCCTGAAAGCCCAAAAGAATTGGATAAACAAAAGAGATAACAATGCAAATTAATTATAAACAGAGACAGTGATGTAGAACACTGACGGAGAAATTCTTCAGGTGATGCAACTCTCCTGCTATTGATAAATATAATTTTTTGCAATGAAATTCCATAACATTTTCTAGAGCACATAGCCTTATTTTCTTCAGCCCTGCCTGAATAAAAATCAATTATTTCTGCAGTGGAATGCAACCGTGAACATTTTTAGGTCAAATGGTACCATTCAGAAATTCATCCAGACCTGCTTGCAAGGCTAATGCATTTTCTGGATCAAATGTGAGTACAATGATCCTTGTACAGAACTGGCTTGGAATCTTTCCAGCAAATTTCAGATGTCACTGGTGTAAAGCACAACTGTTATTTGACAGTTGCAACCAGACCAAGGTTCCATAATGGACCATTCACACTGGAAATTCAGACTTCTGCAGAGCTTTCTGGAGGAAGACTCCTCAGCCTAAAAAACACTCTGATTTCTAGAGACCCATTGCACTCCACTGTCGTTTCAGCATTTGGAAAATATTTTCAATGACTGTTTCCATTGCAGTCCTACTGACTGTGCTTTTTGAGAAGGAAATGCAGGCATTCGTGTTCAAAGACTCCATCCCCATAGAGTACACAGGGATTCGCATTCCTAACACAGCCTCTCTGAGGAGCAATGTCTTCACAAGCTGTGGTTTTCCAAGGCGGGCATCATAGAGATACAGTATATGAAATTCTCTGAGTAGACCTCAAGCTATGCACCCATGGCAATGACTGCTCTACCATTGGATTCAAGGCCACCTTCATCTTCTTGGCCTCAGGATCATTGCAGTCAGCCACATCTAATCTATACCATAACTTTGCTCACTCTAGCCATAACTTGGCTCATTCTAGCAAAGGTAGGAGCAAGTGAATGGATATGTCAACTTTGCCAGCTCCCTCAGAGTTCAGGCAGTGAAAGGCTACATAGTCAGTGCCATATTTCCGGGAAGCTCACATTGACTCCCTCATTCTTAGGAATCCCACTTTGTCAAAAATATTTTAGGCACACCATTGACTTTTGGGCTAGATCTTGGGAGACAACTAGGGTGGGTGTTTGCAAGCATCAATGTGGGGGTGAGTATGTGGGATTTAAATGGGTCTATATCCATGTGTGTTTGAGTGTGTGTGGGGATGTACATGTGCTGAATACTAAGTAAATAGATCCCCATATTACAGATTAGTATAGTGAGCCCATATAGCAAAAATGGCAGCAACGAATCTCAAGCCTGTAGTATTCCTATTACTCTCTAACACTCTGTAATATAAAAATGCAGGGCCCTCTCCAGCTGATATCACTGTTGGAGTTCACTTTCTCAGTCCCAAGTCATTGCTACAGGAGTTTCTCAGGAGGGTGTCCTGTGCCCAACCATCTTCAGCTCCTTCATCAATGATCTTCCTTCTATTATAAGATCAGAAGTGAGGATGTTTGATGCAAATTGCATTGCGTTTGGTTCTTCTTGCAACTCCTTGGAAAATAAAACTGCCCTACAGCAAAACCACAACATTGGTCAGATATTCAGACAAGTGGCAAGTAATATTTGTAACATTTAAAAGACAACCAATGGAAATCTCCTGCAAAGTAAGGCCTAACCACTTCTTAGATCCAATAGCATTACCGCTGATGAATCCCCAATGGCCATGGGGGCATAATGAATGGTAGGAGTTGGGATGTGGGGGAGCACTATTGACCAGAAACAGAACGAGACCAGCCACATAAATACTATGACTACAAGATCAAGTTAAAGGCTGGGTGAGTAGCTCGTCTTCACTTTTCCCCAAAGTCTTTTTATTGTCTCTGAGGCAAGGAGGATGATGGAAGGCACTCCACTTGCTTTGATGAGGACAGGTCTACGACACACAAGAAGCTCAACATTAACTAGGACCAAGCAGCTTGCTTGACTGGCACCCCGTCCACCAAACCAAACACTCACTCCTTCTACTTCCTGAGCACCACGCGGTATCATCCACTGCACAAACCCGTCAAAGTTTCTTTGCCAGCAACCGCAAAATCCAAAACCTTTTCCAATTAGAAGGACAAAGCAGCAGCATCAGGAATAAAACCCACCTACAAGTTCCCTTCAGAGTCTGTTTTGGAAATGAATTGCCATTTTTGCTGGTCACTGCAGGAGTAACTTCAACATACATAGTGATTCAAGAAGGTGGCTCAACATCACCATCTCAAGAACAATTAGGCCTGGTCAATAACTGCTGTCCTTAGCAGTGATGCCCAGATTACATGTAGGGACATAAAAGAAAACACAAACTAAATCCAACTTTCTACTTAGTGTGATTTTATGATACATAACTTCCCTGTTTATCTTGCAAAGCTTTGCCTTATCCTGTAAAGCTTTCCCTGGGAGAAGAATATGTGCATGTCTACAATGCAAGCAAGTACTGTATGCCTTTTCACCTGCTCAGGAAATCAGGACAAGCCAATGGAATACCTAATTAAATGCATTGTTGAACTTGTCACAGCGCAGTAAAGTGGTTGACTTGTTTGGAGTGAGGAAATAAATTATGAGGCTGAAGACACTCTAATCAATGTCCCACTTCCAAACGAACCTAAATACCTCCTAAAAAGAATAAATAAACTGTCAAACTAGAGAACAAGCAAAAATGTTAGCAAACTTTAACACTGCGCTCCTTTAACTTCCTCTCGTGGCTGCACTTCAAATTTTCAAGAATAATAACAATGAAATAGTGCCAGTGGATTAAAAGGGCATGCCCCCAAGAAACCCCAACACATATAATTACTAGACTTGAGCCATGGATTAGTAGAAACCTTTCGTTCTCCAGTTCAGGCCTCATAGGAAATCCGGGACTAGCACAAATCCATCATTAGGACATAGCATAGTTTTGTTCTTCTCTACACCCTCCAAGCCAGTCAGTAATTATAAAGAATGCCTCTTTGGTTCTCTGCTGCAGCAGTGGGTTTACTGAGTAGTTGATATCCTGATAGTGAAAGGTCAATAACCTGTGATGCTTTATTTTTAAAACATTTCTTTATTAGGTTAACCCCTTTTACATGAGCTAAGTTTTATATAATGTCATCTGCATGACACTACAGTTGTAAAATACAGTCAACTGATATCAAATATAACAAAGATAAACTGTTAACATATATACACACTTATGCATTTTCATCACCATGAATGACTGACTGACCTATCCATATGCTGCTTTGAAGATGAACTCAGCTGTAATTTTCATTGGTACTTGTATGATTGTCAAGAACAGTGCTCAATGTGATAGTTCAACATTTATCAAATAACATTTTTTTATTAAATCAAATCACTAATGATCCTCATCATAAAAGTAATGGAATAGTTACAATTGTTAAGATTGCCACTCTTCCTTTAAGTTTCTGAAAGTACCTGGTCATACATCCATCAACAAGGCAAGTTGAATACTGAAAGGTTTCAAGAGCAGTAGACAGCAAGTCAGAGTAAGGGATAACTCTATTCATTGTATGAGTCAATGGTGAAGCAGGTTCCAGAGAGCATGATGATAGGGAGAAATGAACATATTCATTAGGAGAAGGAATAGGCCACTTGGCTCTTTGCGCCTGCTCTGCTATTCAATAAGGTCATAGCTGATCTGATTGTAACCTCAGCTCCACAATCCCTTCTAGTAATCTCTCATCCCCTTGCTTACCATGAACCTATCTGCCTCTGCATTAAAAATATTCAAAGACTCTTGTTCCACCGCAAGGAGAGTTCCAAAGAGCTACAACCCTCTGAGAGATTTAAATTTGCTTCATCTCAATCTTAAATTGGTGACCCCTTATTTTTTTTTTAAAAAGTCCTTTAGTTCTAGTTTCTCCCACAAGAGGTAACATTCTTTCCATATCCACCGTGGCAAGGCTCTTGTGGATCTTATATGTTTCAATTAAATCCCTTTACACTCTTCTAAACACTAGTAATTTGCCATTGGTTTTGGACACCCTTCCTTACAAAGGAGTGGTTTTAGAGATGAGTGAAGGGGTGGAGTGGGAGAGGAGAAGTGAGAACATGATTCAAGTCTCTAAGTGATAAAACATAGTGACAAAATGGATGGTTCTAAGAGGACCACAACAGAGATCCATAGATATAAGATTAAAGTAAAAGAATTAGGCCCAAGACCTAGAGGAAGCCTTTTTTTTAAACTAAGAATTAGAGAGGTTGTAGAATGTAGTACCAAGGTTAGATTTAAACAGAAGCAATGTGAGTACTTAAAACTACATTCAAAAGATGGTTGAAGAAAGCAGAATAAAAGAACATGAGAGAATTTAAGGTTCAAAATCAAAGTTGAGTTTATTTAATGCACAGGTACATGTTGGCACAGGTGCAATGAAAAACTTGCAGCAGCATCACAGGCACATTGCATCATATAAGCAGCATTCACAAGAAAAACATAAATTAAACACAATTTTTACAAGAAAGAATACAATTAGAACAAAAAAAAGATTCCATTTTAGATTAAAACCATTGCTCATGTGAAACATGAATGTCAATAAGGGTGGCATTGTGGTGCCTTCCTTATCTTCCAGAGATCCCAGAGCAATCCTGGCTTTGAGTGCTGCATGTGTGGAATTTGCATATCCTCCCTATGATTGTTGGGGTTGTTCCTGCATGCCAAAGGTTGGTAGGTTAATTGGCTACCATAAACTACCTCTGGTTAGGCAGTTAACAGGAGAATCAGGGGTGGGAAATGGGAGTTGATGAGGATGCAGAAGTAAAAAATTGACTTGATATAGATGATTGGTGTGGATGTGGTAGGCCAAATGGCCTGTTTCAATGCTGTTTAACTCTACAGACTGGTTGAGCGGAAAAGATTATTTTCCTGTTTTAAATTCAAAGTAGTTTCCCTCATTCAAACTAGAAGGCCCTATTACAATGATTGACATTGTGTGAACTGCAGGTACTTGCAGAAAATTAACTTTCAGCTGGTGAAGCAGCCTTTATTTCACTGATTATAACTCTTTATCTAATTCACAAGCATTTGTAAAGGTGTACCTAAAATGTCAGATGCCAAGGATGATTATTTCACATGTTACTTCAATAGATTGCCATGATCAATTATACTGTATCTCTGTGACTTTTGCAGGTTATTCACAAGCTTCAGTAGAAGTGAATGAGTTTTATGGAGGAAATGGCACTTCCAACTTTCATTTTTATCTTGTGCAGATCATCCTTGTGAAGAGCACCATCTAGTGGTACAGCCAGCAGATCCCTGTTAACAAACCTCAGCTAAAATCTACTATATAACTTTGTATATTTCTGATAATTCAACATAACTAAAATGACAATTGTTTAGGAAGTGATTTTTTTTTTTATTTTAAGCAACACTTGCCCAAACCAGCTCCCATCTTTAAAGGTTACTTTGTCTAAACTGTTTAGAGATTGCTAAGCAGAATTTCATAGAAGGAAATTTTATTTGTGCTGCCTTATTGACATGTATCCTTCACGTGAGCAGTGCTCTGAAATAAACCTGACAGTAGTATCATTGTAATTTCAAAATGACTGAGTACATTGTCTTACTTCTGCTTTTCCTTATGTCTTCATGGTCTAAATGCACTCTCCCCACCATCAGAAGATGGTACGTTGTTAATTTACCGGAGCAGTTTTCTAGCGACCTAGGATTTATAATCTGGACATTTTAAATCCCATCATGGGAGTTCAATTTCACCTAATTGAAAAAAAAAGCTTGTGCCAGTAATGGTGTCAATGAAAGGGATTGCCAGAAAATACAAAATGATTTACTAATGTCTTTCAGGGAAGGAAATCTATTATCCTTACCCATATGTGATTTCAAACCCACTGTAGAATCTTGGCCATTATCTTTCCTTCCTTTCTTAATGGAAAAAAGACCTTTGCACTGACATGGAGCAACTGTGAAGCATTGAGAATTCATCATTCTAATTGTTCTTGCAGGCGTAAAGTAGCTAGTTCCTCAATGCACTTAAAAATATTTTGTGTAAAGTGCTTTGAGAAAGGCACAATATAAAGTACTATATAAGTAAGTATCTCAGCAGAAACTTGACATAGTCTCCATTTGCACTCTTGTTGGGTGGCTAGTGGAAACCCATTTTTGTCTTTGCTCTGGTGTTTATGGTGTCTCTACAATAGAGAATGGTGGCAGGCCCATGGAATTTCAGATTCTATTTATTTATAAGGTGTTCTTCTCTGTTTGCCCTCCCATCCCTAACCACCATCAATAACATGATCATTTTAAAAGCAAAACAAAGTACTTCCAATGTTCAAACACATAACTGAACTATAATTAATTGTTCTAATATGTGAAGCTTATCCACCCTCTATGTGCCATTGAATAACCACAGAGAAAACTATACTTTAAAACAAATGGTCAGAGAGCGGTCAACTAGAGCACAATTTATTCTGAGTAGTATCTTGGTAGGTCCTTTTTTTTTGAGCCTTACTGATAATTCACAATATTGCATCTATACACGTGCACACTAAAGAGACCAAGAGTTAAAATTTCAACAGCACTTTGGTATTAGATTCTGCATTGACTTGACACTCAATAGCCCTCTGCATTTTTATGCTATTCATAGAATAGTTGTGACATCACAGGGTGCTGCTAAAGTAATAAACATCTCTCCTACACTTGCTACACCATTATCATTCAGCAAAAACGTTACTGATCACCCACATATTTAAATTACAGAGCAATCATTCCATCTATCTAATTGCTTATATCTGTACAAAAAATGTCTCCCGACATCACAACCACAAACAAAAACTGAGATGCACTCTAGAGATTCATTCCCCGGAATACTGTTTATGATAACAGAACCATAACACAACAAATTATGTTGTAAATCCAATTAAATATTTTCATTGTTTTTAATCATTATGAGTCTCTATCTAAATGAGGCCACATAATTTATCACAGTAGTTACAGTGGTATACTTACTAAGCTTTGTAATTTTTGTTAAACAAGTGAAATAATTGAAAATGAACAGCTTCTAAAACATTATAATCCTTCAGAAACTAAGATTTTGTCTCCACTACCAAAATGCCATCGTGACATAACATTGCAGAAAGATCTTTTGATTGCACACCCTCTGGTAGCTGATACTGCCTTGTAAAACTCCTTGAAATAAAACCATGTTCATCCATTCTTCGCCCATGCTGGGCCCTGATGAGAAGCCACCCTTCAAACACTTGAATGATGATATCTTCAGGACGGAATTGAACGACATCCAACATGATTTGAAATGATGGTGCAGCCTCCGTGGATTCCACTGACCTTGTTTTTACTTCGACAGAATGTTTATTCTCTCTCTCAATTCTTTTTGCTGGACCTGGCAGGGCAAATAACAAGTGATCCAGTTTGCATTCTGTGAGATCTCGTCCTGCCAACTTGTGGTGGTAGCGAATGGGAGTAGCAATCCAGTGTCTTACAATTCCTTCTTCCATTGTTCTAAATATTACAATTAGAAAACTCTTAATTTTAAACTTTTCTCTTTTTTAAAAAGACAAAGTGTGTCCTGGGCCAGCCTTTAATTAGACAGCTGCTTCTGTGCTCCAGCTTCTCATTTGAAGTAGTCAACCTTCCTTTTATAGAAAGGGTATTTTGGGCACTATCTCCAGACAGAATATTTCTGTGCTTGAGACTCAAATTTCCTTTTAATACTCTGGAAAGAATGTAGGCAATTCCAAACATTTGGCTCCTATGGTCACTGGATAAGTAACTAATCTACAAATAGGATTTGTCCTTCCTTAGCAAATAAATAGCTCGTGCTGCAAATAATTTGTTGGAGAAACTGCTCAGTGACTCTTTTAATCACTGCTACAGTGTTACTAATCTCCACCTATCAAAGTCTTGTGAATGCCATGCCTCTGCACACTTCATATCAACAGCATTTTGTTTAAAGAAAGGAACTGAAGTGACTCATTAGTTTCTCTAACCTTGAGAACCTGGAATTGGGCATCTCCCTGAAAGCATTTACAAATAAGCTACCAACCTACATTAGCTTCTCATTGGCCTCAGGATGTATCTATTAAGACCACATCCCACAGGAACTACATGAGCAGACTTCTTAAAATGATTGGCTAAGTTAAAAAGTATTAAAACATTAATTTATAGCTGTGACTATAGCTCTGATATTTATTGATGGGCTTGGGTGCAGTAGGGGAAGTGATGGTGTTGATATGTTTTTATTATGCCATGTTATTATTATGCTATGCACTACGTGAGTCTCATCTTCATGGTATCACCAGCATGTATTTCTGGAAGTAGTTTATAATAAATAAATAGTTATAATAAAACTCTTGACGCTCCTTCATGCCTATTGATGCACGTCTTCCTTGAGGTTGTGATTGGGTATTGGCATTGGGAAGTAGTGCACTGCACCTATGACCCATTGATACCTCTGCAGGTCTCGTTCCAACACCTGGTGCATCGCATCAATCTAACCAAGTAAAAAATTTAAATTTACTGAAGTCAATTTTTATGAAAAGCCTCTTAATATTTTTGATAGCATTCTCAGCCTTGCCATTTGACTG
Source organism: Pristis pectinata (assembly GCF_009764475.1). NCBI lineage: Eukaryota > Metazoa > Chordata > Chondrichthyes > Rhinopristiformes > Pristidae > Pristis > Pristis pectinata. The sequence goes on along the minus strand of NC_067406.1, from coordinate 49,314,801 downwards.
CAGAAATAAAAGTGATGATGTAATGTGTTGACATCTCCATATTCTAATAAACACTGCAAATTCTATTCTGCAAGTTGTGGTTCATTATCAGCAATTAGGATATCTGGTATTCCGAGTCGAGCAAACATCTGAAGTAACTTCAAACATTTTGGCTAGTGTTTTGAAAGAAGTCTAACTACTTCAATAAAATTATTTTTCTCCTTATTCTTCTTAGGCAACTTTTTGTGATTGAGGATGACTTGTTTCTGTATCAGTTCTGTGCATTCTGAGGTGACTGATGCAAGACCATCAAAGGCAGGCGACCAGGAGATGGTATGTAAAATAGTTTGAGAGATGGTGCTCTCCTCCCATTGTTTTTGCTAAGCCCTTGTGTGCTCCTGATGCATGGACTCTAAGTTCTCACTGCCATCTCGTATGATCCATCTCCATTTTGAACAGTCATGGTTCAGGGATTCCCACACATTGCTGAGGACATTACGCTTTTTGCGACGAGGCCTTGAGAATGTCAATGACTCTTTCCTTCTGTCCACCTAGTAATTTCTTGTTGTGTCAGAGCTAGGAATAAAGTGTCTATTTTGGGAATCTGGTGTTGGGCATACAAATTATAAGGCCTGCCCATCGGAGACAACTAAGTGTAACTGGCGCCTCAGTGCTGGGCTGGGAGAGAATGCTGGTATTGGTTCACTTATTCTGCTCGTGTGTTTGGAGAATTTTGCAGGGACAACAGTAGATAGTCCACGTCTCAGAAGCATCTAGGAGAGCAAGGATCATGTAAATCATGAGCCAGCACAGACTTCATCTGTGTAAGGAAGAGAGTACTTGAAGATTAAGATGTCAACCTGGGCACAAAGAAAATTACTATGATGATCTCAAGGAACAAGCAGGGTATGGCCTTGACACAGCTTAGCACCAACCTTTGCCCCTATCTTTGCCCCTGGCTGAGCTATAAAATTCTTTTGAAGTAAAGGTTCCTTCCTTGGTGAACTTCAACATGCCAAAGCAATTGCACACTTTCAGATGTTTTGCTTAAACTCAGATGTTATCTTCAGCCACAGGGAAAATATCTCATGAATTCAACCCTCCATATCACAGTGTTGAATGAGGGACTGATATGAGCTCTATATGCAACACAGCTGTTACCACCTTGTTGTCTTTTGAATATTAGATTTCCTAATACAGTCAATTCATCCCAAGAAATGAAAAGGAAGGCTGGAGGCACTCTGGCCTTTTACCTAACCCCATGAATGACAACTCGCAGTTGCTTCTGAGCCAAATTATCCGCAGTCACATGAATTAAACTGTTCTATGTGCTTCTTCAACTGAAATTGTTTTACAGTGATCAGTTTCTGCCAGGTCACATGCAAAATTACAGGCAGTAACCTCTAGCAGGTATGCTCTGCTCAATCTGTCTGTCAATACTATCGTTTCCTGTTTTTTTTAAATACAGTATGAACATTGACTTTTCCAATTTCAGGTAACCCACATCCCGTGTTCCTTTCCCACTCCTACCAGTCCACCTAGGTTCTCTCTCCCTTTGTTCACCTTTCCCATTTTCATCTGCCCATCATCCATACACATATCCACCTGGGATATCCATCTTCTCTCTGCATTCTCAGTCCTCATGCAGGGTCTTTAAAACTAAACTGTCCAATAAAACTAAATTCTTGCCGAAAAAGTCTCATTTTATCTTTATTTAGCATTGCTCTATGCTTACAGCAAGTATTTATCATGGAATAGAATTGGTTTTCTCTAAAATCCACAGCCACAAAATGATTATTAATAATTTCTATTTCCTTAAATCCTTCCTCAAACTCTTGAAATTTCCTTTGGAAAAACTTCTGGCACAGGGCTGCCCTTTAATGGCATATAGTTTCCATATGCATTCTGGGAAGCACCATTGCAAGCTGCCAAATACAGTGATTGTTCACCTGACCATTTTATGAACAGCTAGAGTTGTAAAAACTTTAGCACCATGCAAGCATGTAACTATGCCTTCTATCACTGCAGTGGAAAATGCTTTCCTCTAATAGCTTTATTCGAGTCTTTATGATCTAAAGTGGCGATTGATTCTTTATGGATATTGTTACCATTGAATGGATCTAAACAGTTGGTACTGTCACTGGAACAAGAATAGTTTGTCTGACCAGACCATTTCATATTTCTTTCAGCTTACCCTTTAGAAGTACTGGCACTCCACGAAGTAAAATTGTACCAGATCTACTGTTTCATCAAGTTTGATTCTGTACTATCATTTAGGTTATCCATTTCCATGACAAAACACTTGAAGATATTGAAGGCTTTATTTTATCCAAATCAAATGCATTGACTGCTTTCCACCATAAACTATAATTGAAAAGCAGAAAATTGCAGATGCTGAAAATCTGAAATAAAAGCTGAAAATGCAAGAAAAATTCACCAGGTCAGGCAGTCCCTATGCTCAAAAAGACAGAATGAATTTGCTCATACTGTATACCTTACATTTTTACCTTTCACAGTTCTAATACTTCTGTGTCCTTGGAGTTTCTTGCAGATTTTTGCTTGTCACTCCTAGAGATTTTCTTGGCTCAACATACTGCACTCACATTCTATCCTATGCGCTCACTAATTAGAGTTGAACCTGCATGCTCACTGTCACCTCATCTGTTGTTTGCTTTAAATCTCAAAGCAATCTTTCTCACACCCTTGAGTCTCCAACTCCAAACACAATCCTGTCTCTGGGTCTTTCTTCCCAGGATAACACATTAAACTCACAACCTCTAGCTAGTTTTCACAGTACTGTTCTGTATTGATCACAAGACTCACCAGAATTCTCCTGTTAAATTCATACCCCTTAAAGGGAATGTTTAACCATGGTTGGAAGCATTGATAACATTTTCTCAACACCAATACTTACTTTGATTGTAAGTATCCCCCTTTTCCCCAGTCAGTTTAGCTGGAGTAAGTTTCACATGCTTCTATCCACATCATAGTAAGAAGTGTTGCTGCTTGTCTTCTGTTCCAGCTCCATCACTCCAGCATAATTCTATCGATACTTCCGACACTTGAGAGCAAAATAAAATAATGAAAATGTGGACAGAATTTTATGCAGAAATAAAGCTGGAACACGACGACTCATGGAAGTCTGATTTAACGCATTGCAGCTTTACTGCAACATTGCCATCATGTACTTTGAGAGCAATGTGGTGGTGGGAGGGCACCTCCTGAAGCCATCGCACAATGTAACATTTTGGAGCAACTTTCAAAGAACACAACCAGCCTAAGAAAATGCCTTAAAACAAGTCCTTTAAACAGTCAAGTTCACTTGCATGCATGGCTTTCTCTTTCATTATAAGCATAGTCAAGTTTGGTACAAAAAGAGAAGTTGACTTTTATTTAAAGCAAAGTAAAGGAACTGCATTAAATTAGCAAGATGTGCATTTCTGCAGACTTTTCTATTTTGCTGCTATACACACTGAGGCACAACGAAGAATCCTCTGGAACAATATAAAGAAACAAATCTACTCAAGTCATCTCACTCACTGACCAGTGCAACATATTTATTTTGCATGATCAAGAGATCTATTTTTACAAAGCCCATAGCTATTCGTCTGTCCCTCTCCATGTTCCCCAACACACTTTTCCAGTTAATGCCATCTCCCCCAACCCTACTGTTGAAGTCTCTCAGCAGGATGACGTTGTCACCCGCAGGTGATGATCTAAGGCTGGACCCCAGGTCAGCGTGAAACTACTCCTTGCTTTCCTCAGTGCTGCATGATATAGGCGCAGATGACAGTGACATATCGTGAGGAATCTGGTAGGGGGGACTTAGACCATAAGACAAAGGAGCAGAAGTCAGCCATTTGGCCCATTGAGTCTGCTCCGCCATTCTATCATGAGCTGATCCATTCTCCCATTTAGCCCCACTCCCCCGCCTTCTCACCATAACCTTTGATGCCCTGGCTACTCAGATACCTATCAATCTCTGCCTTAAATACACCCAATGACTTTGCCTCCACAGCTGCTCGCGACTTGGTCTTTTGTGAATTGTTCATTCAAGAGAGAGGCTCTGATTGCAGATCAAGCTCCGTGGATTCTGTCTTTATCTCTGCTTCACCATCTAGAAGGAAATGTAGCCACCATCTGGCTCATCGATGTAACTTTCTCCAACCAGTCCACTTTCATCTAGCACCTCAATATTAATATTTTAGTAGGTGGTTCTCTTCTGAAGTGCAATTCTCTTCTCAGGCTTTCATGCTCCATCCCTGTCCATAAGGATGTGGAAATCCCATGCACCAAGCATGAGATTTTTTTTCATGTTATTTCTGACTGCTGCAGCAGTCTGGCTGGGTGTTTGGTTTGGGATGGGCAACATATAGAAAACCTTTCCTACTACATTATTTTAAGTAGTGCTGCTCAGTCAGCTGAGCCATTGCCAAACATCTCAGACGAGCACTGGTTCCAAGACCACCTTTGTGCATGATTGTGACCAGACAGCTAGTGGTCTTCTCCACCTGTTTACTACCATGCCCTCATCACCTCAAGGATTGGGTGGTGAGCTGTAACTAAAATGAAACCTGCCAAAGAAATATGCAAGGATATTTTGAGTGAGGAGGCCTTTACACAGGGACAGTTCCACTCTCTTGGCTGCAAAAGCCTGTTTCCAATGCTCTAATAATTATTAGCACTGGAGACTTCCTTAGCTGCAGTAGGCTGAGCGGACTGAGACATCTTCAGCATCCTGGGTAATCTGCAATCCACATCCCATCGCTGAATCGCTGACTTGGCTATGGGATCAAGTCGATTTCCTCTACCCAGTCATCCAGAACAGCCTTCACATGGTATAGAAAGGCAGATTCTTTACCTAACTGAGGGTTGGCGACCCATTGGCGAAATACCTGGCCATTTCCTTTATCTAAGCCATTGAATGATGTTGTAAAATTCTGAGGGTTCACAAGAGTTTCCTGAGAGACACCATTAGCAACATTCTACTAATGAGGAGGAGTGTAGAAGGCAATGCCGGGAACATCAAGAAGCATACCTGAAAATGATGTCAGCCTGGTGAGGATGCAACCTAGTCATGAATGGTATGGGCAATTAAACAGCTAAGGCAAGGAGAAAGAGGCTCCAAGATCATCCTCATCCTCAACAATGGTGGGCCCCAGCACGTGAGTATAAGTCTGAAGCATTCATAACCATGCTCAGTTAGAAGTGCCATATCGATGATCCATCTTAGTGTCCCCCTAAGGGCCTCAGAAGTCACTCTTCAGCCAAGGCAATTCATTCCACATGACATCAAGAAATGGCTAAGTGCAATGAATACATCAAAGACCATAGGACCAGACTACATCCCTGTTGTAGAACTTAAGACTTGTGCTCCAGAACTAGCTGTGCCTCTAGCCAGTGCAAAATACCTAGGCAACGTTTCACATTTATGCCGGTGTTCCTTTACAGTTATACCACTAGCATAAATATGGAACATTGCCCTGTCCCTATGTGCAGTTCATGATAAGCAGGACAAATCCAACCTCATTCATTACCACTCAATCAGTCTACACTCAATCATAAGCAAAGTGACAGAAGCTGTCAATATCACGGTACGGTACAGTACGGTAACGTAGCGGTTAGGGGCGGCATGGTAGCGTAGCGGTCAGTGCGATGCTACTACAGCGCCAGCGATCGGGTTTCGATTCCCGTCACTGTCTGTAAGGAGTTTGTACGTTCTCCCGTGTCTGCTTGGGTTTCCTCTGGGTGGTCCGGTTTCCTCCCACATTCTAAAGATGTACGGGTAGGTTAATATAGGTTTAAAATGGGCGGCGTGGACTCGTTGGGCCGGAAGGGCCTGTAACCACACTGTAAATAAAATATTAAAAAAATTTTAAAAATCAGTGCTGTCACGTGACACTTACTTAGCCACTGCTTGCTCTGCTTGAATTTACCAGTACTCACCAGTTCCAGACTTTATCACAGTCTGGGTTCAAACATAGACCAAAGAGCTGAATTCGAGAAGTGAGGTGAGATTGCCTGGATACCAAGGCAGAAATTGACCGAGTATGGTATCAAGGAGCTTTGGCATCAAGGAGAAAACATTCCAATGGTTGGTATCATATCTTGCACAAATCAAAATGATTGTGAATGATAGACATCAATCATTCCTAGCACCAGGACATCACTGCAGGAGCTCCTCAGGGCAGTGTCCAAGGCCTAACCATCGCCAGCCACTTCATCAATGATCTTCCTTCCATCATAAGGTTGGAAGTTGGGATGGTCACTGATGAATGCACAATATTCAGTTCCATTCACAATTCCTCAGTAAATGAGACAGCCCATGCCTGCAGGCAATACAGCAAAACCTAGATGACATTTAAACATTGGCTGATAAGAGATGGGTAGCATTTGTGACACAAAAGTACCAGGCATTGATCATCTCCAACAAGAGAGAGTCCAGCCACCTACATATGGCTCTCAATGGTACTATTATCACCAAAAACTCACCATTAAAATCCTAGAGGTCACCATTGCTACAAGAGTACTTCAGAGACTGTGGTAAGTGATTCACCTCCAGACACCCCAAGGCCTTTCCACCATGGAATAATCTCTACTTGCCTGGATGAATACAGTTTCAATAACTTTCAAGAAGCTTGACACCATCCAGGACAAAGGAGCTTTACTGGTACCTCATCCACCATTGGTACACAGTGGCTACAGAGTGCACCAAATACAAAATGTACTGCAGTTATTCACCCAGGCTACTCCAACAAAACTTGGGAAGACCACCAGGTGCATGGGAACACCACCACCGACAGGCTCCCCTCCAAGTTGCACACTGTCCTGAATTGGAAACATATCATCATTCCTTTATTGTCACTGTGTCTAAATCCTGGAGCTTCCTTTCCAAAAGCATTGTGGGGTAAACTTCACCAAAAGCACTGCAGTGCTTCAAGAATCTGTCTCACTACCACCTTCTCAAAGGCAACTGGGGATGGGCAATAAATGCTACTTAATGCCCAAATCCTGAAAATTCAATGAATTAAATAGAGTACAACCCATTATCCCTATACACTTCATCTTACCTCCTAACCAATAGGTCAATAGGTTGCCTCCAATTTCTTGAGCTTCCATTTTTACTGATAATTGCTTATGTGGAACATTACTGAATGTTTTCAGGAATTTTCACAAGATCACAAGACAAGGGAGCAGAAGCAAGCCATTCGGCCCATCGAGTCTGCTCCAAGGAAAAGGGAAAAAGAAATGGGGAATGGGGAGAAAAAAAAACTATTCTAATCCCAATTTCCAGCCTTATCCCCATATCTAAATAGTCAGGGTGTCAAGGGATATCTATCTATTTCTTCCTTGAACGCCCCCACTGATCTGGCCTCCACTGCTGTACGTGGCAAGGAGTTCCACAAATTCACCACCCTCTGGCTAAAGAAATTTCTTCTCATCTTTGTTTTGAAACTGTACCCTTTAATTCTAAGATTGTGCCCTCTGGTTCTGGACTCACCCACCAAGGAAAACAGCCTAGCCACACCTACTCTGTCCTTTCCTATCAACATTTTAAATGTCGCTATGAGGTCCCCTCTCATTCTTCTGTACTCCAGTGAGTACAGTCCAAGAGCCAACAAACGCTCATCATACATAAGCCCTTTCATTTGAGACATTTCCATGACTGACGTGTTAATAGCCTCCTCAAAAATAAAGTCAACTCAATTATTTAGGCATAACTTAACCTTTACAAAGTAAATAAATCTGAAATAAGAAGCTAGGATCAGTGAAACTGCCAGGTTGTCATAAAAACAAATTGTGTTCACTAACATCCTACATCAGGAAATTTATCATCTTTACATGCTTCAAGCCCAGACTCAAAGCATTGTGGATAACTCTTAGCTGTCTCCTGAAATACTCTAGCAAGACATACAAACATATGAGCATAAGAATTAGCAACAAGAGTAGTCCATTCAGACCCTCAAGCCTGCTCCACCATTCAATAAGATTTGGAGTGTTCTGACTGTAACTCAACCCCACGTTCCGGTTTACCCATGGTAACCTTCTGTACCGTTTGTTTATCAAGAACCTACCTAACTCTTATTTGAAGAGTCAATAATGCTTAGCTGAAGGCAGTCAGGGATGGTGTCAACTTCTGTTTCTTGAAAATACTGGGCTGATTCATGCTGACCTTCAAGCTGTAACCACCAGCCATATTCCATACCTGCACGTTGCAATATGCAGGTCGGGAAGAGGTTGGGATTAGATAGGTGTGTGGAGACCAAGGGCAAGGCAAAAACATCCTAATCTGAGGAGCTGAGTGCTCTTCACATCTGCCTCTCAGCTTTACAGCACAGATGGCTGGGATAGATTGAAAAAGAGTTTTCTTAAATGTCACTTAATGTTCTCACTTAAATGACAATAAAATTCTTTAAATCACCTTTCAATTTTTAGTGTTTTTTAAATTAACTAACTTCTTTTGAACTGTTTTCTGACATTTAAAAAGTCAAAGGCCTTTTGACAGCAGTGAGTTCTTGAAAGGCCATCATGGGAGTCTGGGGACAAGGCCTCTGGATAATCTGGCTGAGGTCGATTTGCCACTTGTGATCCTGTCTCCCATCTCCGACTTCTGCTTCCTCTTCAAAGCCTTTGAACGTGCTGCAGTCTTCCATATCCAAGCCCACTTGTCTCTTTTCAATCTTCTGACATTCAGAGTGGATGAACAGAAATTTCCTCCAACTTAACACTAGGAACATCAAAGCCATTATCTTTGGCTCCTAACCAGAGTTCTGTTCCTCAGTGAAATCATTCCTCTCGAGATTTGATGATTCCAATGCACTCCTGGCCAGTCTTCCACCCTTCCCTTTCCATAAACCGGATCTCATCCAAAGCTCCTCTGTGTATGTGCTGTCTACCACCCAGTCCCATTCACTCATGAGCCCTGTGTTTACCAACCTGCATTTGTTTCTGATTGGCAATACCTCGGTCTTTAAATTATCATCTTTTCAGAAACCTTCTTGCCCTCACCCCTCCTCATAGCCCTAACATTCTTCAACCCTTCAATCCTCACGATATCTGAACTCTTCTAATTCTGGCCCCTTGATCATCCCTGCATTTAATTGGACTGCTACTGCTATGTCTTCAGCTGCCAAGGTTTGAAGCTCTGGAATTCCCTCTCAAAATCTCCATGCTTTCTTTTCTCCAGTAAGACCCTGCTTAAATCATACTTTATTGATTAAGCATTTCCGTATATGTCCTAATGTCTCCTTGTGTGACTTAGCTCAGTGTCAAATATTGTCTCCTGTGAAAAGTCTTGGTACATTTTTATTGCGTTAAAGTGCCAGGTTTTGATTTGATAACGGCAACATCAATTCTGCCTGTAAGTGGCACTGTGCTTGAGCAGTGCAACCTTATATGGCCACTTAGCATTAGAACAAAAAGTAGCTGCTCTACCCATATCCTGTATTATCACTCTTACTTGGTTTCTACTGGGTCCTCAACACCCACATATACCCCTTCCCAAGTGCACAAGTTTTCTGGCCCTTTTCCCCCTTCTCCCATCCCTATAACATCTATATACAGCTCTGGTCCTTCCAAGAGAGTGTGATGGGTTAGTAGCTCCCTTCTTTGCCAAAGCAGTTTGTTGCCTCCTTAACCATCTGGGAACTTTTCAGAATTGCCCCAATCACGGAGTTTTATAAAAATTACCTGATTTCCCTTGCCTGGGTATGAATTTGTTGCGAGTAGAAAATATCCCAGAAACCCAGTACTTTTAAACAGGAATGTACCAGCCCTCTAGCTCATCATTGAGAACTCCAAGCCTACTAATATGAAGCAAGATGCATTATCGCATGTGCTACTCCTGACTGCTTTCATCTCCTCTCTGCTGTAATCCGTAGTGGCTCACCACCACCTTCTCATGGGCAATCAGGCATGGGCATTAAATGCTGGCCTTGCCACTGATGCACACATCCCATAAATAAATACTAAAAAACACTTTACTTTGTTTTGGCAAGTACTTGAACAAGTGTTGGCAAGATATTAGCAAATGGGCAGCACAGTGACAGGGCAGGTACCACTGCTGCCTCACAGCAAGCCAGGTTTGGTTCTGACATCCAGCGCTGTCTGTCTGGAGTTTACATGTTCTCCATGTGACTGCATAGGTTAACCCCCCGGTATTCCGCTTTCATCCCATATCTAGAAGATGTGTTGGTTGGTAGGTTAATTGACTCCTGTGAGCTACTCCTGGTGTGGGTGTTAAGTGAATCAGAGTGGAGTTGATGGGAAATGCAACAGAGAATAGGTTGAAGGAGAAAGAGAGGGGGGATGGGATTACTCTGAGAACTGGCATGAACTCAATGGACCAAATGGCCTACTTGTGTCATCTGAAAACATCTGTATTTTACTGGTGTGGTGATGGAGGTAACTGTAACACAAAAGGCATCAAGAGGAAAGATGAAAGAGCAGGAACATGCTATTGAGATAGAGGTTCAGTCGTGATAGTATTGAATAGCGGAAGAGGCTCAGAGCTGAATGGCCTACTCTTGATCCTATCTTCTATGTTTCTATGTAATTATATTATCCTCTTTACCAGTCATGCTCTGGATATTCCTTTGAAAGGCATTGACCTAATAGCTAGAAAATAATTTTCATATTGAATGAAGTGACAGTTCAACAAATAGTATTCCTTTCACTTAATTAGAAATGTCACAGAAGTTATAAGAGACAGCATATCTTTATGTTCAATTTTATTTTTCTTTACCAAGGATGCCTTTCATGGCAGAAGCAAAATACCTGCAGAAATACAGAGAGAAATGTTAGAAATACTAAGGTGATACAGCTTAAGTAGAGAGAGAAACCATGTTAATATTTAAGGTTAATACACTTCTAGTGAAATGTTTTACTCTCTCCATAAATGCTGCCTGATCTGCTAGGTATTTGGAATGTTTCTTTTTATATTTCTTTCTATGTGAGCATTGATGTATGGAAGTGCTTGAAAATGTGTTTCAATTAGAAGATAATTTTATCATAGTTCCAACTATTTTGTCCCCTTCAGATAATAGCTGGATTCATATGCAGAAAATGAGCAGCAGTTTCAGAGCCAATAATCAAAACTTAAAACTTAATTATAGCAGACATCAGAGCTTTCAATTCTTGAAAGGAATGAGATAGAAATGTGTTCTTCAGTTATTATGGGGTAAATCAGGCTATTCCTTCTAAATTGTCTTTTCTTAGAAAACCAATCGGTAGGTCCCTGTGCAAAGCAGGCATTTTCCACAAAAGTAGTTGGCAATGATAAAACTAGAAGCCAGTGCATGAGGTATTTGAAAAGTTCTTCACCAGCACAACCACCAAAGTATAGGAATGATATGTTCACAGCAGTGACTGTGTAGCCAAAATCAACTTTTGTGAAACAGTGCAAAATAAGGAAATAAACATAAATACTTTGGACCATGAACTAGTTTGTCCTTGTGCAATTGTAATTTAAACAATAACTTAACAGCAAACTATCGATTCTGGAGTTCTGAAAGTAAAATAACAAGTGCTGCATTTACTCAGCAGGTAAACAGTGATGCCTCCAGTGACTGATAAGAGTTTTCAGTTTTTATTACCTCTGACGGCATTACTTCATTAACTCAGTTTGTAAAAAGTGTATCAAAACCCAATCAAATTATTTTCTCAGACTATGAGATACTGATTTTGTCACACCGTCACTTATTGCTTTGACTAAGTATTATAAATCTGATTTTTTAAATATGTATTTTCCACAATTTTAATTATCAATTTCCCCTTCACATTTTCACACATTTATTAGTCAACCAGAAAGCAAAAGTAGTTAACCATTAATATTCAGGGTGCAAGCGTAACAAGTGAAACAACCCGAAGAGTCCTCATACTCAGGATAGTTCAAGCAATCTGTACATGGAAATGGTCTAACAACAGTGAAAAGCATAAAAATACTCTACATCAAATGAAACAAGCAAGAAACTGAATTTACTCTTTATTTATTCTTTTGTGGAATGTAGTTGTTGATGGCAAGGTTGGCATTTATTACTATCCCAAGTTGTTCCTCGAACTGAATATTTTGCTAAGCTATTTCAGAGGACAGAGAAGGGCCATCTTAACTGGTATGTCGGGAGTCACATATAGGCCAGGCAGATTTCTTTTCTTGAAGGATATTAGTGAAGCAGATTGACTTTTAGAACATCATAGTAGTTTCATCTGAGCTTTTTAATTCCAGATTTTTGTAATAATTTGAAAATAAATTCTCCACCTTTCATGGTGGTGTTTCAATAGCACAGCACTTTAACTTCCATTCCACCATACCATGCCACCTTTAGTGTAGAGAACATTGGAATTCAGGGATGCAGGTGAACAAATTGTTTTAAAGCACATCATTACAGGATGCCACGCCAAATAAACAAAGCATGGGGATTTTTGTTTTTCTGTTGTTGCACAGCATCCAAAAGCAAAGATGTTAAATGTAAAAGAACTCATTTCAGAACAGTGCACAGTAATGGTCTCTGTATTATAAGAAATTCAGGGAAGAACTGGCAGGCACAGTAGTGTAGTGGTTAGTGTAATGCTATTACAGTGCCAGCGACCCGGGTTCAATTCTGGCCACCGTCTGTAAGGAGTTTGTATCTTCTCCCCGCGTCTGCGTGGGTTTCTTCTGGGTGCTCCGGTTTCTTCCCATGTTCCAAAGACGTACAGGTTAGGAAGTTGTGGGCATGCTACGTTGGCGCTGGAAGCCTGGCGACAGTTGTGGGCTGTCCCCAGAACACTCTATGCAAAAGATGCATTTCGACGTACATGTGACTAATAAAGATATCTTAAGATGAAAAAGAGATTTATAAGGAAGGTACATAGCAGAGATTACAGCAATTAGAAAAGATTAGACTGGGTGAGGCTCTTTTCTTTAGATGAGAGGCTTAGATGCCATCTAATAGAAGTCTTTAAAATTATGAATGGATTGGACAGAGTTGACATGGAAACAAGGTGGAGAATTCAAAACCCAAGGCCTGTAAATTTGTTACTTTCAAATAAATCCAAGGGAACACCTCCTCCTTGCTGACAATCAACACAGGTGCACGTCAAGGATGCGTGCTTAGCCCACTGCTCTACTCTCTCTACATTCATGACTGTGTGGCTAAGCAAAGCTCAAACACCATCTATAAATTCACTGATAACATCACTGTTGTTGGTAGAATCTCAGATGGCAATGAGGAGGTTTACAGGAGTGAGATAGATCTGCTGGTTGAGTGGTGTCGCAAAAACAACCTCACACTCAACATCAGCAAGACCAAGGAACTGATTGTGGACTTCAGGAAGGGGAAGTCGGGAGAACACATACCAGTCTTCATTGAGGGGGTCAGCAATGGATAGGGTGAGCAGGTTCAAGTTTCTGGGTGTCAACAGCTTGGACTATCTATCCTGGGCCAAACACATTGATGCAATCATGAAGGTGATGCACCAGCAGCTCTACTTGGTTAGGAGTTTGAGGAGATTCGGTATGTCACCAAAGACTCTTGCAAATTTCCATAGATGTACGGAGGAGAGCATTCTGACTGGTTGCATCACAGCCTGGTATGGAGGCTCTAATGCACAGGATCATAAAAGGCTGCAGACGGTTGTAAACTCAGCCAGCTCCATCATGGGCACAATCCTCCCCACCATCGAGGACACCTTCAAGAGACAGTGCCTCAATAAGGCAGCATCCATCACTAAGGACCCTCACCATCTGGGACATGCTCTCTTCTCGTTACGACCATCAGGGAGAACGTACGAATAAGAGGTAAGATATCTTTATTAATCACATGTACATTGAAACACACAGTGAAGTGCATCTTTTGTGTAGAGTGTTCTGGGCGGCAGCCCGCAAGTGTTGCCACACTTCCAGCGCCAACATAGCATGCCCACAACTTCCTAACCCGTACGTCTTTGGAATGTGGGAGGAAACCGGAGCACTTGGAGGAAACCCACGCAGACATGGGGAGAACTTACAAACTGAACCCGGGTCGCTGGCGCTGTAATAGCATTATGCTAACCACTACACTACCATGTGAATCGTGAGCCTGAAGCCCCACACTCCACAATTTAAGAACAGCTTCTTCCCCTCCACCATCAGATTTCTGAATGGTCCATGAACCTATGCACACTACCTCATTATTCCTTTTTTTTTGCACTATTTATTTTGTAATTTTTAGTCATATTTTTGTCTTTACACTGTACTGCTGGCACAAAACAACACATTTCATGTCATACAAGTCAGTGATAATAAACCTGATTCTGGAGGGCTTGAGGCCAATGCAGGAAAATGGGCCAAATGCAGGAAAATGGGATTAGCATAGATAGGTTGCATGCATGGAAATATGACAATCAATTTCACCCAGCATTCGTGAGATCACATCTGGAGTACTGCAAACGGTCTTGGTCTCCTTATTTAAGAAGGTAATGGAGATAGTTCAGAGAAGGTTCACAAAGTTGATTCCTGGGATGAAGGAGTTGACTTATGAAGGGAGGTTGAGCAGGTTGGGCTTTTTCCTCATAATAACTTAGAAGAAATGAGATCCAATCTTATGGAAACACAAGACTCTGAGAAGATGTTCCGCTCTCCTCTGCCCACTTGTGGAGGAATTTAGAATTGGGGGCATCGTTTCAGAAAAGAGGGTTTGCCCAGTCAAGACAGAGAATGAAGAGGAATTTCTTCTCTTTGTAATTCTCTATTCCAGAGGGCTTCAAGGTGGAGTCATTGAATATATTCATCGCTAAGTCAGGGGTCACAAGAACAAGCAGAAAGTGGAGCTGAAGCCAAAGTCAGATTAACCACATTATTGAATGGTGGAACAGGCTTGACAGGCAACATAGCCAACTCCTTTTTTTGTTAATGACATAGCACCAAGGGAGCTCATTTCATGCATTGCATCTTTGTGGCATTTTTGAAAGGATTTTCTCGTAAATCCAGTACCATTCACTTTAAAAATCCTAAAAACAGCAGATAGGGTAAATAGGGGATTATGGGAGTGAGTGAAAAACAAGGTATAAGATGTAGTCAAGTGGAAGGAAAGAAAAGATCAAAAGCCAAGATGTGTGTTAGGGTGAAGACAGGTGAGATTAGATGGTATACAAAATGCTGGTGCAAGGCCAAAGGGTGTGGTGCTGGAATGTAGGTAAACAGAAGGATGTTTTAGAAAAGATAAAAGCAGAAGGAGCAAGATCATTACCGGAAATTGCATTCAATGTTGCGTGCACAATGCTGTGATCTGGCTAGTCAAGAAGCAAGGGGGCTGTTATTCAAGCTAATGATGAACTGATAGGAATGACATAAGAGGCAGAAGACTGAGAATTCAAAGTGACAGGTGACCAGAAGTGCACAAATCATGCTGGTGGATAGAACAGAGGTGGTCTACAAAGTAGTCACTCAATCTGCAGTGAGGTATCCAGTGCAGAGATTGCTTTTGCGAGTAGAAAATACTGTGTCCTAAACTTAAGAAAGTAAGTTGCTATTTTTGCCTGTTGTTGTGGATAATATTATGTTGTAGTTGCCAGAATCGTCAGAGAATAGCGAGATGAAAGACAAGGATAGGGGGAATCTTGTCGTGATTTCAGTAGGGATAGAAGGGGGTGAAAGGAGAAGAGCAGGAAATGCGACAGATACAATCAAGAACACTGGAAACTACATTGGAAAAGAATGTGGAAGCATGGCATGGAAAGTGGCATCAGTAGGGCAGAAATTACAGAAACAGACTGGAAGAATGGAGGTGGCCTTATAGAGGTGGGCTGGATGGACATCTTAAATCTATATCCCCTGGTTAACTTTACCAGGGGATACTTCCTTTCTTACTTACTGACAGTAAGTATCCAGGGGATACTTAATTTCTACCACTTTAGGAACAGTTTCTCCTTATTAAAACCCTTCAAATTTTTTTTTAAACATATCTATCAAATCTTCCCATAATCTTCTCTGTTCCAGGGAAAATGTCCAATGGATTTAGTGTTTCCAACATACTAAAGTTTTGCATTGGTCATGCCATTCTAATAAATTTCATATGCTTTCTCTCCAAGGCCTCAAGATTCTTTTTATAGTCTGATGCCTAGAATTGGACAGAAAACTCCATTGTTTTGTAAGGGTGTTGCATTACTTCCTTTCTTCTATAGTTTATGTCACTATTTACAAAGCTAAGGATTTTCACATAGCATTTAACATCCTTTCAATTTGACCTGCTGCCTTTAGGCACTTCTGCAGAATGCCTCCTTGATTTTTAAACTCATTTACAGGATGTGTGCATTGCTGTCAAGACCTTGAAAAGTTGCGGATGAGGTGTTTTCTTGAACTATTGTAGTCTGTGTGCTGTTAGGTAAGATATTAAAATATTTAAAACCAGTAATAATGAAAGGTATGGTGACATAGTTACAAGTCAGGAAAGTGGCTTGGAGAGGAATTTGCAGTTGGAGGCATTACTATGTGCCCGCTCTAGAACTAAGGTGATTCAGGATCTAGGGAATGTGATATCAGTAATGAGAGGTTAGCACTTGAGGCTGAAGTGAACAATTTCCTCTGTCAGAGGATTGTGAACCCTTGGAGTTCTCTATCCCAGAGAACTGTCACTAAGAAAGTTCAATGCTGAGATGAATACTTGGACTAAAGGGGAGTCAAGGGCTATGGAAAATGGAGTGTGGACAAAGATCAGATCTGCCACAATCTTAATGAAAACAAGAGCAGCCTTTAGGGGCTGAATGGCCCATTCCTGCTACTATTTTGTTTAATGTTATGCTGCAGTCCCTGTCCTGAGGTGATAGATGAAACAAATTCAGGAGGTTGAAGAAACCTTGATGACTTCCAGTGGATGTACAAGCTGCAACCACATTGCACTGGTGGTAGAGGGAACAAATGGTTTAGTTGCAGGTTTCTTTGTTTCTGACTTATCTTTAAATTATATCTTTAGTTTATATTAGTTCTCCTCATTCTCCGAATACAATGATTATTTTTCTCTGTATTGAATTAATTTACCACAAGTTTGTCCATTTTACTCATCAATGCTCCCCACTGTTTACTACATTTCCATGTTTTTTTGACAACCACTAACTTTGAATTTAAGCATGTTCATCAAATCTCTGAAAATCAATACCGCCAGTACCAAATCACTGCAGTGGCAGTCTAATTCTCCTCAGACTGAATAAATGGTTCCACTTCTTCACCCTTATTCTGTTTTCTCTTCCTTAGCTGATTACATAATCATTTTTCCACCAGCCCTTTGATCATGAGCTTTAATTTTGCTAGTAATATTAAGTTGTATTTTATCAATTATCTTTTGGAAGTTCATTTACATTTAAACCAACTGCAATGTTCTCATCCTTCATTATTTCAGCAAAGAACTCAGTTAGGTTAGTCAGACGTGATTTGCCTTGAACAAATCTCTGCAGGCCTTCAGTTATTAATCAATATTTTCTCAAGTAACAATTAATTTTATTCTAGTTTAATTTTTCCAATAAATTCGCAGATTCAGCTTCCCTTCTTTTTTTTGAACATTTGGGATGCCCCAAACCTATGCGAGTATTCATATCTAAGAAGTATTCAAAAGTCATAACATTTCCATTCTCAGAATTCACAGCAACCATCCAGACTGGGAATGCTGCCAACCATTTAATTGCTTCCTCCTTAGTCATATCTAATCCTATCTTGCTCTTCCTTTGCTTTTACTGTGACATCAGCAGCATCCTTTATTTTGTTTATGAAGATGTAATGTATTCTTTTAATAACTCAGCCATTCCCTTTATCTCCACAAGGTCTAATTTTTTCTTTCGTAATTCATCCTATTCTTCCTTTAGCTACACATATTAATAAACTATTCATAAAACACATGTTCTCCTTTCTCATGATCACTTATCTTTCATCATCCACTTTGCCTTTCTTATTTCCTTTTTTAATAGTCGTCTTTACTTTTGCATTTAGCTTCATTCTGAAAAGAGTTATGAACCTAGCATTTATCATGAGCTTCCTTCTTCTGTTTCATTTCAGTCCAGTCAATACATCTTTACCCAGAGTAGTATGGATTTGGATGAGAGTCCTTTACCTTACTGGGAAGGAATCAACCCTGTGCTGCAGCTTTCTTCCCCTTGAAGTTTGAATTGTTTAATTGCTGTTTTATCTGACAATCTTGGATTCAAATCCAGTTGACTCAGATTCACTGATTCTCAGATTTCTTTCATCTCAGAAAAGATAATCTCTCAAATTTAGTATTTTGACATTTTTTTCCATTTTCTTTTCCAGAAATATGCAAAACAGAATGTTAATGTGATTGCTACTTGCAATGCATAAAAACAACTTCTACTTGACTGACTGACCACTTGATTTCAAAGAACTAGATCCAGAGCCAAAAAACAAGCTGCTGGAGGAACTTTGCAGGTCAGGCAGCACCTGTGGAGGGAAAAGGACAGTTGACATTTCAGGCTGAGACCCTTTCTCTGATCTCGAGTCTGCTCGCTCCTTGTTGGGCTAGAAACACATTGAACTTGAAAAGTTTGTGATGTGCTTGTCAGGAATTCCTTCTTCCCCTTTGCCTCATACACTATTATATTCCAAGTTGAGAGAAAGGTAATTGAAGTTCTTCATTATCATTACTAAGGGTGGAAACTTACTGCAATTTGCCTCCCAAATAAATGATTTGAATGATCAAATAAACAAGCATTTTCTAATATTGCAATGCTATCTTTAATCAATGCAATCCCTAGTTTCTTTTTTTCCCCTTTCCCATATTTCCTGAATACATTATAGCCAGGAATATTAAGTGCTCATTCCTTCCCTTGTTTAAGTCAGTTCATCACAAATCCATGTGGTTAAAATGTTTGTAGCTCACAAACCTTAATGGGTCAGCCATCAACACAACCGCACTCTTAGCTCATCTTACATTTCTATCCATCACCCTATCCCCCATCATCTAATCCTTTCAATGGTCTATTACTGTAATGCTATTTGCTTTTGCCAATCCTCTGTGCACCTATTGCACTTTATTCCTCGGCATGTAGTAGACTGAGTGGTGATCTTATAGAGGTGTACAAAATCATGAGGGGCCTAGATCAGGGGAACCCACACAGTCTTTCTCCCCAGAGAAAGGGAACCAAAAACTAGAGGGCACAGGTTTAAGGTGAGAGGGAAAAGATTTAAAAGGGACCCGAGGGGCAACCTCTTCAAACAGAGGGGTTGGTGCAAATATGGAACAAGATGCCTGAAAAAGTAGTTGAGGCAGGTATAATACCAACATGTAAAACGCACATTTGGACAGGTGCATGGATAGGAAAGCTTTAGAGGAACATGGGCCAAATAAGACTAGCTCAAGTAGGCAACTTGTTTGGCATGGACAAGTTGGGCCAAAGGGCCCGTTGCTGTGCTGTATAACTGAATGACTCTGTGACTCCATGCTACACAAGTTAATCTTCTGGGGACATTGTACCAGGATGAGAAACAATCTTTCCAACCTTGGTTAACACTAAGAGAACTCCATGTTTCTCCATTGGCTGCAAAATGCTTTGGGGCATCCTGAAGTAAAGAAATGTGTGAAATTTAAACAAGTTCTCACTTGCTTATGGGTTGGAATATTTTATCCAACTGTGAGATTGCATCAATAGTGTGTTTGGTTGAGTTGCCATTTAAGAAATTACTAAATTGGTGATTTAACTCACTGATAATAATCATTCACCATCCTGTTAAGTCTGTGTAACAACATGCAGAGAGTGGTTTAAAGTTTAACCTGAGGAAAATTCGATAAAGGTCAATGGATCTTGCATCCTCCACAGCGAAGAAAATGCTTTTGATTTCATCTGTAAATGCAAATAATAGCAAGATCAAGATACTGAACAGAGAATCAGAGGCACTGTATGTAATTTTTACATTGAAAGAATATCATTCTCAGTGAGTGAATGATAATTAAACTCACAAAGGAATTTGTGGAAAATTACAGCTGATGCTGTAGGAGGTAATGTATTGGCATAGATAGAAGATTGGTTAACAGGAAAAAGAGAGTGAGCATAAATGAGTCTTTTTCTAGTTGGCAAGTCGTAATGGTGGTGTGTCACAGGGATCAGTGTTCAATTTGTTACAATTTATATAAGTGAATTACAATTTATATAAATGACTTGGATGACAGCACCAAGGTCTGGTTGTTAAATTTACAGATGACACCAAGATATGTAGGAAAGTAAGTTGTGAAGAGAACAATGGGGAGGACTATAGTTAGGTTAAGCCAGTGGACAATGAAATGGTAAATGAAGTATAATATGGAAAAACGTGAAATTGTCCATTTTGGCTGGAAAAACAAAATAGCCTAGATCTAAATGGTGACAGATTGCCGAGCTCAGAGATGCAGAGGAATCTGGGTGTCCTACTGCATGATTTGCAAATGACTAGTATGAAGGTACTGTACAGCAAGTAACTAAGCTAACAAATTGTTAGCATATATTGCAATGGGAACTTAATCCAAATGTAGGGAAGTTATGCTTTTGTCATACAGGCATTGGTGAGAACTCATCTCTAGTATTATGCACAGTACAGTTATTCCTATTTAAGGAAGTACATTAAAGGGATTGGAAACAATTCAGAGAAGATTTACTGGACCAATACCTGGAGTGGGTAGGTTGTGGAGCTTGAACAGACTATGCTTGTATCTGCTGGAATTTGGGTGGGCGAGTGATTGAGGTGCTGCCTCAGGAAGGCAACATCTATCATCAAAGATCCCCACCATCCGGGCCATGCCATCTTCTCGCAGCTACCATCGGGCAGGAGGTACAGAAGCCTGAAGTCCCACACCACCAGGTTCAAGAACAGCTACTTCCCTTCGACTATCTGGTTCTTGAACCGAGCACAACCCTACTCACTACAGTATAACAACATACTTCGATCACTTTGCACTAAAATGGACTTTGTAGTTTTATGTTCTAATTGTGTTCTTTCTTGTAAAAATTGTGTATAATTTATGTTTTATTGTGAATTCTGCTTATATGATTCCATGTGCCTGTGATGCTGCTGCAAGTAAGTTTTTCATTGCATCTGTGCATACATGTACCTGTGCGTATGACAATAAACTCAACTTTGACTTTAAAAGATTATGAGGGTTCTTGGCAGGTTGGATGAGGAGACGACGTTTCCTCTCAGAAGGTCCTACAGTTGGGCTTGCTGTTTGAAGAAAATTTGTGGTCACAAATTTCATTCAGAGGTGTTGTGAAATTTCTCCCTCAAAAGGTCATGTGTCTTTGGAACTCACTCTATTAAAGGCTCAAAGAGATGCAGAATCTTTGAATATTTTTAAAGTAGTGGTAGATAGAGAAGTAACAAGGTGAAAGGTTACTGGGAGTAGATGTGGAATTGACGTTTCAATCTCATCAGGTTTGGAGTTCCAATTGCCCTATTCCTAATTTGATATTTGTTTGTTCATGCTAAACCTATGGCCCATATGCAAAGAGGATGGAAATAAATTGCAGTTGTCAGTGGCACTGAGGCTAAGGAAGGGTTGTAATCTTAAAGCCAATAAACTGGGATAGTGAAAGGCAATAGAAGATGGCTTAACAGAATGATGGGAAGGCAAAGCAGTGTCAGTTCCAATTTTAAGCAGGTTAATGAAATTATGAGGTTTGAACAATCTCATTCCATCTGACTACATATTAAAGTTTGACAAAACAGCCAATCTACCCACTAACAACCAACTACCCCCTGGCCAGGCATCACCAGAGTGACTGGGAGTACATGGTTCTGTCAGCATGTTCAAGGTTATTTGCAACCAGTGGAGTTCAAGTGCAACATTAATATGCAGAATGGCCTGATCCAATTTAAGTGTCTTTTCAATAGTTAATTATTTACAAATTACAGATCGTTGGTTAACTAAAACCTGACTCATCTAAACTCTCCATTGGATTAGGCCAAAGGGATTTGAGAGTACTCATTAATCATACTCTGGGAACAGATGGTCAAGGTCAAGCGGTTTGTACTAAGGAAGTCACATACTGAGATACATAAGTTTTGGACTTCATGCCAGAACAAGTTAAACCACATTGCAAGAAATAATGATGTCGTACTTGAGTTTAGCTTGTGGTTTGATTGATAAAGGTTTAAGGGTTCATAAGAGGCTGGCGAAGATAATTTCACATCTCAGAAAAAAAAGCAGAAAAACTGCTCAAGGTACAGATAATTTTTGTCATAAATTTAATATAATAAATTATTAAGCAATGTTTTTGATATGTACAAGTAGCCAGCCACTTAAATTTGACAATGAATGAAGGTCAGGGTGGCAAAAGGTCAAATTTCACAATAGAAAAAAACGTAGAGACAGGTAATCTGAAATAAAAACAGAGTGCTGGAAATAGTCGGCAATTCAGGCTGCACCTGTGGTGTTAGAAAGAAAGCTAGTTTTTCCCAAGTCATTTTGATGAAAGATTATCAACCCAAAACATTAATTCTCTTTCTCTTGTCACAGATGACCTGTTGAGTATTTCCAATATTTTATGCTTATGTCAAAATTCATAAATCATTTCATAAAAGTCCATGGACCCACCAATATTTTATTCCTTGAAAGCAAATCTCTGGGAGGGCTCTCGATGTTCTGGGCTATTTGAAATGATATCTGAAAACACCATCCCACACAGTTCTTCAACCCAACTATAATGAGATGCTGTAATGCACCAGACTAATCATACAACGTTCCAATGAAGAGCTCAAACATGCATCAGATGACAAAGTCATGGAATCATAGGAAGATATAGCACAGAAACAGGCCCTTTCACCCCGAGTCCACGCTATCAACCACATATTTATACTAATCCTACTAATTCCATTTTTATTTTTATTCCCCCCACCCCATTCTCGTCAACTTCCCCCAGATTCTACCCCTCATACTTCACACTAAGGGCAATATACAGCAGCCAATTAACCTACCAATCCATATCTTTGGGATGTTGGAGGAAACAGGAGTACCTGGAGGAAATCCACATAGCCATAGGAAGAATGTGCAAAGTCCACACAGACACCACTTAAGATCAGGACTGAACCTGGTTCTCTGGCACTGAGGCGGTGCCACCCAATAGATTTTGAGGCATCCTGCAATAATGTAAGTTTTCAAAATTCATGATAATCTGCAACATGCAGCAAAATTTACCCTTTAAATATATGGCATCTTTCTAGAGGAGAAAAATGCAATAAAGGATACGCTGAGAAGCAGGAAACTATTTTGGAATATAACCCATTGCCAAATGGAAATGGTCATTATCCAAATACAGGAGACATTCTTAATCTTGCAATATGCTCATTACATTAGATTTTCGTAGCCTCCCTGTACTTGTTTCATCCAGTATCTTAAACCTTTCAATCACCCATTTCTATACTTTTTGCCAGGAATCTCATGTCTCATAAACTTAATTGACCAAGATGATTGATGGGGGTAGGGCAGTGGATGTTGTATACATGGACTTCAGAAAACTTTCAACAACGTCCCTCATGGCAGGCTGATCTAGAAGATTAAGGTGCAAGGGATCCATGGAGAATTGATAGATTGGATCCAAAATTGGCTTGCCATAGATGACAGAGGCTAGTGGTGGAGGGGTATTATTCTGATTGGAGGTCTGCGACCAGTGGTGTTCTACAGGGATCAGTGATAGGACTTCTGTTGTTTGTGATATATATATTGTTTTGGACAAAAATGTAGGCAGGCTGATTAGTAAGTTTGCAGACGACACAACATTTGGTGGAATTGTGGATAGTGAGGAAGGTTGCCAAAGGATTCAGCAGAATGTAGACCAACAGGAAATATGGGGATATAAAAATGGCTGATGGTGCTTAATCTGGACAAGTGTGAAGTGTTGCACTTTGGGAGGTCAAATCCAAGAGGAAAGTATACAGTAAATGGCAGGACCCTTAGCAGCATTGATGTACAGAGGGATTTTGGGGTGCAAGTCCATAGCTTCCTGAAAGTGGCAACACAATTAGATAGGGTGGTAAAGAAGGTATACTGTATGCTTGCCCTCATCAGTCAGGGTGCTGAGTTTAAAAATTGTGGAGCTATGCTGCAGATGTATAAAACTTTGGTTCATTTGCAGTATTATGTGCAGTTCTGGTCACTGCATCACAGGAAGGATGTGGAGGTTTGGGGAGAGGGTGCAGGAGAGGTTCACCAGGATGTCGCCTGGATTAGAGAGTATTAGCAAAAAGGAGGATGAACTTGGTGGTTTCCTCTGGACTATCAGGGGCTGAGGTGCGACCTGATAGAAGTATATAAAATTATGAGAAGTGTAGATAGTCAGAGTCTTTTTCCCAGGGTGGTAATGTCAAATACTAGAGGGCATAGCTTTAAAAGGTGAGAGAGAGGAAGTTTAAAAGAGATTTACGAGGCAATTTTCTTCCCTACACGGAAAGTGGTAGGTACCTGGAATGTGCTGCCGGGGAGGTGGTGGACACAGATATGATAGCAATATTTAAGAGGCATTTAAACAGCCACATGAACAGGAAGGAATTGTGGAATACAGACCACATGCAGGCAAATGTGCAGTTTAAATCAGCAACGTAGTTGGCACAAACATCATTGGCTGACAGGTCAGTTACTGTGTTGTACTGTTCTGTGTTTAAGTGGCAGAATCACAAGAAGAACATTGTTAGTTTACCTTTCAAGCCAGTTCAGATAAGTAAGTTCTTTAGTTTTTGCTGCATTGTTTTTCCTTGGCCACACAGCCTGTGTTGCATAACCTCGATCTGGTGCACCATCTAAGAGCCACCCAAATGAGGTAACACAATTACATGCTTACAAAAACAGAAAATGCCATAAATACTCAGCAAGTCATGCAACTATTGTGGAGGACAAATCAAATATAACATTTTGAGCCCACAGCTGCCTTAAAATACAAAATACAGTAGCAGTCCTACAGATGCATTTTCAACAGAAGCTCAGTCCAGTATTTTAATTCAAACACTACAGCATCAAAAACATGCAGCACTGCCTACAATAACAGGAAGACATGATTTACTCATATAGAGTAATACAGCCAGAATCAGGCCCTTCAGCCCAACTCTTTCATGTCAACCAAGATATCCATGTTAACTAGACCCATTTGCAGGCGTTTGGCCCATCTCCCTCTAAACTTCCTATCAATGTACCAATCCAAGTGTCTTTTAAATGTCGTTATTGTACCTGCCTCAACCATTTCCACTGTCTCATGGAAACGTTAACTCTACTTCCCTTTCCAGATGCTGCCTGACCTACGGAATGCTTCCAGCATTTTATGTTTTATTTTACATTGCCAGCACCCACAGTTTTCTTTTTAAGAGATAGGATTTATAAACGCCTCTTCAGCTGCAACTCCCGCAGGCTTCAGAAACACCACCCGGTCCCATATTCGGAGCATCGCAAAACCAGCTCCTCACCATTCGCCAGGCACATGGGCTTCACTAACCTGCTGGCTTCTCTCCCAACTTCCGGCGTTGTTGAAGAAAACAGACTCACGGCTGCGATCAGATGATCTTTTTACGTAATAAGGGCGTGGCTTTTGGAGGGTTAACTTTAACATTTCATCCACTAGGGAATAAAGTACAGTCGAGGAAATAAGTGGCGCCTGTGTACAAGCAGAGTGGGAGAGCTCTTCAGCCAGAGCCCATTAGCTGCCCGTTCCACCTTCGGTCTCAGCTCACTCGGGAAATGTGAGCAGAACTCTGCGTGCACCATAATTCATACATCAAATACAGAACAAAGAGGGACAAAAGTAGTTCGGACTTCGAAGAAGTCGAGAGCCTCCAATCAATAGATGGATTTTCTGGTATGTTTCTGTTTCCTTCCAGGTTGTTCAGTCAGTCATCATTGCCCGCAGTTTAACGCTGGAGCCCATCTTTTGGTACAAATTGTCTGACTATATAGCTGTCGTATCCTGCACGAAGTCGAGTGACATGAATGAATGAGAAGTTACTTGCTGTGGTAAATTAATTTTGGCCATTTACCAAATCATTAGTGTTTTAATTGCGGCGGTGCTTTGCTGATTTCATCATAACGAGCTCTCTAACGATTTAGAGCTGACCTAAACTGAGTTTTCTTCAGAACTACAGTTTCTGTGCAGTAACATATGTCATGCTAGAGTGATCTCAATTGCTACTTGAGGGTGAAAGATTGAAGACCATAAACGTATTTGCACTTGATGTGAATATCAGACTGCTTCACATTTTGAACTTGCAATGAATTACGTGCTATATAGCTGACACCTTAAGTTCTGTGTCTTGATTAAAAAATGACATTGAATTGAACTGCATGTTTTGGTGGTTGTTATTATTCTCCTAAAACTATCTCTTCGCATGAATAAGGCAGATTCGGTGGAAGCCGAATGGTGATTATATTGTGCATATTTATTTAGGCACAAAGTCATTGGCAGCCTTACCTCGAGGTTATTACTAGGTTTGTCATTTATCATTCGCAATAGGGTAGCTAATATGTAGTCGGAAGTAGACAGGACGACAAAAGGTGGCGAGTCCTTGAGCACTATGAAAATCCCATTTTTTAAAAAATGTACTTGACATAGTGTTATGTACAGTTTTACGATTTATGGCTGTCTTGAATTGAACAATGGACATTTAAACAGAAACAAAATAAACAGGATCTTGACACAATAAGCCTTTTAAAATTATTGCTTTGAACTAAAATGTGAAAAGGAACAGAAGGGTGTTGTTTCTCCTGTAATTGTAATGTAATTTTTTTAGGATTAGAACTTGCATGGCTGTTATTTCTGACATTCATTGGTAATCGTAAAGCTATGATATCATATTAGTAAAAGCTGAAGCCAATTGAAACCAAGATATCATTTTAAAAAAATGCAAAGACACAGACAGAAGGAAATGCTGCCAAAGCTTATGAAGAAAATACTCTTGTGATAAACCATCTTCCATATTTGCTTGTTTTGGAAGATTTTTGTAGGCCATCTGTTCTGAGGTGTATTAAAAGAGAACAAAAGCAGAAACCTATGAAGAAATGAGGCTTCTTCAAATATCCCCTAATATGCATGTGTTTTATGAGCTCCTGTATGGTAAGAGACACTTATTTTCAGGAATAGTTTCTCTAATTTGAGAAAATATGCTATTTTAGGTCTTCATTGACACTGAGTATTTTTGTAAATGGCATAATTTGTGCAAGATCCCATTTTATGCTAGTCACAGAGTTAATCTGGACAATTCTACCTCCTGATGGATGAGCAGAACAATCAAGCTATAACAATGTGTTCCTAAATGGGTGATATTGGGAGTGGCCTGAGATGCCAGTGTAGTTTTGAAGTGAAAAATCCAGGTGCTCTGCTTGAAAGGCATCATGACTGAAAATCTACTGGCTTGTAAATGTTTCTTGGGTACCATCCTTGTCCCTTTCAAGATTGCTATTGTTGGCTGACTTGTACCAAAAACCCATTTTCTGACCTCTCTTTGCAAACTGCAGGTCCATCTTTAGGCTCGCTTTCAACACCAATGCCTTTTGAAAGTGTTTTTCCTCAGTACCCATCGTTCCTGAAATTATGGGTTGGAATACAAAGGTAGGAAAGAAAGCAAGTGGGTAAAAATTTACAGTTGAAGTATATAATGTAACCAATTGTGAGGTATCTGCTTGGATAGAAAGAGTAGAAAAGCAGAACATTGTTTAAATGCAGACTAACAACAGAATGTTGTACTACAAAGGAAATGCTTTACCTGCATGCTAACTGTCTGCAAACTGTTAGCATGGCAAACAGAACATCACCACCACTTATTGGAAAGGGGATGGAAATAGAAGTAAGCTGTGCTGCAAATATACAAGGTATTGCTAAGAATGCACATGTTTGGAATTTTTTTAAGGAGGGATGCGTGTGCATTGGAGGCAGTTTGCAAAAACTTCAGTATGTTGATTCTTGAGATTAAGTGGTTTACTGATGAGGAAAGATTGGAGCTTTGCTCAATGACTTTTAGAAGAATGAGATTATATTGAAACATATATTTTTCATATTTTCTCTCAACATACAAGGAAGCCATTTATTCCCTTGGAGTCTGTACTGGCTCTCAGAACAATGCCAATCCCCCACTTGTAACCCATTGTTTTACACATGCCCATTAATCTGCTTTCCCCCCCCCCCCCCCCCCCAATTATATATATTTTTTTGCACTGACCATTTACACTAGGGATAATTTCCAGTAGCAATTAACCTAACAATCAGCATGTCTTTGGGATGTGGGAGGAAACCAGAACACCTGGGTTTATCATAGAAGATTATGAGGAGGCTTGATGTTCCCCTTTTGTGGGGGAATTGAGAATTGGGAGCAGAGATTCTGAATAAGGGGTCACCCATCTAAGTTGGAAATGAGGAGGAATTTCTTAGAGTCTTTAGAATTCTGTACTTCAGATCTGCAGAGGCCAAGTAATTTAATATGTTCTAGGCTGAGATAAACATAGAAATCCTACAGCACAATACAGGCCCTTCGGCCCACAAAGTTGTGCCGAACATGTCCCTACCCTAGAAATTACTAGGCTTACCTATAGCCCTCTATTTTTCTAAGCTCCAAGTAGATATTTGGTCTGTAATGGAGCAGAGGATTATGGAAAACTGATAGGAAAGTGGAGCTGAGGCTAAGATTAAATTGAAACCCTCATCTTATTAAATAGTGGAGCTGGCTTGAAGGGTTGCAAGGTTTACTGCTTTTTCTTGTATTCATAGGAATACAAGAAAAAGCAGTAAACCTTTAACTGTTATCTATCCCTGCACAGAACTGAAAAGGTCATAATTGAGTAACAATTGGCATGCTTAGCGAACCATGTTCCCAGTCACGATCTTGTTAACTAAATTCAAGGGGCTAAAAGGCAGGCTGCTGTTTCAACGTTCACATCTTGAAGCGTTTGACAAGTTCAGGTACACAACTGGATTGTAGAGGTGATGCATTGAGGGTTATCAGTCAGCTCATTTGGTTCTATTTATCTATCTAATTGCAGTATAGTATTTCAAACTATTGCCTTTCTTTAGGTACCTGTGTTGTTACCTCTGCAAGCTATCAATGTTTTCTACATGGTGCTCCCTACGATGTTTGCCAAGGAGATGTTATCAAATTTTAATTGTAGGGTGATGATACCTTGTTCAAACACTCACTCTTCATTGCATCTGTATTCAAACAGCTGCTTCAGTGTTTAATCCTAAAAGTTGCAATATTCCCAGTCAAATATCCCTGGTGTAATCTCTGTACTTTATCAATTTTTGTCTCTCTTGATTCTGATCTCCCTTTGCCAATGGTTTCTTCTATGCAACTTTTTCTCTTTAATCTTCCTGTAAAGAGCCTTGATGTTGTATTGTGTTAGAGATTTCATAACTGGCAAAAGCTCTGTTATCTGGCATGTGTTGGACTGAACAGATGCCACTTAATCAACTATGCTGGTTAATGAGATGTCAGCCTAGGTGCTCCCTCAGGGCTGACATTGTTGTTTCTGCACTGCTGGTTCTGGGGCACACTGGGTGAGCGAAGTTTCAGAAAGCTGGACTTGTGCTTTAAGTGCAAGTTGCAGTCGTGGGTTCTTGTGTAATCTTGAGCTGAACTGCTGATCCTAAATGAAATTGTATACAGGAAATATTCAGCCGGTCAGGTTAGCATCTGTGGAGAGAGAAAGTTAACATTTCAGGTTGATGACCTATCATCTGATGAAAATGTCTGGTGTTGGTAGGTATGGTATGTATAAATGGCAGGTCAGAAACTGTACACACTTCATGAACTAGGTGAATCATGTGATGATTTTGATACCTTGCCATACCAAACATTTCAGTCAAGAGTTACTGCCTTCAATAATGTAACTTCCATTTAGAGCTCTACCTCTTGTTTATTGCTTATGTAAGCAGCAGTAATAAAAGAGTTGACATACATTATTTTAAGTTTTATTGATTGTTGTATTATCCCTAAGCCTAGGTCTTTCATTACTTAGTATGGTTTCTCCTCAGGGTCTTGATCTAGTAATTGGCAGCAGAAATGCTAGTTAGGGTGGATGGTGCAGATTCTTGTTGCCCAGCTTTGGATTTAATTGTGGTGATTTGGATATTGCTCAGTACAGAGAGAGGTTGTAATTTGCAACCTTCCTGTTCTATATATTCAGTGAACCCTACAAACACCTCTGCTGAATTTCCTCTTTCCTCTACAGCATGGAAAGGAAACATTTGAACTTTTTTGAAATAGAATTCTTGTTTGTATTCTTCACTATAAACCTGTTTTTCTTGTGTGGGAATGCTGAGTAATATAACCCCACTCCACTTTGATCTATCTAGGAGTGAAGTTAGCATGTACATCAGCCTCCAACTGATGATGAAGGTAGCCAGCAAGACATCTTGATCTATCTTGAAATCTTTCTTTTAAAAAAAGTTATTAAACTAAACTGTAGTTGCTGTTCTGTATCTTCATCAGGGATTAATTACAAATGTGGCACATGACAAGGCCTGATCACGTTATGAATGGGTTTTGGTAGATGTGATATTCCAAAGAAATCATAGGGCCTCTGTGCAGCCAGCTGTTCTGTATGTTGTGAGAAGCAAACCATTAATTGTTTCATGAAATGTGTGTTGTGGTGATGTTGGACTGTATAAGATTTGGCAGTAACAGCACCAGAAACTGATCTGTGCAGAATATTGAGAGCAGATCACATTGAAAGGCCTTCAATTACCAGTGTTTAGGGCCAGAAAAGAGAAAAGCAAAGAGAAATGGGTTCATCCACACTTCTTGGGGGTGGGGGGGGGGGGAAGGTGGTGGAAGGAATGGCTACTTGAAATTGTTAAATTCAGTGTTAAGTCCAGAGGGCTGTAATCTCCAGACAAAAGACGAGTTGATGTTCCTCAAGCTTGCATTGGATGTTGCTGGATCTATGTAGGAGGTGTACCCTGACTCTGAACTTGCAGCAGTTCACTCACTAATGATTGAGGGCAGTACTGTTGTGGTGAATTGACAAACATCAGCTCTCAGACACCTCCTCATACTCTCACTGGACAATGATCCCACCACCAAAAAATCAGGCCACTTTTTTTCCTAGGCAGTCACTGACCTTTCTTTGATCTCTTGGTAGGGGTTAGCATGGTGGAACAGCAGGTAATGCTGCTGCTTCACAGTTGTAGGGAGCCAGGTTCAATCCTGATCTTGGGTGCTGTTTGTGTAGAGTTTGCATGTTCTTCTTATAACTGCATGGGTTTCCTCCAGGGAATAGGTTAACTAATAATCTTCATTATAAGCCCATCAATTCCCACAACTATACACCTCCCACCTGCTTCCAGTAAGGACTCCACTCTATTCTCCAAATTTCTCTGTATCTCTGCTGCATCTCATCAGCTACCAAGGTATTCCACATGTCCTTAAGATTTTTTTGAGGTGGTCACTGACTTTGGAAAGGGGGTAGTTGCACATGTTCCTGTCTATATCAACAGTGCTGAGGTCAAGCGGATTGAGAGCGGATTCAAGTTCCTAGGAGTGAATATCACCAGTAGCCTGTCCTGGTCCAACCACGTAGACGCCACAGCTAAGAAAGTTCACCAACGCCTCTACTTCCTCAGAAGGCTAAAGAAATTTGGCACATTCCTTTGACACTCAGTTTTTAGCCATGGATGCTTTTTATGGTGCAATCTGAATGCATCATGGCTTGGTATGACAACTGCTCTTCCCATGACTGTAAGAAACTGCAGAGAGTTGTGGACGCAGCTCATCATGAAAACCAGCCTTCCCTTCATGGACTCCCCACTGCTACTCAAATACTTCTCACTGCCTTGGTAAAGCAGCCAGCATAATCAAAGACCCCACATTCTCTCTTCTCCCCTCTCCCATCGGGCAGACGATACAAAAGCCTGAAAGCACGTACCATCAGGATCAAGGACAACTATCCCGCTGTCATAAGACTATTGAATGGTTCCCAAGTATGATAACATGGACTCTTGACCTCACAATCTACCTCATTGTGACCTTGCACCTTATAGTCTACCTGCACTGCACTTTCTCTGTAGCTGTGACACTCATTCTGCATTCTGTATTGTTTTACCTTGTACTACCTCAATGTACTGTGTAATGAATTGATCTGTATGAACAGTATGCAAGACAAAGTTTTCACTGTACCTTGGTACAAGTGACAATAATAAACCAATTCCAATTTTTCCATAACCCTGGCTTTCCTGATAGGAGGAGTCAGAGTTTGGAGACCTATGTCCTGCACTTCTGCTCTCAACACTTATCTTCTCAGTCACTGCAAAGATGGGGTTACCCATATCCTTGCATTCCATCTCGTCAATCTTCACATTCAATGGATCATATTCCATAATTTCTATCATCTTCAGCAAGTTTTGATTGCCAGGAACAATTTTCAGCACTCCAGAGGAACTGTTCCCTCTCACCTTCCTTGTCCATTCTTCCAACTTTACCAACCACACCCTTCCACAGAGCATGCAACCACAGGGGATGCAACGCCTCTCCTTTTTATTTCTTTTTCCTTTCCACCATCCAGGGTCCCAAAGAGTCCTTACAAGTGAAATAGTAATTCGCTTGCACTTCCAATCTAATGCACTGAATTCAGATTCATGATCTGGTCTCCTCTGCACTGCAGAAACCATATGCAAAATGGGTGACTACTTTGCAGGACCCCATCAATCAATCTGCAAAAGTGACTTTGAACTTCTGGTCACCTGTCACTTTAATTCTCTGTCCCACTCTGATTGCTTTGGGTTGCTACATTGCTCCAACGATGCCCAGTGCAAGCTTGAGGAACAGCACCTCCTGATGAAGGGTCTCTGCCCGAATTGTCAACTGTTTATTTCCCTTCATGGATGCTGCCTGACCTGCTGAGTTCCTCCAGCACTTTTTGTGTATTGCTCCAGATTCCAGCATCTGCAGAATTTTTTTGTTCTCATCTTCTGTTTGGATATCTTGCATTCCTAGGGATGGAATATTGAACTTAATCTGATGTAACCACTTCCTTGTTTACTTTTTCCATTGATATGGCTGTACCTTTCCATTTAACTTTTCTTTTTGCTTTTCTATTATGATCTCCCAGTATTTAAACTAATTGTTATCTTGACAACTTTGGTCTGTACACTATCAGACATTTAGTTCTTTCCAGCTTTGATGTAAATATATTGTCTCTAGCCACTGCAAGCCAACCAAAAATAGAGGACATGGCCAGCTGTGGCAGCAGCTGGAGATGCAGCCACTATGCTAATGATTATTGGCTGCCTCTATGTGAAGGTATCATCAGATACAGGCAACACCAGAGGCATGTGTGAGGCTATCAAGAAAGCATTGGGACCAATTCTGAGCAAGGTAGCTCTCTTCAAATCAGCCCATGAGGGAAACCACACATGCATAGGCAAAGCAAATGGAGCTGTGGGTAGAGCATTGCTCAGTTATGCTCCAGAGAAATAAATCTCTGACCCTTAAGGCCATTAGACATAGGAGCAGAATCGGGCCATCCTGCCCATTGAGTCTGCTCTGCCATTCAATCATGGCTGATCTACTTCCCCCCCCCCCCCCCCCCAACACCATTCTCCTACCTTCTCTGCATAACCTTTGATGCCCTTACGAATCAAGAACCTATAAATCTCTGCTTCAAATATACCAAATGACTTGGCTTCCACAGTCGTCTATGGCAATGAACTCCACAGATTCACCACCCTCTGGCTAAAGAAATCCCTTTTAGAGCTGAGACAAGGAGGAATGTCCTCTTATTCTGAGGCTGTGCCCTCTGGTCCTAGACTCTCCCACTACTGGAAACATCCTCTCCATATCCACTATATACTCTATCCAGGCCTTTCAATATTTGGTAGGTTTCAATGAGATCTCCTCCTTTTCCCCCTCCCTGGGATCATTCTCTTAAACCTCCTCTGGACCTTCTCCAACACCAGCATATCCTTCCTTGGATATGGGGCCCAAAACTGCTCTCGTACTCCAAATGTGGTTTGACCAATGTCTTATAAAACCTCAGCATTACATCTTGCTTGTGTATTCTAGTCCTCTCGAAATGAATGCTTGCATTGCATTTGCCTTCCTTACTGCAAATTAACCTTTAGGGAATCCTGCACTAGGACTCCCAAGTCCCTTTGCACTTCCAATTTCTGAATTCTCTCCCAATTTAGAAAATAGTCTATGCCTTTATTCCTTCTACCAAAGTGCATGACCATACACTTTGCTACGCTGTATTCCATCTGCCACTTCTTTGCCCATTCTCCCAACCTGTCCAAGTCCTTCTGCAGACTTCCTGCTTCCTCAACACTACCTGCCCCTCCACCTATCTTTGTATCATCTGCAAACTTGGCCACAAAGCCATCAATTCCATCATCCAGATCATTAATGTATAACGTGAAAAGTAGTGGACTCAACATTGACCCCTGCAGAACATCACTAGTCACTGGCAGCCAACCAGAAAAGGCCCCCTTTATTCCCACGCTTTGTCTTCTGCCAGTCAGCCAATCATGCCAGTACCTTTCCTGTAATACCATGGGCTCCTATCTTGTTTAGCAGCCTCGTGTGCAGCGCCTTGTCAAAGGCCTTCTGAAAATCTAAGTACACAACATCCACTGGCTCTCCTTTGTCTATCCTGCCTGTTACTTTCTCAAAGAATTCCAACAGATTTGTCAGGCAAGATCTCCCCTTAAGGAAACCATGCTGACCTCTGCCTATTTTATCATGTGCTTCCAAGTACCCAAAACTTCATCCTTAATAATGGGCTCTAAAATCTTACCAATCACTGGAAGTCAGGCTAATCAGCTTATAATTTCTTGTTTTTTTTTGTTTTTTTTTTGCCTCCCTCCCTTAAAGAGCGGAGTGACATTTGTTATTTTTTTTTCCAGTCCTTTGGAATAATTTCTGACTCTATTGATTCTTGAAAGATCACTACTAATGCTTCCACAATCTCTTCAGAACCCTGGGGTGTAGTCCATCCAGTCCAGGTGACATCTACCTTCAGACCTTTTAGCTTCTCAAGCACCTTCTCCTTAATAATAGTGAATACACTCACTTCTGCCCCCTGACCCTCTTGAATTTCTAGCATGTTGCTGGTGTCTTCCACAGTGAAGACTGATGCAAAATACTTATTCAGTTTGTTCGCCATTTTTTGTTCCCCATTACTGCTTCTGCAGCATCATTTTCCAGTGGTCTAATGTCCACTCTTGCCTCTTTTTATATATCTGGAAAAAAACTTCTGGTATCTTTTTATATATTTGGCTAGCTTATCGTCACATTTCATCTTTTTTCCCTTATTGCTTTCTCTTGTTGGTTTCCCAATCCTCCAGCTTCCTGCTAATTTTTGCAATATTGCATGCCCTCTTGCTTTTATGCTGTCTTTGACTTCCCTTGTCAGCCACAGTTGCCTCACCCTCCCTTTTAGAATGCTGCTGCTTTGGGATGAAATGATCCTGTGTCTTCTGAATTACTCCCAGAAGCTCCTGCCATTGCTGCCCTAGGGTACCCTTCTAATCAACTTTGGCCAGCTCCTCTCTCATGCCTCTGTACCTTTTACTCAACTAGAATACTGATGCATCTGATTTTAGCTTCTCCCTCTCAAACTGCAGGGTGTTCTATAGCCACAGAAAGCCTATTAGTCTTGTGAAAGCATGATTGTATACAGTCAAGACAATTAGCAAAGCCATTTAATGGGCTAGGCAAATGGGAGATCTCATGGAAAAAAGGAATTCCACCTGAAGCCACCAAATATATGAACACCTCTTCTAATAGAACACATTAAGTGCTTTGCTTGTGCTGGAAGGAAGATGCAGTCACAGAAGATAATGTAACAGTAATGGAGTCTCTCCTGTACTAGAAACAATGTTGACAGGAGTAACTGCAACACTTCTGCTCAGCATCACTGGCAAACTTTTTTGAAGTTGGCTCCACATCTTTGCTGAGAGTTGCTCTGAATTTCAGTTTCTGATCAGACCTATTAACTGTCAGCATGATCTTCTTGAAGGAACAAGGAAGGAAACTGCACATTGCCTTCATAGATCCCACTTAGAAGAATGAGAGGTGCTCTTATTGAAACACAAGATTCCAAGGGGGATTGCTAGAGTAGATGCTGAAAGGTTGCTTCCTGGGTGGGGGTTTCTCGAACTTGGGAGCACAGTCTCAGAGTAAGGGGTCACCCGTTTCAGATGGAAACAGGAAGGAATTCTCTGAGAGCTGTGACTCTTTGGAATTCTCTACCCCAGAGAGCTGTGAAGACAGTGTCATTGAATATATTTAAGGCTGAGATTGAAAGGCACATGAAGTATAAAGGAGTTAAGGTATATAGAGAGAACAGGAAAGTGAGACCAAGAATGA
The DNA here is from genome assembly GCF_009764475.1 of Pristis pectinata. Taxonomy (NCBI): domain Eukaryota; kingdom Metazoa; phylum Chordata; class Chondrichthyes; order Rhinopristiformes; family Pristidae; genus Pristis; species Pristis pectinata. The sequence continues at coordinate 49,278,563 of NC_067406.1, read as the reverse complement.
ATGTTGAAGCTATCTCAAAGGGCTGATTGGTCTACTTCTGCTCTTGTTTCTTTTGTTCTTAAGGCTTATGACCTTGTGTGCAGAGCAAGTTTGTTCAAACTGCTGCAAAAGAGTCCATATTCCAAGTAAGAAACTAAACTATGTTGCAGGCAGTCTGTATGGAAGGTTTATGAATATATCTTTGAAGGACAGAGTCACACATTTGGACACCCTGGTTTGTAGATAGTTCCCTACCATGTACACGCTGATCAGGTAATGATCGGTTTGATGATTTGGATAGATTCGCTGATTAGCAATGGTGCTTTTATTGAAGATCACTCCAGTGAGAGCAAGCTTGGGGGATGAGGAGAGGTGGTGGGAGCGAAGGGGTGGGGGGGGGGGGGGGGGCGTGGCGCAGTTGGGGTGGAGGTGGAAGAGGCCAACTGGGTGCTTGCACCAGCATTTTAAAGGGATCTGTAAGATGGACAAAACACTGGACAATTTGGAAGGCAGCTGCTCAGGATCACAATCGGGGAACAACAAAAAGATGGAAGAAAAGCAAATATAATATGTGCAGAGGAGCACTGGGGATTGCCCTTCCTTTGTGTGGGTCTCTGCAGGCACTGATCTCCTGCAGGTAGGTGGCACTCTCTACGTAGATTCATACTCTTATGAGCCTGTATAAGTCTACAATGAAAAGCTAACAGAATATTATTTTAAATTTCAATGGCATTTTTGTGCAAACGTACCTCTGTTCTGATGATTGCTTTGACCTGAAATATTAAGTCTTTTCTCTTTTGTAGCTGCTGCCTGATCTACTGAGTATTTTCAGCATTTTCTGTTTGTACTTCAGATTAACTGCAATATTTTGTAATACAAGCTTGGTTAAATTGTCTTCCACATACAAAAAGTTATGAAAAATATGATGAAATATTTCACTGTACATCTATTCACTTTGCAGATCATTTACAGGCCAGTTGCTTCAAAGTAACTGAAATGTGTTCCTTGCATCTGTACATGTGGTGACTGTGTGTCAGGAAAAAACTTAATGTGATTTTTCAAGTTTTACTTGCTTTGACCTGATCATCTTATTTGTAAGTTCGTCCCTTTTTATGGACTCTTGTATTTTGATCATAAAACATAATGACATTGTGTTGCATTGGATATTTGTTAATCCAAATCCATAGAAACGTAGAAAATAGGAGCAGGAGTAGGCCATTTGGTCCTTTTGAGCCTGCTGTGCCATTCCATCTGATCATGACTGATCATCCCTTTAAAAACTTATTACTCGCAAATTTAGCAGCTTGTGGATTAAAAATAACTTTTTACTGGCAAGAGGACAATGTGTTTGGAATATTACTTAAATTAAGCTGAAATAACCTTTTCCAAATCATTGACGTACAAGGTAAAACACTAACAGAATGTGGAATAAAGTGTCAAAGCTACAGAGAGCAGGCACCTTGTGTGCAGTGCAGGTAGACAATAAGGTACAAGGTCATAAACAGGGTAGATTGTGAGGCCAAAAGTACATCTTATTGTATTAGGGGACCATTCAGTATAATAACAGTGGGATAGAAGCTGTCCTTGAGCCTGGTGGTATGTGCTTTCAGGCTTTTGTATCTTTTGCCTGATGGGAGAGGGGAGAAGAGAGAATGACTGGGGTGGATGGCCACTTTACCAAGGCAGCAAGAAGTAAAGACAGAGTCCATGGACGGGAGGCTGGTTTCTAATGATGTCCAAAGCTCTGCAGTTTCTTGCAATCAGAGACAGAGCAGTTGCCATAGCAAGACATGATGTATCCAGATAAGATGCTTTCTATAGTGCATTGATTTTAAAAATTGGTGCGGGTTGATGGGGACATGCCAAATTTCTTTAGCCTCCTGAGGAAGTAGTGGCACTGGTGAGCTTTCTCGGCCATGGCATCTACGTGGTTGGACCAGGACTGGCTATTGGTGACGTTCACTCCTAGGAACTTGAAGCTGTCAACCTGCTTGATCTCAGCACCATTGATGTAGATGGTAGCATGTTTACCGCCCTCCTTCCTGAAGTTAATGGTCAATGACCAGCTCCTTTGTTTTGCTGACGTTGAGGGAAAGGTTGTTGTCATGACACCATGTTACTAACCTTTCTGTCTCCTTCCTGTACTCTGACTCATCGTCATTTGAGATATGGCCCACTATGGTGGTATCATCTGTAAACTTGTAGATGGAGTTGAAGCAGCATCTGGCTACGCAGTCGTGAGTGAATAGGGAGTAAAGTAGGGGGCTGAGGACACAGCTTTGTGAGGCACCAGTGTTGAGAATAATTAAATCCAATTACTTGCCTTCTAATCATTACCCAGTAACTATCATTTTGCTATGGTATTATAAAATATAACCAACTGAGAGTTGTCTTTACTTGAATAATACCTGCAAACAAATATAGTTCTGCATAGTAGTAATTTATATAATCCATAAATTATGATTTGATGTATGTATGATGAGTGAAAGTGGTGTTTTAAATAAACTATATGCTATTGGCTGCTCAGCAGAAGTATAATGTATTTCTTAATCTGTTCTGTATTTTTAACAGAATTTATACAACAAAGTGATCATTTGTTCCAGCAAACCTGTGTTTCTAATGCACATGAGTTTTCTCCCCCTCTTTCATCTAACTTCAAGTTCTTGGTACAACATCATACAAGAAAATAAAGAAGTTTAGTAAACCATTTAAAGTGGATCTGCAAACTTTTCATTATGTCACACAACAATAACATGTTTGTTGCAACCTTGGGTTGAGTTTGAAGTAATAGAACTATCATAAGTTGCAGAGAATTGTATGTCCATCATTGGTATGTAGTATAGTTTTCAAACATTTTGTACCTTCCCTTGCAAAGAAGCTCCTGTTGCAAAGGAAATGCCTGAAAATGTGCTCAAAGCACTAGTCTAGCATGTGTAGCACAAAGACTGCTACTAGGTGTGCCTATCGTTAGTTATTGCAATTTTGGGTGATGAGTTCAGAGTGTACAATCAATGTACTGTGTACTAAAATACTGATTTGAATATTGCTTTGTTTTGATGACTTTGGGTCACATGGTACTGAAACATGCCTTTTGTTCTAACCAGTCAATGTCTGCTTTCATGCTCTATTTGAAGCTCCCTCCCATTTTTCTTTATCTAAGTTTATTAGTGTAACCTCTTTTCTTCCTTGTATATTGTACACCCCCCCCCCCCCCCCCCCCCCCCCCCCCCCCCCCCCCCCCCCCCCCCCCCCCCCCCCCCCCCCCCCCCCAAGATGTATCTGTCTTATTTGTTTCAGTGAGTTCTACATTGTCATTACATTGAACAGGCCTGTTGGCCCATGATGTCTGCTAACAAAATGCCAATTTAAACTAAATCTCTTCTCAGAGTAAGAGAGTGATATAGCACAGAAATAGGCCCTTCGGCCCACTGAGTCTGTGCTGACCATTATCCACCCATTGACACCAACCCGACACTGATCCTATTTTATTCTCTCCACGTTCCCAAAAAATCCCTCCAGATTCTACCACTCATCCACACACTGGGGTAGGAGGAGGAGGAGAAGGGAGAGGGCTTCTGTCTGCACATGATCCATATCCCTCCATTCCCTGCATAGTCAAGTGTCTATCTAAAAGCCTCAAGTGCCACTATTGTATCTGCTTCCACCACTACCCTGGTAGCCCATTCCTGGCACCTACCACTCTGCATAAAGAAAAACAACTTTTGCTGTATATCTCCTTTAAACTTTTCCCCCTTCTCACCACTCTTTGGGTAATGAATTCTCTTCTGAATTCCCTGTTGGATTTCTTGGTGACTTATGACAGCCTCTGGTTATGCTCTTTCCCCCACAAGTTGAAACATTCTCTCTGCATACACACTATCAAAACCCTTTGAAATGTTATAGTTCACCTCTCGGCTGCCCTTTCTCAAGAGAAAGAAAGTGACTCTGACAAGACGGTTGTACTAGGGTTTAGATGGATTGCTTATAACTTATCTAATTTAGGACTGTTCTTGAAATTTTGGCTTTGTGGCACTCCTTGTGACTGATCTACTGTGGCCCTATTTGCCCTTGTGTTCTAATAAGGATAATTTTGTATTCATTCCATGAATGCTGGCAAGGGCCATGTATATCGCTGTTGCTCAGAGAGGGTGCCAATGTGCTGGCTTAAATGATTGGAAAACAGCAGGTTTCATTCCCTAAAACTGTTGACTTTATGATCCAACAACTTCATTGTCACTTCGTTTTTGTACTAGTATCAGTGTCTTTCATTTACAGAAATTTCAAAATTAAATTAATATTGTCCAACTCCCTTGGGAGGGCTTGAATTCAATTCTGAATAATTAATCTAGCAAGAGGAAAGAAAGATGCCCCTGCATTGATAGACTGCCTTTTGTGTCCCTTTTTTTTAGGACATTGCAATGAAGTTTACAGCCAATAAAATGTTCTTAAACATGTAGTAACTTTTACAATGTGGTAAATTTGGCAAACAACCAACCTGCACACAGCAAGCTCTCACAAACAACTGTGATTATCACTGAATCATACATATTATTTTTGTTTGGAAGATAAATATTGGTCAGGAGACCAGGATTAGCTTCCTCGCCCACTTTAGAAAGATAGCTATGAAATCTTTTGCATCCATCTGAGAAAGTAGAAGGGGGCCATCTGAAAAATATCAACTCCAACAGTGCAATATACTCTGGCTTGCTCTAAAATGTTGACCTAGATTAATACAAATTATCAGTAACATTATTGAATTCATTTTGCTAAAATTAAAAATAGAGATTAGTTTCTGTTATTCTGATTCTTGAACAAGTTGTATGATTGAACTGTGGTACCTTATATCCCCTTGCCTGAAAACCACCCTGCTTTGCTATTGCCAATTGTAGAGTTGTAAATCGAACTCTGTATTAGTAAAACCTGCTATGAAAAGTGACTTTTATAAATTGGAGAAGAACCAGTAGTGTTTGGTTACATGGAATGAATTTGAATTCTGCATCCTGGTAATATTTAGTTTAATAAAAAGCTGTGAAAAATTGGTATAACTTCATCAGCATTTCTACAATACACCTTGGTTTCCTTTCAAATAACCACAAAATTATACTAGATTATTACCTGACAATTGCGAATGATGTATACTCTTTTTTTTATTGTGGTGATAAAGTTGAATCCTCTAACCTGTGTGTTTTTTGAATAGCATCTTCTTAAAAGAAATTATACCCATGAATGTATTATGTTGAGTACGGTGCTAATTGCAATTTAAGCTACAGATGCATCCATAATGAAAAAGCAGATGCACAAATGCATTTTCTCTAGTCTGAGATCTAAAAGATGCTGCTGGGCTTTCTTCAGCCATAGAAAACAACAGGTTGCAAAGATCCATGCCCAAAAAACGTTTGATTCTGATTTAGAAACACAGAAGGAAAGGAGCAGGGTTAACTCTTAAAGCCTTTAAAGCTGCCATTCAATACAATTGGGGCTGATCTTCTATCTTAATACCATTTTATACCTGCTCTCTCCCCATATCCCTTGATGCTTTTTGTATCTACGTCCTCAAATGTATTCAATATACCTGGCCTCCACTTCCTTCTGTGAAAGTGAATCTCGCAGTTTTACCAACCTCAGAAGAAATTTCTTCTCATTTTACCCAATATCCTGAAACTGTGATACTCTTGTTATGCAGTAACCTCTTTGCATCCTGTCTACCCAGCTGGTGTCAAAACTATCATCAACACTGGCATCTACCTGACAATGTGGAAAATTGCCCCAGTTCACCCCATTGATGAGAAGCAGGATGAGTGTGAGGTGTTGCACTTTGGTAACTTTAAACCAGGGCAGGACTTGCACAGTAAATGGTTGGGCCTTGGAAATTGTTGTAGAACAGAGAGACCTAGGGGTACAGGTGTATAATTCCCTGAAAGCGGAGACACATGCTCACCTTCGTCGGTCAAGGCATTGAGTACATGAGTTGGGAAGTGTTACAACTGTACAAGTTATTGGTGAGACCACACTTGGAAGTACTCTGTGCAGTTCTGGTTGCCGAGTTGTAGGAAGGATGGCATTAAGCTGGAAAGGGTGCAGAAAGGATTCACGAGGATGTTGCTGGGATAGGTCGGGGCTTTTATCCTCCCGGAGTGTAGGAGGCTGAGAGGTAATCTTGCAGAGGCAAATAAAATCATGAGGACCGTAGATAAGGTGAATGGTCACAATCTTTTTGAGGGGAGGGAGTCTAAAACTAGAGGTCTTGTTTTTAAGGTGAGAAGGGAAAGATTTAAAAGATCTGAGGGGCAACTTTTCCCACACTGAGGGTGGTGGGGAAATGGAATGAGCTGCCAGGAGAAGCTGTAGAGCTGGGTACAATTACAATGTTTAAAAGACATTTAGATCAGTGCATAGACAGGAAAGGTTTAGAGGGATATGGGCCAAATGCAGGCAAATGGGACCAGCTCAGATAGACAGCTTGGTCAGCATGGATGAGTCGGGCTGAAGGACCTGTTTCCATGCAGTATAGCTCTAAGATGCATCCAATCCGGCCAATTACCATCCCATTATTTCCTGGGAATTTTGACCAAGAGTAACCACATAGTGGCTACAAGATCAAATCAGAGGCTGGGAATCTTGCAGTGAGTAACTCGCCATCTAATTTGCCAAAGCCTGTCCACCATCTAGAAGGCCCAAGTCAGGAGATGATTGGATACTCCCCACTTGCCTGGATGAGTGCAGCTTCAACAACACTCAAGAAGCTCGACATATGGGCCCACTTGATAGGCACCCCATCCACAACCATTCACTCACTCCACCACTGACACGCAGTAGCAGCAGTTTGTACCATCTATCGAATGCACAGCAGCAACTCACTAAGACTCCTTAGATAGCACCTTCCAAACCCACAACCTCCACCAGCTAGAAGGACAAGGGCAGCAAAAGCATGGGAACACCACCACCTGGAAGTTGTCCCCCAAGCCATACACCATACTAACTTGGAAAATATATTGCCATTCCTTCATTCTCATTGGATCAAAACCCTGGAACTCCTTCCCTGGAACTCCTTCCCTAATAACATTGTGATATACTCACACCTCAAAGACTGCAGGTGTTCAAGAAGGCACCTCGCCATCACCTTCTCAAAGAGCAACTAGGGATGGGCAATTAAATGCTGGCTCAGCCCAGGAAGTCTATATCCCTTGAATGAATAAACAAAATAGGCCTCTCAGAATTTTGCATTGAGATTCCTTCTTGATTTTCCAAACTCTAGCTAATATTATGCTATTCATCCAATATCTCCTCATAAAATGGTCCTGTCATCCCAGGAATCAATCTAGTGTACCTTAGTTGCATTTCCCCTGTCTGGGTAAGGAGGCCAAAATTGCAACACTATTCCAGGTCCCATCTTGCCAAGGCCCTGTATCATTGCTGTAGGACATCCTTGTTCCTGTACGCAAAACCTTTTGCACTGAAGGCTAGCCATTCTTATTTTATTTCAAAAATGTATGTTAAATGCAGTCAGTGTGCATCTTTTTCTACAAGTTCATTGTACCCATCATTTCAGTACACTCTGTTGCAGTGTGTCAGTACCACTCATGTTGCTGCATTAAACAATGAACCTGTGAAGGCTTTGAGAGGCTGCTACACAGGATCCAACCTCTGTGTTCAGTAGCAGTAGCATCTTAGACTCTGTTCCTTCTCCACAAAGCTCTTTAAAGTGGCTGCAGCAAGCTTTAGTGCTTCCCTCTACATGTACTCCTGCACCTTTTAGAATGTGCCAGTTAGCAGCATTCACTTGCAGAAATCTCCTTGCACTGGAAACACCAACATGTTTCAGGCAGTCCAAATTCCATCTTTCACTGAGTTGATGATCTTTCAGCAGCGGTTGATGTTTGTCTCGGTATGTGTAAGTGGGAATGGCCATAGATCAGAGATCAGTCTTCTGTTACCCATCTGCTTGGGGCAAACCTCAATGAGGCCCATTCCAGACCTCGGTAAATGCATAGTCCACAAGAAAGTGGCTGATCATCTCGTCTACAGAGCAGCCATCTCGAGGGTAGCATGTGGTGAGAATGAGAATCTGGCTGTGCAGGAACAATATGATATGAAGTGTTCCTCTCACTGCCAGTGTAGCAAGACCTTGGTGCTTGTTTAAGAGTTCTAGCAATTGGGCATCCTGCCAAATTATTATGTAGGTCTGCTTGGGGAAACTATCTTGCAAGATCCACCATTTCTTTCTATGTATCTGCACTGTGTAATGAATTGATCTGTACAAACGGTATGCAAGATAAGTTTTTCACTGTACCTCAGTACATAACAATAATAAACCAATACCTCAGGGCCTCCAGGACATTCTGTGCTGACTGCTGCCTGATGGACTTGTGGACAAAGGTGTTTCTATGCAGAAACTTTTCTATGATGGACAAGTATTGCAGCAAGGTCCAACTGAACAGGACATTGCACAACAACAAGACCAGGCCCATCCTTTGCTACACCAGGGACAGGTAGAACCTCTTCACATACTAACATCTGGTTTTTGCATACTCTGGCTCTATGCAGCCACTAACAAAAGTGGCCATCTAGATGAGGGATCTGAGGGTGTTTTATTGTTCACCCCTTTCTCTGGAGACTTGTACATTATGGCACAATGGACGCAATCCATTCTAGATCTCCATATGAAATGGCAGATGCTTTGGGTGACTGCCACAGTACAGCAATGGGGTATGGACCATATACAGCAATGCCAAGAGGACCTTACGCCTGATGACCAGATGCCTGCCAATGAGAGGGAGTCAGAAATTGCATTCCCAATTTCTGATTTCACCTTGGTTATCCACTCCAGCCCATGCTTGCCTTGTGCTCTGGCTCCTCTAAATTGGATTCTCAGAATCTTCAGTTTGGTGGACCTTATGGTGAAGGGAACAAAGGATCGGTCAGGTCAGTTGCCAAAGAATGTGGCCTCGTGCTTGTGGCAATTGATTCTGGTCCCCAAACTATCTGTGAACCGACTGTGACTCTGAGCAGAAGACAGTGATGTCAACCGTGTGCACCATTTGCCACCTTAAGCGCTTGCTGACTTGCATGTTTGCTTTCAATGACTGGTGTACAAGGATACCCAGGTCCCTTTTTTTTTTCAACTTTTCCTAATTTTTCACCATTTAAATGATACTGCCAATCTGTTTTGCCTACTGAATTTTTTGGGTGAATTTTGAAGTGAACAGTGACTCCACTTCTGAAACCAAAGACTACCAGTACAGATTTGAAATAGCTAAATTATTGCAAATTACAGTTTATTTTTGTGAAAATGAAGGGTAATTTCATTGCAGGAATTTTAAGCAGAGGTTATCATGAACGGTATAGGAACCCTTGACTTCTCATACAGAATCTCATGGAAATGGGATAGACTGCTATTCCAGAAATAATTTTTCTAGTCTTGCAATACAGGAGCTACTCTATCAAATGAAAGATCCACGTTAATGTTATTCCACATAACTTTGCCATAAAAATACTTGCTTTAGTCAGAATAGGATCTCTATATATTTGCACTGTTCTTACTGTTCTTGTGATTTGAGAATTCTGTGGCTTTGCATGTGCATATAGATAGTGAGATATTAATTTGAGGTAATTTCCTTCCTTTTGTTTTCTTAAAAAGAAAAGAAAATGCTAGTTCTAACCAGCAGATTTGGGTAGGACCAGAGAAATAAGTGTTGATGGTTGGTACATATGAAAATGCATGCAAGTTAAATCTCATTTTGAATACTAGGATAATTAAACTAAGTCCTGATGCAAGTTTTCGATCAGAAACGTATACTCCCTTCTCCCCGCCCCCACGCTACAGATGCTGCTTGACCTACTCAGTTCCTCCAGATTGTTTGTTGCTCCAGAATCCAGCATCTGCAGTTTGTGTCTGTCTTTGTTTAAAACTTTTTCTTTTACACTATCCTTGCAGTGCTCATTAGTTACATTGTCTTGTGGTATTAAGTACATATAATCTTATTCCTGACACTTGCAGAAACTCAAGGCAAATATTAAAATTGAGTTTACTTTTAAAATTCGTATTAGATGATCCTGAAAAATACATTTTAAAGCAATCAGTCTTTTGGGTTTTAAGAATAACTATTATTACATTAAAATTTTATTTTATTTAAAATCGGTTATCTCTTTAATTCTCAGGAGTTGTGGACAATAAATTTATCATGCACTTCTGAAGCTGAATCAAAGTGTATGGCAAATCTGTTCTTTCCATTAAATAGTTTTTTCCCCTCCCAGTATTTTCCAAAGAGGAACTGTTTGATATCGTGTGACCTTTTAATATGTAGGTGGATTAATTGGAGCTATGACAGTTGACATTATTACTGCTACAATATCTGTTCCGTCAGATAAATTTAGAGTAGAATGTACATCCTGTTTTTGGTATCCTCCCTTATTTTTTAAATACATTGGGTTATAGGAAATTGAAGCACTGGTTGAAATGGAAAAAGATTGACTCCCACTATGGCAATTGAGAAGAGTAACACTGGGACTCAAATCTATTCATCTGTATATTTAGATTTAGAATGTTCTTCAAATGTAGATCTGTTTAAAGACTACTTAAAATTTTAAGGAAAATGGGTTATGACAAGGATTTTAAACTATGTGAGCTTGATGTTAGTTTGGCATCACGAGAATTTTTTTTTCCAGAAGTGAGTGTTTCTCTTCTATTCTGTAATGTGTGTGAGATTGTTGGTAATTGGGAGTTTTTGTCACGTTTTACAAACTGGACAAGGCACCATGAGCTAGCAGAAATAGTATTGTATTGCATACAGTATATAACCCTGAGGCTAATTAACTCCCTTGCTTTCATTGCCATGAAACTTGATAACCAAGTTCATTGAGGAATATTAAAGGCCAATTGAAGAGCACAACCATGTGTATTCAAAAATAAGTTGGGAAACCAATAAAATGGCAGATGCTGGACTCTAAACAGAAATGCTGGAAGAACTCGGCCAGTAAATCACCATCTGTGAAAGAGAAATCAATCAACATTTCGGGTCAGTGACCCTTCCTCAGAACTGGGGCAAGTGGAAGGGTTACAGTTCTCAAAGCAGAGCTAGAGGAGGAGTAAGGTGCAAGACAAAAGCCAATATGGAGATGGGTGGATCAAGTACTTCAGGTAAACTTCTCGTTTCTCATTATCAGGCTTGTGACCCTTTCTTACCCCATTTCTTTATTGTTAATGGTCCATACTCGTGCTCCTTATCACCTGCTCTGTCTTATTGACAGTCCTCCAATCTCTCAAACACCATTATTCATTACTTTTGCTTTCTGCTATTGAGCCTGTTTTAAATGGATATTACTGCTTTCCCATTTGACTTCATAGGCTGCTTCTAATCAGTCTGCCAAACAGAGCTTTGTTAAACACAGAAGATCCATGTAAACTACATGCTTGATTGATCTGTGCTTTTATAAATGATGTTATACTCTTTCAATATCTTTTCAAATCGCTGACTAATCGTTGGCTGGCTGATACTCAATTGCTTGATCTATCCTTTTTCCCCTTTTTTAAACAATGATGCCACTTTAGCAACTTCCTACTTGTATAGCCAGAGAAATGAGAAATGATGATCAGAGCCTCTATCTCCTCCTTGCTTCTGATGACAAGCTTTGAGATGCATTTAATGAAGGCCTGGTGATTTTTTTTTTACCTGCTTTTAAGGCTGCTAACCCCAATAGTGGGTATTTGTACATCAGAACATCCTATCAAAGCTACCATAATGTTTTAACAGGATTCTCTCAAGATGCATAAAAATACAACTAAGATAAAATGATCTTTCTGGTGTTAACCCTTCATCTGAGTAATACTAGTCATATGAGGCTGATCCCTTCTATATTTAACTTTCAAAATCATGGGCTGAAGGGCCTGTTCCTATGCTGTACTGTTTTATGCTCTAACCACCAAACTTGCTTTCTTAAATGTTGACTTGATACAGAACATTTTAGCTTCAGTAGCACACTGCCCCAGCCCACTGGCTTAAATAAGTTTCTTTTGTTCTTCTCTTAAATCCTGTTGCATTTCATAATATATTTGCATTTCTCTTCCATATTCTGGAGCCTGCATTTACTGGAAAATTTCTATTTCTATTCACTCATGTTCCCTTAACCTCCACTCTAACTAAATTCGTACCTTTGGGATATACTGGTAGTTCTTCCATGCTATTGCTCACAGATTGTTCAAATATGCAAGGCTTTATGACATCAAGAATGTTCTTGTTACATGCTGTACTCTAAGACAGTGCTGAGAAAAATGTGCAAAATCAGAAATGCCATTCTTTAAGATCTCTGGTCCTATTTTGAATTTGTGCCTGGTGTTTTGGCCAATATTTATACCTCCTCAATATTACTACTGATGCAGATTTTCTTTTGTATTATCTGCTTCTTTGACAGCCTCTTGGGATCAAGGATGATTTGTATCCACTCCAGTTTGGAGGTGCTTGTTGGAACCATAGAATCCCCCACAAGTGGGGCAGATGGTGGTAGGCAGGCACACAGATAGTTTGAGGTAATCTTTTTTCACCTCTGTGCTCCTGATGCATGGGCTTAAGGTTCTCAATGTCCTTCTGAATGCTCCTTGTGCCAGAGCTTCTGGATTTGGTAGCGATTGTTCAATTCTTCAAGGAGGCTTTGAGCACATTCTTGCATTTTTTGTTCCTTTGTCCACATGATGATCTCGTCCCATGACAACTCAGAATAGAGTGACTATTTTGGGAATCTGCTAATGGGCACATGAACAATGGCCTGCCCAACATAGCTGACTGAGTGTAACTGGGATTCTTGGCCTGGGAGTGGACACCTCACTAGTTTGCTTATCCTTCCAATGGATTTGGAGGATTTTGCAGAGATGACATTAGTGGTATTTTTCCAGTGCCTTTTTTCATGGGCTGTTGTTTCAGAAGCACAGGAGGAGGGCTGGGATCACTGCCACCCAGTTGACCATGAATTTTGTGGCAGGTTTGAGGTTTTGAACTAAATGTCCAATGTCTGCTGATGTATTGAAATTAGTGGTGAATTTCGTTATCTTGGCATGTCTCCCAGATCCTATGTCTGTTGCAATTCCTCTAGGGAAAAAAGCCTACTCAGTCTCCACCTGCCCCATTGACCTAGTCTCACCTCATTACAGATTTGTTTTGTCCTATCCATTCTCCTGCCACCTTGTCTGCAGTTTAAAATTAGCACTTATGTTCTGATCAAGTGTCTTGCATATGAAACAATAACTTTCTCTTTCCACTGGTGTGGCCTGACCTGTTGAGTGTTTGCAGCATTTTCTGTTTCGGCATCTTTTCTATACTTAGGAGGTTAAGGAGTTTCGGCTTGTCACCAAACACTCCAATAAATTTCTACGGATATACTGTTGAAAGTATCCTGACTGGTCTGGTACGGCAATTTGAATGCACAGGAATGCAAGAAGCTGTAGAGAATAGTGGACTCTATCCACTACATCATGGGCACATCCCTCCCCAGCACTGGTAGTAGCTACAAGAGGTGCTGCCTCAAGAAGACAATATTTATCATCAAAGATCCCCACCATCCAGACCATGCCATCTTTTTGCAGCTATCATTGGGCAGGAGATACAGAAGCCTGAAGTCCCACACCACCAGGTTCAAGAAACGGGTACTTCCCTTCAACCATTTGGTTCTTGAACCAACAGACACAACCCTAATCATTACAGTATAGCAACACTATGATCACGTTGCACTAAAATGGACTTTGTACTTTTTTTGTTCTAATTGTGTTCTTTCTTGTAAAAATTGTGTATAATTTGTTTTTTTTGAGACTGCTGCTTATCTGATGTGCCTGCAATGCTGCTGCAAGCAAGTTTTTCATTGCAATTGTTCATATGACAATAAACTTGACTCTGTCAGATTATCAGTATCATTAGTTTTAACTTGAAAATCAAACATTCTTCATTCATTTTCATGATTAACCTTTCCATTGACGTTAACATCCATAGAGTCTCATAGCTGGGTGACCATCCTGCCCGTAATGTCATTGTTACACAGCACGGGAACAGTCTTTGCTAACTCCTAGTGGGGGGAACCTGACAGTCCCGTTACCCCGCTCTTTCCCTGTGGACATGTACCGATGAGTCTCTCCACCAATGCGTCCAGTCCCACCTCGGGATGCTCACACTTTGGCTGCGGAGATGGTGAGGCAAATTTCCTTTTAAATTGTCGCATGTGTTGAGCTACCGGGACAGTCTATCGGTACCATTGCTGGTGGCGTTCGTGGCCGCGCGTCGAGGCCCCGCCCGCGGCGCGCTCAGGGCCGCGGCCGTTGGTTTCTCGGAGGCGGCGCCACTGGTCGCAGCCATGGGCCAGTGCCTGGAGTTGTCGGCCGCTGTGTGCCGGATCGGCGTCTACTCGGTAGGAGCGGTTGGGGGCTGGGGGCTGGGGGCTGGACTGCACTGCACTGGGTGCCGGGTTCGAGGGGCACGGCGTGATGGAGGGGCAGGGGGAGATTTCGCGCGTCTTTACCCTTTTGGTCGGCCGCCGGCCGGCGGGTCCCGCTTCCCCACGGGAGTGTGAGCGGGGTGTTCCAGCCTGGAGGTGGGGAGCAGCGGCGAAAGACTGGCCGCAGGGTAGGCCTGGCCCAGATGGCTTCTGTTTGCCCCGCTGCACCCCCCCCCCCCCACACACACACACACACACCAGCGTTTACTCCCCAACCCCTAGCCTCCTTGTCTTGATTCCCCACCCCCAACCACTATCCTCCTTGTCCTGATTTCCTCCCCCCCCCAACCACTAGCCTCCTTGTTCTGATTTTTTTCTTTCTCCCTCTCTCTTTCCCCTTCCTTCCTTCCTTTCCCCACCCCCACCCTCCTCCCCCAAACACTACCTTTTCCTGATTTATTTTTTCCCCCCACTCCTTCTAGAACATCTACACAGATCTGTCTTCTCTATCACTCTGACTCATCCTTTTTCGTGTAAATCCTCATCCACATTTGTCAGTTCTGCTGTTTAAAATCTGACAATTTGGCTGTGGCATATAATGCAATGGTGGAATTGTTAGCTTGTGAAATAAAAGCAGTTTACAGCTATGTGTATAAATAAAAAGAATTTGCCTATAAATATTTACATTTAACAGTCATTGACAGTTACTATTGGGGCATATTAAAATCTGTAGGGTTTGAGGTTATGTTTTAGAAGAATTTACTAATTTGCTGTGTATTTTGAACAAAATTAATTTTATTGCTCAATGGCCAACAATAACGTTGGCTGCCTTGAGTGTTTCCTCTAAAATGTGACATGTAGAACTTAGATGTGCATACATAAATGGTAAACTGAATTGGATAAGTTTTGAACTTCAGTTTAAATTACAACTCATTGAAACTAGGTTGGATTTTTTTAAGGTTAATATGCATTTGCACAATAACATCATGGGATGCTGGTTAAGTTGGGAGTTTAAAACATTGTTACATGTCTTACTATCTAACTAATCACCATTAATGTTTAGTGAGATTTTCATGTTAATAAACTAAAGGACATGCCTATCATCATTTTCCAACTTGTTGACCCTATCCTTCCCATTCTAACCATACATCTCCACTCCCCATCAGGGAGACCTGTGGGTCCACTGCTTTTCTACATCCAACAACACCATTGTAAAGTTGTTTAATGAGTTTAAAATTCTGACTCCACACACTTCCTCTAAATCACTGGTTCTGCTGTGAGAACTTGCGTGGGTCCTATTCTGGATTCATTGCCATTCATGTCAGACATTCTTTATTCTTGTCCTATTTGGGTCTGCTCCCTCGCTTTTTTTTTCTCTCCAGTACTGATGATCAGCACCCTTACTGCTCCATTCCATTAGAGGAATAGTAGTTGATGGTCCAAACGATGTTAGCCATGATTGTCCATTCCCTTTTTTTGTGGAACAGCCCACATTCAATCACTCCCACAGAATTAGGTTCCAGATCTAGGAATACCTTTTGAGGCCAGGATGTGCTGCTTGACAGATGCTGGCATATTGTCATTCTGCTGGGAGAGTGCAGGGGATCTCTTGCTGAGAATCTCTAACATTATCTGCACTCTCCAAGCTTGCATCAGTCAGATCTGGCCTAGGATTTGGCATTCCATTCATTCAAATGGAGATTGAAGAGCAGAATAAACATAAGTAGCAGGGGTAGGCCATTCAATCCCCCACACAAGGTCTGTCATGCAACAAGAGAATTGCTGATTTTCTACCCTAGTGTGACTTTTCTGCACTGATCTTGATTCACTTAATAGAAGTATTTTTCAGTCTGTCTTGACAGAGCCTCCATAGCCTTGCCATTGCTCTGCCCATCTTTCCAACTGATCAATGTCATGCTGTAGTCTGTGACTATTCTCACTATTAACAACACTACTGATTTTTTTTTGTGTGATCTGCAAACCTAATCATGCCTTCAACATTCGTATCCAAACTGTTATGTATGTAACAAACAGTAAGGGTCCCAGCATCAATGTGTTATGCCACTTGTCACAGGCTTCCAATCATAAAAACAACTCTCCACCAACACCCTGTCTCGTGTACTCTGCTAGTTTTGGATCTAATTTGCCAAAGTGCCCTAGGTCCCATGGGCTGTAGCCTGTTGGACGATTTTCCCGTTGTGGAACCTCATCAAAGGCCTTGTTGAAGTCCATGTAGATGATGTGAGCTGCATTGCTTCATCAATACACTTTGCTATCTTCTCGAGGGACTTGTCTTCCACTTGCCAACCACTGGTGCTAGGCAGCATCAGGTTGGGCAATTGCACTTGGATCGGTGGAGGAAAAGATCATGTATCGTGGATTTTGGTGCATCCCTGCACTTTTTGGTGTAGCCATGTGGTGAAGATGAAGTACGTTATGCCTCTAGATGAATAAAATCCATACTGTGATTTGCAGGACAGCTGTTTGGCCACTGGGCTGAGGCATTTGAAGAAGGTGCTGGCAATGACATCCCTGTGGCAGGCAGCTGGGAGATCCCTTGGTGGTGAATGTGGTTACTACTTAGTGATGGGTCAGGCTTACAGTATCTGGTATATTCTCCTCTCCCAGATCTGGATGATATGTATTTATGACAGGCTCTTCACCAGTGAGTCTTAAGATTTTAGCGGGAATGCCATCTATTTGATTTGTTGCTAAGTTTACGCACTGTTATTTAATAATGGATCATCCTGTTGTGATGGTAAGATGAAGGAAATTTGAGATGAACCAGAGATTGGAATTTGAGGAATGCAGTGATCTGAGGATAGTAGGCCGAGAGGTTAAAATAAAAAAGTATATAGGGGCAAGCCAACAGAGGAATTTTAATGTTGAGAATTTTGTACTATTTAGGAGGTTGTAAAGGCAATGCATTTTCCTTTTGAACCACAAAAAGATACTGATATTCTAGCTTGCTTTGGCAGTTTAAATGAAACCATGATTAACTCATTGATTTGAATTTAATAACTGCATTAAATTTTCCAATTGCATGACATCTTTAGTTTTGATTAATTTGTGAAAGTGAACTTCACATTCTAAACAGGCCCAATAAGATTTTTGTTCCATTCTGCATTTATTCATCATCTCTTTTGTATTTTTGGCTCGTATGTGGATTCTCCGAACTACTGTTAATGTCCTCCTTCACATCTTGTCCAAACAATACACAATTTGAAAAGACCTCTATCTGGGCCTTGCTTTTTCAAAGAGGGACAAATTCCATCCTGTTCAATTTTATGCTGACAGCATTAATGTAATGTTTCAACTCTGGTACTCAATGAATTATTTTTGCAATTTTTCAATGCTTCATATTAGAATGTAGATGAGAATTGTATTCCAGTCTTATGTGCGGCCTGACAGATCCTATACGCTTACCACTTTTGAATTCTATACTTCTTGAAATGTCTTGATGCTTTATAGACATTTCTAATTGAAAGCAACATCACTCGATAGAAAACAATGTTTGTCTGAGTATGTTGCCTGGAGTGGAGGGCTGTAGTTATAAGGAGAGATTGGATAGACTAGGTTTATTCCCATTGGAACATAAGAGGCTGAGGGGAGACCTTAAAGATTTATAAAATTGAGGGGCATAAATAGTCTTACTCCCAGGGAAAGGGAGTCTATAACTAGAGGGCATGGGTTTAAGGTGAGAGGGAAGAAATTTAGAGATCTGAAGGGTGATTTTTTTTTTCCCACACAGATGGTGAATATCTGGAACAAGCTGCCAGAGGAGGTTGTGGAGACAGATAAAATTACATCATTTAAAAGGCATTTGGACAGGTTCTTTGACAGGAAAAGAGTGGAGGGTTGTGGGCCTAATACCGGTAAATGGGATTAGCGTTAGTGGGCATCACAATTGGCACAGACAAGGTGGGCTGAAAGGGCCCATTTCTGTGCTGTACATGTTTATGATTACTATACACTTGTGCTTTCTTCAGTTTATTTTCTATGCTGTAGCTGCTATATTTTTCAACCTACCATAGTTCATTTGCCACCTTCTTGACAGGAATCTTATCTTGAATTTTCAGTGTTTGATGTTTTCAGTGTGATCCAGTCAGACCACAGCCTGTGTTGTTTTATTGATAATCTGAATTTGTGTATAGGAGGCATAATTTTAGAGTTTGCATAGAACACAAAATTTAAAACTGCAGTTTTAAAAAAAAAATGAAGAGGCGAAATAAACAGTAAAATTTTATGTTGTGCAAGCATTAGGACAAGTGAATTGATAAATGCATAAGTTTTGAAGTGGGCAGAATGAGTTGATAATTCCATTAAAGTGTCATAAGGCACCTTTTGACTTGGCAAATTGTGATATTGAGTACCAAAGCTAGGCAACAACAGTTGGACTACAAACAACCTGCTGGAGGAACTCAGCAGGTTGAGCAGCATCTGTGGGAGGAAAGGAATTGTTGACATCTGAAACCCTGCATCAGGACTGCGAGTGGAGAGATGATGTGACCAGTACAAAGAGGGGAGAGGGAGTGGTGAGACAGGAGCTTGAGGTGATTGGTGGACTGAGGAGGGCGTGTAAGATGACAGGCAGGTGGTGCTTGGTAAAGGAGGGGAGCAGGGGTGGAGTTGGGATGAATTGCCAGGTGAATGATAGATGGAGACAGAGAGAAAAAAATAAAATATTGAGTGGCAGATGGAGCAAGGTGAGGGAACGGGAGTGTGAAGATTGGAGACAGCTGCTGGAGGAGAAAAAGCGGGAACACAAAGGGATGCCAGTGCTGGATGCTGATTGGTAAAGGAGGGAAGAATGGGAACCGTTAGGGAGAAGTGAATGGCAGTTGAAACCAGAATTGTGTGTAGTGGGTGGATGGAAACAGGAGGGGGACAAAGGTGGGGGGCTGGTGGCAGGGGTTAAGGGAGAGGGGACAAAAATGTGTGAACTGGAGGAGGATCGGGACAGGGGGAGAAAGTAACTTTGCTTCAGTAATTTTGTGTTGCAATAATGTTGATGCAACAACTGACATGTCTTTTTCTATAGATAATTCACAATACTGTTGCTCTATCTATCATTGGCATTTTGACTTTCTTGGATATGAGGAAGGAATAGTGTAGTTGGCAAACAATTGGAATGTATAACTATTCTGTGGCATAGCTTTGCACATGGAGTTTGAAAATCTAAATTTAGTGGATTAACAAAAATATCCAACCTTTACATTCAGAAGTACTTTTGTAGTATATTCCCCAAAGTGTAATATGCAGATTTTCTTTAGCTTGGAGGTTAAAACAGAAGTTAGCAATGGAGAAGTGTGGCTTTTTATAATCTTACACTTCCAGTTACTTTTGATTTACCTTAAATTTCCCTCTGTTCCCTTATTTCTATATCTAGCCTTCCCCTCGTGTGTATCAATGCTTCATTTGTTCTATTATGACAGAGGTTTCCACATTGGTACCACTATACTCTATTCCTCATGGTTCCACCCTCAATTGTCCAGTACTTCATTATCTCTTTTTGTGGCATATTAATCAGAACAGTGACTGCATTCAAAATAACATTTTGTACTCAAATCCTCAGAATAAATACCAGTACTTTATATGCATTCTCTATAGCCTTACGAACTTAGGCTGTTACCTTTAGTGATTTGCATATCCGTATTCCAGATCTTTCTGCTCATTTAGTTTCTTGCCTTTCACAATGTAAGCATCTTCTGACCATAAATAAGCCCTATTTTTAGTGCTTTGAATTTTTTGTGATTCTCCTGTTTGGTTTGCAAGCCTATTTTACATATTCCTATACTTTGTGGTTTTGAATGCTGTTATATTTACTAGGCCCACCATCACCTTTCCATCATTTGAGGGATTGGAATATATCTCCAAATTTGAGTCCAAATAATTTATGCATGCATGAACAGCATTCCAATTTTTGATACATCTGAGAAACTCATAATTTTTTGCTTTGTTTTGGAACAATCTTCCATTTAATTCTGCTCTCTGACCCATGAATCTATATTCCCTGAGCATGAATACCATGTGCATTTTTGTTCTTATCTCCTCTTTCTGATATTTCTTTAAAAAAATTAATCA
Source organism: Pristis pectinata (assembly GCF_009764475.1). Taxonomy (NCBI): domain Eukaryota; kingdom Metazoa; phylum Chordata; class Chondrichthyes; order Rhinopristiformes; family Pristidae; genus Pristis; species Pristis pectinata. The sequence continues at coordinate 49,258,088 of NC_067406.1, read as the reverse complement.
TTATAAGATAATCCTAGTTATTGGATGTTTGATTTTTGGCAAAGGTTCTAGAATCTCTTCCATTTTGTTTTTAGTTAACTAGTCTAAAATAATTCTACTATCACCTTTTTTCCAAAAAAGCATTTCAGATAAAGTTTAAAATGCAAAGACATGTAGATCTTAATTTAGTGTAATTAAAATATGTTGGAAAGTAGTGCAATTAAGTTGCTGTTTGTCACAGTTAGAAATATAGATTTAAAATTGTACTTAACCACAGCAAATTATATATTTAAATTACCATTTATTAGATTAATAATACCATATAGCTGGTCATTTTCGGGTTAATTTACAGATTTTTGAGCAGTTTGTGACATCTTTTATTGTGTAATACTCGAACATTTATCGTGGCACTTTGCAGAAACTTTTTTTTCCAGGTTTGGTAATGCCAAAGGGGCTTGCTAGATATGTTTTGTTGGTACAGTTAAGAATCGTGTGTGGTATAAAGGACATCAGTGCAGTCAGTTGGGTTTTAAAACACTTTGATAGATTTAAGGTCGCTTTTACTGGTGCCAACATTCCTAGATTTTTGAAACTGAATTCAAATTTTGAAACTGCCCTGTGGATGATTAGTTCATTTATAAAATGGCTACAACTTGTTATGTTGCTACATGTCATATGCAGCACTTATCTGTCTTGTCTTAACAGCATTATTTTTTATGTCAGAAGGTCTCTACAAATTGAACTCTGTAATGTGAGTATATAAGCTGAGTCTTTAGTGTTCAGTTGTTGAAGTTACTAGGGGAGGAGAAGAGAGTTCAAATGTTTCTTGGAGCTTTGAGCTGTCCACCTATCCACTAATCTGCTCTTGCCTTGATCAGATTTCAACAGGAAGAACTTGCTTAATGAAGCTAGCACTAACTTTATTGGCGAGCGTCCTGTGCAGCATTGGGGCTTCTGTTTGTTGAACCCAACAAGAGTGCTTTAATATTCAGTTAAACCATGCCCCCATCATGAAAAGACTGTCAAAACTTTCAAACTACTTGAATAGTTAAGCATTCACATTCACAAAGTTGTTGTGGTAATAGTATGGACAACTATTAATATCGTTAGCATTTGAAATATGTTAAAAAAAAATCTGATGTGGACAGATTTCCATAGGAAGTTTGCTCTCCACTTCTGGGCTCCTCACGGAATCCAGCATCAAAACACAATCAGAAGGACAGAAGCAATTAATTGGAAAGCTGGAAAGAAGTCTGAGATTTGCATGTTCGATCATGCTTATGTGGAGTCATTTTTTTTAAAACTGAGAAATTCTAGTATTTCAATGTCAAAGTGGAATATATTTTGCAGACACTTCAAAAATGGACAGTATCATCTCCATGCACTTATGTACCCATTCCAACACAACTGATCTAACCCTCCTATAGATAAACAGTATTGCTTCTGGTAGTGTGCAAAGTAGCCCTGTGTGAGAGAGAGAGTAGTTGAAGCATGTGTAATGTGTATATACCAATACCAGTGTATGCAGCCTATGAAGTATATGAGAAACCTGCAAAGCTAAATTTGAGCAGATGAATTAAGGGCATTAATATTACACACAAGTCCAGATTTGACAGAAAGTGTTGTTCAGTGAGTTGTTGGTGAATTGGGTAGTAACTGAGGTTAGTGGTGTTGCTGATGTGATATTTGGAGATGCATTCAGTGAATCCCATTTAATGTCTTTGTCGTGCTATATTTTTAGGGCTTGCTTCCTAACATTGATCTCCATAGGTTTGTGGTGTCGCTGTCCTTTAAGAGTGCGTGTTTGTGGGGCAGCCTGGCCCCTTGAAGATAGATTTTTTTTTCCCCCTCTTTCCTCATTCTTCACCAAATCACCCACATTGTATTGTTCTTCTCTGTTCCTGTATGGCAATGGCACCTGTTCCAATCACAATATATTTTTAGAAGGGGCAGGTTAAGATGAATTCACATAAGAGAGTCAAATTGTATTTGAGGCCACAAATTGGCTTCATAGCCTTCTTATGACAATTTGGGATTGAAATTGTTGCTTTTGAAGTTGGGTGAGGTTTTATGTTACAGTTGAGATCCTTAAATGTATCACATTAACGCTGGCCATGACCACTTTGCATCCAAATTGGAACTTGCCAATTTTAAATAATTTGGAGGATCCACCTAGTATTTATACAATCCATGATAAACCAAACAGTAATTACCACATGTAGAGTGTTATATTTTCAGAATTTCTCTACTCTTAGAAATATCTTGGATGGATGTACATTTCTTGTTGTTTCTGTTGCCCATTACAAGAGATCTGAACAGTGGGACTTTATCCACAGTCACTATAGGTGAACAATTTTTAGTCGATTGCATAGTATGCAAAATGAAAGTGAAGCTTGGTCATTGTACTCATTTTTTTAAAGAAATTATTATTTTAGCATTTTTCATAATCTCAGGATGCCACAAAACACTTTAATGCCAAAAGTGCTTTCTGTGGTGGTATATCAAAGGAAATGCAACAGTCACTTTGTTTTCAGCAAGCTTCTAAATAACAGCATTGTGATAATGACCTGATAATCTATTTTTATTTTGTGGTATTGATATAGCAATTAGCAGAAATTACCTGGATACTGGGGATAATTTGCACTTCAGAATGCCTTGGTGTGTTTTCCATCCATTCAGATAGCACATGGAGGTGCTCCCTTTGGATGAATTCCCAACAGTGTAGCACGCTTTCAATATTGCACTGAGGGTCAATCTGGATTCTGCAGGAATCTTTTGAAATTTTGTCAAGCTGCTCAATCATTCCACGTTGGATCGCAGCATACAAAGTTAGCAACCTCAAGGTAAAGAAGTGACCAATTGCAATAGCTCTGGGAATATTGTTTTAATATATATTTTACAAAAAAAACTTGTAAAGCAGTATTGTACTACTGTTTTTGACAAAGATGGGCCCCTAGAAAATGTTCTGTCCAGAAAATGTAGTCATCATTAATCCTGCTTTGAAACATCACCTGTTATAGAGAATGATCAAAGGACCTGTAGCTACCTTCTGAATCAAGTGTGGTCTCAGTTAAAACTAGTGGTTGAGGCTAATAGTAATTTGCTCAATGCTTTTTTTTAAGTAGGGTTACATAAAATAGTAACAAAAAATAGTGACTGTCTTTGAGCCACTAGAATGTATAGGTGACCCAGTCTTTAATTTTTGATCACTTTTTAAAATGTGATGAGTGAGTAGGATTTTGAAGCATGCTAAAACTAAGTAACAGGATAGCTTCCCTGACAAATGCAAAATAACCTGCTACCCATGTAATGTGATAATTTTATTTACCAAGTGGCTGGCTGATCTGGCAAATATTGAGACGACCTGGAGGCTTGCTCCTGAAGATTTTTCTGGTCTATGGAATAGCTGTCCATAAATTGCACAGAAGACGCATACTCAATGGACTCTGCCCTAAATGTACAAAGTCCACTTAAAATTTAATGCGGATACAGACTATTCCTTAGTTTTCAGATTCCTTTAAAATGAAAAGCAGCTCTAAATTTGAAAAGATTCGTGTACTAAATTGAAGAAAAGGGACATTTATAGCAGTGTTTTAGGTGAATAATTGGAGACTAAATGGAAATAAGAGAAACTGAAGATTTTGGGTGGTATCTGCAGTTTGCTATTGAACTCTAGTTTGATATTTGTATTTGAAAGACTGCTAAATGTTTTTAGTAGTTTAAGGTAAGTTAAAACTTCCATGATTTTGCATATTCACTGTTTTAAAAAAATTTTTATAATTGACTCCAATCAACTAATGTACCTGTGGAATCTGTGTCCACCCTTGTAATGAGAAAATTGCCAGGATGGTGGGTAGCCAGTGGAGTACCCATGCAATTACTCATACTGATATTAATTCGAACTTGAGCATTTATTGGATTTTCTAACCTTCTGCCTGACTCCAGTGGACCCCATCATGATAGATGACAGTCTTCAGCCAATTCGATTCACTTCATGTGATATTAAGAAATAGCTAAAAGCATTGGATATTGCAAAGACTGTGGGCCTTGACAACATTCCTGCAATAATACTTGAGACTTTTGCTCCAGAACTTGAATAGCTTGGACGAGGGCTCAGCCAGTACAGCTACAACACTGACAGCTACCCAGCATTGTGAGAAATTTGAGAAGCAGGACAAATTTTAACCTGGCCAATTACACCCCATTAGTCTACTCTTGATCAGCAGCAAAGTAATGGAAGGGACAGTTGACAGTGATATCAAGGGGCACTTGCTTAGCAACAACTTGCTCACTGACGTTCAGCTTTGGGTTCTGCCAAAGTCACTCAACTCCTGAGCACACTACAGCCTTGGTCCAAACATGGACAAAAAAAAGCTGAACTCCAGAGGTGAAATGAGAATAACTGCCCTTGACACCAGGGCAGCGTTTGGTCAAGTATGGTGTTATGGAGCTCTGGTTAAACTGGAGTTGATGGGAATCAGGGAAGACCTTCTGCTGGATGAGTGCACCTTCAATAACACCCAAGAAGTTGGACGCCGTAAAGAACACAGCAGCCCACTTGATAAGCAACCGTCCACAACCATTCACTTGCTCCACCACCAATGCACAGTAGTAGCAGTTTGTACCATCTGCAGAATGCACTGCAGCAACTTGCCAAGACTCCTTGGACAGTACCTTCCAAACCTACCAGCTAGAAGGATTAGGACAGCAAAAGCATGGAAGTTGTCCTCCAAATCATTCACCATCCTGATTTGGAAATATCCTGCCATTCCTTCACCGTCGCTGGGTCCAAATCCTGGAACTCTGTCCCAAGCAGCATTGAGATTGTACTCGCACTGCGAAGACTGCAGTGGTTCAAGAAGGCAGCTCACCACCAGCTTCTCAAGGGCAATTAGGGATGGGCAATTAAATGCCAGCTCAGCCTAGGAAACCCATGTCCCTTGAATGAATAATAAATCTTTTGGCACATGGGATGTAGTGACAATAAATTTGTAATTATCTTGCCCTGCCATAGAAAGAGTAAAGTATAATCCTCTGAATAACTGATCAAAACTTTCCTTGGATATTTCGCTGGACCTTTACACATCTCAGCAATACCACAAAGTTGACTTAAATCTCTCCTCTCAGACAGAAAAGCCCAATATAATGGATGAGCACTGATTCAAGGAAGAGTGCAGGAGTAGCACCAGGTAAAGCTATAAATGAAATTCCTTTCTAGTACAAGCTTTCCTGCATACTAAACAAGAAAAATAGCATGCAGTACACAGAGCTTGGTGATCTTGCAACCACAGATCAAATCAAATCCATTAAATAGCTAAAAGGATGAGGAGGAGGCTCCACAACCATCCCCACTTTTGGTGATGGTGGGGCCAGTACATGAGTGCTGATGGAAAAGCTGATGCATTCACAACAATCTTCAGTCAGGTGAATCACTGTGTCTTCCATCTAGAATCTCCAGCCTCCCAGAGACCAATTTCTAGCCAATTTAATCCACTGGATGTAACAAAGGCTATAGGACCAGACAATTGGATGTAACAAAGACTATAGGACCAGACTGGAAGATTGGCTTTTCTAGTACAGTTAAACACTGGAATTTACCCAATAAAGTGAAAATGTGCTCGATGTGACTATGTGAAGATTGTCCTGAACATGGCTTTTCCTGTACCATTAGTGCACAGAGACATTGACCATATCTCATCTATTTCCTGCACCTTTTGCTCTACCTCTTTTGTATCTTTGCTCTGTCCAGGATGAGCTTCCCTGGTCCCTGCCTTCCACTCCACTGGCCTCTGCACTCCATGGACCATTCTTTACAATTTCTGCCAGGTCCAACAAGATTGCACCTCAGCTTTCAGCATTTTTTTTAGAACATTACAGTACAGGCTTTTTGGCCCATGATGTTGTGCTGACATTTAATCCTGCTCTAAGATCTATCTGACCCTTTGCCCTCCATTTTTCTATCACTCATGTGGCAATCTATGAGTCTCTTAAATGTCCTAATTTTGAATGGACTGTTCCCTCTGTTACTCTCTGATCCATACTTCTGTCCCTATAAGTCACTCCCCCATTATATGGCATTTTCCCATGCAACTACAGGACTTTGTAACACCTGTCCTTTCACCTCTTCCCTTTCCACCATTCAGGGATCCAAAAGGTCTTTTTGTCTGAAGTTATGATTTACTTGCACTTCTTCCAATCTGGAGTACAGGCAACTCCTGCATTATTGAATGGTGTGTGTGTGTGGGGGGGTTGTGTTCCTAGAAAACGGTCTGTATCGTGATTTTTTTTTTCTCTCTGTAACATGAAACAACATCTCCACGTATTGAGAAATGCAAGCTGAAAAAAAATTAAATTTGTTTATTTCCTTTTTCTACAAAAATTTCACAAGAGCAAATTTTTATTTTGTATCCTAGATTTTTTTGGTAATCATTTCTGATTTCTGTTACCTGAACTGCTATAATTGTGGGATCACCTGTATTATATTCGGTGTTCATAATGTTGTCTCCACTACATTGGAGAAACCAAATACACATTGGGTGATCGCTAAACAGAGCACCTGAGTTCTTGATCCTGAGCTGCTTGTTACTTCCTGCTTGTTCTCTAATCCACTCCCACTCTGACCTCTCTGCCGGTGGCCGCCTTCACTGTTAGAGCGAGGCCCAACACAAGGTTGAGGAACAATGCCTCCTCTTGCGTTTGCACACATTCTGGACTCTTATAAAATTCTCTAAATTCAGCTCAACAACGTTCAGGCATGGTTTGATAAATGGCAAACAATAATCATGCCATCAGTGCCAGTTTCCAGGAAGAGAATCTAACCACCTGCTGTTGACATTCAATGGCACTGCCATCACCAAGACCCCAATACAATACCAATATTCTGGAGTCACTATTGACCAGAAACTCATCTGGACAGCCACAGAAATACTGTGCTACAAGAGCAGGATAGAGACTGAGTACCATGTGACTCACCACCTGGCACCCCAAGGTCTAACCACCTTCTACAAAGTACAAATCAGGAGTTGATGGAATACTTTTTCTTTCCTGGAAGAGTGCAGCAACTCCAAACTCCCTAAGACAAAGCAGCCTGTTTCATTGCTAACGGTGACAGCCCTGAGCATTCATTCCCTCCACCACTAGCACCCAGTGGCAGCAGTATACATCATCTACAAATGCATTTCCTCACGTGACTATTCAGAAAGCACCTTCCAAACCTACAGCCTCTACAAAAGAAAGACGATGAAGCAGCCACATACGAACACCACCACTGGCAGAATCTCCTCTATATTGTACACTATTCTGCCTTGGAACTAGATCAACAGTCCTTCATTGTTGCTCGGTCTAAATCCTGAAACTCCCTACCCAATCGCACTATGGAAGTATCTTCACCAGAAGGACTTGGAGCAGTTTGAAAAAGTAGCTCATCACCACTTTCTCAAGGGCAGTTAGGGATGAGCAATAAACAAGCCTTGCCAGCAACACCCAGAAAAAAAACCATTGCCACCCTTTGGTTACAGGCATTTCTTTTTATGAACTATGGAGTTTAATATTGAGGCCTCACGGAAAGCAAAAGGAAGATGCAGATTCACTTCGATGCTACTTTCTCTGTGTAAATATAAATGCAGAGAAAATCAGGAGGTGGCCTTTTTTTTGGTAGGGCTTTGCAAACTATGGGTCAATTTGCTATATATTTAAAAGTATGAAAGAATGGGACAAGGTGGTGAGAAGCAGAACATTTGAGGGGCTTAAAAACTAGCATTCAAGTTTCAGAACTTGCAAAGCTATGGATTAATGTTTGAAGGTGGATTGATCTAATTCGTTTTTGATTAGCATGGACATTATGGGCAGAATAACTGCTTTCTATTTTGTCATTTTCTATAATAACTGGAGGCCCTTTATACAAGAAATTGAAAATAAAAGACAGGGAATTCTTTGCACTGTGAGGCTGTGATTTGAGATAGATGACACCATTCAATATTAGATTGGATTGATGGTGAAAATGAGATTAAAAAGATAATGTAATCAAGTCTGTTTTGAACATTTTGCATGTGATTGGTTGGGCAGAAAGGTGTCTTTCTGTATTCCTTTGGGTAACCTGTAGGTCAAATGCTGTGAATTATAGGATATGAGTGGAAGTAAACTCCCTTCATGTATCCTTAAATAACTGCCTTATAGTTATATGCAAAGAACCTAAATAATGTAATGGTAGGTAATCCTTTTTCATCCAGCTAATTGGATGCAAATACTAATCCAACAGAAGGAGTTTAAAAGAATACTTTTTTTAAATCAAAGTGACTCACCTTTTCAAAATCCTATTTCTTACCACTTGAAGTTGGAAAGGCTATTTATATATTTGGCATTACTTAAATTGCCACCTATGTTTCCTTCAATGTTTGTAAACAGTAGTGTTCCAAAAATTGAGCGTGTTCTTCCAGTTTTTTTTGTCTTAATTTTTTTGGTTTGTTTCTTCCTGATGCTTTAACAACTGGGAGAGGCAGGGGAGAGTAGACATGGATTATGGTTAGCCTTTACATTATTTTTGTCTAACTCCAAATCTAAAGTAGGAGATTTACCAGGATGCTGCTTGGATTGGAGAGCATGTCTTATGAGAATAGGTTGAGCAAGCCAGGGCTTTCCTCTTTGGAGGGAAGGAGGATGAGAGGTGACTTGATAGATGATGATAAAGGGCATAGATCGAGTGGACAGTCAGAGACTTTTTCCTAGGGTGAAAATGGCGAACACAAGGGGGCATAATTTTAAGGTGGTTGTCAGGGGTATGTTTTTTACACACAGTGTTGGGTGCGTGGAATGCACTGCAGGCAGAGGTTGTGGGGCAGATACATTAGGGTCATTTAAGAGACTCTTAGACACATGGATGATAGGGAAATGGAGGGCTATGTGGGAGGGAAGGGTTAGCTAGATCTTAGAGCAGGGTAAAATGTCGGCACAACATTGTGGACTGAAGGGCCTGTACTGTGCTGTAGTGTTCTGTATTCTAAAATAACACATTGCAGAAACTGCTAAAAATGTTTTATCTTGTGCAGCTTCACAATTAAGATCGGTAAACTGAGTTAGAATTTGAGTCATTTATATAATAGTTCACCATGAGATTTGGTGTTTGCACTTTGGTTCAAGCCTGGCACTGAATTCTCCCATCTCCCACCCAGAAGAGAATCAAGTATATGCAGAGCATACCTGTTGCTGTTCAATTGAAAACATTTTATTAATGTAGGAAGAAGCACCTGCACACTTTAAAAACACAATCTTGAAAACTGCAAATATGAGAGTAACTCAGTGTTTCCACTCTTCTTAATGTATGGTTCATCTCTGCAGCCAGTCTCTGCTGAGCAGCTTTGAAAAATAAAAGTGCCCTTTTAAATAGCACGCATGTGTACATTGACCTAGTCAGAGTGGTACAGTGCGGAAACTGATCCTTTGGTCTAATCCATCCATGCTGAATAAGTTGCCTCTCTCGCCTCTTTTCCCCTTCCCCCACCTCCCCCCTTAAATCAATGCCCTCTAGTTTTAGACTCTCCTATCCTGGGGAAAAAGACTTGAGATCATTCACCTTTCCTATTCCCCCTGATTTAGTATACCTCTACAAGATCATCCTTCAGCTTCCTACGCTCCAGGGAAAAAAGCACGAGTCTATCCACTTTCTCCAACTCAAGCCCTTCCAGTCCCAGGAACATCCTAGTGAATCTTTCCTGCACCTTTTCCAGCTTAATGACATCTATCCTATAGCTGTTTGAGCAGGACTGGACACAATACTCCACGCGTAGTCTCACCAATATCTCGCACAATTATAACATGATGTCCCAACTCTTGTACTTGATGCCCTGACTGAAAGCAAATGTGCCAAATGCCACTTTCTCCACCCTGTCTACCAGTGTTGCCACTTTTGAGGAACTATGTATTTGTATCCCTAGGTCTCTCTGTTCTGCCACAGCCTTCAAAGCCCTGTCATTTACTGTTCAAGTCCTGCCCTGGTTTAATTTACCAAAAGGCAACATTTTGCACTTGTCGGAGTTAAATTCCACTTTCTGTTCCTTGGTCCATTTCCCAGTTGATTTAGATGCTGTTGTAATCTAGGATGATCTTCACTGTCCACCAATTTTGGTGTTATCCACAAACTTACTAACTATTCCAACTACATTCTCATCCAAATCATTAATATAGATGAGAAACAACAGTGGACTCGGCACCGATCCCTGAGGCACATTGCTAGTCAGGCCTCCCATTTGAGAAACAACCTTCCACCAAGCCAAATTTGTATCCATTTGGTTAGTTCACCCTAGATCCCATGTGATTTAACCTTCCAGACCAACCTACCATGCAGGACCTTGTCAAAGGCCTTGGTGAAGTTAAAACATAGTACAGTACAGCACAGGAACAGGCCCTTCAGCCCACAATGTTGTGCTGAACCAATTACATTAGTAATAAAATGCCCAATGAAACTAATCCCTTCTGACTACGCAATGTCCATATCCTACCATTTCCCTCACGTTCATGTACCTATCTAAGAGCTTCTTGAACGCCCCTATCATATTAGCCTCCACCACCACCCCAGGCACCCACCACTCTCTGGGTAAAAAAAACTTGCCCCACATATCTCCTTTTGAACTTTCCCTCTCTCACCTTAAATGCATGTCCTCTAGTATTAGACATTTCAACCCTGGGGAAAAGATACTGGCTGTCTACTCTCTGCCTCTCATAATCTTATAAACCTCTATCAGATCTCCCCTCAGCCTCCACCACTCCAGAGAAAGCAACCCAAGTTTGTCCAACCTATCCTCATAGCACATGCCCTCTAATCCAGGCAGCATCTTGGTAAACCTTTTCTACATCCTCTCCAAAGCCTCAACATCCTTCCTATAATGGGGTGACTAGAATTGAATGCAATACTCCAGATACAGCCTAACTAAAGTTTTATAAAGCATAACTTACTGACTCTTGAACTCAGTTCCTCGACTAATGAAGGCAAGCATGCCATATGCTCATGCAGACGCCATGTCTTCGTCAATCCTCTTGGTCACCTCTTCAAAAAAAAAACTTGATCAAATTTGTGATGGATGATTTTCCACAGGCAAAGCTATTCTGACTATCTCCAATCAATCCCTGCCTTTCCAAATGCAGGCAGGTTCTGTTTCTTGGACATTTTGAAAAATGTTCATGTGTGAAAAGCATGTAGTATATCAATAGGTATTTCATTGATGCTGAAGCAGTTATGTTTTCTGAATTCCGGAACACTCAGTTTGCGGGTGATTCCCAGTATGTGGTCTCTTAATTTGGAAAACACTATCAACCAGCTGTGTGACACTTGCAGCAACAGGTAAAGGTAATTAAAATAATTTTAAGTAATGTTAGAAAAAAATTCTTGACCATAGAAACATAGAAGAACTACAGCACAATTCAGGCCCTTCGGCCCACAAAGCTGTGCCAAACATGTCCCTACCCTAGAAATTACTAGGCTTACTCATAACCCTCTATTTTGTTCAGCTCCATGTACCTATCTAACAGTCTCTTGAAAGACCCTATCGTATCCACCTCCACCACCGTTTCCAGCAGCCCATTCCACGCACTCGCCGCTCTCTGAGTAAAAAAAAAACTTACCCCTGACATCTCCTCTATACCTATTCCCCAGCACCTTAAACCTATGTCCTCTTGTGGCCACCATTTCAGCCCTGGGGAAAAGCCTCTGACTATCTACCCAATCAATACCTCTCATCATCTTATACACCTCTATCAGGTCCCCCCTCATCCTCCGTCTCTCCAAGGAGAAAAGGCCGAGTTCCCTCAGCCTGCTTTCATAAGGCATGCTCTGCATTCCAGGCAACATCCTTGTAAATCTCCTCTGCACCCTTTCTATGGCTTCACATCTTTCCTGTAGTGAGGTGACCAGAACTGAGCACAATACTCCAAGTGGGGTCTGACTGGGGACCTATATAGCTGCAACAATACCTCTCGGCTCCTAAATTCAATTCCCCGATTGATGAAGGACAATACACCATATGCCTTCTTAACCACAGAGTCAACCTGCACAGTTCCTTTGAGTGTCCTATGGACTCAGACCCCAAGATCCCTCTGATCCTCCACACTGCCAAGAGTCCTACCATTAATACTATACTCTGCCATCACATTTGACCTACCAAAATGAACCACTTCACACTTATCTGGGTTGAACTGCATCTGCCACTTCTCAGCCCAACTGTGCATCCTATCTATGTCCCTCTGTAACCTCTGACAGTCCTCCAAACTATCCACAACACCCCAACCTTCGTGTCATCCGCAAACTTACGAACCCACCCTTCCACTTCCTCATCCAGCTCGTTTATCAAAATCACAAAGAGTAAGGGTCCCAGTACAGACCCCTGAGGTACACCACTGGTCACTGACCTCCACTCAGAATATGACCCTTCAACAACCACTCTTTGCCTTCTGGATCCACACTGCAATGTCCCCTTGGATCCCACGTCTCCTCACCTTCACCTTCTCCATAAGCCTCGCATGGGGTACCTTATCAAATGCCTTGCTGAAATCCATATACACTACATCTACTGCTCTCCCTTCATCAATGTGCTTAGTCACATCCTCAAAAAATTCAATCAGGCTCGTAAGGCAGGACCTGCCCTTGACAAAGCCACACTGACTATTCCTAATCATATTATACCTCTCCAAATATTCATAAATCCTGCCTCTCAGTATCTTCTCCATCAGCTTACCAACCACTGAGGTAAGACTCACCAGTCTATAATTCCCTGGGTTATCCCTACTCCCCTTGAATAAGGGAACAACGTCCGCAACCCTCCAATCTTCCGGAACCTCTCCCGTCTCCATCGACGACGCAAAGATCATCGTCAGAGGCTCTGCAATCTCCTCCCTCGCCTCCTGCAGTAACCTGGGGTACATTTCATCCGGTCCCGGTGACTTATCCAACTTGATGCTTTCCAAAAGTTTCAGCACCACCTCTTTTCTAACATCTACATGCTCAAGCTTTTCAGGCCGCTGCATGTCCCCACTACAATCCCCCAGATCCTTTTCCGTAATGAATACTGATGTAAAGTATTCATTAAGTACCTCTGCTATTTCTTCTGGATCCATACACACTTTCCCACTGCTGCACTTGATAGGCCCTATCCTTTCACATCTCATCTTACTCTTCACATACTTGTAGAATGTTTTGGGGTTTTCCAGTCCTGCCCGCCAAGGCCTTCTAATGTCCCCTTCTGGTTCTCCTAATCTCTTTCTTAAGTTCCTTCCTTTTAGCCTTGTACTCTTCCAGATCTCTACATCACCTAGCTCTCTGTTACTTTTGTATGCTTTTCCTTTTGTCTAGATTTATTAAAGCCTTTGTACACTATGGTTCCTGTATCTTCTCGTGACTCCCCTGTCAAATTGGAACATGTCTATGCAGAACTCCACACAAATACCCCCTGAATATTTGCCACATATCTTCCGTACTTTTCCCAGAGAACATTTGTTCCCAATTTAATCTTCCAATTTCCTGCCTGAGAGCCTCATAATTCCCTTTACTCCAAGTAAGCACCTTTCTAGTCTGTCTGTTCCTATCTGTTATATTTGTTGCAAGTTCAGATCCACATTATATGATAGTTTGTTTCTTCAGGGTTTAGATGGGGTTGCACTTCAGAGCTGATGTTCCCCAGCAGTGGGCTTAAATTGCAAAACAAAATCAAAAGTGCAGAAACCTTTTAAGTACATTAAGTACTTATCTGTTATGCTGTCTGTGAATCTGCATACTTGAGGTTGGCCCCAGCTCCATCTCAATTTTTTTCACCTTGTACTAATGGTTATCTGTATAAATACAGTGATCAGTTTCCAGACTCAGTGTCAAGTGTCTCTTTCCTGTGTACTGCACTTTGTTTACACAACTGTACCTTGTGATTTCAAAACAAATCACTGCTTATAAGTTTCAATGGAAGTAGTGTGCTAGCTAATATCATTTCCTTTTTAGGTATTTAAACATTGTAATGTGTTTATTAATAATGTGTTAATGCTTTTAGAATATATTTGTTTATTCACAGGGTGTATTGGGCACAAAGGGGAGGGTCTTGGTATCTGCATGTTTTTAAATCTGCAGAGTCTATTCCTTTTTTATCCCTTGAAGGTAATGATGACTCGGTATGTTTGTTTGGAAACCAGAAAGTGGTATTTCAGACATGCAGGCAACCAAAGAAACTTCATGTATACCACTTTATGGTCTTTTTTTTTATGGCTTTTTTTCCCCAATACTGTTTTTACTATCTAAGAAATACTACGTTCACATCTGTGATGAATGTTTGATTTCCAGTGTACTTGTGCTAATGCTGCAAGATTGTTGCAAATTGAAAAGATGCTTTCTGTATAGAAAGCACTTGTATTGGAAAGCTGATTGAAAATTCGAAACCTAGACAACTTTGACATCTCTGCAACATTCCTGTATCTCATTCACCTTGCACTGCTCTTCCATAATAGGTTAGAAACAAAGTCTGGAAGGCTGATGTGAGCTGTTGAATGTGGTTCCAAATGTGTTCCTCTGTAGGACAATGCTGTACAATATACATTCATCACTTCTTGTGTTGAATAGATTTAATGGAATTTGGCAATTCTGTGAAATACTTGAGCTATGTTAAGGATGTGGTTGGTCAATTAAATTTTTAGTTTTGTTTTGTGAACAGGACTGAGGTCCATGGGTAGTGGGCTGGCTACTTGGCTTTTTCTAATAAGTATCTCTCCCATCACACCAAACCTTTGCTATATGGCTTCTGTGCCAAATCGGGCAGCAGGTGATGGTGATATCAAGTTAAAGTTACTTTATTGTCATTCACCCATATACTATAAAAACACATGGAGGAACGAAATGTCGTTTCCCCCAGACTCTCACAACAGAGGACATACAATAAGTGCAGACAAAAAAAATTGTGCAAGTACAAATAGTGCAAAAAACGGTATATACAGAATACAAACTTAGTGCAGGGTTAGTGCAAAACCGAGTTAGATGAAGAAAATACAGAACTCAGTGTGTTACACTAATTGTATAAATGTGTTCAGCAGCAGCCAAAGTTCTTATACGCTGTTGTGCGAACCAGGGCTTTTGACGCAGCATTTGTCTGAAACTGCCTCCTGGGTATTCAGGATCCTGACAACCAGGGGGGAACAAAACTTGTACAGTCTAGTAGTTCTGGCCCGGATACTCCGGTACTGCTTGCCAGATGGCAGTGGGACAAATAGGTTGTGGGAGGGATGAGAAGGGTCATCTATGATTCTGCAGACCTTGCGTGTGCATCATGTGTTGTAGATATCCAGGATGGAGGGAAGAGGTACTCCAATGATCTCAATTCTCTGCAGCTGGTCAGGACACTCTCAATGGTACCCCTATAGAATGTGGTAAGGGTGGGGGAGGGCAGGTTTATCAGTTGCATATCAGATGACTGAATGGGCCAAAATGGTTATTATTATAAGTTCAAGATATTCAAAGTCAAATGGGGAACTGTTCTCTTGAGTATTGTGGCTTTGGTTAAACTTCTGAGCAGTTGGCATCAAAAACCTTTTTAAACAAAAAAGGTCTTTGGTTCTCTCTTCAGGAAATGTAGGATTTCACTAAATGCTACCAAGGTTGTCATTTTAACCTTCTATCTGAACAACTTGAAAGGCATGGAAGAACTTCATGTTTGTTTCTGTGGCTGGCCATTCATTCATGATTCAACACCAAAACTCCTGACTGTATGCTGATTTGGTACTGCACCAGAACACTGCATCTAAAGCCAAGACATATGAATGTCGAATAGAAACTGCTGAATTTAGCAGAGGCAGTACATCTCACACCACTTCACTTGCCCTAGTTCTAGTCAACAACAGAGGACTGCTGTTCAGTCTGGCTTGGCAGACACACAGAAGTGGTAGATAGCCACCTCCGGGAAGTCGTGAGGATCATCTCTGGAGCATTGTGACCAACGTGAGAGGTTTCCTGTGCTAGTCCAGATTGAACCTTTTGAAGGGTCCTCCACCTGAAACATTGACTGGTTTCTCTTTTTCCAGATGCTACTTGACTAGTTAAGTTCTTCCACCATTTCTGTTTGCCTCATATTCCAGCATCTGCCAGTATATTTGTTTTCCTTAAATCTCTTGCTGTTGGTAGTGAAGATTTTCCCTTTAAAGAACATTACCAGCTGATTTATGAACGAAGCGCTACCATTGGTAAAGGACCTATTACAACCTGACATGTACATGAGTCTGCAATTCCACAGCTTCCTACATTGAAGACGGATGATTGGCCCAGTCTTGATTGACTGTAAAACATTACCTACCCCAAGCTGGTAACTAACCTTAAAGTTCCTGGATTTAACCCTACAACGAAAATGTGGAAAATCTTATTGCTGACAGGCCAGAGAAAACGTGGCCACCTTTTCAAATGGAATATTAGGAACAGCCCAAATTGTGACTGTAGCTGCAGAAGTTGGATCATTGCCCACACTCTTAACTCCTCCTGCACTAAGCAATCCATTTCTGCTTGCATCACACCAAACCTCACTTGAAGCTGTTTCTCCAGCCCAATAAAAGTTTGAGTTTTGTGATCTACAGGGACCTCGTGTGGTAGATTATGGGCATTGCAGATAATTTCCCTAGCATTTTTTAAAAAATCCATTTCTGAAAATGGGTATTTAATGTAATTGTTTTTTAACTTTTTTTAATCTCAAACGCTAACTGTGTTTTCAACACTGAAAATTGAATGACATCAGAATGATTTATGTCAAGATTAAAATTGGATTACAATAAACTATTTTTGATGGTATGTAGAATTCCTGTCAACTCTCAAATGTTGTCATTGGTTATCAGTCAACAGCACTTATAAACTCAGAATGATGAAGCTGTATTTGGGTCTGCAGGATCCTCGTGATGTCTGTTATTTCCATGGATGGTTTCAGCAATCATGGAAGTTTATAGAGTCACAGAGCAATACAGCATGGATACAGGTCCTTCAACCCAACCAGTCCATGCTGACCAGCGTCCACCCAGTTAGTCCCAATTTCCTACGTTCGGCACACATCCCTCCAAGCCTTGCCCCTCTATGTATATGGAATGAGCTGCCAGAGGAGGTGGTTGAGGCAGATACAATAGTATCATTTATGTATACTATTGTATCTGCCTCAACCACCTCCTCTGGCAGCTCATTCCATATACTCACCACCCTCTGCATTGGAAAAAGTTGCCCCTCGGGTCCCTTTTTAAATCTTTCCCTTCTCACCCTGAACCTATGCCCCCTAGTTTTGGACTCCCGTACCCTGGGGAAGAGACTGTTATCTATGCCTCTTATAATGTTAAACCCTTCTTTAAGGTCACCCTTCATTCTCCTACATTCCAAGACTTAGCCTGGCCAACCTCTTCCAATAACTGAGGCCCTCTAGTCCTGGCAACATCCTTGTAAATCTTCTTTGCACTCTTCCCATTTTAACCACATCTTTTCTATAGTGAGGTGACCAAAAGTTGTTGATTTGCACTGTTATGTCTAATCAAACGAAGGATTTAACAGTGCTCTCCCCTGAGCTAATTATCAACCAATACTTAGTGAGAAAAGATGGCTACAGAACAGTAAGCAACATGCAGTGAGGACCACAACCAAATATTTGTAACTTCAATCAGGTATTTTAAAATTATACTGAGTGAAGAGTATGCCATTGTTCTCCACATTTGTAGATCACGTGTGATTTTTTAAATAAGGCAGCAAGCTACTCTGAGGAAACCCTGAGCCAATGTTTAGGAATTTTGGCAGTAAGGCAGTCTTTGCAACAGTTTATATGGCAAAAAATTCTTTTATGCTATGCTGGTGGACTCCAGTGTATGCTGATGTATGAGGTATAAATGAGAGAAAAAGGACAAAAACATTGGAGAAATGACATGAACATGGAGAGTTTCTGACATCTTTGTGTGACTCTAAAATGGAGTCAGTCATAGAGTCATACAGCATGGAAGCTGGCCTTCTGACTTACTGAGTTCTACACTAATTTTTATACTTCCCACGTTTATATCAACTCCTCCAGATTCTACTACTTGCCTACACATTAGGGGCAATTAACCCTCCAACCTGAAAACTGAGTACTTTGGGGGTGTGAGGAGGAAGAGCCACAACACAGGAAGAACATGCAAACTCCATGCAGACAGCGTAGGAGGTCTGCATTAAACTGGGTCACTGCAGTCATGAGGCAACAGCTCTACTCGCTGCACCACTCTTGCTGACCCAAGTCTCTGAATCCCTTGTAATATTCCAAATTTACTTTAGCCTCTAACAGGTTCACATGTGATAGGTGCTTGCTAGTTGATGGGGACATGGCGAGCCAGAAAGCCTTTTTCCATGCTGTATGACGCTGACTCCATGATATTTCCACAGACTAGGAAGGAGGTTCATTAATATTTGTTTGCATGCTGAATGCATCTCTCATTGTGTTCCAGTAAACTGATAGTAAGTAGAATTGAGCTGACTGATGGCTAGGAGTTCTGCAGGTCCAAGTTATCTGCAGCATGGCTGGCTCTGGTTAGCTTTTCTGAAGAGTCTTGCAGGCAGGACTTGTTCAGACCCACAGACGTGGCCATGTTATTATCACACAAGACCCTTCCCTTGGCTCAAGGACAGTCTTGGCCAGGATGATTACTGGCTGTGAACAAGGTCAATATTGCGCACTGACAGATCTCAACAGCAATCGAAGATGGTGGTTCCACTCAGCTAAATCTGGGTTACTATATTTATATTGTAACATGTTGTCTGAGATACCGTTTGTGCTTTGAGGTGCAACATTGCCTGTGATATTGTTGCCATTGACTATTTTTTAAATTATTGGTGTAATATGGTTAATATATTATTGCTATTGATTATTTGTATTATAGTTATGTACATTACTGTTGTAGAGAGCAAGGATATAAAGCTGAGCCTAGAATAGATGTCAGAGTTTGGAAACTGAGTTTAAAGTTTTCATCTGGTGATAAACTTTAAAACAAATGAACTTCTATTAAGTGCATTCACAGGTGCTAGTCACAAAAACGTTTTCAAGTTCCATTCCTGAACCAAATATTTATGTGCTGTATGTTAATTTGCATCAGTGTAACCAATCTGAAATGTGGAAATGTCTGAAATAGATGGTTTGAATTTAATGTTATTTATCAATGCAATGCACAGTAAGATTTAGACAGAAAAAAATAACATAATTGTGATTAAGGTGCTCACAAATAATGCATGGAAATATGATTGGAAATACCATTTGGAAATATTGATGGGGAACATTGACAAGTACTGAAACTATTATCCCTGGCCACAGGAATGTGACCAGTTTAGTATAGGTTAAAGCTTTTAATAAAGGTTTGAGATGAGTCAGTAAATTTGGGATTTCTTTCAATATTTATTATTGCATTTTTAGTGTTTGAATATCTTCTTCAGACATCACTGCCACAAAATAAATTTTTGTAGTTATTCATTCTTGAATTGTAATTTTGGGGTGAAGAAGTAAGCAATTTGATAGTTTTGTTGTTGTTTGTTATTTGTTTTTAAGCAGAAGCTTGTGTGCTTAAAGAATAGAACTGCTTTTGGTCAATTATGCTTGATAAGTTCGGTTAACCACAGATTAAGTAGAGTTAAATATTATTTGCAACACAGACTTTTGGAACATGTACTCCACATGAATTAGATGGAGTGTGAGGAAGCTCATCTTACTCCAACTGTATATCCTTCTTTGCCTTTCTTCCTCTTGAACTTAATTCAGCTTCCTCTTAAATGTTATTCACTATTGATTTGTAGAGATTGTTACTGATCTAGCTAGAACTTTGAGAGGATAGATGACAGAGTCGTGCTAATGTATGTACTTTAATTGGAAGCAACAAACTGGTATATCACAAGCATCATTGCTAGGGTTTTGAATGTTATTATTGGTGAAACTATGTTTTGACATGGAACATAGTGTTTATGGATACATAAAGAAATGAAATGAATCATAAGCAATGCATGGATTTCAGCATAGGCTTGTGTTAGATTAAACAAAAGATAAATTGATCCCACCACTGAAATGGTGAAGAGCTGGAAATGTAGTTTTGCCACAGCTACACAAAGCCCTAGTTAAACCATGTTTGTGATTCCCTGAACATTCCTTGGCACCACACCTTAAAATTTAGTGAAACCCCAATTGATAGGGTGCCAGGAAAGGGATTATCACCTGGCAATTAGTCAGGCTGTGCAAGAGAGAAGATGAGGAGACTTATTCATGCCATGCCAAGTGGGAGTTCAGAGTGCACTGCCACAAAAATAGATAACAAATGCAAGTCTAGATTTGCTAAGGTCTTTGCAAGGTAAGGAAATGGGGCTAAATTAGATGGAGTTTAAGATGTAAATAAGCATTGACCACTTTGAGGGGCGGAACCA
Organism: Pristis pectinata; assembly: GCF_009764475.1. Classification (NCBI taxonomy): domain Eukaryota; kingdom Metazoa; phylum Chordata; class Chondrichthyes; order Rhinopristiformes; family Pristidae; genus Pristis; species Pristis pectinata. The sequence goes on along the minus strand of NC_067406.1, from coordinate 49,237,711 downwards.
GCCCATTTTATGTAGTTAAAATAAAAGCACTCTGGGTTTGGGGATGCTGCAATAGTCCAGGTAAAGGATTAGTTAAAGCTTGGTGTGACAAATAGCATTTAATTGATTCATTTTCAAATTGGAAAGCTGTTTTAATGTTGAGGCATTGCAAAGATCAGTATTGGGTTCTTTAACTATATGCAGCCCTTGTGACTCGCATGAAAGAACTAGATTGAATATAATTTTTAGTGGTATTAACTTTTTGTTCTGAAGAGGGGTTTGTACACAAACCACAAAGTTAACATGTTACAGTTAGCAGTCAGGAAGGCAAATGGGATGTTGGCCTTTTATTACAAAAGGACGAGAGTTCTTGATTATGGAAGTCATGCTGCAGTTGTAAAAGGATTTGGCAGGACCACACATGATGAGCTGTTTGACGTTTTCTTCTTAAACTAAGAAATGTTATTCTTCCCTTGGAGGTGATGTCACGAAGGTTAACTTGATTGCTTCTTGCAATGAAGGAACTGTCCTACAAGGGGAGAGTGAGAAGGATAGGTCTATACCCAGTAGAGTTTAGAAGAAAGAAAGGGAATCTCATTGAATCATTTAAGACACAGAGAGATTGACAGGCTAGATGCTGAGAGAATGTTTCCCCTGGGGGCATAGCCTCAGAATAAGTATTGTCCATTTAGGACTGAAATGCGGAGATAATTTCTTCATTCAAAGGAACTGTGTGGTCTACTCTTGGTCTCATTTCTTAAGTTATCATGAAGGGGGGCTTGAATTGCTGCCTCCTGTTCTTATTTGGAAGCTTGAATGAAGATGAGAATTTTCAAATGTCCAACTGGGGTTCTATGAAATTTTAACATAACTCCTGTCTTTTTTTTAATATAGAAATGAACTTTGCACTTTTGGTCTTGTTGACCCATGTTGCACCCAATTGTATTATTTCCTTCCATCTTATTTTAAAGTGTAAATCCTTATTTGAAATGCATGGTCAAATGAGAACCTTATAATTTTAAGTTTGATTAACTGGGTAAATGCAAGACCATTCAAGCACAACTGCAAGCTTGCAAATTGATTTTCTTTGCACACATTCTAAATGAAGATAAAGTTGCAGATATATACAGTAAGCAGCTGTCAGAGAAGACACCGATGACATCTACAGTATTACTGGACTATGCATCATGTGACTCCAGTCTGAATGAATAAAGCTAGTGTGATGTGGTGACTGTTATGGCTGGGACTGCAAGAATTTATAGATATTTTTGTCAGTATCGTTGATCAGGAAGCCAGAACTAAATATAGTGGAGGAATAGCAGAATGCCAAATGAAAATAGACTCCTTTGTGGAGAAATGTCTGGCAGTTTCCGGATGCTGACTTTTTATTTTCTCCAAGTTGGCTGCTCTGTTTTAATTGAATGTGGCTGAGGCTCTGAAACATCTTGTTCATAATTGTCAAAGTAGCTCAATGTCTATGTGCTTCCAGGCCTTTAGGCAGCAAATTTGAATGTGTGCAAAAAAAATCCTTTCAAATGACTTCTTTCAACAGAGTGCACTTTTTGAGAGAGAGTTAGATCTCTGAACACCTGCCTCCCCGTATCATAATTGGAGGGAAACACTACCCCACAGAGAACTAACAAGTCAATATAACCTTGTTTTGAATAACAAATTATTTGTTATCCTTGAATTTGCATCCACATAAAAGACTTATCCATAAGATAAGGATGCATTGCGTTGGGGGTAATGTATTGGCATAGATAGAGGATTGGTTAACAAATAGAAGGCAAAGAATTGGGGTAAATAGGTGTTTCTCTGGTTGGCAATTGGTGGTGAGTGGGGTGCTGCAGGGGTTGGTGCTGGGCCTGCAACTGTTCACTATATACATTAACAATTTGGAAGAGGGGACAGAGTGTAGTGTATTCAAGTTTGCTGATGACACTAAATTGAGCGGAAAAGCAAATTGCGGAGAGCCTGCAGAGAGCTATAGATAGGTTAAGTGAGTGGGCAAGGATCTGACAGATGGAGTACAATGTTGGTAAATGCGAAGTCATCCACCTTGGAAGGTAAAATAGAAGATCAGATTATTTAAATGGTGAAAGATTGCAGCATGATGTTGTGCAGAGCGACTTGGGAGTGCTTGTGCATGAATCACAAAAAGTTGGTTTGCAGGTGCAACAGGTTATCAAGAAGGCAAATGGAATGTTGGCCTTCATTGCTAGAGGGATTGAATTTAAGAGCAGGGAGGTTATGCTGCAACTGTACAGCGTACTGGTGAGGCCACACCTGGAGTACTGTGCAGTTTTGGTCTCCTTACTAGAGGAGGGATATACTGGCATTGGAGGCAGTGCAGAGGAGGTTTACCAGGTTGATTCTGGAGATGAGGGGATTAGTTTATGAGGAGAGATTGAGTTGACTGGGATTATACTTGCTGGAATTCAGAAGAATGAGAGGGGATCTTGTAGAAACACACACAATTATGAAAGGGATAGATAAGATCGAGGCAGGAAGGTTGTTTCCACTGGTAGGTGAGACTAGAACTAGGGGACATAGCCTCAAGATTTGGGGGAAAGATTTAGGATGGAGATGAGGAGAAATTGCTTTTCCCAGAGAGTCTGTGGAATTCTCTGTCCAACAAAGCAGTAGAGGCTACCTCATTAAATGTATTTAAGACGCAGTTAGATTTTTGCATAGTAAGGGAATTATAGGTTATGGGGAAAAGGCAGGCAGGTGGATCAGAGTCCATGGCCTATGGCCAGATCAGCTATGATCTTATTGAATGGCGGAGCAGGCTCGATGGGCCAGATGGCCTACTCCTGCTCCTATTTCTTGTTCTTGTGTTCAGTAAGACAAAACTTTCAGAGTAACTTGTTTTTCTATTTTTGGAGGAGGGAAGAGTGGAAATAGTGACAGGCCGGAGGTGATAGGTAGAGGTAACGATGGGCTGCAGACGATGGAATCTGATAGGAAAGGAAGGTGGAGCATGGCATCATATAAGGGAGGTGGAGTAGACAGATGGTGGACACCCTTCCCTCCTCCATCTGCCTATTACCCCTCCTCACCTGGATCCACCCATCACTTGCCAGGACTTGTTCCATTCCTTCCTCTCACCTCTTTATACTGGCTATCTCCCCTTTATCTTTCAGTCTGGGTGAAGGGTCTTGTCCCAAAACATCAACTTCCATTTTCCTCCACAGATGCTGCCTGACCTATTGAGCTCTTCCAGCAGTTTGAATGAGTTGGCTGAAAAAAAATCAATTTGTTGGAGTGAATATGATGGAATGTACATTAAGGAATTTCAATTGGCTTTAAATAGTGTGATGCATAACAAATTTGTTAACATCATCAAGGGACTTGGCATGTATGGATTGCTTTGAGGTGATGGTAGGGGTAACACAAAGTAAAGAAGAAATTCATGTTAACTGTGTCCAAGGAATTTGTATTGTGATCTGTTTCCAATATGTATTGATGTTTTGTACTGATTATTGAAGGAATATTGCTGCTGATATCACTGCAATCATGCAGTTTGCTGTTGCTTTAATACATGATCTGATTAGCAATTTGTGTAGTTAAATGACAGCTACAATTTGGAGAAGTATGAAGAGATAAGTTGGGGGAATTGCGAAATATACTGTAAGTGGTAGAGTATAGGTACTAGATAAAAGTCAGAGCTGAGAGATGTAAGATAAGATATCTTCATTAGTCACCTGTACATCGAAACACACAGTGAAATGCACCTTTTGCGTAGAGTGTTCTGGGGGCAGCCCGCAAGTGTCGCCACGCTTCCAGTGCCAACATAGCATGCCCACAACTTCCTAACCTGTATGTCTTTTTTTTTGGAATGTGGGAGGAAACTGGAGCACCCAGAGGAAACCCACTCAGACATGGGGAGAACGTACAAACTTCTTACAGACAGTGGCCAGAATTGAACCTGGGGTCGCTGGCGCTGTAATAGTGTTATGCTAACCGCTACTGTTGATCTTTGAAATTTAAGTCATAACAATTGTAGAACTTTGTTTTTGTACTCAAGTGCATTGAATACAGAAGCAAAGTAATGATAATGATGAGGAATTTGCACAAAATATCTGTGGGCTACCAGAGATTAAATTTTCATAATTTCAACTGAAATCCATTTGAGTTTTCAAGACTACAATATTATGGACTGCAAAGGAAACTGTAGATTCTGAAAATCCAAAATAAATCTAAATTGAAAATATTGAAAATACTCAGTAGGTCAGGCAGCATCTGTGGAAAAGGTATTGCGGTAAGAGATAAAGGATTATTTACTTGAAACTTTAATTCAGTTGCTCTCTCTCTCTCCACACATTCTGCCTGACCTGCTGAGTAACTCCAGATTTTTCTGAAATAAACAACCCATTAAAGGCTTTGTATGATCAACTGTCCAAATAGACAAGTATACACGATTTAAAGCAGATAAGATTTATGTAAGGAATCATTGTGTTCATTTGACAAATGACTGATGTCTGATGGTTGATTTATAATTCTGATTATTCATGATGTGGGGGGTGAACAATTTGTGTTCCTGAGTCAAAGGTGAAATCAACATTTATCTATTTAAAGATTATTTTTGAAATTGCATTCTGATAAGCCTAAATACTAGTTAAACCACAATATGGTAGACAACAGCTTTCAATTTTGGGCATCCTATTTTAAAAGTGATAATAAACTTGCGCAAAATAAGTATTTGGGTGATGACTGGATTAAGAGATTATACGTTAAGAGAGAGGCTGAGATTATTTTTGCTGGAATGGAGAAGTGTGATGAAATATCTGATACAAGTTTTGAATTTTAAGAATGTTTTGACAAGGAAAATAGTGAGTCATTTATAATCTAAGCAGTGAGGAGAAAAATAAGGCGGTGATGACTGAACATTATTAATAGAAGATTATTGATGATATGAAAGACCTTTTTGCAACAAAGTTATTAAAACATGGATGTTTTATCAGAACCAGGTTACTGAAAGAAAGTATAGCTAGATTTAAAAGGGAATTGAGTTGGTCTTTGCAAAACAAAAAAGAATATAATATTGGGGCTGCAATAGGTCAGTCTAACTGAAACATAGCCACAAGAATAGGTGAAATAAACCAAATTTCCTTTCTTTCAGTATTTTCAATATTTTTCTGTAGTATTTAAGTAGTTATTTAGTGAGGTTGAAATCTATGCAAAATCATCATAAAAGGAACATAATGGCTAATCCATCATTTGTATGTTATCATAATGACATTATTACATTCATTTTTTGCTCTGTAATATTGCATTTGCACTGTTGTAAGGTAATTCAAAGTCCTCATACTTGTAAGCAAACCAAAACATGGAAGTGTGTATATGTGCATGCAGCAACCTATGCCTGACTGTACTGCAGAGTTGCAATATATTTCCTATGTAAATAGTCAGGTGAAGTTATGGTCTCTGGTACAATAGCTGTGCTGGAAATGTGTTGCCAACAGGTGGCAATGTTTCTCCATAATGACAAATAGTCAGTGTCTTTTGCTGTTAATGGGACTGTTGCAATCTGACCAATATAGTATATAAAATTCCATTAATGAATTTGGTTTGATATTGTAATTGCTAAAGACTTGGTATTATTTCTTGTAATTTCATTGATTTGTGGGCATGTGTTATCCAATGTTTTTCCAGGTAAAAGCCAGCATCTCCTGTAGTTAGTGAAGGAGACGTGTCACTGAAAAAAGTATTTTTGGATATCTGAATAAAAGTTTCCCAGTTGGATGTTGCTTTTGTATTTTGAGTACTGTTTGACTCTGGCATCTGCACTTTGTGCCTTTGAGCTAAAAGTACTGTGTTTTGCTCTCCAATTGCATTGAATATTTTAAGACAGAATAGACATTTTGCCACAAATAGCAGTAGTATCCAGTTGGTTGGTTACTGTGCTCTAGATGTATCATCTGTAATTAATATTGACAAGATAATGTTTAATTTTAGACATTTTGATAGACAACTTGGAGTCAGGTAACTTTTTAACACATTTCTACAAAGCTAACAATGTGCAATGTTATCTCCATACAGGTTCTAGTCCAATTGCAAAAGCCAAATTATAGGCAATTTTCCCTGAAGATTTAATACAGTTCAATTTGTGATTCTCTGCTTTTACTGTGACTTTTTCATCACTGAAACAGAAGTGATTTTACCAGTACAAAATGTAATTTGCTGTTTTGTTTTAGAACCATAGAACAATACAGGCCCTTTGGCCCACCATGTTGTACTGCCCTTCAAACCACACCTAAGACTATCTAACCCCTTCCTCCCACATATCCCTCCTATCTTAAATTCCTCCATATGCTTATCTAAATTGCTGCCTCAATTATCAGACAGGAACCTGATGATTCTGTAACTGTTGCGTGCTGATGATCTGAAGTCGACCACATTTTAAAGAGCAACCATTGTCAAAATGCTAATATTAGTGTTGGAAACAAAAATTAAGATTCAATACTTTTTAAAAACATATTTTTCATGGCTAGTGCAAATGCTAACCAGTCCAAAGGCAATGTCCCCAGCCGTACTCAGAGACATCTACACCCCTCCCCCCCAACCCCATTTTGAGATACAGAGCTAAGCAGCTGAATGTGAAATCTACCCAGATTGTGCTTGTCAAGTGCACCCTTAAAGCAGAGCCCCTCTTCTTGGGATGGGCGTTTTATTGACATATTATTCAGATAACACACCTCTAACCTTGTGTTCAGTTTTACAGGATACATGATTCAAATGCCATATTTCTAATTGCACTGGTCATTTGTTTTGGAGCCTTGGAAGGTTGCACTGTAGGGCATTATACAAATTGAGAAAAAAAACAGGATTTTAAGAAAGGGTTCTGTAACGATTGTGAGTGATTTGAATCTTTTTATGGGGTTGGCAGATCAAATACGGCAAAGTAGCCATGAGGACAAGTTCCGGATGGTTTCTTAGAATAACGTGTTTGTAGAACCAATCAAGGAATAGGCTATTTTACATTTTAGAAGAATGATCTGTCTGTGACTAACTGTGAAAGTTGACTGTTGTATCTATTTTTTAAAAAAATATACCATGTTGCAAAGATTATTTAGTAGGCTTGAAGATGGGGAACACTATCTACCTTCACATTGAAGATGCCAAAAGGCACCTACTAATGGAAAATCTGGGGGCAAAAGGAAGGAAGGAACTTGGGGCAAACTCTATTACTATTGAAAAGGAATTGGGATAAATAATAGGGCTAAAGGCTAACAAATCCCTTGTAGCCAATTTCACCTGTCATTGGGGAAAATGCATTATTAAGGAAGTGGCAGTGAGACGTCTATAAAAATCAATATGATATTATCAGAGATAATCTTTTTATGAAAAGGAAATCGTATTTAGGAACTTATTATTAGAATAAAATATTAGGTTTTTTGAGAATTAACAAACTGGGTGGTAAAGGGGTACCTGTAAATGTGGTGTGTTTGAGTTTTTGGATTTAAAAAGTTATTGGATTAAAGTATCAAAAATAGTTACCGAGCAAGAGCTCGTGGTCTAGGGTAATAGCATTTGGTATTGGTTTATTATTGTCACTTGTATTGAGGTACACTGGAAAAACTTGTCTTGCATACCGATCGCACAGGTCAATTCATTACACAGTGCAGTTACATTGGGTTAGTACAGAGTGCATTGAGGTAGTACAGGTAAAAACAATAACAGTACAGAGTAACGTTTCACAGCTACAGAGTGCAGTGCAATAAGGTGCAAGGTCACAACAAGGTAGATTGTGAGGTCAGAGTCCATCTCATCGTATAAGGGAACCGTTCAATAGTATTATCACAGTGGGGTAGAAGAACTAGACAATTAACAAGTAAGAGACTCCAGATAAACCAGTAATTTTCAAATTGGAAAGATGAAGTAGCCACATAATTTATGGATCTGTTTTACCATCTTGACTCTCTGCAGTTTTTATTGATAACTCAGATGAAGGTGTTGTCAGATTTGTTGGTGTTGCAAAGATAGGTGGGGGAAAAAGTTGTCTGCAAAGAGATATACAGGTTAAGTGAGTGGGCAAAACCTTGGCAAATGGTGTTTAATCCAGGGAAATGAAGTTGTGTACTTTGATAAGGAAAAAAGATTGTAAATGGTGGCTTGTTGAATTCAATCATTAGGGGCAACAATTTCTTTCTAAAATTTAAGCGCAATTCCGTTCATGTCTACCCTTCCTGCATTAGGGCTGGTGCATTCTGTGAATTAGTTTCACAGCCTCAGTAACATGGACACCACCAGGTTTCATGGAATGTTGCTGATTGATAAATTTCAGGGTTTTTTTTATCATTTCTTACTAACTGACGATTAAATGCATAACTCTTTAGTTTTATTTGACAGTATATGGAGTATTTCCAATATTGTAATTTTTAAGTTGAGAAATCTGAGCTTTACCCATGAACAAGCCATTACACTTATTTGAGGCTATTGTTGTTTTTGCTGCTTGGGTTTTTTTTAAACCATTTATTTCTTCACAAGTCGTCTTTTGCAGCCAGGAAATTGAAACTGATCCATCAGGTTAGTACAAAACAGCTGTTAATTTTCACACAATCTTTATATCACAACATAAAATCATCCTGTAGAAATTCTCTCCTTCCCACTTGATGCTGGTCTCCTTTTCCAGACAGTCTTGTCAGGAATCACTGTGGATAATAACAGCCTCAACAATCATAAATGTCCTCTGCATAATAAGTCACAAGATTTGGTTTGTGTCTTTCCAGATATTTAAGTATTCAAGATCAACTGTCTCAGACGTGCCAGACATGGCTCTGAAAAGCACATTGTGTGTTTTATAAAAACACTAAAGCCATCAATTGCTTGCAGAAAATCTTTCACTGCTGAAAGTAAGAGCAAGAGCATTTACCTATTATCTTGCAGCATGCCCCATTATTGATGCATTTTTAAGCCTGGTCTCCCAGAATTTTTTTTACATAGATTTTTTTTCTAATTGTTACTTTCCTTGAGGCTGATTTACGAGACTGCATTTTTGGATTTTAATCATTTTTCTGGCTTATGCATGTTTTTTTCAAACTTTTAAAGATTTTTTAAAAATCTGACTTTTGACCACAAGCTTTGGCTTTTATTCTTCCTTTGGAAGTTTTTCCACTTTTTTTTATTAACTTGACTGTCATACCTTGCAGCAGTGATTTTTGGGAAGTCAGCTTTTGCTTGCCAATCATTGTAGTCTTTATAGTTCCTATGGATGGTTTCTAATTAATATTGTTGAGAAGGAAAGAAACAAGCTGAATTGATGCCGTTAACGGATCTTGTACACTAAGTCAATGGAGATGTTGCAGTTCTGACATTTTTTGTGGTGATTTTTGACAAGTAAGAAGCAATTACAGATGATCTCTGGGCTTCATTGTTAAAGTATTGATTGTATGTTTTCAGAACTTTAGCCAAATGTTATTGTAATAGTGTGCCTGCATATTTAAGGAGTGATTATAGTTCTGCATAACTGTTATTTTATACTAGTTAAAGTAGATCACAGACCTTTGTGTGTGGCATTGGAACCATTGTTCTTTTGGCCTCTGACACCATTCCCTGAGACCTATTACCTGCTTCATTTAACACCATGAACAATAGTTAAAAACTGCTTACTACGAGACCCAGACCATATGAACAATAAAGTAAGATTCTTGGATAAAACTGATTTATTTTTATAAACAATTAATAGGTGATCATCCATTGAATATTAAGGAAAATGGCTGAAGTGTTGTGGAATATAGAATACATTGCCCAGTAATATAGCTGTGTAAACTGCAGTCTGTGGAGTTTAAGAAATGAGTAGTAAATTGTGGAATAATTTTCTATTGCTAGGTATTCTATTTTTTCAGCTTTAATTAAAAATATAACATTGGAATAATTAATCTTGTGTTCATATATATCAAGGTAAATGTGTTTTACTGCATCACCTAACAACATACTGAGTTTCCTGTTCTATTAAATGCTTGCATTCCTGTGTAGCAGAAACTCTGCTCTGTTATTTACTTTTAATAACCTGAATCAGATTTTTTATATTTCTCTAGCTTGCCTTATTTTGCGTATTTTACTTAAGATTTGTTCTGTTGCAAATTGAGTACCTTCATAAAATCCTTGCAGGTTACATTAAATGTTATTCTAGTATATTGGTTTCTCCTTTATCAACACTCCTATGTTCTATTGATCAGTGGAATATTGCCTAACTTCTGCAGTAAATTCATTCATAGTCATACCAGATTTATGTAAAAAAATAGTAGAATTTGAAAAGGGAATATTCATGCATTATTTTTGTAATATTCATTTGATGCTTTCAATTTTAGAAATGTTGGTAATTAAAAATTGAGCTGAAATGAGTATCATGAATGCAAATGAGGGAAAGAAAACTACAAATGAAACAAAAGTTGGTATTTTGTGAAGCGCACAAATCATGTCCCCAGTTTTGTTCTGTTGTGCACATTAGATTGCAGTCTTCATTAAAGCACAATAGGGGGCCCTCTAGGCTTTGATCTTCCACATCATATGCAAAAGGACCTTTTTATGTCATGTGCAAATCTGAGGATTTAAGCTTGCAATGTTCTGTCTCATTTTGCACAATGAATACAGGTTGCAGAGCCTCTCTACCTTGATTCATGTTCCATGATTTCTCCAGAATGGCTTTCTAATTTTAATCATACAAACCTCGTGATCAGTTGGTAAAAAAAAACACTTTGATGGAGCCCTTTGACTAGTGTGACATAAGCATTTTCGATACAATGGGTGGTCAAAATGCTTTTCAAAGGGCAGCCTCATTTGCTATGCCTTTTCTCTGTTTAGCTTGCTTGCAGAAGATAAAAATTGTATTAAACTATATTTCACAAGTATTACCCTGTGAAATTAGTGCATTCTTTGATCCATGTGTGAACAACACTGGTAGTCTCTGATTGCCATATCCAGATGGTGTTACTGGAAACAAACAGTTGTGTTGTAGGATTTCTCAATAGACTGTCTAGACTGGCCTCACAGGAGACAGATATAGGCTCCCATCAAATTAGTGTTTGTCAGATTTATGGTAATGGTTGGCAAAAGCCTTCCTGTCACTGACACAAAGATTTATGTTCCAGAGTTTTTCTAGATGATGTCTCCGTTAAAGGTTCATTTTATATAGTTGACTTTTAATTATTCTTTCTCAAAGTGTAGTTTGAACTTGAACAATGGGATATTACCTTCACTAAACCATACTTTTTTTAAAGCAATTCAAATCCCTAATGTGATAATGACTGGATCAGGTTAGCTATAACAATGTCTCTGTCTCCCATTTGTCCCCTTCTGGAAAGAAAAACATGTATGCGGATTACTATGGCTGAATTTTGCACTTTCATGTTGGTACACTGAAGTAATTTGAGCCTTTCCCCCTACTCAGTGGGAATCACCTTTTGACAGGCAGTTCGTCCATTCTCAGCAGAAATGTTTTTCCAAGTCTGCCCAGATCTTCTTTGATCCTTCCTTCTCAAATTTATTGTTGGAGCAACTAAGTTAGGCAAGGAGCTGATGGTTGCTCCTGGGGAGAGTGAGTGATTATTAAATAACAAAGCAATCAGTCCCAAATACAGCACTTTTGGGACCTCCGTCTATGAGTCCCAACAAGAGTGCTGATATCTAGGTAAATCACATTATTTGTACAAATTTGTATTTGAAACATAACATCTTTTGACTGGAAATCATTGTGGAAAGTTGGAATATAAAGCTGAGTTCTAATCTTTATTGGTTTAAGAAGCTGATTCCAAGTTAATGCACAAATAGAAATTTGTATGATTTGATGGTTATTCCCAGACAAGTACCCTGAATCAGCCCAGGCTCATTTAAAAGTTGCACAATAGTTGGTATAAATTACTTGAACCTGTAATAAAGTTGGTATAGGAGCAAGGTGCCTGCTCATTCACTCTATTCAAGGTTAATCTATACCTCGATTCATTTTATCTGCCTTTACTCAATAATCCCTTTATATATTTAACTTAAATCTATCAATGTCTGTTCTGAAAATTTCAACTTACATCTGGGGTCTTTTGGGAAAGATATTCCAGATTTTCATCACTCTTGTATGAAAGTGTTATTCCTGATTTCACTCTCAAATGAACATTGCTCCAAGTTTTTTAAAGGTTGTGCCCTCCTTGTTCTGTACTATGCCATAAAAATTTTCAGCATATACCCTAACAAATACTTTGTTAGTTAAACTCTGTATCACTGAAAAATCCAGAAAAAAATCTGCAGATGCTGGAAATCTGAAATAAAAAAACAGTATATGCTGGGGAAAAATTGTAACTGGTTAAGCAGCATTAATGAAAAGAGAAACCTTCAGCATCCAGTGAAGGATTTTGGATCTGAAATGTTGACTGTTTCTCTTTCCACAGATGCTGCTTGACTTGAGTTTTGTGTTTTTTGTTTTTCCATTAACTCACTCCCTATCCTGCTAAATGTGAGAATGTATTTACATTTGTACCTCCCACATTGCAAAGACGTACAGGTTAAGAAGTTGTGGGCATGTTATGTTGACACCAGAAGCGTGACGACACTTGCGGTCTGCCCTCAGAGCACTCTATGCAAAAGATGCATTTCACTGTGTGTTTCGATGTACATGTGACTAATAAAGATATCGTGTGTGTGTATCTCTCTCTCTCTCTCTCTCTCTCTCTCTCTCTCTCACTCTCACTCTCACTCTCTCTCTCTCTCTCTCTCTCTCTCTCTCTCTCTCTCTCTCTCTCTCACTCTCTCTCACTCTCTCTCACTCTCTCTCACTCTCTCTCACTCTCTCTCACTCTCTCTCACTCTCTCTCACTCTCTCTCACTCTCTCTCACTCTCTCTCACTCTCTCTCACTCTCTCTCACTCTCTCTCACTCTCTCTCACTCTCTCTCACTCTCTCTCACTCTCTCTCACTCTCTCTCACTCTCTCTCACTCTCTCTCACTCTCTCTCACTCTCTCTCACTCTCTCTCACTCTCTCTCACTCTCTCTCACTCTCTCTCACTCTCTCTCACTCTCTCTCACTCTCTCTCACTCTCTCTCACTCTCTCACTCACATGAACTTTTGGGCACCATTACTGTGTGGATTCAAGATATGCTGTCATGTGAAACTTGGATGTCAGCTAAGTTTTTAAAGAATCTGTCACTGAGCAATATAATCTGATTTTGGTGAAGACCTGCTGTCAATTTTGAAATTTCCTACTGTGGTAAACTTGAAGTTCAAGCGACTAATATTTCAGTTTTATAACCAAAAGAATCTTGCTCTCAAGCATAGACAGTAGAGTTGGGGGTTGGGCTGGTGAGAAATCTTAAAGTGCCAGCAGTGAGCTATTATCCCAGTTCATTGTCAGTTGTGCAGTTAACTTATTTCAAATACAGGTGACCCTTGTGTTATGGCTCTTTGGGTAATGGAAATTTGCCTTGCAGAATTCACAAATCAATACCCAAAAATTTGGGTACTGAATAAAATTTGCACACTCGGAATTTGTGTGGGGGGGGGGGGTGGAAGGGGGGAAATAAATACAACAATTTTTTTCAGCTTGAGTTTCTTGACACACAGGCAAATGATGTGGCTTCATGTTACGGAAAATTGCGATACGAATTGTTTTCTAGTATCACACAATGCGGGGGTTGCCTGTAGCTTGTTGTCTAAACGTATCCATCAGTTACTGAAACAATAGTAAATTGCAATGTGTATTTATGAAGGAAGGCACTGATCTGAATTTCATTTGCCACTATAATGTCTTGCTGCATTATTCCTGATACAAAAATTAGCTTTCAATTAAATAGACAATTTTTGTATCATCTGTAAACTTCCCTGTTATTATTGCATTTTAAAACTAACCACACCAAAAGCTCTTTTCTTTCTTAGTCCATCTTGAGCATTTAACTCCGACAGTTTTCGAGTCTGAGGAATTTTTTGTTTGACAGCAGTGGGAAGGGGTATCTGGCCACTGCAGTTATTTGGTTGACCAAATTTTAGGATGTTGTAATATTGCTTGGAGATGCCCATAGATTTATTTGAGCACTCTTTGCAGTCATGGTGTACTGCCCTCTACAGGGGATCTGTAATGTGTCCAACTTTGAAAGCAACTGTATCACTTCAACCAACCAGATTGAAGAATTCTTGCTGAAGTATGCAGTGTCAGTTAGAAAATTTTATCCCAAGAAACAAATTCAAAGACAAGGCAGTGGTAAAGAGGGAAAGATAAAATTGAGAAATGAATGTTCATTTTATTTTTAATTTTTATTGAAGTTGGGAATCCATGCTTGTGTCAGAAATTTGTTCCAGAAAGGTGATGTGTTGTTAACTAAGACTTCAATTCACTTCACTTGAATGGATAATCTCTAAATTTTTCTGATGTATTTGTTGGCTTATCTAGGAGTAAAATAACATAACTTGTTCCTTTCCTGTGTTTCATGGCTTGAAAGTTATGGAAAAACTATGCAAAATTGAATAGTAATTTCCAGATTTCAGCCTGCATCTGTGAGCACTTGAAGTTGCTGCTAAACTTGCTCCTTAATAACTGTGATTACTGGTAGCTTCACTTTTTTTTCTTCAAGATCAGGGATGGGTGAAAACAAAATATTATGTCTCCTTAACATGACTTGGGGTACTCCTAACAGTAGTTGAATTTGAATTGGTGGTTTAGCATTCCATCTAAGAAGATTGAATAGCCTAAGCTAGATGTCATTTATTTGGTGAAAAAACAGTTGAGCATTAAATTATCCAGTGCACTTGAATTGGAAAATTCAATTTAGAATCATTAGAACAGTGCAACAGAGGAGGTCATTTGCCAATCACATCTGTGCCGGCACTTTGAAGGGCTTATCCAGTTGGTCTCAGTTCCTGCTCTTTTCTCATACTAGTGCAATTTTCTTTTTTTCAAGTTTTATATTTGGAAGTTGTTATTGAATCTACTTCCACCATCTTTGCAGCAGTGAATTCCGTACTGTCACAATTTCATATGCAAAAGCCTTCTCATATCCCTTCATTCCTTTGTCGTCATAAATCTACATCCTGCAATTGCCAGCGCTGTTTCTCCTTATTTATGAAAAAAAATTCCACACCTCCTGTCAAATCTCCCCTTAACATCTCTGCTATAGGGCAAACAAAACTTGAGCTGCTTGAATTTTTAAGTATAACTGAAGACTTTCATCCCGGTACCATTCCATTAACTCATTTCTGTGCTCCTAATATTTTGTGAACAGGACGAAAGGTTATTCAGCTGTGGTAAATCTTGATTCGCACTTCTCTTGGCTAGTTTTCATCTGCCTTGTTTGTCCATTTTGCCAGTCTACATTTTCCTGGAGTCTTTTGCTACCCTCCTTGATGTTTACTGCATTTGAATACTTTTGAAATCGTGTTCTGTATATCTGCTCACGTGAATAACATATACCAAGAAATCAGGAGGAACGAACTGCTGTTCTATTTAAAAAAAATCTAAGTTAACTTGCCAAAAATTAGAAAGTGCCAGGATATTGTGCCAGTTTGCTTTAAAATACTATGTTATATAGACTAGGGATCATAATTAAGTTTGCTGTAAGAAGGTTGCTGAAGAAGATTACAAGATGTCATCAGTGTCATTTAAGGATTAGACATCCTATAGATAATCAGTACAACATTATAAGCAAAACAAATTACTGGAACTATTTGGGTAAATTGGCATTAGTTTGAACATGTTATTTTCATCAATATGGTCTAGAATATGCTAATAATTACTCAGTGGGCCTGTAAGAACAACCAACTAGCTTCAGAGTGCCTGGCAGTGCATTCCAGCCTCCCACAACTACACACTGTAACTTGAAGACTGAAATGTGCTGAAGGTCAAATGTGTGAATCTCTAACTCCTTGCTCTGCTCCTACTCATCAATTGATCATTACCAGTTATTTTCAGGTGTGAAATCAAGTTTGCTAGGTGTGATTATATGTTTTAGTAATGCTCTAGTCCCCATAATGCATTCTTCAAATAACACTTTTTAAAAAATGTTTAAAATGCACAATGTGGTCTGCTAAATAGATTTCACATATGTACCATTTATTTTGGATGAAGCTCTTAATGTTTTATTTGCCCTTCTCTCAGATGCTGGAAAAGGTGGAAAGCATATTTGCAAGTTTCCTGTAGCTATCATTGCCAGATTAAGAATTTATTAATCAAGTGCTTGAGGCATGTTGCCAGTTACTGACATGACTAACAGGGTATATAAGGTCAGGCTTGCTCTTGGCCAAGTCCTGGGCATTACAAACAAAAAAACTATGTCCTCTTTATCTTTAAAATAAAACAGTGAATCCCAGCCAACATGAATTTATGAAAAATGCATTAAAATTACTCTACTGTTACTCAAGCATGGTGAATTAATTTTAATATCCATTGTTTACAGAAACCATTTTTGTAGATGTGGCTGAAGAGTTGTTGAGATACAGTTTGCACCTTGATTTTGCATCATTTATCTGCCAGATACAAATAACTCATTGTTTTGTGATTTTTATTTTCATGACCATTAGATAGGATAAGTGCAATTGTTTTAGTTAACCATTAAAACATAAAATAACATTAATACTTGAAAGCTCAAAATGGAACTGTCACCTCGTACAATGTGCAGATTTATTCCAAAAAAAATGTGGGCAATTTGCTATTTAAGAGGGTCCAAGGACACCTGGATGGCTTTGAGGCTGAGGAGCTAATGACAATAGGTGAGCTGATAAATAGTTTTGGAGGTGGATTTAACATTTTCTCACTTTTATCTAACTAGGTGGGATCCTACATTACTCTTCTGTCCATGAAAGTTCAATTTTGATTTTTGGCCAAATACTTCAATTCCACAGGTCTTGGCTCCCTGTGAATGTGATCTAGAGGTAGTGATTGGGATGTCTTGTTTGAATTTGCCTCATTTTCCTGCACTCTCTACAACGGTGGTTTCTTGTACTTTGTGTCTAGGCTCTTGCCTTCATTTATTTAAATAGTTTTTTGAATAATTAAAATGTAATTGGAGATAATACTTGGTAATAATGAAAAAAATTGTGACTAGATCCACTGTTTTTAACATGTAACCCCACTGTTTGCTGCAAAGAATTTGTATATTTTTAGAAAAATACTGTTTTTGGTGTAATTTATGCAATTTTCATATCTTCACTGGAACACACATCATTCTTTCCAATCACCCTTGTGGGAAAAGTTGATTTTTTTTTTCTCCCCTGTAGTAGGGTTAGATGGCGTCATGAATATAGGTCAGAAATTTCTTACGCATTCCAAAATAAAATTACGGTAGTTGAGCATTGTAGCTGGGCACCTACAACTGTTTTGGGCATTCACCTCCACCCCTAAGCCCCATCTACCATGCCCAGCCTGCAAATTTTGATAATCGGAATGGAGGAGAATAAAAATTGGAAGGAATTAAGGTTGATCAGGGGCGGGGGTGTGGGCGGGACTTTTTGGCAGTGGGATTTTATACTATGGCTCTCTGAAGACCTTTTTTGGGTCATGAAGAATTGAGTTTCCATGTAAGTGGCAAAATAGGTTTATTGCTACATATTCTATTTGTATCAATGACTTGAAAATGACTTTAATACTCTCATGACTTGCACTGTTTACCACGAATAGCAAAGGAGATGTCCATTCGGTTTATCAAGTTGGTGCCAGTGCTTTGCTTGAACAATCTCAAATGGATCCCATATACCTGCACTTCTCCTTGTCTTTCTGTATCTTTATTACTCATTCTCGTAGTTAATTCACTGTTGGTTGAGAAGATGCAATGGTCTCTGCTTTGATTACTTCCCCATACCAAAATGCCTTATGTTTCCTCCAACATCCACCCCTGCCCACCTGCAACCACTATTTAGAAATGTTATAGCCTGTGTCATAACAATTCTACCACTTGAAACTACCTTTTCTTAATATATTCATTAAAGAGTTAAAATTCCACTTTGGTTTTTATTCTGCAGTTCCTAGAATCTTAATGTAAAATTTTTAAATAGCAAACTGATTTATTGATTGATAATAAAATAAACTTTAGTAGTCTATTGATTAAGCACTGCTTTAGGCAACTACTTTTTTGATGAAACACTACTGGTATTTTGGAAAAACTAACACTTGTATTTGCTTATGCAGATTCTCCCGTCTTGCCCTGACGCATTTTAGTACTAGTAGTAAGATTTCACTGCATTATTCAATGATGCTGGTTCTGGATCAACACTTTGGCTGTCTAATTTTAGAAGTTGTGGTGGACCTTAGTGGTGTCTGAAAGCTTTTTTTTCTAGTGATAGTTGTCAAAATTAGTTATTTCTCACAAATATTTTGTGTAAGTGTGCCAGATTTGACTACTTTAAAATGGAAATCTTCAACACGTGACCCCAAGTTTTATTCACCCTAATTATGTCTGTATATCATGAAGTTAATAAAAAATGATATGTCGTCAGCTTGAAATATTAACTGCATTCTTTCTACAAATGCTGCCTGACGTACTATTTCGAGCATTTTTTGTTTTTTTTTGTGTGGTGCAGCATGTTGCACCCAACAGATTTTCATGATAATGCAGCAATCTAGGCAGCATCTGTTGTTTCTATTTCCGAATATTTCTCCAGTGAGAGCCAGAGTAAAGGTGAATAACAGGCTTAGCTGTTGTTGCAATGTAGCCAGTTTGTACACAGCAAATTCCTGCAAATAACGTGATGATTGCTGTTTGTAGTGACGTTGGTGAAGGGATAAATATTGACCAGTACACCAGAATGGCTCCCATCCTCTTCAAAAAGTATCATAGACTAATTCAGTGAGGCTACAGACAGGACTTTAGTTTTGCATTTCATGTGGAAGATGGAATCCTGATAGTGGAATGCACTCCTTGTATTGTACTAGAGGTTTAACTTGGATTTTGGGTAGATAGATTTTAGAGTAGGATCTAAACAATCACTTTGGATCCATTTATTATTTTAAGCATGATAATGAACATTTGCTTAAATTATGTTCACTTTTCAACATGCATGTTTTTCCATTAGAATCTCAAATTAAACATGTTATATTTCCTTACCACGTAGGAGGCTAAGGGGCCATTTCAGTCCAAGTCTATGCTGGCTCATAGAGCAACCCCATTTCCCCCACTAGTGTTGACTGTAATCTAAAACCTATTCTCTCAGTTCCATCAACTAACTACATTTCTCACCTCCGCTGCACCCCCCCCCCCCCATTCCCCGTCCCAAATTCTACCACTGACCTACATACCAGGGGCAATTTTAGAGTGGTCGGGTAATTTACCAACCCACTTTGGGATGTGAGAGGAAACTACTTTAGAGAAACCCACCTGATAATAGAACATACAAACTTCTTCACACCAACAGCACTGGAGGGTAAGGATTCAACCAGGTCACTGGAGCTGGAAGGCAGCAGCTCTACTAATTATGCCACTGTGCAAATTCACTACTTTGTTTCCACTTTTGCTTATTGTTTTTTTTATTTCTATTCAACATTAGTAATGGCATCTGAAGTACAAGTACAGCTTGAATGATCTTTTGTGGCTCAGTTGACTTTTGGCAAAAAGATTAACGATGAGAACTGACAGATACTTGTTTGTCTTTTGAACCTGTTGATGAAAATGATGTGGATCTCTGGCATCAATTTTAGCTTTTTCTGTATTGACTTCTGGCCAGAGGGAAAATATTGAGATTCTCCAGAACTCCACCTTCAGCCCCATGTCATGAAATTTATCAGGAAAGCTCATGAGATTGTAGCCCAGGTGATGAGGTCCAATGTTTAGTCTTGATATCAGGTCGGCACTTCTTCAAGGGGTGCTTTCTCAAGTGGGCTCAACCATGGCCTCAGTATTGGCCTCGTGCCAGGCTATTAATATCTTCTGTCCAACTCAACCTTAAGATCTCAACCTTGATACTTTCCCTTAATATTCATATAATTTTCCTTTGCGATAATCAAAATTAATTCTGCAGTTATTTGAATCCTTTGTGGAAAAGCGGCATTTTTGTTGATGTAAATGATTTTAGCAGTTTGGTTACCTTATTTGGCAGCAGTGCCATTGTGAGAGTTTTCTTTCTTTCTGTGCTGGGATTTTCCTTTATAATCTGTTGTGGCTGCAGTTCTTTTGTAGTTGCTTCTCTTTGCAAAAAGATCACAACTAAGATTTTTTACTACTTTTGTTGCTATGCTGCTTGTGAATGAACCTGCCAATCAAGCCAAATATCTGTGCTTCATGTTTTGAAGGCAAGGATTGAACCAAAGAGAAGTGCAAGCTGTTTTTTTTAAGTACTGAAAGGTACTGTACTTTGCAATATTTAAAATAAATTGCTCCATGAAATGTGGACAGATTTTCAACACCTCATGGTATTTTGGTGTGTTTTATTTCAGACATTGTGGCTTTAGGAAGGCAGCTGGTACAATTGTATAACAGTAGTTGACTTTGGGGATGCATTCAGTGGCATCAGAAGTTGTTTGATATGTAATTTTTTGACTCTCGACACCCCAAAATCTTTTCTCTTTTCTCCACACCTTTCTCCCCCCCCCCCCCCCCACCAACCCCAAGTGGGAGCATGATTGGATTCTTTCCATTTGCCTGGATGAGTGTAGTTCCAAGAATTCTCAAGCACAATACCATTTGGGATAAAGAAGCCTGTTTCATAGGCATCCCATCTGCCACCCTAAACATTCATTCCCTGCACCTCTGGTGCACAGTAGCCCCATTGTGTATCATATACAAAATGCCCTGCAGGTATTCAGGTAGGCTACATTTTAGCCCCTTCCTAATACACGTCCTCTGCCACCAAGAAGGATAATAGCAGGTTCATGGGAGCACTACTGCCTGCAGGTTTCCTTCTAAGTCGCACAGCATCCTGACTTGGAAATGTGCGTCATTATTCTGTCATCATTGCTGGGTCTAAATCTTGGAACTCCCTACCCAATAGCACTGTGCAAATACATTCATTGGAAGGACGGCAGTGGTTTCCAAGAATGAGGCCTTTTTTCAGGACAAGTGGGTGTGGGCAATCAATTCTGGTCTTGCCTGTGACGCCCAGATCCTGAAAAATGAATAAACCAAAAAAAGTGCTTGGCTATATAATAAGCAAATTGCATTTCACAATTAATGTAACACAATTCTCTTGGATATGATTAGCAAACAAGGTGTGCCAATCATGCCGCTGTAATAAACAATACTTGTGTGTTCAAATGAGATAAAGCACAATCCTCAGTCTTTGGTACAGTTAAATCCAGGTGGTTCCAAAGTGTGATCTTCAATTAAGTGCTCCTTCAAGAAGTTGCATTCCATTCAGGTTTCATATCAGGAAGATGATCTTGCAAATGGGGGGGGGTGGGGGGGGGGAGAGAGTATTTAAACTGGGTGATAGAAAAATGTTAATTGTTTTCCAGTCAGGAAAACAATGCCAGTACTGAAGTGTTTTGTATCTAACTTTTTCACAAAAATGACAGAGCCTGTTGAGATCTTGCTAATTTTGATTGCTTTGGGGCTCTTATCACTTCCATTACACTCATTGGGGAGGGAACTTGTTTGCAAGGATAGTAGTATTAATATTGAGTTTCATATTCAAAGAATTGCCTCCACTTAATTTGTCAGAATAGTCTTTATTAATTTGAAATGGTTGATGTATAATCACAGGAACAGTAGTAAGCCAGTTAGCAATTTGAGGTGGAGTATTCAATAGAAATCTTGCTATATGTGCAATCTGTTTTTTGGTTAACAGCGAATAATTGATCTAGCATCACTTGCCATTTGTAGAAGAGTTATAAATTTCTGCCACTCTGTACAGAATTATTTCCTATCTAACTCTTTAAAGGTATGTCTCTAATTTTTAAACTGTCCCCTAGTCCAAGATTTCCCAACCTGTGGAAATGGTGGAGACCAAGAACTTGCCTTCCTTTTAATATCTTGAAAGTTTCGGGGTCTAAAATCTGAATAAAGTAAACTGTGAGGGCATGATGTGTGAATTGGCCATAATGGATTGGGAAAGTACATTAAAAAATCTTAGTAAACCAGCAAAGGCTAACTTTTAAATAATTGTTACATAGTTTACCAAAATGTTTATACCTTAAGGCAAAAACAAAACAGGAAAAGTGGTCCAAGCATGGCTATCAAGAGAATTTAAAGATGGTGGTAGATCAAAAAAAAAAGGCTTGTAACATTGTCAGAAATGGGCAGTAGGTCTGACTATTGAGAAAAGTTCAGGATTCAGCAAAGGAGGACCAACGCATTGATAAAGGAAGGGAAAATACAATGCAAGAGGCTAGGATGAAACATTTAAAACAGATTGTGAAAGCTTTTATTGATATGTAAAAAGAAGAATGGCTAAAGGTAATGTGGTTCTCTTACAGAAAATATGTATATTAATGAATGAGGAAATGGCAGAGATATTAAACAAATATTTTGTGTGTGTCTTTGTGGAAGTTACAGAAAACCTTCCTGAAACGGGTGAACTATGGATCTGGAATAAATGAGGAGCTCAAAGAAATTAGGATAAGTAAACAATGGGACTGAAAACTGACCAGGAAAATTGTCCTAGGATTTTTAAGGAGGTGGCTATGGGAGTAGTGGATTCACTGTTTGTCTTCCAAAATTCCATGGATTACAGAATAGTATCTAAACATTGGAGTGTAGCAAATGTAACCCCACTACTTAAGAAGGAGAGAGAGGAAGCAGTGATCTATAGACTGTTAAGCCTTGGCAGAAAAGTTATTGGAAGGGATTCTGAGGGTCAGGATTTATTTTCATTTGGAAAATCAAGGATTGATTAGAGATAACCAGCATGACTTTGACTGGGAAATCATAACTCCACAAATGATTTAGTTCTTGAGGAGATGACTAAGAGGATTAACAAAGGCAGTGTGGTAGATGTTGTCTGCATGGATTGAGCAAGGCCTTTGACAAGGTCCCACATTGTAGGCTGGTCCAGAAGGTTAGAACACATGGGATCCAGGATGAGTTGGCAAATTGGATACAAAATTGGCTTGGCGGTAGGAGTCAGAGGATGGTAGTGGAAGGTTGATTTTCGGATTAGAGCCCTGTGATCGGTGGTCTGTCGCAAGGATCAGTGCTGGGCCCATTGTTGTTTGTCGTGTTTTATTAATTGATTTGGCTGAGAAGCTGGGTGGCATGATTCGTAAGTTTGCAGGTGACACCAGAATTATTGGTATAATGGACAGTGAAGGTGGTCTAAGGTTACAACAGGATTTAGATCAACTGGGAAAGTGGGCAAAGGAATGGCAGATGGAACTTAACTCTGACAAATATGAGGTGACTCATTTTGGGAAATTAAACCAGGCCAGAACATGACAGAGCCCTGCGAAGTATTGTTGAACAGAGACACCTTGGGGTTCAAGTACATAGGTCCCTGAAAACAGGAACATGGGTAGAGAAGGGTAATGAGGAAGGTGTATAGCATACTTGTCTTCATCACTCAAGGTAGTGAATATAAGAGTTGGGTCATCGGGTTACAGATGCACAAAACGTTAGGCCGCACTTGGAGTATGTTACCACGCTACAGGAAGGATGTGATTAAGCTAGAGAAGGTGAAGAAAAAATTCACAAGTACCCTGCACAGATTAAATGGTTTGATTATCGGGAGAGATTGTGTAGGCTAGGTATCTTTTCCCTGGAATAAATGAGGCTGAGAGGTGACATGATAGAGGTATATAAAATTGAGAGGCATAGATAACCAGTGTCTGTTTCCCATGGTAGGTATGTCTAAAACTAGAGGGCATAGGTTTAAGGTGAGAGGGAGAAGGTTTAAAGGAGATTTGAGGGGTAGACAAGGTGGTGGAGGCAGGAACGGTAACAAAATTTAAGAGTCATATGGACAGGTACTTGAATGAGCAGATCATAGAACCATACAGCACAAAACAGGCCCTTCGGCCCACCATGTTGTGCTGTCCATCAAACCACCCTCACACTAGCTAACCCCTTCCTCCCGCATATCCCCCCCATCCCACACTCCTCCATATGCCTATCCAACAAGCTCTTGAACCTGTCCAATGTATCTGCCTCCACCACCACCCCAGGCAGTGCATTCCATGCACCAACCACTCTCTGGGTGGAAAAACCTCCCCCTGACATCTCCCCTGAACCTCCCACCCGTAACCTTAAAGCCATGCCCTCTCGTCTTGAGCATTGGTGCCCTGGGAAGGAGGCGCTGACTGTCTACTCTATCTATTCCTCTCAATATTTTTATATACCTCTATCATAGAGGGATATGGAATTAATACAGGCAAGTGGGATTAGTATAGATGGGCATGATGGTCAGCATAGGTTTGGTGGACCAAAGGGCTTTTTTTTCTATGCTATACAACTTTGACTCTCTGACTCTACCACTTAGCTTGATATCAGTTGTAGGAGAAATCTTGGAATGTTTATTTAAGGAAGCGGTGACAGGATACTTGGAAAATAATAAATTCAGGCAATGAATATGGATTTATGGAAACAAAAGCATCTTTGACTGGTCTGTTGAAGTTTTTTTGATAGATTCGGGCAAATCAGTTGAGGCAGTGTATTTGACTTTCAGAAGGGCTACAATAAGGTGCCACATGAAATTGTTAAACAAAATTAAAGTGCACAATACTAAGGGTTATATGCTTTATTGAAGAATGATTAACAGATAGGAAAGAGGGGTGAGTCATTTTTGGATTGGGAGGCTGTGGCTAGTGAGGTGCCACATGGATTGGTGCTGGGTCTCCAACTGTTCACTTTTTGTATTGGTGAAAAAGGTGAGAGGATCAAATGTAAAATGTTTGCTGATTGATACAGAGCTAAGTGGTGAGGCGCACTGTAACGAGGATGTAAAGCAGCTAAGAGAATGCGTAGGGATGTGCCTGCACCTGTGCACATCGCCACCTAGCTCTGTATTATCAGCAAATTTGGATACTTTGCATAATGTGGGAAAATGTGTGGATATCCATGTTGATAGAAAAGCTGAGTACTTTTTAAATGGCAAGCCGTGTTGGTGTTCAGAGAAATCTAATTACTCTTGAACAAAAATCACTGAAATTGCATGGAGATTCAGTAAGTGATTAGGAAGGCAAATGATATGTCATTGATATGCAAGAAGTACAAATGTAGAAAAGTATTACTCAAATTGTATTGCGCCCTGGTGACAGCACATCTACAATAGTGTGTACAGGTCTCCTCTACTTGTCATGTGGAACCTCGCTCTTTGGCCCACCGGGTCACTGCCAATCATTAGGCACCTATTTATATTAATCCCATATTTTATTCTCCCCAGATTCTGGGAGGAAACTGGAGCACCAGCAGATGTGATCTAAACTAGGCTGTATATACCTGTACAGCTATTCCTCTATTTACAGATGTTCATTTTATGAATTTTTGACTGGAGTACATGTCCACTTTATGAATTTTTTGTTGTAGCAAATGTCATGCCAAATACTGCCCATGGGAATGCAATGTACACTTGTTGCATTTTGCCCAGTCTTTTCAGTTTATTAAACTTCACTTAACCAAGAGATTTCCAGGAATTCATCCCTTTCGTAAATCAAGGAACATGTTCAAAAAAACTTCTAACTCCTTGACTTTGGTTCATTAGCTATCAGCGAGATACTAAGTTCAATATTCCAGTTAGTTTGTTATTATCAGTCTCAATCATAAGTAATTTGATGTTGCCAAGCCCAGGTTCTACAATATACCTATCTGTACGTTATTGATAAACTTGTTTTTCTATTCCACCATCTGAATCATTTATAAATGTGATGGTTGGTTGTGGCCCCAATCGTATCCCACTAGTAATTTGAGTAACTGTCAATTATCCCCACTTACTATCTCCTGTCAGTCAGCCACTTTCCTAGCCAACTTAATAAATTGCCTTCAATCTCAACCTAGTCTATCAAGTGCCTCCTGGAAATCATTTAAGAAACATCCCCCATCCTCTAATTTTGTCAATGACCTGACCTTTACAAAACCATGGAATCGTACCATAGTACAGCTCTGTTGGAGGCCAATCACTGCAACAACTCTGCCAGTAATTTGAAGAGCAGTCCCACTCCCTTGCACTTTCCTCAAACCCCACAATATTTTTACCCCAGTGTTTCTCCGATTGTATTATGAAGGCTATAATTCAAACTGTATCTGCCACCTATCAATGTATTCAAAATCTCAATGTTTTTTTTTTCCCCTTTATGTCGTTGCTAGTTTATTTGTCACTCCCATTAAATATGTGTCCTCTTATTATTGACTTTTCAGCCACTGGAAATGATTTCTTTCTATTTTCACTGTCTTAAACATTCAATCTTCAAGCTTGTCTGTGTAATTGCAATTGCATAGCTTTGTATTTGTCCTTGAATGTGATGCTGAGAATTATGCACAAAGTTTAATGGTTGGGACTTGAAGTGAACTTTATTTCTTAAGTACCCCTTGCATCTATTTATATACCCCATATTATCTTTTGTTTTACTATGGAAGAAGGTTAAATGCACCAGAACTTCCAACTTCAGTGTGTTCACAAAAGCAGGTGATGTCAGATTTACTACCTCTCAAACAAACCATCCACTTTTCCCTTGTATCAACTTTTAACACCTGATCCGAAATGCTTTCACCAGCATTGAAATTTCCACCATTATATCCAAGGGAAAATGGAAGTGTAACTTGGGACTTGTTAAGTGTAGAGTTTAAAAATATTAAGGTATCTGGTTCATTGAATTCATACACAATGAAGTGATTTGTCTTTGTTTGGAAAGACATTTAAACTCGTACCAACACTCGTGGCTTATTTAAACCTAGGAATCTGCAGGAACTTGTGTGAGGGGCCAACCACAGGTAAATATCTTAAGAAAAATAGTGATTACAAATTGAGAGTACACAAAAATGCATTATTTAGCAGTGTTTATGGTTAAAATGAGGTAAAATTTCATTTTGGTTGAAATTGTTTGGATGCAGTATTATTGGCACAATTTGTCCCCTAAGATTATTATTATCCTTCTGGCAATTGTGCATGATAGTAAGTGCATTTTTTTTAATCTTCTTGCCCTAATGACAGAGAGCTAAGAAGAAACTTGTTCCCCAGCAAGTCCAAATTGTGTCCTTCTGACTGCATTTCCTGCCATTCACTGTTACTTTGCACTATAGTTTCTATCTCTCTTTGCTTTCTGTCTCTAAATGTTATTGCCTTTTTCCCTCTTGTTTTGCTACAGCTGTTGAGGTTTTGTTGCGATTACAATCCAGCCAAAATGGTCAGACTTCTGCTAGGTTAATCATGTTGAGGGCCTAAACAACTATAAAGGTTGAAGTTATTATGAATACTCTTGCAATAAATGAGAAGGGAAAGTACATTGCCAAATTCAGATGGGTGGGCAGTATTTGAACAGTAGATCTGTATATCGTGACACCCTCTACTTTGTGTGAATGGCAATCTTGGTAACTAAAAAGGATTAACCAATCTATGATGATGATGTCTGAGCTCATACCTATGTTTCCTAAACCATCCGCAGTTATTCCAAGTTCTATGTTACTTGCACTAACTGTTTTAGTTTGATAAAACATCCCCTTTTGGCTATTTGCCTGTTTTTCAAATAGTTTTGTGTTGCATACTAGTAAGGATTATATAATGTTGAAAGCAGTATCTCTCTAACTTTTCCTACACTGCTAATGCAGTTCTTTAATGCATTTTATAATTCTATGAAACGTGATTCACCAAATGCTTTTGTGTGAGTGTTAAGACAGAGAAAACTTAACAGCTTATATGAGCTTCAAATGTTTCCTGATGAGATCTCTGGAAATGGCTCAGTTGAAGCAGTGCTAAACTATGCAGAGCAGCACTGCAGAATTTGATTTAATCCAGAAGGGGATGGTAAATCCAAATTATCCATTTCAAGATGCTCTTGAAGTATATAGTCCAAAATTGATAGTGCATAAAAATCCTGTTAGCTTTCTCAAAGCTAATTTTGTTCCCTTTGGGCTGTGGAAAGCATAGGGAACACTCCTTTCGCTGATGTGAAAGTGACTTATGACTACACTCATGACTGTGTGGCTAGGCACAGCGCAAATGCCATCTTTAGATTTGCCAATGACACCACTGTTGTTGGCAGAATCTCAGATGGCGATGAAGAGGCGTTACAGGAGTGAGATTGGCTGGTTGAGTGGTGTCACAACAACAACCTCGCGCTCAATGTCAGCAAGACTAAGGAATTGGTTGTGGACCAGGAAGGGAAGTCAGGAGAACACCAGTATTCATTAAGGGGTCAGCGATGGAAAGGGTGTGCAGCTTCAAGCTCTTGGCTGTCAACAATACCAATCTTTCCTGGGCCCAACACACTGATGCAATCACGAAGAAGGCACAGCAGTGGAGTTTCATTAGGAGTTTGAGGAAATTTGATGTCACCAAAGACTCTTGCAAATTTATACAGATGTACAGTGGGAGCATTCTGACTGGTTGCATCACTGCCTGGTATGGAGGCTCCAACGCACAGGATCATAAGAGGCTGTAGAGGGTTGTAGAATTGACCAGCTCCATCATGGGCACAACCCTCCCCACGATTGAGGACATCTTCAAGAGGCGATGCCTTGAGAAGGCGGCATCCATCATTAAGGACCGCCACCATCTGGGACATGCCCTCTTCACGTTACTACCATTGGGGAGGAGGTACAGGAGCCTGAAGATCCACATTCAATGTTATGGGAACAGCTTCTTCCCCTCTGCTGTCAGATTTCTGAATGATCCATGAACGCTACCTCGTTATTCCTCTTTTGTGCTATATATTTATTTTTGTAACTTGTAGTAATTTTTATGTCTTGCACTGTACCGCTGTGGCAAAGCAACAAATTTCACAACGTATGTCAGTGATAATGAACCTGATTCTGACAATTAAGTCCGTGAATAAAAATAGCCCACTTTTGGGCTACTTTTCCGGGGAATAGGTAAAGCAATTTTGGTACAATAAAACAAAATTTTTAAAATTAGCATTGTAGTATCCCTTCCTTGGAGAGATGTCTTCTCTGGTGGGCTCATTTGAATCATTTTCTTTAAGAATGTATATGAACTATAGTCCTGAATCAATTAAAATATATTTTTAAAAAAACAAATCACACTGCATACCATAGGATGTTCCTCAACACTTAATGGCCAAAAAGTTTATAAAGTGTAGTTGCTATAATTATGTAGTTTTAGTAACATTGGAGAAGGGATGGATATTAGTATGGATAAATGAGCCATTTCCTCTGCTCTTCAAAATATTGCCAGGTGCACTCTTTTGGCTGCATTGAGGCTCAGCTTAATGTCTCATCTGAAATGAGATTTATGTAAACTATTCTTTGGAGGTTGAAAATTACAAAAAACTGCAGAAGCTAGAAATCTGAAAATAAAAATGGTATGCGAGACAGCATCTGTGGAAAGAGAAACTGTCAATATTGCAGGTCTTTGCCCCTTCGCCAGAACTGGGAAAGAGGCTGGAAATCTGAAATCAAAACAGAAAATGTTGTAAAAAAAATATCTCAGCAGGTCAAACCTCTTTCACAGTTCTGATGAAGGGTTGACTATTTCTCTTTCCACAGATGCTTCCTGACCTGCTGAGTTTTTCTGTTCTTAATTCTTTTTAAATTCTTGTATTCAAGGACGTGATGTGGAGATGTGTGATATTAGCATTAATAAGATAATTGCCATGTTTCAGGTAATCAGCCATTGTGCTCAACTGCATATTCTTTTGTGTACTACTGTAAGCTTCTTGTATCTTGTGTAACTGAAGAAATGTCTCATTAAGAGTTGAGATATGAATTATAGTCATCTTCCCACCTACCATTAATATTTAATACATAAATTATACTGATAACCATATAGACCACAAAGTAGACTATGCTACTATGGACCATTGCTACCATTCCAAAGTTGTACTAGTTTTGCCATGAATTAATATTTGCTTTGTTTGACGGAGACTCATTTGTGCTTTTACTGTTGAAAATTAAAGAAGGTATTAAAGGTTTGATAAGGCTGGCCTAACCCTTTTGTAGCCTCGTCTTGGTTATTCAGCTGGATGAGAATATGCTCACCTAGTTCAGATTTATCAGAGCAGTTGCAGCCAGAATATCTCCTGCAATAGTTTTTCTTCCTGGTCTGGGATTTCAAATCCCTTTTCTCTTGACCCTCTCTACCTTGTAGCCCTATAACCCTTCTTTGGGTTCTTGTTTTTTTTCTGTTAACCCAGATACCACTGGTGGCCATGCCTTAAGGTTCCTCGGCCCTAAACTCTGGAAATCATCCCCAAAATTTTGTTCACATCTCTTCTGTCTTTTAAGATTTTTTTCTCAAAAACTTGCCTCTTATCATATCTTCATCTGTCTGTACTTGCATGGCTTGGTGCCAAATTTTGATAATTCTTCTGAAGTATATTTTTACAATAAAGGAAGGTTTCATTTAATGCATATTATTGTTGATAGAGAAGAAAAGAATGATACCAATTAAGTTGGCATGGGGATGATGACCTAAAGAACCTGATGACAAATGTCAGTTGATTTAGCTGGAGAATTAAAGTAATAATAGAATACATTATGGTATTTATAAATAATGAATATAGATAAATCCTTTGAAACATCACAATCTGATGTTCCCTTGACCCAAATAAATGGAATAGGAGGAAATTTGGAAAACAGAGGAGGAAATTTTGTTTGTAGTGCAGGAATCCATAAAAATGGATGATGTAAATGTAAGCATCCATAAAAGGAAATAGATGTGTTGAATCCATCGAATGAAGAAAAATATCTGATAGAATCATTTTCTCTCCCAGAATCATAGGTTACTTCATGATTGCTACATTCAATCTATCTGTTGGAATCCTGTTTTTCAAAACAATGAAGGTTAAAGATGTTCTTCTTTTCCAAAGTGTTTTCGAACCTTGTGCTGCAAAGGGCCGCCTTCACCTCGAACGGAATATGATGTTGTTTGTGTTGGCCTTACGGGATCTGGCAAGTCAAGTTTGCTTACACAGCTCTGTAGTGAAAGCACAGACAGCATTATACCTACAACAGGTAAGACCTACTCCTAATTGTCTTTTTATTATTATGTATAAAATATATAGATGTGGAAGTTTGCAAATTGAAATCTGACTGAGCAAAAATAAATTTTAGTTGTTTGGCAGCATTTCCTATAGTGTCATTTTTAAATACTGGTGTGTTATGAGAGAGGTTCTTTTGTTATCTTAAAGATAAAGGTATCTGGACACACAGCCTTTGTACTTTAAAAGGAGGATTTTATTCACAAAGACTGATGTGGGAACAGAATGTAAAGGAACAAATGCACCCTCACGCACACGCACTAGGGTGATCGTGAAACATGGGGGGAGTCGCAACAGGGGTGAAGTGCACACATGCTCTCACACACACACAACGAACTGGTACAAACGATCAGGGAACGAACAAATACGTTGTCTGGACCCCCTGAATCAGGACAAACAACAGCTCTACACTACTGGGAATCCACTCAGAACACTTGTAGACCCCTGTGGAAGTGCACCCTCTCACCTGTGGTCTCGACCCCAGCAGCAATCGGAAAAGAGGAAGAGAGCCCACGTGTACCATCTTTTATAGGGCTGTAGCGGAGTGGAGCCTGGTCAGGTGAAACAGGCCAATGATTCAGGGTCAAGAACAAAGGTGGGTTACGAGCCAATCCTCAGGTGTGCTCTTTAATGGTTGAGGCTGAGGCGGAGCCGGACCCTTGATTGACAGTGGTGCAGCTTCCGACCTGATAGGCAATGCTATCATCTGACCGTGGGGGTCAGTAGTGTTGTCACTGTCATCTGACTCCTGGCCTTTCATACTACATGGTGGTAGGAGACTAAGGAGGTAATTCATTCATCTAATCCTCTGTACCTCAAATGGTTTCCTTCATGAAAGCAACAATGATGCAGATCAGTGACCTTTTTGATGATGATAGCTGATGGGCTGCATGGCTTCACCTTTCTGCACTGCTTTTCACCATGTCTCCCTTTTGTCCTTCCCATCTATTGTCCAGCATTGGGCTACTTAGGGCAAAACCCACCTTTCTATTTGCCCAATGAGTTTTGTATTTATTTTCTGATGGTGTTTGATTTGAGGTCCTTCCCACCAAAGAAATTCTGTACATCTTTCACAGACAAATAGTTTGGATGGCCTCCAGCTTTTGAGATGTTGAAAAGATCCAGCATTCTGAACTATAGCTTCACCTGAGATGTTACTGTTGAAGATCCTTAATTGCATTCCCACATGCTTAGATATTTAAATGTTCTTCATGGGAAGAACAAGTTAACTTTGATAATTCTTGAATTCCTTTCTCCCTTTCATGCCCTGTTGCCATCTAGGTTCCCTGGTAGGTCAGTTACTTAATGGCTTAGTTGTTGAGTCAAAGAAGTGTCATTTATTTTCATTAACTTTATTTAGTAGTCACTTTCAATCATGCATCTATGTCATCTTGATCTGTCTCTTTTTTGACAAGTTAATAATACGCTAATATCAGAGTAGTCCAGGTCCCCAATAAAACTGGAAATGCTGGAAACCTGAATGAAAACACTGCTGGAAATGCTCAGCAGGCCAGGCAGCATCTAGAAAAAGAAATAGTGTGAATATTTCAGGTTGAAGGCTGTTCAGAACTGGGAAAGTGAGAAAATAAGTTGGTTTTAGTTGCAGAGAAGGCAGGGGAGGGAAGGAAAGTGCAAGGAAATATCAACATTTTCAGGTAATTTGCTTTTTGTTGTACCAGAATTGCAGGTTATCTATCTATAACATTAACTGTGTCAGTGGGGAAGAAAATGGCCTTATCTGCTGGACATTTTTTTTTTATCTTAACAGCTCTGACCTGTAGTTCACAGATTTGCCCTTCCCTTGTTTCTTCTCTCACTAACTGTCCTCATTAACTGTGTGGCTTCATCAACAGCTTTTCACCAAGGCAATCCTGGCCTCACCCTATCAAAGGTTCCCTGTTCCCAGCACTTTATATTTTTCTTTGAGTTCCAGGGTCAACTCAATTCCTCCTGGTTTCTGCTAACATTCCTTTCATAAGGTTTCCATAGTAGCAGTGAAAAGGAACGGTGATAATGGTCCTGGTATAAGGTCTTGATCTGAAACTTCTTGCCTCCACAGGTCAGGCTCCAAGGGCCAAATGGCCTACTACTACTGCTAGTTCTCCTACGTTTTGATGTAATTTCTTTCTGAATCTGCTAATCCTGCAGATGATGCATAAGACAAATTTAGACTATTAAGAAATGGAAAAACTTTCCCCTTGGATCTCCTTTTAAGTTTCTCCCTTCTCACCTCAAACAGCACATTCTACACAAAGATGAATTTCACTGTGTGTTTCGATGTACGTGTGACTAATAAAGAAATCTTATCTTAAGACCCCTCACCCTTGGAAAAGACCACCTACTCTATCTATGCCTCTCATAACTTTATAAACTTCTAAGATTTCCCCATCAGCCTCCTGTATTCCAGTGAGAATAACCCCAGTCTAACCAATCTCTCCTTATGAAAACCTTCCTTTCCAAGCGGCATCCTGGTGAATATCTTCTGCACTCTTTCTAATGCTGCCACATCCTTTCTATAGTGCAGCAACCAGAACTGTTCCCAATACTCAAAGTGTGGCCTGACCAACATTTTGTTCAGTTGCAAGATGCATCCCAACTCTTACGCTGAATTGAGTCATAGCATTGTGGAAAATTTATATCTTGGAATTCAGCCCATTGTATCTGTACTGGTTGATAAACAGTTACCCAGTCTAATCCCATCTTGCAACATGTCCCTAGCCCACCAGGTGACATCTCTTCAGATACAATTCCAAGTGCTATTTAAGTGTCATGGGGGTTTCTGCTAGACCACTCATCCAAGCAATAAATTTTAGACCCCTAACGCCTGGGTGGGAATATTTTTCTTCATCTCTGATTCTTCTCATTACTTTAGATCTATGTCCCCTGGTTTTTGATCTCTTCTAAGAAATGGTTGCTTCTCAATTATTCTATCCAGCCCCTCGTAAGTCTATACATCTCGTGTCCCCTTCTATTCTGTTCCAAAGGAAACAACATTAAGTAATCCAATCATTCCTTGTAGCTTCAAATTTTCAGTCTGGGCAACATCTTTGTCAATCTGTTTTGTAAATTGTGCCATTTAGTTTATATTGTCACTGCCAAAATGATGAAAGTAAAACAGAAACATGACCTAAATGTAAACATTCACAGACACATTTTCTGCAGTTGCAGATGAGATCTGATGAATCTGTGGCCATGCTGCTGAAGTGCTGTAACCCAGAGTCTGGGCATTGATAGAGTGCTTGCATTTCTTGGATAGTAAATGGCAATATTATGATCTGTAGAATTATCTTGAAATGGAGAAAAAATTACATCTGGTGGGGAAATCAAACAGCATGGAAATATAATCAACAAATTACAGCTAAGCCACTCAGTGATATCAGTTTGCATCTCTTCATAGCATGTGGGGGAAATTTGCAACTTGCCAAATACATGGGGATGCTGAAACAATTAACAATTGTTTCAGTATTGGTTGCCATTCTATAGGAAGTGTGATTGCACTGGATAAGGTGCAGAGGAATTTCATCAGGATTGAAAGTTTCAGTTATGGGAGAATCTACAGAGGCTGGATTTGTTTTCCTTGGAGCGGAGGGAACTGAGGAGGAATCTGATTGAGGTATACAGAATTGAGGGACACAGGTAAGGTAGGTAGTAAGTAACTTTTTCCCATGCAGAACTGTAAAATCCAAGGACATAGGTTTAAGGGAAGGGGTAGGAGGTTCAGAGGGGATCTGAAGAATTTTTTTCTCTTGCAAAAGGTGGTTGGAATTTGGAACACACTGAGGAGGTAGGGGAAGCAGAGGCTCTCAGACTTAAGTATGTAGACTAGTATTTGAATTGCCCAAAACATGGAAAGCAACAGGCTAAGTAAATAAAATGTAATTCATATAGATTACTCAATGGTCAGTATGGACGTGGTGGGGTGAAGAATCAGTTTCTGTACTTTACAACTCTATGATCTTTTTAAGTGTTTAATGTCCATGCCTAATGTCCTTATATTAATGAATTTAAAATATTGAGGTGTTTTTGTCTTTGAGCTCTGAGGATTTGTGGTCTTGATGGTTTGTTTTCAATTTATAAAGAGAAATAAGATAGTGACAATACTTCTAAGTATTTTTATTGGCTGTATCTTTATTGCGATGTTCTAGGTTGTGAAAGATATATAAATGAAAGCTTGTTCTTTGGGGGTTAATTACCATTAGCCCATTTATGGTTGACTACTTAATCAGTTTTATGGAATTATGACAATTGTTGAGGAATTTGTCAGTTTTGGGGAGAGTGCCTCATGGAAGATCAGGGATGCAAGTCCAGAGCATATGTTAAATCGATTACAGCATATGCTGACAGTGCATGCTGATATTTCTCCATGTCTTGCAGTGTGAGCTGAATTAGATGGAAACTGAAATACACACAGTTTAAAATACAGTATCTGAAGGAGGCAAACTATAATTTGCATGCAGCACATAGTATTACCCCCTTGAGGATGCTAAGACTGGAGATGTCAGCAGGAATCTCGAATGTGAAGGCACATAATAGCTTAAACTGTTGTATTGGAAAGCTCAACATGTAAGGGGGCCCAGCAAAGAAGGGAGTATTTGCATTTCAGGCTATCCATAGTTTGAGAGTCTGTATCCTTGTCAAGTAGCCGATGTCCTGGAAAATTAGACTGAATTTGATTTGAGACTAAATTAAGCATTTGCTTTTGTTGAACTTTTCCTTCCTCATTGTTTTATTATGTTTTTGGAGGCATTTGAAGAATTTCATCCCTCCTCTTAAACTTGTTCTAGGTATCTCTTGAATGTTTGCTGTTTCAAATCCAATTCCCTTAACCTATATTTGTGCTTTTCTTCTATGTAGTCAGGTCATGACTTTGTCTCTAGAAATTTCAATGAGGAAGAAAGCAATGGGATAGCAAATATCGTGCTCATTAACAATAACCTCACTTTGAAATTGCATTTTCCATTCCATTATTGATTTAAATGCAAGGGAATCGAGTGAATTGGTTTATCATGAAAGTTCAGCATGATACCTTGGAAAATATAAGTGGAAGTTGGAAAGACAGTCTCTCTCTGTACCAGCCTCTATCTTAAGTGAGGCTTCACCATGGAAATCTTGCCTTGCTGAATTTATTTTAGTTTCCCAAATTCAGGATCAATCTACTAGGCAAGATTAATGCCCTTGCTCTGCCACTTTAAGGGGTACAATTTAAAACTGCTTTTAAGTCCATTTCATACAATTTGCTCAATCTGTATTGCCTACATCCTTCAGGGTTACCAGTAGAATTAGTGGTGATAAATAGAAACGCTTATTTGATGTATTTTAGTATGACTTTTAAAGCTAAAGGAGCTACTGATACTCAGTACAAAGAGTGGAAATAATTGACTTTCCTATCACAAACATTCATCAAGAAATATTATTCTCATCTTTTGAAGCTGATTTCATGTTTTATTGTCTGCTTTTTGGTCATAATAAGTTGTTTTTTTTTCCCCCATCTGAACTTTAGGTTTTAGAATTAAAGCTGTTCCATTCCAGAATGCAATCCTCAATGTGAAAGAACTAGGAGGTATGTGTAGTTTTTAAATGAATTCATGTACTAAAAGTTGTATTGTAGCACCTCTATCTTAAGATTTTCATCTTGAAAAGCCACCTTAAGAGTTGACAATTTTCTCCATTTTAAAATTGTTTTTTTTAGGAAAAGTCCTTATTGAATAATGTTTGGCAAAAATTTGAAATACAGGAGTGTAATCATCATGATATTGAACTAATAATGATTCAGAACTGCAAGCTGAATGCTCATGATAGCAGCTGGGGTATTTGTTCACTTGATTTTTATTTCAGATTTATTTAATTAAATAACAGAAATGGTGACCGTGAAGCCACTAGATTGATGTAAAGACTCAGCTGGCTCACTAACATCCATCAAGGAAGAAAATCTGTCATTCTTGCCCATTTGGGCCTGAAGATGATTCCAGACCCATGTTAACATGTGTTGTGATACAAGGTCATCAACCTGGACTCTGATCTTCTCCACAAATGCTGCCTGATCTGCTGAGCATTTCAAGCATTGTTTGTTTTTATTCTATATCACTACGGTTGACTCCTAACTGCCTTCTTAAATGGCAAAGCTAGCTGCTTGATTCGAGTGAATAATGCTGCCAGCAATACCCTGTGATGAATGGAGGAAAATAGCCAGTATATTTGCAAAGAACCAGTTTGTTCTATATGAGAAACTTATTTACCCTTATTTTTTCTAATTGCAGAATGCTCCACAAAAAAATTCAACATTTAATGGCAGGTTTATTTTCTACTTGAAACTCTAAATAAAGAACCAATGCTACATAGTACAAGACTTCATAGAAGGAAAATCCACATTAATGAAATAGCAGGTTTTGTTTAACCCAAGATTTGCGTTGTTTTTGAAGACTTTTACAAAAGTAAAGTTCCAGTAAGAGATGGTAAAATGAATCTTCGTTGAAATATCATAATCATGTATTTATTGTTTACTGATTTAAAAAGGCAAGGCATCAATGCAGTGATAACAAATTATTGTACAGTACTGTAATGCTATGTACTGAACTAGTATTTCAATGACCTGGACAGTGGCTGCCGTGATGTTCAGATTCCACCATGGCAGCTAGGGAAATTAATTTCAGTTCATTAAATAATCTAGTATTAGTAACTATAACCACGAAAGAGCCCACTGTCCCCCAATCACTGATGTTGCGTTATCTTTTTGCTCACAGCTGGCACTGTACTTCCATTGGCTGAATTGAACTTTCTCACATCCAGGCAGTTTTCACCCATAAAGGTCTCAATTGGACCTCTACCTTCTCTCTGCCCCCAGATTTGTTTTCCTTTGTGTGCTGTTCCTAGGAGCTGCTGAAATTTGCAGGGGCCATTTAGTGTGCTTTAATTGCACACATTTTATGGACTATAAAGCTCTTAGTTATGAAGGATGTGTTCCTACTGCTTACTAACCTAACAGGCCAAATTGGGATGACTGACACATCAGGTCCATGGCTAGTTGTTCGCAGTTTGGCGCATCTTCAGATGCATTCATGTTTGGCTAAACAAGTCCAAAACTTCACTCTGGACTCCCTATTGAGTTCAGTGATGGAGCACTGACCTGCAGAAGAAGCCTGAAGCACTTTGTATGCACCCCCTTCAGCCTTGATGTATTGATAGCTGCCCCATTCATTTGAATACAAGTGTCACTGTGGTGGGGTAATTTTACCTATCGTTAAATGTTTAATTTTAAAAGCTTGGTGGGTGTTTTTGTTTTTAGTATTTGTATCTGGATGGATTTTTAAAATGTTTCTGATCACGAGTAAAAATAACTTAGAATTCTTTGACAGAGGTAAGTGTCAAGAGGCCATTAGGGTGTTCTGAAGGTGGCATATCAGCAATGAGCAACCTAAGGCAATTTTACTTGTAGGAATTTGCTTGGCATCATAGAGATCTCTTGGGTGCGGAGGATCTAGTTGAGCACTGCAGGTTGGCAGTGGACTGGGGCAACATGCACAAAAATTGCTAGAGGAACTCAGCAGGTCAGGCAGCATCAATGAAGAGAGATACAGTCGACGTTTCGGGTCGAGACCCTTCATCAGGACTAATAAAGGGTCTCGAGCCAAGACATTGACTGTTTATTTCTCTCCATAGATGCTGCTTGACCTGCTGAGTTCCTGCAGCACTTTTTGTGTGTGTGTTGCTCCAAATTCCAGCACCTGCAGAATCTCATATCGGCAGTGAACTGGGTTCATATATTCCAAGCTAATTTTATTGTTGTACTTTAATGGGAACTCTGCCTTGCACGAGTTCAGAATTAATTTCAAGTGAGGTAGATGCTTGCTCTTTGCTGTCATGTCCTTTAGACCCAGTTTGGCAACTGTGTCCTTCAGGACTCAAAACACCTTGATTAGTGGTGATGTCACGAACACTCTCGGTGATGGACTTGTATTCTGTCAGTTATTGCTGTTAGTGCTGCTTCTAGGCAGCACTGAAGGAGGAAAGTAGGTGGTAATCCTTACCCATATTTGACTTGAACCAGGCTGAATGCTCTAAGGCCTACTCCCTCTTGCCTCTTACAACGCTACTGCCCCTCTGATGGGTCAGTCTCATTGGTAGGACAAGGCATACCCAGGGATTGTGATGAAGTCTGTAGGTTAAGGCTCCATTGACCAGTTCAGAGCTGCTCTCCCAACTTAGATATGAAGCCCTGATGTTCATGAGGACTTTGAAGATCGACTGAACTATAAGCAGTTTTCCAGTGTTGGGATTTGGTGCCTCGGTCGATGCTGGATGACCTGTCTAGTTTTATTCTTCTGTTTTAATGTATTGGTTATGATGGAACTGAATGGCTTGCTTGGCCATTTCAGAAGGCAGTTAAGAATGAGCTACATTGCTGTGCGTCTGGAGTCACATATAGTCCAGATTGACTTGAGTACAGAAGATTTCCTCCCCTGAAGAATGCCAGTGAACTAGATGGGTTAGTGACATTCCCTTAGTTTCTTTATCATCCTTGCTAAGACGTTTTAATTTACTTTCTAGTTTATTGAACTGTATTTTAAATTTCACTAGAGCAGCTGCTATGGTGAGCATGGAACAGTACAGCGCAGGAACAGGCCCTTCAGCCCACAATGGCTGTATTAAGCATGATGCCAAATTAAACTTATCCCTAAATTTAAACTTGTGTTCTTGGACTATTGAGTTGCAGTTAATCCACATGTCTGGTTTATTAGTATGTTAGCCTTGTATTGATATATGGAAGAAAACAGCATGGCAAGGAAAGTGAGTTATCCTTTGAAGGAAGCATACCCACAGAAGAGTTATTTATTTAAAACACCTTGGAATTTTACATGTGCTTATTCCTAATGTGTGCAAATGTGCATGTAGTAAGGAGTTGACATTTTTAATTTGAACATAAGTGTGAAAATCAGCTAAAACCTGTTAAACAACAAAGAAATACAGAGGATTAAATCAATGTTGCAGCAATTGAAAGGATAAACATAACAAGGTTTGCAGTTGGAGATGGCAGGACTGCAGTGCTGAATTGTGGGTCATGCCTAGAGAAATAATGTTATAATTACCTTTCTCTGTTGCCTGGTGTCAAAAATATAAATCAAATTTGATATGATGCCCCATGCTGTTAATCAACTGTTTGACACATTTCCATGTAGTTCTGTTCATAATTTACAAATATCACAACTGCATTAGTTGACAATGGGTTGCCAGTCTGCCAGTTTTTCATGAGATCTGAAAGGATTTACTGCTAACCTAACCCTTGCCCATCTGTCTATATATCACTTTATTTTGATTGTGTTAGACAATAGTCCTAATATCTCGCCTGTGTTGATTACTTTCTTTGAAGTGTTAGATTGTACAAAGAAATCGTTAAATTTGAGTCTGACGATTGTGAAATTGAGAACCGTGAATGATTTTTGTTTTTCCTCTTAACTATATACTATGTGATAGTCAAAACTAATTAAAAGATGAAGCTGCTTGTAACTTAGCACAATTGGATAATTCTTCATGGCTGCATGTTTAACAATGCATGAGATCACTCACCAAGCTTCCAATCTTTTTCAGCCTAACCAAGTAAAAATCACATGGAGATAATTACCAGCTAAATTTAGACACTTGTACTGTATATGTTAATGGGTTTGGCCACTTGAAATATGAGCTGATTTGTGTCTCTGAATTGACTTTAAATTACATAGATGAATGTCTTTCGTGCAAATCCCATCTTGTACTGCTAAACTGAGAATTCAAATGATGTGCAAGCTTTTGTTATTTAGAGAAAATCATCAATCCGTATAACTGCATGAATTGAAAATGGGTTGAAGGAATGTGTGGAAAAAATAACATCTTTTGTTTTCTAGTAAGGTTGTGAGTTATATTCAACCAAGATAATGTACTGCAAAGTTTAATTGCAATTAATTGTCTGGATAATAAATCTTAGTGTCTGTTCTCCTCCTAGGTAATCTGAGGTATGGGATATTAGTCTGATAAGAGAATGTTACCTATAACCTATAAATTCACTATAACATTAAGTTCACAAGTTGGCAGTTCAACACAAAGCATTTGGCTAAAATGAACACTTACTGGTTTGTTGGCTGGGCTATATGTGCAACTGATGACGTAGACAACTTATCACCTGAAGAGAAAAGGCTGATTTGAGAATTTTCCAGACAAATGAATTTGTCTGATATCTCTTTTGAATTGTTTTTAGTTGTGAGTAAGCCCAAACCAGCCAATGAGCTGTGAGCATTGTCTT
Source organism: Pristis pectinata (assembly GCF_009764475.1). Lineage (NCBI taxonomy): Eukaryota > Metazoa > Chordata > Chondrichthyes > Rhinopristiformes > Pristidae > Pristis > Pristis pectinata. The sequence goes on along the minus strand of NC_067406.1, from coordinate 49,196,475 downwards.
AGATCACTGTTACTACTTTTTAAAAAAAACATGGTGAATTTTGCCCATTCTCATGGAATAGATCTCCAATCCAGAAGGGATATTACCTTTTCTCTAAACACCAGTTTTATTGCAATTTTATTGAAGGAAATGTGACTCTCACTATTGGGGGAAGTTCTGTAAATCGTGAATTTCTAAGAGTAGTACATTTTGTGTTACTTTTCTAACGGTTCTTTCAGTTTTCCCTGTTTTAATTTCACAAGATCACAAGACAAAGGGGGCAGAAGTAGGCCATTCGGCCCATCGAATCTGCTCTGCCACTTCACCATGAGCTAAATTATTCTCCCATCTAGCCCCAATTTCCAGCCTTTTCCCCATATCCCTTGATACCCTGACTAATTAGATACCTATCAATCTCTTCTTTAAACACCCCCAATGATTGGGCCTCCACAGCTGTATGTGGCAAAGAATTCCATAAATCCATGACTAAAGAAATTTCTCCTCATCTCTGTTTTAAATGGGTACCCTCTAATTCTAAAACTGTGCCTTCTTGTCCTGGACTCACCCACCAAGGGAAACAACTTAGCCACATCTACTCTGTCCATTTCTTTCAGCATTCGAAATGTTTCTGAGGTCCCCTCTCATTCTTCTATGCTCCAATGAATATAGTCCAAGAGCCAACAAACGCTCATCGTATGTAAGCCCTTGCATTCCGGGAATCATCCTCGTAAATCTCCTCTGAACCCTCTCCAACATCAGTACATCCTTTCTAAGGTATGGGGCCCAAAACTGCACACAGTATTCCAAATGAGGACTCACCAGTGCCCTATAGAGCCTCATCAACGACACCTTACTTTTATACGCTATTCCTCTTGAAATGAATGCCAACATAGCATTCGCTTTCCTTACTGCCGATCCAACCTGGTGGTTAACCTTTAGGGTATCCTGCACGAGGACTCCCAAGTCCCTTTGCACTTCTGAATTTTGAATTTTCTCCCCATCTAGATAATAATCTGCCTGTTTATTTCTTCTTCCAAAATGTACAACCGCACATTTCTCAACATTGAATCTCATCTGCCATTTCTTTGCCACTCTCCTAAACTGTCCAAGTCTCTCTGCAATCTTTCTGTTTCTTCAACACTTCCTGGTCCTCCACCTATCTTGGTGTCATCTACAAACTCAGGCACAAAACCATTTAATCCATAATCTAAATCATCGATATACAGTGTTAAAAGAAGCGGCCCCAACACCCACCCCTGCAGAACACCACTGGTAACTGGCAACTAACCAGAACAGGATCCCTTTATTCCCACCCTTTTCTTTTTGCCTATCAGCCAATGCTCCACCCATTCTAATATCTTTCCTGTAATACCATGGGCTCTCATCTTATTAAGCAGCCTCTTATGCAGCATCTTGTTGAAGGCCTTTTGAAAATCTAAATGCACAACATCCACAGCCTCTCCCTTGTCCATCCCACTTGAGATTACCTCAAAAAATTCCAATAGGTTGGTCAGGAAGGATCTTCCTTTCATGAAACCATGCTGGCTTGGGCCTATCCTGTCGTGCACCTCTAGGTATTCCATAACCTTGTCCTTGAGGATCGACTCCAATAACTTTCCAATCATTGATGTCAGGCTAATAGGCCTGTAACTTTCTTTTTGCTGCCTCCCTCCCTTCTTAAACAGCGGAACTACATCTGTGACTCTCGAGTCCTCTGGAACCATGTCAGAGTCTATTGATTCCTGGAAAATCATTTCCAATGCCTCCACAGTCTCTAAAGCCACCTCCTTCAGAACCCGTGGGTGCACTTCATCCGGTCCGGGAGACTTGTCTGTCCTTAGTCCATTTAGCTTCCCGAGCACCTTCTTTCTAGTAATCTTGACTGTACTTAATTCTATTCCCTGAGACCCCTGACTATCAGGTATATTGCTGATGTCCTCCACCATGAAGACTGATGCAAAATACTCATTTAGTTCCTCTGCCACCTCTTTGTTATCCATTATAATTTCTCAGGCATCATTTGCAATCGGTCCTATATCTACCCGTGTCTCTCTTTTACTCTTCATGTGTTTAAAAAAAGCTCTTAGTATCCTTCTGTATGTTATTTGCCAACTTCCTTTCATAATTCATCTTTTCTTTCCTAATGACTTTCTTAGTTTCTTTCTGTAAGTTTCTAAGTTTCCCAGTCCTCTGTTTTCCCACTAATTTTTGTTTCCTTGTATGCCCTCCCTTTTGCTTTTATTTTAGCCTTAACCTCTCTTGTTAGTCATATTTGTGCCATTTTTCCATTCATAATTTTCTTTTTTCTTGGAATATACCTATCCTGCACTTTCCTCATTTCTTGTAGAAATTTCATCCATTTCTGCTCTGCCATCCCTCCATCTAGCTTGCTTTTCCAATCCTTGTGGGCCAGTTCCTCTCTTATGTCACTGTAATTTCCTTTGTTCCACTGAAATATTGACACACCTGATATCAGCTTCTCATTTTCAGATTTGAAACTGAACTCAATCATATTATGATCACTACTTCCTAAGGGTTCTTTTACCTTTAGTTCCCTAATCACCTCAGGTTTATTACACAGTACCCAATCCAAAACAGCCAAACCCTTGGTGGGCTCATCAACAAGCTGCTCCAAAAAGCCATCCCGTAGGCATTCTACGAACTCTCTCTCCTGAGATCCAGTACCTTCCTGACTTTCCCAATCCACTTTCATGTTAAAATCCCTCATAATTATCTTGGTCTTTCTGACACACTTCTTCTATTTACAGCTGTAACTTGTAGTCCACATCCCGGCTGCTGTTCGAGGGCCTGTATATAACTCCAATTAGGGTCCTTTTACCCTTGCCATTTCTTAACTCAACCCATAAGGATTCTACCTCTTCTGATCCTGTGTCCCTTCTTTCTAGTGATTTAATATCGTTGCTTACCATCAGGGCCACGCTACCCATCTACCTACCTGCCTATCATTCCTATACACTGTGTACCCTTGGACATTCAGCTCCCAATCACATTCATCATTAAGCCATGACACGGTGATGGCCACAATGCCATATCTTTTAATCTGTAGCTGTACAAGGTCATCCACTTTATTTCTAGTGCTACATGCACTTAAGTGCAGTGCACTTAGACCAGTATCTGTTACTGATTTTGCTGTATTTCTATTGCACAGCAAATGATCCTGTCTTTTCATCTGCCTGTCCTTCTTGCCGTCTTTGCTGCACACTATCTTTGACTTGTTTCTATTTTCCTCTTTCTCGACTTTGACTTAAACATCTATTTTTCTATAAATTTGCTTGGAATTGCAGATAACAGTAGGATGTTTCTGTAGTAGTAATTATTGGTTATTCTGAGTTGATAAGCCACTGCTTTAGATCGCATTTACTGAATAACGTCAGAGGTTGTTTAACGGTAGGAATCTGAATTTACATGTATGCTAAACAGGTGTAGGTGGCAGGTTTCCTTTTGGTCACTTTTTTAATTAAGACTTTTTGAATTGCTTGACCCTTTACCATTAAGGGATTTGAGCTTGTGATCTCCAGGTTGATGTGTTTGGATAATGAATATCATGTAGAATTTTAATTGGGAAGCTATAGTTTGAGTAATATAATTGGAGAATATCAAAACCAAAAAGTAAGCATTGTGAAAACAGACTTAAGCACTTGGTTTTTGTTTCAATTCATGAAAGCATCCTAAAGATTTTGTCTTGTATAAATGTTTCTTGAATCCTTCAGTACATTTTATTATTGCAGAAAATATAGGTATTTAGTAATCAACCATGAAAACATTAGTAAAATAGAAACATTTCTGAATTGCAAGAGCCTAAATTTTCTTTAAGAAAAGATCAGTTGTCCAAAATGCTGCTTATTATAATGATGGTTGGGTGCTATAGATACGGGATTTTGAAATTAAAAAGTGCAAGGATTATCATGAGTTAAATGATCCAAATGCAGCATTAGAAGAGAATTTAAAATGGATAAAAATTAGGAGCCAGAATTTTCAAGGTATGAAAAGTGAAGTCATCTAATTCAAAAATAGCTCGTGCATAGTTTATCTTATGGGAGAAAGGTTTACGCAGATACAAAAATCTTTTTGTGGAAATGCCAGTATTTATTTAAATTGACCTAATGTTGAATTAGTCCTGATGAAAGGTCTGAACCTGAAACGTGGACTTTCCATTTCCCTCCATAGATGCTGACTTCCACCAGCGCTTTGTGTGTTGCTCCCGATTTCCAGCATCTGAAGTCTCTTGTGTTTCTGTCTAGATTTTGAAAATGTCTTATTTTCAAGAAACAGTGCTGATTTTCTTTTCTTTGGATGTATATATTTTTAAGTAAAATATATCTTTAATTCTCCTAAGGGGCAGACAATATACGCAAATATTGGAGTCGATACTATCAAGGATCTCAAGGGGTTGTATTTGTTCTAGACAGCGCATCATCTGAAGATGATCTAGAAACGGCAAGAAATGAGCTACATTCGGCTCTTCAACATCCACAGCTATGCACTTTGCCATTTTTAATATTAGCCAACCATCAAGACAAACCGGCAGCTCGTTCTTTACAGGAGGTATGACTAATAATAGTCTCAATAGAGATATGAGCTATAATTAATCTGGCTAGATGATGATCATTTTTGCTTTTAGTTTTTGAGTATCAAGGAAAAGTGAAATAACTGCTGAAGTCTTTAGCTTTTAACACCTAGCTTCAATATTTTGAATGGATTTAAACACTGATCATGATGAATTGTATTGCATCACTGGTGGAAAAAAATATTAACTTGGTGACTTCTTTCCCAAAGATGTATCTGTGTCTAATATGAATAAGCTTCAAATTAATGACCACATCTCATAGATTTCAAAATTGTAATTCTCAAGTCAATGACCACAGCAAATGGCACAGTAAATATAATTGTTATATCTATTGTACAGCTGTGGAAAGTGATTGCTTTGACAAACTTCGGCTGAGGTGACAGTTATCTTTAGTTTCATAAAGCTTTAATTTTATGTACTACCACATTTCTCCATCCATTTCCTTTAACAGTAGATTTTGGTCCCTGATCTATGCTACCTCAGATGTGCCAAGCACCATGCTGATGTAATTAAACTTACCAATTGCTCCACTACACTCATTCTGACCATTGTAGCCTCTTCTCAATGGGACCTTTCTTCTGATTTAGAAGTCTGCACAGCTAGCATAGTCCGTTCACATTTTTTTTACTTCATGAAATAAGTATATAGAAAAACATGAATTCAATTGTATCTTTTTTCCCCAAAAAGGAAACCAGTTGTTTTTATGACAATGCTACAGTTTTTACTTTGTTTGTAGTGTTTTAGTGAGTTATAAATTCATGTTGGGATATGAAGTTTTATTATTAAGTAACAGAATAACTATGCTTTTGTACCATGCAACTGTGCAATTATCTAACTATTTTGCATTTGGAAAGGGCCCGAGTATTTTATTTTCCTTGCACATTTGGCCATGTTGTTAGTATCTTGTTAAGACTAGTAGACTGGTTATCTATTACTAAGAATTTGTGCTAGGATCAAATTCTATCTTCATGCAGGAAAACAACAGCTCCATTTTTTTGATAACATGAAACAATATGACAGTTTGTAATATTGCCCCATTTTGGTCTAAAGTTTGATTCCATTGCTGAACAATGAAAGTGTGCCCTTGTTTCATTCATTTGTGCAAAAATAATTTGTGCCAGAAGTTGCAGCTATATTTATTTTGACTTGCAAAGTACAAATGCAAAATTAATTTTCTTTTGAAAGAGCTTTACGTCACTGCTTGTTCATCCACCAAAGTTATGGATCCTTTTGGCAGGCACAATGGTACTAATTTACTCAAATTGTGTTAGCAGTCAGATGAATTATCAGGGTCTCATTGTGCACACTCCAGCTGTGGTTCATACCAAAGGAAACCATTCATAGTTCATGAGCATTTTCCATTTCAAGCCTCTGTTGAGGAAAGCTTTCTGCTGGAAGTGTGCAATTGGAAAACTGCTTCTCTGGTGTTTAGGGACAAAATGACCAAAGGCAGAATGGAGGGAGGGAAATTGCAAAGCAGATGAAGAAAACAACAAGATGCTGGAGGAACTCAGCAGGTCAGCCAACATCCGTGGAGAAAAGCAGACAGTCAACGTTTCGGGTCAGGATCCTTTCTCAGGACTGAAGATGGGAAAAGGGGAAGTCCAATATATATAGGGGGGAGAAACAGCAGTGATAAGTGGACAAAAGAGGGGAGGGGAGGTGGGGTGGGCACAAGGTGGTGATAGGTAGATGCAGGTAAGAGATGGTGATAGGCAGATACGGAGGAGGAGGGGAGAGCAGATCCACTGGGGGGTGGGTTAAAGGTATGGAGACAGATGGCATGCCCCTGGACTTTGCCTTTTCCTCTTCAGTCCAGAGGAAGGATCCTGACCTGAAACATTGATCATCTGCTTTTCTCCCTGGATACTGCCTGGCCTGCTGAGTTCCTCCAGCATCTTGTTTTTTCATCTAGATTCCAGCATTTGCAGTCCTTTTTCTTAAATTGTAAAGCAGGCCTGAGGCAAGGAGGGCAAATGACCCTCAGCACATTGGGCTGGAAGATAAGATATCTTTGTTAGTCACATGTACATGGAAACACAGTGAAATGCATCTTTTGCGTAGAGTGTTCTGGGGGCAGCCCGCAAGTGCCAACATGCTTCCGGTGCCAACATAGCATGCCCACAACTTCCTAACCCTTAGGTCTTTGGAATGTAGGAGGAAACCAGAGCACCCGGAGGAAACCCACACAGATGCATGGGGAGAATGCACAAACTCCTTACAGACAGTGGCCGGAATTGAACCGAGGTCACTGGCGCTGTAATAGTGTTACGCTAACCGCTACACTACTGTGCCTGATTTTGCAAAGGTAAAGTTTATTTGGGCCATGGAGTAATTTGTTATTCAAATCAGGATCAAACAAGACATCAAGATGATAGTTTGGCATTAAATCAGTAACCAGAGAGAAATGGCACCTGGGCTGGAGTTCAGCTTTTCAGGAGCAGTTAACAGGATAGGTTCAGCTTGACAGAAAAGTCTCTATTCTGAACAAACACTATTACTTTAGCATGTGTGCTACTCTAGGGTTTTCTGTAGCCCAGCCACTAATGGTGATTTGTGATGGGATGATAGTCTAGAGATGATTGAGGCAAAGATTTATTGATACACAGGTATTATTCACATGCATGATTTCTATTCACTGCAATTCACTATTTTTATGCATTAAACCATGTACTTTAAGAGTAAACATCAATGCAGAATGTACAAGTTTATTATAAGCTTGTTAAATATTGGTGCATGATCTTCAGTTTGATTTTTGCCATTTGTTATTAAATATTTACATTTACAATTGTAGACATGAAACCATGGACATATAAGTAATGCAGGAAATAATACAATGAAAATGGTTTCTTTAATAATAGTTTGTGCTGGGCTGAGGTATGAAATCTTGGTGTACTCTGAATTTAGAATCCTTGATCCATTTTCAGCAACATTTTCCTTCTCCACTCTGATAAACATCCTACAGACCCTTCTCTTGTATGAAACTTACTGCCCCCCACCCACCTGCCTTTTTTCTTGCTGTGTATACTCCATCAAAAAAAAAGCTGAAGGACAAACAATGTTAAGAATGGAAGCAGTTGGTAGCTTTTCACATGTTTTTTTGCCTTTGGTAATTTTCAGAATTTTTGTTTGAAACAGTTTGTATCTTTATGGTTATTTGTTCCTATTTTATGAATAACTTGGTTTTCTTTTGACATGGGAGACTGTGGCCAAATGTGTCTGTGCCAGCTGTTTGAAAGATCTGACCTGTTAGTCTCATTCCTCCATTATTTTCCTGCATACTTTGAATAAATTAGGATTTTGTATCAACACATGATAGTATGTAACCAGTACAGTGGGCATAACTCATACTTAAGAGCATATTATTTTGTCACACAAGGCAGTTGTTCAGAAGTAGTCCTGGACGTCTCTCTTGCACTTGTTAAAAAGGAATCTTGATTTGCTTTTGAACTTTCTCAACAATAGAGTTGGAAATTGAGTGGCACACAAGTAAGTGTTTTCCATCTAATTTTTTATTTTGGTTTGCTATATTGCTTGTATTTAAAATTTAAAACCTGCTATTTTTGTGCTTTGGAGATTAGTTTGATTAACGTATGTAAGCAGGCTACACACAGTATTCTAAGCATATTCTTCACAGAAATTAATATCAAGGGGCAGACAATATATTTGTGTAAAGCTGTATGTGATATTTTTATTGATATTCTCCTGAAACATGCACAGATTTATTATGCAGGAAGCTAACAAAGCAGATGAATACAGTGTAGGCTGTTGTATTTCCTGTTGCACTTGCTCGTGAGACAATCATAAATTAACACAAACTTTATGATGTGTGTAATTGGTTCTGCTTAGTTATATTATCCAGTGAAGGAAAAATGGGAAAACTAGTACCCCTAACGGAAGTCTATGTGGTGAATTTGTAACATGCATCAGTCTACTTAGATCGAATGCTGATTACAGGAAGGATTGGATAACGTATTTTGTTACTTCATAAAGTTTTATAAACCATGCACAGGTGCTGAAAAAGCATTCATGGTCCATGACCACAAATTATTATGTATTAATAAGTGCATTGTGAAAGCATTTTTAATGCCTGTTCCATACTTCCCAAAAGAGAAAATGTGCTCTATAGCGTGCCAATAGAAATATACCTCCTGTGCTGTATAGAAAACAGTAATTTTTTAATTTATACACGAGAAACCCTGCCTATGCACTGTATTTTACTATCATTGTTGTTCTGAGGAATAATTTTCTGTCAAGCCTTTTATAGTTATCACTTGCACATCTTTCCAGTTAAGACACAGAAGGTATTGTGATTAAGGCATGTATCTTAATTCCAGAATTTGATGAATAAATTTGATTGGTAATCCTCAAAGTCTGCACATCACGTGGCATAGGTGTAAGTGCAGGAGTTGGTGTCTGTTTTGCATTTGCTCAATTTCATTACATTTGTACAAGTTAAATTGTATTTTGAGAGATTTTCAAAGTTGGCTGTGAATGTGAAAGATTGGTGGTCAATTGTGGCAACAGTTATCAAAGTTCTGATGGCGAAAATTCTAAATTGCGCTTGGGTTTGTATGTTTTATTACCAGATCATTGTTGGGCAAATTAGCAGATGAATGTTTCATCGATTGGACTGAAATGGCTAGCCTAGGGCAAGTACATAGTATGGAGGTTAAATGTGTGCTGACAAAAATTACCAGTCTCCATTTGTCCTGAAAGGGTATTTCAGGTTTTGACTTAAAACCAGCACTTGTATTTCCTCCATCTTTTTTAATTAGCCTTGCATCTATAACAGAGAAATTACTATTGGTAATAAAAATAATGTTTTCCCAACAAGGATGTTAGGCTAATTGATCTGCAGTGCTCTCTCAATAGAATCAGTTTGCAAGCAACAGTAGCACCACCACCCTCATCAGTCAGTTTGATGACAATGTCAGGGTTGTTTCTTAGTGAGAGGAATTCTGCAAATTTGGCAGCAGAAGTAGTAGGTTAGGGTGAGTAAGGGCATTGGAAAAATTTGAGGTGGTCAATGTGACATTAATGTTTAACAATGAACAGATTGAGAATGAGGCCAGATGGATTGAGAATTCCAAAATGGTAGATTATGGTCTGCATTCCAGTTGAAGAATCCAGGCCATAGAATTGGGCATGGAGGCAAAGCAGGCTGAAGAGCTTATTGTCATGTCAAGGTTTGGAATTATTGAGATAGAAGTGTAAAAATATAAAGGTGAGATCTTCACAGAGGACCAATTGCTTAGAGTCAGAGGGAATAGTGAAAAGTGGGGTCAGGAAGGTGAGGGAAGAGAAAGGTCCCAAGGAATGCTAGACTTCAAAGATTTGCAACCTTTGCTTGAAAGGAAGAAAGGTATTGTTGAATACCAAGTGTGGCCAAGGATCAGGTACTGTAAAGCTAGTATGGCTTTCATTGCTAAGTGACAGGGATGGCAATTCAAGAAACACTGGATATACCTAAATATAGTTGTAATCATGTGCTGGTCAGAAATGTGGAGGGTGGTATTTTAGTTGCAATCCACATGAGATATGTTGGAGCTGGAGACATGTAAAGGGTATCAAAAGTATGAAGGGGAACTGAAATTTCTGAAGGTGAATAAGGTAAAATTGAGACACAGATGCCAGAGAGGAAGCTTCAAGCTGGGTATTCCTGTGGAAAACAAGAGATCCCTCTCCACAGATGATACCAGACCTGCTAAGTGTTTACTGCAGCATATTTTTTTATGTATCAACATAAAAAGGAGTAGGAATAGACCAGTTGACCTTTAGAGCCTTCTCCATCATTCTGAAATTATGGCTAATCCAACTGTAGCCTCAACATTCCTGCTATCTCCTGATTTACCCCTTGACTGTCCTGGAATTTTAATCTTGTCTCCACCTTGAATGTATTCAATAACTCCTCCTTCACAGCCCCCTTGGGTAGAGAATTCAAAGATTCATGACTGAAAACTTCCCCACTCATGTCCTTTGCAATAAACATCAACATTCCATTACTTGCTGTACCTGCATGCTAGTTGTTTGTGTTTCATGTTGTAGGATCCCTTTCACTATATTCTCATTGTTTTCATCCTCCCAAAAGTGGTTAACCTCATTGTTCCTCCATCATATATTTAGAAATAAGTTGACAGATGATATATGTAGTGCATCTATGCTTTTGAATAAAGTTGTCATGATACTTCTGTTGAAACCACTTGCTTTCCTCGACTAATACAGAAACAGGTCCTTCAGCCTGCCATGTCCATGTCAGCACTAAGGACCTATCTGTACCAACCCAGTTTACCAATTCTTGCTCTGTAGTTTTTTTTAGAACATTACAGCATAGTACAGGCTCTTCAGCCCATGATGTGGTGCTGACTTAACCTACTTTAAGATCAATTTAATATACTTTAAGATCAATCTAACCATTCCTTCCCACATACCCTTCTATTTTCTATCATCCATGTGATGATCTAAGGGACTTTAAATTTCCTGAATCCATCTGCCTCTACCAGCACCCTTAACAGCATGTTCCATGCACCCAACACTTAAAAAAAAACTTGCCTCTGATATTTTCCTCCTGTACCTTCCTCCAATCACCTTAAAATTATGCCCCCTCATGTTAGCCATTTCCACCCTGGGACAAAGTCTCTGGCTGTCCACTTGATCTATGCCTCTTATCTTGTACACCTATCAGCTCACCTCTCATCATCCTCCTTCCCAAAGAGAAAAGCCCTAGCTCACTCAACCTATCCCCATAAGACATTCTGTCCAATCCAGGTAGCATCCTGGTAAACTTCTTCATCCTTTTCCTGCCTCAATGGGACAAACCTATCCAGAACCCCATGCAAGTGATCTCTAAACAACCTCCATATTGCCATTGTGTATTTGAGTACATCTGCTCTCAATTTACACTCCCAAGGTCCTGCCTAATAGCAGGATATTTCCCCCTCCCCCAATTAAATACTTTCCCATACCATCTGCTCCTATCCCCCTCCAAGGCAAGGGGGAATGTCAGGGAGTTGTGGTCATTGTCTCTGAAATGCTCACCTACTGAGAGATCTGACACCTGACCAGGTTCATTGCCAAGTAGCAGATCCAGAATGGCCTTTCCTCTAGTCTGCCTATCTACATTGTGTGTCAGGAATCCTTCCTGGATGCCTAACAAATTCCACCCCATCCAAACCTTTTGCACTAAGGAGGTGCCAATCAATATTGGGTTAGTTGAAATCACCCATGACAACAACCCTGTTATTTTTACACCTCTCCAAAATCTGTCTCCCAATTTGCTCCTCAGTGTCTCTGCTGCTATTGGAGGGTGGGGTCTGTGGAATACTCCCAATAGTGATCACTCCCTTCTTGTTTGATTTTAACCCACGTGAACGCTGCACAATCCTTCAAGGACATTCTCCCTTTCTACAGCTGTGATACTGTTCCTGATCAGTAAAGCCACTCTCCCACTTTTACCTCCCTCCTTGTCCCTTTTGAAACATCTAAACCCCAGAACATCCAGCAGCCATTCCTGCCCTTGTGACAGCCAAGTCTCCATAATGGCCAAAACATTGTAGTTCCAGGTACTGACCTATGCTGTAAGTTCATCATCCTTGTTCCTGATACTTGCATTAAAATAGACACGCTTCAACCCATCCAACTGACTGCAATTTTGCCTAATCAAATGCCTATCCTTCTTCACAATCTCGACACACATCAACCTGTACACCAACTGCCCCATCCTCTGACCTATCACCTGGGTTCCCATTTCCACCCCCACCCCTCCCAGACTAGTTAAACCCACAGCAAAAGCTCTAGCAAACCTGCCCCAAGGATATTGGTCCCCCTCCAGTTCACTTGTAACTGGTCCCTTTTGTACAGGTCATACCTTCCCCAGAAGAGATCCCAATGATCCACAAATCTGAAATCCTGCTCCCTGCACTAATTTCTCAGCCATACATTCATCTGCCAAATCAACCTATTCTTACTCTCACTGGCACACAGCACAGGCAGCAATCCAGAGCTTACTACTCTTGAGGTCCCGCTTTTCAGCTTCCTACCTAGTTCTCCATGTTCACTTTAAGACCGCATCCTTTTTCTTACCTTGTCATTGGTAACAGTGTACTACGACTTCTGGCTGCTCACCCTCCCCCTTTAGAATGCTGTGGACCTGATCCGAGACATCACTGACCCTAACGTCTGGGAGGCAACATACCATCAAGAAGTCTCTTTCTCATCCACAGAATCTCCTGTCTGCTCCCCTATCACTATGGAGCCCCCCTCTTCTCCACCCCCCACCACTTTCTCTTCTGAGCCAGACTCAGTGTGAGCAACCTGACCGCTGCAGCTTTCCCCTAGTAGGTCGTTCCCAACGCTGTAAGGAGCTGCAGCTGGATGCACCTCCCACAGATGTAGCTGTCAGGGAGACTTGAGATCTCCCTCGCCTGGCAGGAAGAACACACCACTGACCCGGGATCCATTGTCACTACTTCACCTAGACACTAATAGACAAAGAAAGAAACCTGCCTTTGCCTCTTCTCACCAAAGCCTCCACTCCCCACTCTTAACACTGGTCCACTGCAACAATGGCTGCTCCAAAATGGCCACACTGCTTGACCCTACCTTTTTATTGGTTGTTGCCAATTGGCTAATTTCCCATTCAATTATCACCTAACAATTTGCAGCTGTGCCTCTTATGTTGTCTGGAAATACCTCGGGGTGGGGGGTGCGCGCGGAAGGGGAGAGGAGAGGAGAGGAGAGGAGAAGCTGGATCCTGACACTCACCTCTTCATATGGCTCCCACTTCTCGCACAGAGTCCAGCTTCTCGCCCCAAGTCATGGTCCTCGTCACCTGGAAATGCCTTGACAATTCAAGTGCCCGTTTAGATATTTTTTAAATGTGAGAAAACTGAAGGCAATTCCAAATAGTTGGTGGTTCAGATACCAAACTGACCTTTTTTTTTGCTTCCACTCACAAAGACTCTCTGCATCCAGGGAAAAAAGCTACACTTTTTTCATATGATGTTTAGTGATATTCCATCAGTGTCAAAATAAAAGTTTACCAGGAAAAGGTTATTTTATGCTTTTAAACAGATTACAGTAAACTCGAGCATGAAGACTATTATCATTCTCGTATAATTATAGCTTTAAGGAAAAAAAGTCACAACAGATCATGAATAAACCAGTGGTTTTCAATCATCTAAAATGTCAGTCAATCTTCTTTTGTACTACTATTAAGCTTGTTTCTATTTACCCTCATTCTCATTAAAGGCATGAAAATTAGCAAAGATTTCTACTTGCTGGGGCATGATACAGCAATGGCATTCTTTCAGCTGACAGCTCCATTAATAGAGTGAGCGTAAAAGGAAAATACAGTTTAGAGCGTGCTGTTTGAATAAATAAATTTTTTTTTAATTAAATTTTTTTTAATTAAATTTTTTTTAATTAAATTTTTTTTAATTAAATTTTTTTTAATTAAATTTTATTTACAGCATGGTAACAGGCCCTTCCGGCCCAACGAGTCTGCGCCGCCCATTTTAAACCCAAATTAACCTACCCGTACATCTTTGCAATGTGGGAGGAAACCGGAGCACCCGGAGGAAACCCACACAGACACAGGAGAACGTACAAACTCCTTACAGACAGCGGGAATCGAACCCCGATTGCTGGCGCTGTAATAGTGTTGCGCTAACTTTTTACTAAATCATGAAATAAATCTTTCCATATCTTAAGACTTCGGTGGGGTGGGGGGAACTCCACAGACAATTACAATGTTTCATATGGTTTCAGCAAATGATGTTCTTGACCCCACTTAGCGCACTTTTTTTACACCGCAATGCAATTGTGCATGAAGAAGTTTCTTATGTTGTGACTTGCCCAATGAAAATAGTTTTCTTTTGGGTGGACAAGTCCTCTGAGCAGACCAGAGAATACTGCAGCAGTTGACCTAGTTGTATGTAAAATAATTTCAATTCCTTTAGGAAGGTAACCAGTAGGTGAGCTTCCAATAAGGTGTAACTTTTTTCGCAAGTAATTAAATAAAATTCTTATGCACACTAAGATCAGATCAACTGCATTGAAAGGAAGAAAGATAAAATTCAAGTAAAAATAAGAAATTGGCTGCAGGGAAAAATTGAGTTACTGAGTGGTGTTGTGAATTATTCTTCTTAAGTGCCATTTTTTCGTGACCTTCTGCCGTCTGCCACAGATTTCTGTTATTAACAAAGCTGAATCAGATATATATATATTTAACATGACATTTGTATCTGCATTTCCTGAGTTACTGAATAATAAATCTGAAACTAAGTTAAGAAAATCCTATGTGCTGGATATTCTGAATTTAGACACTGGAACAATTAACAACACATTGTCATTGGCCATTTTAAGTCACATGATTTAACTGAACTATGGAACATGGTGCTGAGGTTGAAGTTGGAACTCTAGGTCTATTTGGCCCAGCTACTTGATATTTTAATATTCTGAGTTACTAGGGAACCAGTTAATTGATTTTGATTTTTATTTATTTTGGTGTAGAAATTAAAGGAGGTGTTTTAAAATTAAACAATTATTACCTGAGTCTGCTTGTGATCCTCTCCTATCAGATTCCTCCTCCTTCAGCCCTTTGCCTCTTCCATCTATCACCTCCCAACTTCTCGCATCATTCCCTTTTAACCCATCTCCCCCACCTACCTACCTTACCTATCTCACCTGGACTTGTCTACCACCTGCCAGCTCGTGCTCCTCCCCCTACCCCGACCCTCTTATTCTGGCTTCTGGCCTCTTCCTTTCCAGTCTTGATGAAGGGTCTCAGTCCAAAACATAGACTGTTCATTTCCCTCTATAGATGCTGCCTGACCTGCTGAGTTTCTCCAGCATTTTGTGTGTGTGTGTTACTAGTGATGTGTGTTGCTTGATGATGAGTGGTGCTTTTATAATTGTGCAAGGTGTATCCGATTTTATAGCCAACACAAGTATTGATAACATGAAGCAGACAGGAATAAAATACAAGACTTTAGTGGTGTGGGTTTTTACATTTAATGGTTATTTTGGATTGCATCCAAATCAATGTTTGAACGCCATCTCAAGAACGGCCGTTAAAACATTTGATTTGAATGAATTTGTTTTTGTTCATAATTATTAGTTCTGGCTCAGTGGTGCTTTAGGTTCAATTTCCATGACAGAAGTGTGAGCTGACAGATCACTGCAATACTGAGGGAGTGTTGCATTGTCAGAAGTGCGGCTTTTTGGATCACTCATTTAGACGAGGCCCTATTTTCACCACTTAGAGACATAAACATTCCTATCGCGAAGACAATCCTTTATGGGGAAAAGCGTAAGACATTTCTCTGTTATCCTATTTATCATTCAACTGACATTAAAAGCAATTAGCAAGGCAGGATTCTTTTTTAAGTGAAACCTAATGGGTTCTGGCATTTCCTAACGTATATATTGTTCATTTGCTGTAAGCACTTTGGGATGTCCCAGGGATGTCATGGAAATGTGTATATTAAATTCATTTAACTTTCCCAATGTCTCATCCATTTCATTTTTCTGTTGCTGTTAGCATAATTGTCACAAGGTATGAAAAATGGAGGTCGAGATTTATCCTCTTGCATGTTTTCTATAATTTATGCATATTGTCCTTTGCTTCCAAAATTGGAGTGTATTTATTTCAATGGAATCCATATCTTGGAAGCAGATTACAAAGTGCTAAATTTCTCTTCTAACACATGCAACTGAGAACAGATTTCTACCCCAAAGTGTTTACAAAAATGTTGCAGTCATAATTTTGTATTATAATAGAACAATGTTTTTGTTCCAGCTGCTTTCAAATTTTGGATTTACTGGAAGAAATCTTAATTATTGCACATTCTTTGCATGAAATCAAAATGTTCATTTGGAATGTCTTTTCTTTTCAAAAGAAAAGATGCAATATGGTCTGATCTTATTTAGAGAATTTGTAAGATAAACAAGTAAGTACAGAATACCTATCAGACTTAAAACGTGCATCTGGTGTAGTGGTACGATCCAAATGCTATTGAAGCACGAGAAAAATGATCACAAGACCAAAGAAAAAGATAGCAAACACAATTTTGGCGAGGTGTTGAGTTTTAAGAGAACCTTGGAAGAGTAAAAGATGGTGTTTGAATGAGCCTTTTCTAGATTGTGATGTCTAAGCACTTAAAGTAATGTTCCTAAATGTAGGCTGAAGGAAGAGATGATTCACAGAAGGTTACAGCCAGAGGAAGGGAAGGTTTGAGAATTGGAGGAGAGACATCGTAGAAGAGCCAGAGGAGATTACAGGAATAACGAGGAGAAAAACCACAAAGAACTTTAATTATCATAATTAGAATTCAAATGTCCAGGCAAGGAACCAAATGCCATTATTGGTTACAGACACTAAAAATGTTTGTGCACAGTATAAGGGATAAAATTGGAATATCTGCTGATTTTGAATACAGGCAGAAAATCTTAGGTATTTATTGAGGATAAGAGGCAGACCAGAAAAATATTAAAACATTGAAAACAACCAGGCATGAATAACAATTTCATGGGTTAGTCTGGGTGTCTTTATGATGAATAGTAAGCTTCACTAGGTTTTGAAAGGGATTATGAGATTGGGAGCATATAAATTTAGCTTGGAACAACAGCTGGAGTAGATAAAATTGGTGGTTAAAATATGGAGTTTGTGCTTTGGGCTGAAAATGATTATCCTCATGATTAACTGAAAATTGTGGTATGTGTATTCATGAATGTGAGAGAAGTGGTCTGATATTGCAGAGAAACTTGAAGTTATTGGAAAAAGTTTGTTTGCGGTATTATCCATGTGCATAGAAATCCATGTGTGTGATGTTGCTAAGCACCTTATCTAAATGAGAAAAAGCTGAGGAGTAAAGATGGATCTTTGAATTCACGGAGAAAAGAAATAATTGCAAAATTGTTTGGTTGTGATCAGATGGGTAAAGTTGTACTGTGCTGAACAGTGGAGGAGAGATGTTAAAAGGGGATAATGTCATTGACCATTTTAAAATGTGCAAGGTGATAAAGCACAACAATTGTAGGAATTACATTTCTGACTGATTTTAGGCAAGTAGCAGTGCAGAGAGCAAAATGATCAGAGAGATTTACATAGGGAGCTGTGGGCAAGAGTTGAGAGGTCTGTGATGTTTTATATATTTGCAGATGAAAGGAAGATTTGAAAATGACCTGGTAGTTGGCAAAGATAGATGGCTGTAACAGGCTGTTTAGGGGAGAGGAATGAAAAGGTAGCCTTAAAAAGTGGATACTAATTTAGGAAAGGGAACTATTTACACTCCTAGGTAGGATAGGAGCCAGAAGAGAAGTTGATTGTTCAGGTTCAGTGAAAATGTGGTGTTGGCGTACCAAGCTAGTCTTGGGAAAAACTAGGGAGAAGTAGGAGTTTTAAGGATAGGGTAGAGAAGTCCTGGAGGTTTAATTGGAATTATGGACAAGGTGAAGAGCAAAGCTGAAAAAGCAGACAAATGGATAGTTAAAACTGACATGATGAAGGAACCTATGACTTCTTTCAGAAGTCAGAGCCTTAAAACCCTAATGAATATGCTGTTTAGTTAGAATATGCTAAGTAGTTGGATATGCTCAAGAATTTGAATTGGTATCAAAATAATCGTCTGTTTCTACTCAACTTACAACCACTCACTCAAAAAGATTCCTTTCAATAAGCCCAGAAGAATGAGTGCTGTTTGACAAACTTTTGACATCATTCAATGATCATCCATGCTGCATGATTTATATATTCATAATCTTAATGCAGAAGGAGGAGGGCTAATACAGGAGCAGAGAAGGTTATGGTTTTGCTGAGAAAAATCCTTATATCTATGGAACATAAGATGGCAAGGGAAAACCTAAAGATTTGGGCCATGCAATTGACTTCTTTTTCTCACCCAATCAATTTGGAAGAAAATTTGTAAATAAACAAAAAAAACCCTGGGAAAATATGCATTGTGTAAAACAATGCATACAACTTTGTTGGAAATAGTTGTATTGGTGATTAGGATTACAGAATACAGCAGACATGATGATGTCAAATGATTAATGTTAGTTAATGAGGAATAGTAGTTGAGGAGGATAAGAGAGCAGAAAATTCAAGGAGAATGAAATTAAAATTATAGCATCCAGATGCATTCACTGTCAAGACAGTCGGTGGATATCTTGGTTAGAAACTCTGAGGTTTGGACAGCAGTTGACAGTGGAAATTTAAGAGTTGTGACATTGTGGATTCTTGAAGGGATGCAAGGAATGGCGGATGGGCACAGCTCAAGTGCAGCTTTGTTCTCTGATCACCACTGAAGAATGCAAAATAAAGGACAGCTCTAAAGAAACCTAGCCATTACTTGATGGAATAAAAATAGAAAATGCTGGAAATACTCAGCAGGTCAGGCAGTACACTACTGGAGGGCAAAACAGAGTTGATGTTTCAAGTTAGTGACTTTCATATTTCCAACATGTACAGTTTTTTGGCTTTTTGACTTGCACTGTCAACAATCAACAAGCTACTTTTAATGAGAAGTGGTCTTTGATACTCATCTTATACCTATGTTGATATTTCACAAGATGTTGAATTAACTAACCTAGAAAGTAAAGATTTTCCTTCGACACTGAAATCATCGGTGTTACTTTGTCATTTGAGGAGGAAGAAAAATCTTGAGTTACAATCAGAAAAACGGAAAACAATTCAGGACTGATTGTTGGGTGGAAATGCAGTACTTCTAACAAGTAAAGCTACCATGATACACGTGCTAAAATCCTTCAAGAGCATTTTGTTCTTTGTGAAGTTGATGAGCATTCAAAGCATCCATTTAAAAACAATCATTCTGGTTTTGAGTCTTACCAAACTGCTATCTGTGTGCTGAATAGCCAATAAATCAAAGTTAACAAATAATTGAAGATTACCTTCTGTCGTTCAGTTCAGCAAATCAATAAAATCTCCAACCAATTCTCAGTTCAGTGTCATTGGTAATGCTTCCAACTTTCCACAAATTGAAGAGAAAAACAGCATATTTTCTGCTATTTTGTGGTTTCCAAGAAATTTGATTCTGAATCAAAGATGCTAACATGTACTTGGCTAAAAGAGAATACAACAGTAGGTTGGTCTGTTACCAAGTATCTAACCAGTGCTGCTATAGTGATATTGATGCTTGGCATTTTCTGTATACTTGCCCAAATACAGCATCAATAAAACTGCCTGTAGCACCTGTTTCTAGTGTTTACTTTTACACCAGAAACAGATGTCACACCTAATTTTGATTGGACTTTTGATTTAGTGAGACTTCCAAATATGAGACCTTAATGATGAGGCTCAAGCTAACATAGAAGTTAGGTGTTCACTGCATGGCCTCATTTACCATATCTTGGCAATAATATTTGATCCAGGCTGTCTGGCTGTACTTGGTCCAGAAATGAAAGAACAGTGCTGTATCATCATGTACTGACCTTGCCTATATGAAATGGTGCGTGCCATTTTTATCACAGTTGGGAAAAGTACTTTTTAATCTTAATCTTATTCTAAGACCTCATGTACATTTGCACATTTGCTTTGAAAGCTGTGATAGGTACAGGCCATGATGATTCAGCTGAAAAGTCTCAAGTGGAAATGGTCTTTGGTTCTCTTTCCTCCCCGTTTTTCCTGTAGTGTCCTCTTTTCACTCCCCCCCCCCCCCCAACTCAAAACAATTCTTGCCTTTTGTATAGTACAGTAAATGTTTATTCTAAAAGTATAACCTTTTACTGACTATTAGTCTGATTGTACAAGTATTTCTTTGTGGAAGGATGTTCCACTTTTTTGAAAGGGAAACGGTCTGTTTTCAACCTGCTTTTAATTTTAACTCGCATGGAATGGTTTCTATGATGGCATCTGCAATAGGTGAAAACTGAACAAAAAATTGTCATGATTTATTATAATGAAGAGCGAGTGGTCTTAAAGTTCGACTAATGGCTCAATTGCTGTATGTTTTTTTTCATCACACTTTGAAGTCAGTGATGTATTGAATGTTTTCCTGTGCAGATATGCCACACAGAATGGGAGGCAAAAGGAATTTGATGCCAAATATGTCCATGGCTTATCTCCCAACTGTCCAATTGCTGTGCACCTGTTCTGCGTCTACATAACTGCTAAACATGACTTTAAGTTATACCCCTGTATCATATAAATCAGCTACTTAGTGTTTTTCCTCTGTAGTAATTGACAGGACTTTTTTTTAAGTGTATAATTTCAGATTCATCTAGTGCTGCAACACGTGCCACCTTAAAAGATAATTCTATGTTCCCAATGGATGGTAAGCCATAGTCTTAATTATGTTTGTAGCTTCATAGATATACTTCTTCAAGATCTCTTAAATTATAATTTTGTCCCATTAAAACATACAGAGTAAAGTTGAATGAAACTTGAGAATCATAGGCTTGCTGAAATTTATATAAATGTCCCTCATGATGTTTTGCAGTTTGCACAGATTCATAACCTGTGCTTCATGTGCCCTGTGAGAACAAAAATCTGTCTGCTTTCTTGATTATTTTAAAGCATCTAACATTTCTGGTTGTCATTACCTATGTTAAGGACTGAGTAGGAACTGCAAAATGGCTTGTATGAGTTAATTTTACTATAACATACCCGAAGTTCACAGAGACATACCGTATGGAACTGGGCCATTCAGCCTACAGAGTCTATGCTGACCAGGAAGTTCCCATTTTATTCACCCTGCTTTCCTGTCAATTCCACACAGATTTTCCCACTTACCTCCACACTATGGGCAATTTACAGTGGCCAATTAACCGGCCAATCTATATGTCTTTGGGATGTGAGAGGAAACCCACATGGTTACAAGGTGAATGTGAAAATTCCAAATGTTCAGCACTGGAGATTAGGTTTGAAGCCAGGTTGCTAGAGCTGTGAGGTAGCAGCTCTACTAGCTGTGTTACTGTGCCATTGCACTTGAGATGTCTCACTTTGTTAAATAGCAGCAATAATGGCTGAACTTGAATACCTGCTGCTCAGCCACCTGGCAACGAAAGAATGGAATGGAGCATAGTCCATTATATAACTTAACAGTTGGCACTACTGCCTCGCAGATCCAGGGACCCAGGTTTGATCCTAATCTAGGTTGCTGTCTTTGTGGAGTTTGCACATTCTTCCTATGAGATGTAGATGTAGGCTACGAGATGCAGAATGCCTTGTCAAGAGGAGGAAAGAAGCTTACCTGAGGTTTAAAAAGCATTGATCAGACAGGGCTCTGGAGAGTTACAAGGTAGTCAAGAGGGAACAAGAATGGACACGGGAGCTAGAAGGGGGCATGAGAAGTCCTTGGTGAGTAGGATCAAGGAAAACCCCAAGCGTTCTACACGTACGTGAAGAATAAGAGGATGACTAGAGTGAGGGTAGGACCGATCAGGGATAAAAGAGGAAACATGCACCTGGAGTCGAAAGAGGTGGGGGAGGTCCTTAATGAATGCTTTGCTTAAGTATTCGCCAGAGAGAGAGAGAGACCTTGACGTTTGTGAGGATGGAGTATGACAGGCTGATATACTAGGCCATGTCGACATGAGGAAAGAGGATGTGCTGGAATTTTTTGTAAAACATTAGGATAGATAGCCGGGGCCAGATGGGATATATCCAAGGTTATTAAAGGAAGCAAGGGAAGAGATTGCTGCACCTTTGGCGATGTACTTTGCGTCCTCACTGGCCACAAGAGTAGTGCCAGATGATTGGAGGGTAGCGAATGTTGTTCCTTTGTTTAAGAAAGGGACTAGGGATAACCCTGGGAATTACAGACCAGTGAGATTTACTTCAGTGGTGGGCAAATTATTGGATAAGCTTCTTAGAGACAAGATTTATGGGCATTTAGAGAAACATAGGCTGATTAGAGACAGTCAGCATGGCTTTGTAAGGGGCAGGTCGTGCCTCATGAACCTGATTGAATTCTTTGAGGATGTGACAAAGCATATTGATGAAGGTAGAACAGTGGATGTGGTGTACATGGATTTTAGTAAGGTGTTTGATAAGGTTCCTCATGGAAGGCTTATTCAGAAAGTCAGGAGGCATGGGATCCAGGGAAATTGGCTGTGTGGATTCAGAATTGGCTCACCCATGAAGACAGAGGGTGGTGGTAGATGGAGTGTATTCTGCCTGGAGGCCAGTGACCAGTGGTATTCCGCAGGGATCTGTTCTGGGACCCCTGCTCTTTGTGATTGGATGTGGAAGGGTGGGTTAGTTGCTGCTGATGATGTAGTGGATAGTGTAGAAGGTTGCTGTAGATTACAACAGGATATTGATAAAATGCAGAGCTGGGCTAGAAGTGGCAGGTGGAGTTCAACCTGGATAAGTGTGAAGTGATGCACTTCGGGAGATTGAATTTGAAGACAGAATACAAGGTTAATGGCAGGACTCTTAGCACTGTGGAGGAATGGAGGGATCTTGGGTTCCATATCCATAGATCCCTCAAGGTTGCCACGCAGGTTGAGAGGGTTGTTAAGAAAGCGTATGGTGTTGACCTTCATTAGTCGGGATATTGAGTTCAAGAACTGAGAGGTGATGTCGCAGCTCTATAGAACTCTGGTCAGACCACACTTGGAGTATTGTGTTCAGTTCTGGTCGCCTCATTATAGGAAGGATGTGGAAGCTTTAGAGAAGGTGCAGTGGAGATTTACCAGGATGTTGCCTGGATTGGAGAGCATGTCCTATGAAGATAGGTTGAGTGTGCTAGGGCTTTTCTCTTTGGAGAGAAGAAGGATGAGAGGTGACTTGATAGAGGTGTACAAGATGATAAGAGGCATAGATCGAGTGGACAGTCAGAGACTTTTTCCCCAGGGCAATAATGGCTAGCACGAGGGGACATAATTTTAAGGTGATTGGAGGAAGGTTATAAGGGGGATGTCAGAAGCAAGTTTTTTTTTAAACAGAATGGTGGGTACATGGAATGCACTGCCTGCAGAGGTTGTGGGGGCCGATACATTAGGGACATTTAAGAGACTCTTGGATACTCCCCATTCCTCTATTATTCATGTGTCTGTGGGAGGGAAGGGTTAGATAGATCTTAGAGCAGGATAAAGTGTCAGCACAACATTGTGGGCCAAAGGGCCTGTACTGTGCTGTGGTGGTCTATGTTCCTCTGATCATGTAGGCTTCCTCCAGGTGCTCTGTTTTAATCCCAGATCCCAAAGGCATACGAGTAATTTAATTGTAAATTACTCCTTAGTGAAGGGAAGTGGCAAAAGGATAAAAATTAGGGAAAATTAGCAAGCTTCTAAGAATACTGCAAGACTACAGGGGAATAAAACGAGTAATCGAACTGATAGGATCACCCTGCTTGATAGGTTGGATAGCCTCATGTGCCATAGTAAGTAGCTAGTATGATCATTTTGACTGTGAGACTACTGAGGATCAGATACACATGCAACCCCTATAAAGTTTAAATAATTTTCCACTCTGTTAGAATATTAAGGATCAGATAACTTGGATTACTTGTACTGTCCAGTTAGTCTAATGTGTACAGCACAAGCTACCCACAATGTGCAGCATAACACCTGGTTTGATTATTTAGTTCTGAGAATTATTCAAACTTCTATTGCTATGTCTGGCAACTATTTCTCTTAGATGTCATTTCAAGTAATTTTTTTGTTTCTACATAATTTAGAGATATTTTTGCCAGCTGTTCACATTTCCCAGCCACTCTCCATGTTTTAAGTGTCTTTTTAAGTAATCCTAAATTTATGTGCTGGATAGTGCTGATCTGTTTTGGTTTTTTTCCCAGTTCCAGACTGTGCTAGGGACTGCCCTTTTGGGTGCTCTTAGCTTTATTTTGTTCACTACCTCCTTTGCTAGTTGTTGCTGCTGCTTTTTTTTTTGAATGGAGAAATAAAACTCTTGGCACTTAGGGTTATTGGACAGTACAGCACAATACAGGCCCTTTGGCCCACAATGTTGTGCTGACCTTTAAACCTCACCTAAGACTATCTAACCCCTTCCTCCCACACATCCCTCTATTTTAAATTCCTCCATATGCTTATCTAGTAATCTCTTGAATTTGACCAATGTACCTGCCTCCACCACCGCCCCAGGTAGCACATTCCATGCCCCAATGACTCTCTGGGTAAAAAACCTTCCTCTGATATCTCCCTTGAACTTCCCACCCATTACTTTAAAGCCATGCCCTCTTGTATTAAGCATTGGTGCCCTGGGAAAGAGGTGCTGGCTGTCCACTCTATTCCTCTTAATATTTTGTATACCTCTATCATGTCTCCTCTCATTCCCTTTAATCTCTCTTCATAATGCATGCTCTCTAAACCAGGCAGCGTCCTAGTAAATCTTCTCTGCACGCTTTCCAATGCTTCCACATACCTCCTATAATGAGGTGACCAGAACTGGACACAGAAGTGTGGTCTAACCAGAGTTTTATAGAGCTGCATCATTACCTCGTGGCTCTTAAACTCGATCTCTCAACTTATGAAAGCTAACACCCCGTAAGCTTTCTTAACTACCCTATCTACCTGTGAGACAACTTTCAGGGATCTGTGGATATGGACCCCCAGATCCTTCTGCTTCTCCAGACTACCAAGAATCCTGCCATTAACTTTGTACTCTGCCTTGGAGTTAGTCCTTCCAAGGTGTACCACCTCACACTTCTCCAGATTGAACTCTATCTGCCACTTATCAGCCCAGCTCTGCATCCTATCAATGTCCCTCTGCAATCTTCAACAATCCTCCACACTATCCACAACACCACCAACCTTTGTGTCATCTGCAAACTTGCCAACCCACCCTTCTAACTCCTCATCCAAGTCATTAATAAAAATCACAAAAAGCAGCACTATTATTAAAAGAATAATGTTCATTCAACCTAGGCTGTTGACTAAATCTGTCTCCTGATTCAAAATCAGAAAATGTTGGAAGTACGCAGGAGGTTAGGCTGCATATGTGGTGAGAGAAACAGTCAACATTTCATGTTGGAGACTCCATCAGAATTCACTTTGTCTGCTGATTACTTAACAGCTATCTTCTGCCTCTTGTCCTGGGACATAATATTACAGAAAACTAATCTGAACCTACTAAATTTGCTAACTTGGGCTCGTCTTCTTTACAAAATCAATATGAAAGTTAACATTTTCCATGAAGATCACTATCTTTGAATAAATCCATGCCTGATTGCTACACTCATGCATTCTACCACTTAATCTACAACTTGGATGGACTGCTCTTATTGTGTTAGTCGGTTAGTATTAAATATCTCGTACAGTGGCATGCAAAAGTTTGGGCACCCCCTGGTTAAAATTTCTGTTACTGTGAATAGCTAAGCGAGTAAAAGATGACCTGATTTCCAAAAGGCATAAAGTTAAAGATGACACATTTCTGTAATATCTTAAGCAAGAGTACTTTTTTATTTCCATCTTTTACAGTTTCAAAATAACAAAAAACGAAAAGGGCCCGAAGCAAAAGTTTGGGCACCCTGCATGGTCAGTACTTAGTAACACCCCCTTTGGCAAGTATCACAGCTTGTAAACACTTTCTGTAGCCAGCTAAGAGTCTTTCAATTCTTGTTTGGGGGATTTTCGCCCATTCTTCCTTGCAAAAGGCTTCTAGTTCTGTGAGATTCTTGGGCCGTCGTGCATGCACTGCTCTTTTGAGGTTTAACCACAGATTTTCGATGATGTTTAGGTCATGGGACTGTGAGGGCCATGGCAAAACCTTCAGCTTCTCTCTTCTCTCCGTTTCCATCAGGTAGGAGATACAGGAGCCTGAGGGCACGTACCACCAGACTTAGGGAGAGCTTCTACCCCACTGTGATTAGACTATTGAACGGTTCCCTAATGACCTCACAATCTACCTTGTTGTGACCTTGCACCTTATTGCACTGCACTTTCTCTGTAGCTGTGACACTTTACTCTGTACTGTTATTGTTTTTTTACCTCTGCACTTTACTCTGTACTAACTCAGTGTAACTGCACTGTGTAATGAATTGACCTATACAATCGGTTTGTAAGACAAGCTTTTCACTGTACCTCGGTACAAGTGACAATAATAAACCAAACCAGCTTGTGCCTCTTGAGGTAGTCCATTGTGGATTTTGAGGTGTGTTTAACATCGTTATCCTGTTGTAGAAGCCATCCTCTTTTCATCGTCAGCTTTTTTTTTACAGACGGTGTGACGTTTGCTTCCAGAATTTGCTGGTATTTAATTGAATTCATTCTTCCCTCTACCAGTGAAATGTTCCCCATGCCACTGGCTGCAACACAAGCCCAAAGCATGATCGATCCACCTCCGTGCTTAACAGTTGGAGAGGTGTTCTTCTCATGAAATTCTGCACCCCATTTTCTCCAAACATACCTTTGCTCGTTGTGGCCAAAAAGTTCCTTTTTAACTTCATCAGTCCACAGGACTTGTTTCCAAACTCCATCAGGCTTGTTTAGATATTCCTTTGCAAACATCTGATGCTGAATTTTGTGTTGAGGATGCAGGAAAGGTTTTCTTCTGATGACTCTTCCATGAAGGTCATATAAGCTGTATTACCCAGATAAGTGTGAAGTAGTTCACTTTGGTAGGTCAAATATGATGGCAGAATATAGTATTAATGGTAAGACTCTTGGCAGTGGGGAGGATCAGAGGGATCTTGGGGTCTGAGTCCATAGGACACTCAAAGCGGCTGCGCAGGTTGACTCTGTGGTTAAGAAGGCATATGGTGTATTGTCCTCCTTCAATCGTGGAATTGAATTTAGGAGCCGAGAGGTATTGCTGCAGCTATATAGGTCCCTGGTCAGACCCCACTTGGAGTACTGTGCTCAGTTCTGGTCGCCTCACTACAGGAAGGATGTGGAAGCCATAGAAAGGGTGCAGAGGAGATTTACAAGGATGCTGCCTGGAATGCAGAGCATGCCTTATGAAAGCAGGTTGAGGGAACTTGGCCTTTTCTCCTTGGAGAGACGGAGGATGAGGGGGGACCTGATAGAGGTGTATAAGATGATGAGAGGTATTGATTGGGTAGATAGTCAGAGGCTTTTCCCCAGGGCTGAGTTGGTGGCCACAAGAGGACATAGATTTAAGGTGCTGGGGAATAGGTATAGAGGAGATGTCAGGGGTAAGTTTTTTTTACTCAGAGTGGTGAGTGCGTGGAATGGGCTGCCGGCAACGGTGGTGGAGGCAGATACAGTAGGGTCTTTCAAGAGACTGTTGGATAGGTACATGGAGCTGAGTAAAATAGAGAGCTGTGGGTAAGCCTAGTAATTTCCAGGGTAGGGACATGTTTGGCACAGCTTTGTGGGCTGAAGGGCCTGAATTGTGCTGTAGTTTTTCTATGTTTCTATACTTCTAAGGTCATATTTGTGCAGGCGTCGCTGCACAGTAGAACAGTGCACCACCACTCCAGAGTCTGCTAAGTCTTCCTGAAGGTCTTTTGCAGTCAAACGGGGGTTTTGATTTGCCTTTCTAGTAATCCTACGAACAGGTCTCTCAAAGTTTTCTTGGTCTTCCAGACCTCAACTTGACCTCCACCGTTCCTGTTAACTGCCAATTCTTAATTACATCACGAACTGAGGAAACGGCTACTTGAAAATGCTTTGCTATCTTCTTATAGCCTTCTCCTGCTTTGTGGGCATGATTAATTTTAATTTTCAGAGTGCTAGGCTGCTGCTTAGAGGAGCCCATGGCTGCTGATTGTTGGAACAAGGTTTGAGGAGTCAGGGTATTTATAAAGCTTTGAAATTTGCATCACTTGGCCTTTCCTAACGATAATTGTGAACAAGCCGTAGCCCTAACAAGCTAATGAAGGTCTAAGACCTTGGTAAAAGTTATCTGAGAGCTCAAATCTCTTGGGGTGCCCAAACTTTTGCATGGTGCTCCTTTCCTCTTTTTTTTACTCTAAAATTGTACAAAACAAAAATAATACACTAATCTTGCTTAAAATGTTGAAAAGAATGTTTCATCTTTAACTTTATGACTTTTGGAGATCAGTTCATCTTCTACTCACTTAACTATTCACAGTAACAGAAATTTTGACCAGGGGTGCCCAAACTTTTGCATGCCACTGTATATATGGCTTCCCAATTGATCAAGGATGGTGGATGATAGAAGTTGAAAGAAAAAGGGTGATTGTGACTAATTTATCAAAATCAAACTCGAGTTAGAGTTGAAAATGAACATGGAATGATGTACCGATGTATAAAAGTATGATTTTCTTTTATTATTAATTTCTCAATTTTAATGGCGGTATTCTGGATCTAAGTGTTGGAAAACTTAGTGAAAAGAAACGATACACCAGCAGCCATCTTTGTGCTATCCCTCACAACACAGATTTACTATAATGCTTTTGATTTTCCAGTCTGAACG
Organism: Pristis pectinata; assembly: GCF_009764475.1. Classification (NCBI taxonomy): domain Eukaryota; kingdom Metazoa; phylum Chordata; class Chondrichthyes; order Rhinopristiformes; family Pristidae; genus Pristis; species Pristis pectinata. The sequence goes on along the minus strand of NC_067406.1, from coordinate 49,167,583 downwards.
CACATTAATATACCCATGTACACTTTTTTAAAACAAAGTTAAAGTCGAGTTTATTGTCATATGCACAAGTACATGTATGCACAGGTACAATGAAAAGCTTACTTGCAGCAGCATCACAGACACATAGTATAAATAGTATTCATAAGAAAAACGTTAATTATACACAATTTTTACAAGAATAAAAATACAATTAGAACAAAAAAAGTCCATTTTAGTACAAAGTGATTAGAGTGGTCATAGGGTTGCTAAACCATAATGGTGCTGGGGTGAGCAGTGTAGCCACTCAGCACTGAGATGTGAGGCTCGGGGCTGCATGCTGGCCAGCACAGTGAGTGTGCCATTGCTGGGGACTTGCTCCAATTGAACACATCAATTTCCGGTTGTAATGCACCCTTTGCCCATCATATGCTCCATGTGGTGACAATTTGCCTGAATACTATAGTCTCCCTAATCATCGTCTTTTGGACACAACGGAAACTCTGTGTCTGTGCTGCTCTCCCTAGCTGGATATTTCTGTGGTAACAAGCTCAATGGCCAGCAACCACAAAGAATGGAGTGGACATGAGTTTGCACAGGTTCTTGGCACGGGACAGCCATCTGTGATGCAACTTGTTATTAAAGACTACTTTTAGTGCTAATTCCATTAGTGCTCACAATGTGTTCTCAAGAATGAGAGCACTAAGTAAGGCATCAGTGGAATACATACAGTGCAGATTAAACCTTGCACACTATGCCTATTGTACATGAACCTCAATCTATTTACACATCTGAATAATATTATTGAACTTTGTTCTGTACGGCTAATAGGCCTATCCATGTTAATATGAAACATAATTTGACCAATTAAATAAGTGAATGAACTGGAATGCTTGGTGTTCCTGCTCAGTTGTTATTATAGAACCTTTATTTTCTGTGATCCAATACTTTGTATACTTTGTATATCTTCCACTTTCATATTTTTACCTCACTAATTTCTTTTGTTATGATCTCTTGTTTGCAAATGCACATTGCATCTGCCAATTTGCTGGCCTTTAACCTTTTATTTGCTTTGTATATCTTTTTGGAGCCATTGATTTTCTTACCCAGTCCCACATGCCATGGTCCCTTAGAAAAATCTTCTGTCCCCTGTCTTTTCCAGTCAAGTGCACACTACACTTTTATTTGTTGATCTAATGGGTGTAAAATTAACTCTGCTTGGTGGACCCATGATTCCCAGATTTAGTAAATCGGAGTGAACCTCCTCTTCGTTCTTATCTGGCAAAACCAGTCACTTTGTTAAAATTATTCTGGAAGACAGAGAGCAAGGTTCCTTTTTCTCCACTACCAATTGCTACCTTAAGCTCTTCTGTATACTTCTTTTAATATCTGTTCTTCCAGCGAGTAAGCAGCTCATAGATTTCTCTCCTTCTGATTATTTACTCTTGTATTGATGATCGGATCAAACACTTCTAGGTTTCTATGCCCAACATTTTCTGTTTCTGTCTCTGTCTCCTTGAGCCTCCCCCATAACTCCCCTCTACCTCTCCAATACATTCATGAAGCAGACAGCTTTCTCCATCAATCATATTTTTCTAAGTCCTGACCATCTTGCTTCATTTCCATGTTCTTTGGTCAAGCTGAAATTTAAATTACATTGCTTGTCGGACTCTAATCTTTTTAAGATTATCATCATTACTTACCCTCTCAACATTTGTAAGTCCTTTGTCTCCCAACTAATCATCCCATCTCCAATCTCTCTTTAAACTAATCATCCCATCTCCAATCTCTCTTTAAAATCCTTGAATTTATTATTAAAACCCATTTCTCTGGCAATAATCCGATTTAAAAACACCCCCAACAGTTTTTTTTACACTGAACTCCCACCCACTAACCATCAGAACATGCCTAACAAAAAATCTTGATTGATGTTTTCTGGACCACAGTTCCATTATATCAGTCCTCCCAATATACACGGTCTGTATCCTATCTCTATTACATTTCCTCACAACAACTGTTCCACAAAGAACCACCCCAGATTCTCTCGTCAGTCCACATAACTGAAGCTCCCTTTCAGTCATTTTGGTAATTCTCAGATGGATCAGGCTAAGGGTCTTTGACCTGAAACATCAACTCTGTTTCTCTTCACTGTGCTTCCAGCATATTCTGATTTTATTTTGTGCTGCTTTTCTGATATTTGGTCATAGATGAGATGAAATTTTCACCAGGGTCTTCCATTTAATTTTAGTTTCTGTACCCAAGGCCTTTACATTTCAGATGTTTATATTTGCCTGCTTTGTGTCACCTTCCACTGAAACTTGCAACTCCATCAATTGCTAAGGAGTTCTACTGGCTGAATTCCCTTCTTTCCCATCCTCCCCACCCTAACTCCCACCACCCCTTCTGAAGATGGCTTCTGCAAATCCCCATTCTTTGACCTTTGTCATTGCCAAGTTCTGCTCGCCCATCATCTATATTCTCTCTACCTTATATTTGCTTTCACTCCCTCAATTCTAAAGTTTCAGCTGTTGCTTCTTACCTATTAGTAATGCATCTCCTCTTAACTCCAGTGTAGTCCAAAGATGTCTCCTCTCTATCATTTATATGCTTCTCAATAATTCAACCTTTCCAAAAAAAAAAGAGAAACATTGAATTGCCTTTCACATATATGCTGATGACATTTTACCTCCCCATTATCTTTCTATTGCCAGTCTGCTCTTCTTATCCAGTATTGGATGAGCTGTAATTTTCACCAGAGCCCTTTCTGTGCCCATTATTGTTGCATCTGGAAGATTGTTTATTTCTACTTAGAAATGTGTGGCCTTCACATCTGCAGGCCCCATCCTTTCTACAAATTGACGCCTGTGCTTCATTCCTTTGGTTCTGACTTCTGGTAAATCCTACCCCAGCCCTTGTTGTTCCATTCAGGCACTTGATCTCTCCAGTTGGAATTTCCCTTAATCAGAATCAGATTTATTATCCCTGACACATGACATGAAATTTGTTGTTTTGCGGCAGCAAATCCATGGGCCTCTCCTTTTTAAGGCACCCTCCTAACGTTTGCCTGTTTGATATACCTTTTCATTATCAGCTGCCCCCCCTCTCCCTCCAACCACCACCTTGTCAGCCCAGAGTGCCAGTAGCTCTCATGTACTTGTCTGTTTCTTTGGGATTCATTCATGAAAGGTAAATGTTTATTGCTAAATCCTTTTGTTTCTAAATTTGTCTTGTTTTGCATTAACTTTCCACATTTTGTTTATCTAGTTTGTGCTTAGGAGTGTTAATTCACCTGTCATAAAAACACAGGATCTGTAACAAAACTTAGTTTTTTAAACAAAATGCTGGAAATGCCCAGCAAGTCAAATGGTATCTGTGGAGAAAGAAACAGAGTTAAGAGTTCAGGTTGTTGTTGTTTCATCAGAGCTAAGGGAAAAGTTAGAAATCATGTTTTAAGTTACAGAGGAGGGAGAGGGGTGGGGGAACAAAGGGAATGTCTATGATACGACGGAGTGGAGACCATAAAAGAGTGAATGACATATGTGATGGTGGTGATACTGGCTGAGAAATGGTGGTTAAGGCTTGTTGGTTGCAGCTGAACCAACTCTGTGGTGGTGATGCAAGAAGAAAGATGAATGAGGGCAGCAAAGAGAAAAAAAAACAATACTGGAACTGTGAGATGTAAAGCACTGCATTTGTTGGAAATCTGAAATAGTAACATCTGTGGAGAGGAGAACAGAGTTAATATTATAGCTTGGATATCCATCAGAACTGGCGAGTTCTGGTGCAAGCTGGAAATGCTGGTTATTGAATTCATTGTTGACTCCTGAGAACTGTAGCTTGCCTGGATGGAAGGTAGTGTTCTTTTCCTTTTGAGCTTCCATTGCTCTCTGTTTCTCCAATTCCCTTGTAAAACTTGCATCTGGTGGATTGAGGCATTCATTGTAACCAGATTATAATCTTGATGGTTCTGCCATCAAGTGAATGAAATGATTCATGGTGCTAAATGGATTGAGCTGGCCGTACAAATTATTTATTTGCACATAATAGGACTTCTATCAGTACTAATTTCTCTTTTAAAGCAGTTTACTTTGTGTTCATATCATATAGTCTTGGGAAGCTGTATGAACTTTGACTATTCCTAATAATTAAGTTTAAATTTAAGACCTTAATTTTGATATAAATAATATTTGGGAATGTAAATGAAATAAGTAAGCAGCAATGTTTTGAAAATACTTTTAAATTCAGTTTCTAATGAATTGAAAATGTGCATTCCTAACTCGTGTAAGACTTATCAAGAAGCATGCAAAGCAGTTAATTGAATAAAGCATAATATATACTCATGTATTGTACAAATATACAAATGTAAAAATTGTCATTGTTAAAAGCCAATGTAATAATTAACCACATACTCTAATGAATTGGTCAAATTATAAGAGTTAAAGATGACATCAAACCAACGATGTATTGTGTTGAATATCTGGCTAGTAATTTTTCAGCTATGCAGCAGATTGGCCATTAATAGATGGGTACAATAGGGCTGTGAGCTACTTCTGACTGGACAATGCTAGCTGCTGTTGTGTTGCCTTTTCTGTTCAACTAGGTTTGCATGTTAAACAAAAGCCTGCTGTGTCGTCTCTTGCAGACCGGCTGTGAAACATCTGTAAGGGCCGTCACAGTTCATATTTTGTCTGACTTGTCTTGCAGAATTTAGGATATGAATTTGTTCTTGGATGTGGACATAGTAAATAAGTCCTAAAACATAAGGTTTCAATTTTTTTGCAATCTTTACTTTCTAATCCAGAACACCAAACATTACCCTCATGAAATAACAGTGTTGGATAATTTGTTTAAATGCATACCGGAATATTAGGACACTTTTTTTTATTAAATGGTATTTCTTAATTGATGGAATTTATTTTAGCATGGTAGTTGAAAATCTTGTTCTCATTTCCTGCCTCTGTGGAAGTAAAAATAGTTGCATCTCAATCTCCAGCTTAGTTTCTGCAGGGTGTTTTTATAAGTATGGCTATGGCAGATGTTCTTGGGTATTCTTAGTGATTTTGGTGGTGTTAGCTGAGAGTCTTATCGTGGAATTTTCTTAATAAAGAGGGTGATTTTAGCCCTACTTGCCAGGGGAAAAAAAAATGGTGTTTAATGAAATTCCACCAGTTCAGCCACTTGACCTGACGGAGTTTTCACTGTGGATGGTAAGGACAGCTGTTCAACACAGGCAGCGATCTATTTAGCACATCCATATCAGATGCAGACAATATCAACACCTGACTGGAATTTTGCTAGTAGACTTGAGCATTATTAAACTGCTCATTATTCTTTCAATTTATTTTTTTAAGTCAAAAATATGACTAATCTTTAGTCTGTTGGCCATTTTCACTGATATACCTGCTCTATATTGAAGGCCTTTGGGATGTGCTGATCATTGGCCAAAAGCACAGATATTTATCAAGCAATATAGCAAAGAGCTCGCTTTTTGATTAAGTGGGTGAATTTTGAAGCAACAACGGAATTTACCCTCCAAATACTGACTGGCCCCAGTAAAACTGAGGCCCAATTTTATTTCAAAAGTACACACATAGCTTGTCTACTTCAATAATTGAATGCATTAAAAGTCATTATGGATCAAATGTTGCATATAGAATAATCAGTTTACACATGGAACCCAAAACTAAGACATTTGATGGCTTTTACAAGCATGTAATTGGTGCTTGTTTCAAATATGACTTAGATCATTTAAAAAAACTGCCCAGATATACACTCTAGTATTGTTTCTGCACTACATTATATTAAACAATTTCATATACAATCGGATTATTATATTATTCAGTGTCACATGTTTTAATGGTAATTAGATCGGGGCACTATTTTGGAGAAAAACTGGAGTGCAAGAATAAAGGATTCTTTTTGTAGTTCTGCAGAGCTTTGAGGCCACATCTGGAGCACTGCATAGTTTTGGCCTCATTTTAAGAAGGGGCAGTTCAGAAAATGTATATCAGCTTGATTCCTGCAATGACTTGTAAGAAAAGATACAGAAGGGGTCTATTCTCTCAGAAGAATGAGAGATGAAATGTGTATGATAATAAGGGGTCATGACAAGGTTGATGTAAGGATATATATTTTTTTAAAAACACCAACACTTAGCAGATGAGGCAACCTCTGTGGAGGTGGAGACAGCGTTAAGCCTTAAGATCAATGATCTTGCATTAAAACTAGGCCTAGGCCTAGCCTTAGCCCTAGCCTCATTCCTCATACAACACTTCAATCCAAGTTCCTTCAATCCACCAAGTCTGTGCTAATCATCAAGAACCCATTCACACTAATCCTACATTAATCCCACTTTATTCTTTCTGCATTCGTATTAACTTCCTTCGGATTCTCCCACTCACCCACACAGTAGGGGCAGTTTTCCAAGTTAACCTACTGACCCTCATGCCTTTGGGATGTAGAAGGAAACCAAAGCACCTGGAAGAAACCCTTGCAGTCATACAGAGAATATGCAAACTGCACACAGACAGCACCAGAGATCGTGATTGAATCTGGGCCATTAGAGCTATGAGGTAACAGTTCTAGTTGCAGCACAATGTGTTGCCCTCTTGAATCTGACTAAGATGAGGAGGAAATTCTTCCCTGAGAGGTATACACCTTGGAATTTCCTACCCTAGGGAGTTGTGAATGATGTGCCATTCAGAAAATATTCAAGGCTGAAGAAGATTTTTGGACCACAGAAATTTAAAGTCATGGGAATTGGTTAGAAAAACTGATTGGAGTGGAAGGCCAGTTTGTGTTGTATATATCTTTGTACCTCCCTACTTTTGTATTCAGTTCTCCTAGCAATAAATGATAGAATTCTCTCGCCTTCAAATCACTGTATACTAGCCTTATGCACAAGGACGTCCAGCAAATCCCAAAAAATCCTCAGAACTCCTAAACCTCTTAAGCCAATGTTCTTGGGTTTTAGATATCTCCATTATTGGGAAGATTCTTACTATGCCTCTCATAACTTTTATACTTCTCTCAGGTCCCCCCACCCCCCATAGCTCCTCTACTCCAAGGAAAACAAACTCAGCCTATCCAGTCTTGTCATAACTGAAACTTTCCTCCCTATGTAACACCATGGTAAATCTCCTCTGCACTGTCCCCAATGTATTCATGCCCTTTCCTGTCCTTTCTATAGTGTGGCAATCAGAACAACACATACTTTTCCAGCTGTGGCCTAATCAAAGGTTAATAAATTTGTTCCATGATCTCCATACTCTTGTATTCTCTGTTCCAGCTGATGAAGGCCAACATCTTGTGTGTCTTCTTCACCACCTTCACCAAGCATTCCTATGCTCCCGTATTTGGGGATCTATAGACTTGTACACCAAGGAAGCTGTTTGTCAGTATTCCCTTGGAGCTTTACTTTTCATAGTGTATGTCCCACCCTCATTAGACCTCACAAAATGCATCACCTTGTTCTTGTCATGATTGAATTCCATCTGCTCTTGCTTCATCCAATTTATCAACAGATCAATATCATTCTGTAACCTGACTATCAAGAACACCACTAAGTTTTGTCATCAGCAAACTTGGTCATCATTGCTCCTACATTCCTACCCAAATCATTATTGACAAATAGCAAGAGTCCTAGCACCAGTCCCTGTGTCCAGCACTTGTCACAGGCTTCTAATCACAAAAGCATCCCTCTTCCAACATCCACTATTTCTTATTACCAACCCAACTTTGCATCCAACTTGCCTTTGATCCCATGGGCTGAAACCATGTTAGACCTTGTCCTTTCTGAAGTTCATGTAAACTGCATTAGCCACACTGCCTACTTTATATTTTGCTACTTCAAACACTATCAAATTGATCAAACAGGATTTCTCACCTGCAAAATTATGCTGACTATCCCTGATCAACCCCTGCCTTTCCAAGTGTGGGTTAATCCTGTCCCTCAGAATTTTTTTGAATAACTTCCTTACTACTGACATTAGATACACTGGCTGTAATTTTCAGGCTTACCTCTGCTGTCGTTCTTTGAATAAAGATGCCACATTTGCTGTCCTAATCTATCTGTATCCCCTTGTAGCTTCCTAATGTCCTTTTCACAATTTAGTTTCATGTCTTCCTTGTGTCGTCAGCAAATTTTGTAACATTCTTTTGTGCTTTCATCCAAGTCATTTATATAAATTATAAAATGTTGAGGCCCCAGGATTAATCCCTGTAACACACCACTTGTTACACCTTGCCTAATTAAAAATAAAGGACCCATTTTAGGCCTATTGTTTTCTTTTCACCAGTCAATTTTATTCACACCAAAATATTACCTCCTATAACTTTTAGTTTCTGAAATTTCCTTTCTGTCATCTTATCAAATGTCGTCCAGAAATCAAACATAGTATGTCCACTAGTTCCCCTTTGTCAATAGCACATGTTGCCACTTCGAAGAACTCTAATGAATTGGTCAAATATGACTTCCTTTTCACAAAACCATGTTAATTCCGTGTTTTTACCTGTACTACATCAATGGACTCTGTACTAACTCAATGTAACTGCACTGTATAATGAATTGACCTGTACGATCGGTATGCAAGACAAGTTTTTCACTGTACCTCGGTACAAGTGACAATAATAAACCAATACCAATATATCTCCTAGCCAGAGGCATTGCAGCCCATCAAGTCCATGCCAGCTCTGAGGAATCGCATCAATCGCATTTCACTAGTAATCTTTTCCCTCACATGACCATCAAATCCATCCTGTTTCTTCAACCACTCACCAACACTTGGGGCAATATACAGTAGCCAATGTATGTGGGAGAAAACCAGAACAATGAGGAAATTCAGAGTCAAGGGGAGAATTTGCAAATTCTACACAGAATCAAAGGATCAAGCCTGTGCTCCTGGAAGTGTGAGGCAGCAGCACCATCGATTGAAACACCGTGCTGCGTATACTTTGACTTTGCCTGATTACCTCAAAGCATTTAGAAAAATTCAAGATAAAGTCATTAACTACAGCTTCTAATATTTTCCCAATGACACATCTCATTGAATGGTGGAGTGGATTCAAGGAGTTGTACAGCCAACATTTGTTTCTTTTGTTCAAAGGATGATGCGTAATGTGCCACAATATATTGAACCCAAGAATGATTTGCAGTTTTTCATTGTTGCTGCTACAAGTTTGTTGTTAAGATTGTCCCATTGGTTTAACTAATATAGAAGCAAGGACTTCATGAACCATGTTATTGCTGATATTACTCCATGAAACAATATTTTCTGTTTCAAAATATATAGCATTTTTTCATGACTATTTTGGTGAAAACATACTATATTTGGTAGTGGGGTAAAACCCATTTAGAGTGAAATCAATGTACGTGGTGACTGAAGAAACAGATGTTTTTCTTTGAAATAGTTAGTGTGTGAGTGAAGTGATAAAAGACCAATTATTCTAAATAGTCTCTTTGGGCAACCATTTCAGTTGATCTGATCATCTGGAATTCAGCCACATTCTGGAGTATTAATAATTACCATATGTCAATGTTTTGTTCCTTTTTCTCTTTAATTGGGGTTTAGCACATTATAGTATAGAATGCCAAATTAGTTTTCATGTCTTGATCCTTCCCGCTCTAATTGACTTTTTAAAAGAAAACACACACAACTTTCATGATCTTAACATCCAAAGTCTACAGATGGTTAAGTACTATTGTGTAAAGTTTAGTCACTGTTGTCATCTAGGGCTGTGCATCAGCTCCTTCACGCCAACAAGGTGTCTCAATCAGCAGTTTCATCAATGTTAAGTTGTAGAAATGCCTTGTTTGGAACTCCTCTGTTCTTAGTTGCATGGTGCAGTACCAGGTCAGATTATGTTTTCATCATCTTCACAAGTGTTCATGCTATCTTTCAGAATCAATCTTGAAAGAAAACAATTCCAGATAGGAATGTTGTCACAACTTGAAGCTTTGAAGTTATTCCCTCAATCCACCACCAGTGATAACTGTCATGTGAGTTAGCAGTGGATCAAATCCAGATTTGTAAAAGGCAACATTTATCAATGACTGGTGGAAAAGAGGCATTTGCTGAACAGGGTTTACAATTTTCATTGGTTGCAGAGATTCTTCGTCTTGCATGTTATGGGTGTCATAGGTTCTTCATGTCAATCCTGTGAACAGTTTTAAGTGGTATGTGAAGTCCACAGTAATCTAGCATAATGCCTTTCATGTGCACAATCCATACTGCCTTTAGTTTATGCAGAAGGGGCATCTGGAGGTGGATGACTGCCAAAAAGATGCAGGTAACTCTAAGGAGAAGTTTCCTAAAGGTGGTGGAGAACTTCAGCCTGAGTATTTCTATCAGATTGCTGTTCATTGCTTGGCACTCATGATGAAGTCGGTCTTGAATAATGAAATTGTCTAATGAAGCAGATGTTCTCTTGAATACTTAAAATAAGTACTTATAGGGTATGCAAGAACTCCCAGGTGGTGGTCTACTCAAGTTGTGGAACCTTCACAGTACTAATCAACGAGCTTCAAAACATGGGCCTCTGTACCTCCCTCTGCAACTGGATCCTTGAGTTATCGGGAGACCACAGTCAATGCGGATTGGTAGTAACATCTCCTCCTCGCTGACATTCAACACAGGCGCAGTTCAAGGATGCGTGTTTAGCCCACTGCTCTGCTCTACTCTACACTCCTAACTGTGTGGCTAGGCACAGCTCAAAAGCCATCTATAAATTTGCCGATGACACCGCTATTGTTGGCAGAATCTCCAACAACTTGCACTCAGCGTCAGCAAGACCAAGGAATTGATTGTGGACTTCAGGAAGGGGAAGTCAGGAGAACGCGCACCAATTGTCATTGAGGGGTCAGCAATGGAAAGGGTGAGTAGCTTCAAGTTCCTGGGTGTCGACATCTCAGAGGATCTATCTTGGGCCCAACACATTGATGCAATTGTGAAGAAGGCATGCCAACGGCTCTACTTTAGGAACTTGAGGAGATTTGGTACGTCATCAAAGACTCTTGCAAATTTCTACAGATGTATGGTGGAGAGCATTCTGACTGGTTGCATCACTGCCTGGTATGGAGGCTCCAATGCACAGGATCATAAGAGGCTATAGAAGGTTGTAGACTCAGCCAGCTCCATCACGGACACAACTCGCCATCGAGGACATCTTCAAGAGGCGGTGCCTCAAGAAGGTGGCATCCATCATTAAGGACCCTCACCACCTGGGACATGCCTCTTCAAGTTACTACCATCGAGGAGGATGAACAGGACCCTGAAGACCCACACTCGACGTTTCAGGAACAGCTTCTTCCCTTCTGCCATCAGATTTCTGAACAGTCCATAAACACTACCTCTTTTGCATTTATTTATTTTTGTAACTTATAGTAATCTTTATGTCTGTCTTGCACTGTACTGCTGCTGCAAAACAACAAATTTTTCGACATATGTTAGTGATAATAATTCTGATTCCCCACAAGATGACGAATACGATTAAACAGTATAAGTATCTCTGTTACCTTTTATATTAACACAAAACTAAGTCACATAAAATAAAGTAGAATGGATCTTGATTATTTAACTTATTTAGTTACATTGTATGTAATTTACAACTTATTATAACTAAGGAAACCTTCCAATAATCCAACTTCTGTGCTGTCTACATACCTTAAATTGTGCCACTGTAAAATTATAGTGCCACCTTGGCACTGTAATGAGTATCACTTCAAAGTTGAGATTATTCAAGTTTGGAAAACATGAGAAAATAGTTTGGAAAAAAAAATAATGGCAATTCAATCACAGAATTGTAGATTTGTTTCTTTCATGAACTTTTACACTGATTTTATTTTGAGAACCTCGTATAGAGTTTGGTTCTTACATTAGTGAAGTTAAAAAGGGCTTCAGACACTGGAGGCAGATGTGGATTATTCATAAGTTTTGTCATTTATTAAAATAGCATGCCTGTTTCTGAATGAGGCAAGTTGATATTAACAACTAATGTGATTGCTGTGTAGCTAACACTTAGCATAGCATTGTACTACTGGTTTGCATTGATACAAAGCTATTTTGATTATACATGGGCACCACAAAGGCAGTGCTGTAATTTGAGAGTTGGATCTGCAATCTGACTCTCCAAACACACTTAAGTCAAATTGTGTTAAACAGAAGGAAATAGTCTGAAGCCTTTGGGCTTTGTGCCAAGTCCAATAGAGTTTTGAATGGTCCCTAGGTAGTTCACTGGAACACCTGACTATTTGTTTTAAACTGGGGCACACATTACTTGGGGAATGAGCCTATGAATGGTCATGTTGGCTAACCATTGAATCCAGAGCCTGCTTATGCGGTTGAAGAAGGAAGAATTCAGCACACTCTTTCCAGGAATGAAAATGGGAAACCGTACAAATGCTGACCAGGTTAGGCAGCACTTCTGGAGGGGAAGTTGAGTTAGCATGATGACCATCAGAATTTGGAGAAATTGGAATGAATGTTTTAGCTTTTATTTCCCTGAAGACTGGTTCCTTATAGTAATTGATTGTTTCAGCTGGTATGAATAAATTCGGGCTTTTCTGAATTTAATTACCCTCCAGCCAGTTCAAAGTACTGTAACTTAGCTTTATGGAAGGGATCTTGGAAAGTGAGGTGAACAGGACTGAGGGGATCCCAGGCCAGGTGTTGCCTGAAGAGTTATTGTGGAGCTGGAAGGAAAATCTGGGTTGAAATCCAATCCAAACTAATGCTTGTTCCTTTTAAAAGATGATGTCAGTCTTTTGATTCATGGAATTGTAAATGGGCATACATTCCTGTAGTGCAACCATTTTGTGTGCTGTGATGTAGAATTTTAACAAAAATGTAATCACTAATAACTGATCACATTTTAAGTCATTAACAATTCGAAAACAAAATCCTTAAATACAAAGTACGAAAATAATTAACAACTAAAATGATAGAAACACAAGACAACCAATTTAAAATAATTTTTAAAAATGTAAACTAAATATAACTCTGTCCCTCCACAGGCACTCCTTTCCATTCAAATGAATGGGTGCCAAATCAGTTGCAGTGCAGTTATTCAGGCAGATTCTCCAGTAAAAGTACCAGTGATTGCCACAACTTCTTGCACTCCGGCTGGATGCCAATGATATATGCACTCTTGGAAAAACACCATGAACAGCAGACAGGTCAGGATTTGGGGAGACTGAAGTGGTACATGAACATGTGTCAGAAGCTGGTCCATAAGACAAAGGAGATAAATAACTCATTTGTACAAAGCAGCGATCAAACCACAGCTGTAGGACTATATGCAGTTTTGTTTTTTCCCCTTCTAGAAAGGGCTTTAAACCCAAGGAAGTGTGTATAATTTAATCAGAGTAGTAGAGAGAATACAGACACTTTGGGAACAGCTAAGAAAACTTAGAAGGACTTGAAAAATTAGAAAGACCTTTCTGGAATGAGGAGGAACTGAAAAGACAATGGGGACAGTCAGGGAAGCTTGATTAGAGTCACAGCTATACAGCACAAAAACAGGCCCTTCAGCCCATCACATCTATGCTAAACATGAAGTACCTATCAATACTCAGCAACATACAAAAGACTGGAGGAACTCAGCAGGTCAGGCAGCATCTATGGAGGGAGATGGACAGTCATTTCAGGTCCAACTTTTTGTATGTTGCTCCAGATTCCAGCATCTGCAGTCTCTCGTGTCTCTACCTATCTACACTAATCCCATTTACCAGCTCTTGATCCATAGCCTACGATGTCTTGCTGATTCAAATATTTGTCCAGATGCTTCTTCAGTGTTGTGAGACTACCTGCCTCCACCACCTTTCTCGGGCAAATTTTGGATTGCTCTGGCCTGGCTTCTGTACCACAATCACATGGTTTTATTTCCATTTAAATGTATTTTCTCCAATGAAAAGAGCCTCTTGAGCTTTTCCATCTTTTAGCAACTAAAACCTCATTCCCTGACACCTTAATGATGCCCTTCAATCCTTAACCATCTTCTCCAGTGTGTATTGTCCAAAACTGGAATCAATGTTTTATAAAGTTCAACTGTAATCTTCGTGCTCTTGTATTCTGTGGTTCAGCTAATGAAGACAAGTATCCCAGATGCCTTCGTAACTAGCTTATCTATTTGTGCTGCTTCCTTTAGAGATCCTTGGACTTGCAGAGCCCTAGGGAGTACTGAGGTTCCTCTTTCCTTTGTACTTCCTATAGCCCTATAATTCATCGTGTATGTCCTACCCTTATTAGCTCTCACAAATGTCCAACCTCGCACTTCTATTTTCCATTGCTAACTCATCAATATCATACTGTAACCCAAGACTATCTTTGCTATCAACAACAGAAATATTTATGCCATCTGTGAACATACTTCCTACTTTCACATCCAAATCATTAATGTATATAAAGCAGTCAACAAGGATTGTAGTATCAATTACCAGCTCCTAGTGAATCAGAAGGAATTACACTGACTACTTTGTTTTCAGCATTAATGAGATTGTTAAAATACACTTTAATCTTGGGCCTGCAAATATTTATAAAATATCAGGTTAAATTATGAACCGCCTATTACAGTACATAAGATTTCAAATGGGAAATTAATAAAATTGTTCAAAATATCAGTGACTAATGCTCCCTCTATGGCAATATGTGACCAAATTAGCAGTCTTCAATGCAGTGTTCCCATTACCAGTATCCCCATTACCAGTATCAACCAAGTGCATCTGTTGTATCCATTTAGAAAGAAAGTCCAGTTGCTTTCTTTTTCTTTCAGCTACTTCTGCATTCATTGTTTGGAACTTTGAAAACACACTACAGAACACTCTCTTTAAATGACAAGTATAGGCAGAAGCCCAGCACATGCAAGCATCCACCTGAGCATGATATAACTACCAAACTGCAGAATTTTAAGAGTTCATTTGGATTTCAAGTTGGTTGTATTGAATATGTTTTCTGGATATTTTAAATGTTATTTAGGCATTCTCCAAGTTCTTACTATTCATTTTATATCTCGCTAACTGCAAAGGTACTCAAAATATTCTGATATTTATTTATGATGAATTATTATATTGTCCTAATAAATGTCCAGAAAAGACAAAAGGTAGTTCTGCAAGTTGATTAGTAGTTCAAAATCTTTTTTCAACATTTGTATCTGTTGTACCTAATTAGTACTTAGGAATTTTCCCTTGTTCTTGACGTGATCTTTGAAGCTATAATTTGAGATAAATTTATTTGGGTCATTCATGTCAATTTATCTGGGGCACTGTCGTGGAACATTATTTAAAAATGGGTGCCATGTGGTGTGATGGGCAGCTTGCTAAAAGCTAATTGACTCTGATCTCTGTTAATTAGTACAAGTAAATGTTATAATGAGGTTTTCAAGAGATCATCTGTAGTAGATGAAAGCAGGGGTTTTACTCAGTGTCAAGGCCTTGCTGGTAATTATCAAGTCTAGTGACCCAGGAGCAGGAAGGTCTACCAGTAAGATGGCCTGCTAATGGGGGCTTTGTCCACTTTGTGTTGTAGCCCATTTAAATTAACACTTTGTTGTACAGACAAGTCAATTCAACTTCAGTTAACGTCTACAAGTAAAGCTATGTAATATTTCTTTGGTGTCTCAGGTATATAATTTGAATGTTCTATATGCAAATATATGTACAGAGCAGAGTTTGACCATTAACATCATGTGTGAAGAACTGAGGATGATGTACATTTTGAAAAGACAAATTAAATTTCTGTATTGAGAAGCCTATGAACCTGCATTAAATATTATTGATTTTAATCCACTCTGAACTATTTAACATTAAGACCATGTTTGTGTGCCGTAGTTCCAGTCAAAAAATACAAATTTACAAGTATTTGGACTCATTGTTCAGACACCTCATAAGTGAGGGCCTTGGAATGGAGAAGGATGCACTTGGGGCAGTCTGAGGTTTTTTGGTTTCGGAATAAATGACAGTCAGTGAGGTTTTTTGGGTTGGACATGAATGATAATAGGCCAGCCTTTGTATGGAATATAAATAGAAAACATTAGAATTTGTACTGCCTGTGACTGGTAACTTGGAAATTAATCTGAGTTACTTAATTGCACGTACATGGAACCAACTTAATTTACAGAAAGTAGACACTAAAATTTAAAGTTTTGAGATTTAAAACTTCCAATGTTTAGTTACTTTAGCCTGAATTGTATTTTATTTCTGAGTAAACACCATAAATATTTCTAGTTTGGTTATGAGATATTCTTTGTAGTTTGTAAATTTGTAATATTTGACTTTGTTCTTCAAAAAGGTTCATGCTTATATTTAATCAAACAATAAAAGGAAAGACAAAAATACAGTTAAGTTTTTGGGCTGATGAGCAAAAACACTTGATAGTTCTGCACATTTAATGTATCCTGTGCACTGATGTAATTCCTGTGAATAAATAAAATTGGACAATTTGAAGAGGTTCACAAGGAAATTATGCACTTTTCCTTTTCTACTCTAGTTTCTTTTTTCCTGATAACCCATGAAAATCAGTCATTTATTCTTATTCTGCTGTTCTTTTTATATCACTTAAAAACAAAGAAAAAACCATGTATGGCTGATGGAAAACGACTATTTCTTAAAACACTGACAATATATGAAACACATTACTTGTCTGTATGGAGTGCTAGACATTGCTTTAGGCTGCACGAAATTACACTGTCATCAGAGGATATGCTTAACAATTAAGCATTTGATTTCCTTTTGTCACATATTTGAAGTTGATCCAGAACCAAAAGAAAAATAATCCACCTCAAGAACGTACCTGCAAATGGAAAGATTTGTGGAACTGTCTGGACCTACACCCTTTTAAAGCTAAGGGGCAGTTTAAGTTGTCTGCCACAATTGAGTTAAGAAAGATTTGGAAAAAATAAATTAGTTAATAGAAGTAAATCCAGCCACAGGCATCTTTGGAGTTTGTGTTATGACCTGTACAGTATCTGCAATATCTGCCCATACTGACATTTTTATATTTAATGAGAAGAATCCAAAAATAAACATGACTAAACACTCTACTGAACAAAATTGTGCTTTTATTCATATATACTTTTCAGGAGTTACAATCTCCTGTGATGTTGCATATATTCTTTTACATTTATGCATTTATCTGTCTGAATTTTTAAGATATTTGCCAAAGACCCACGTGGAAAAGGAAAATGATTGTGAACAAACTTTCATGGAAATTGGTTATATAATGTTCTTTAGGATTGGATTTGACCGGTTTGCATAATAAATAAGAATGGGAACTATAGTGACAAAACCACATTTTACCATGTGAAGAATACAAATATTTAATAAATAGGAAACAAATTAGATCACGATACAGATATTTGACTGTTATAATATGGAAATAAACAAGATATTTTGGGATAAAGATGACATTTCTTGAATACATAACCACTGTGTAGAACTAAAATAGACAAAGAATACACTTGGGCATACAAGTCATGTCTCATCCAGCAGTTATTATTCTTGACAAAGTAACAGGATTTGCATTTTCCTTCTGCCAAATCTACATTTTTTTTTGAAGCATTGTTTTTCCAAATGCTGCTAGGGCTCTGTAGCCTGAAATAAATGTGCCTTGGTCTGCAAATTGTTTCAAGCTCTAAAGATTCTGAACACTTCTGCCAATATCTTTTTATTAAGCTAATATTGTGCATCATTTATCCAACTTCTCTTGATCAACATGTAAAGATCAGCTGAAATAATAAATCGTACAAGTGATAGTTTGGTAGGCCACTACTTTGCATACACAATATTTTTCCATTTTATTCCTTTTAAATGTGCCAGATTCTTAAATTGCAGGACATACCCTCATCTTCTCACTACCATCAGGAAGGAGGTACAGGAGCCTGAAGACCTATACTCAATGCTTCAGAAACAGCTTCTTCCCCTCCGCCATCAGATTTCTGAATGATCCATGAACCCATAAACACTACCTCATTATTCTTTTTTTTTGCACTATTTATTTATTTTTTGTTACAGATTTTTATGTCTGTGCACTGTACTGCTGCTGCAAAACAAGAAATTTCACATCATATGTTAGTGATAATAATTCTGATTCTGGGCATTGTCCAAAGCTGATCAAGAAAACTGTTGTGTTGGGGGAACTGTTGGAGTATCAGGGAAAGGCCAATCAGGCTTTTTTTTCTCTCTCATCTGTTGGGTCAGTTGTATATTTTTTTAAAAAAACAGGTTCCATTTTAATGTCCATTCTGAATTTAATTGATTGGTCAAATTGTTGAGTGTCCTGACTGGTTGCATCACAGTCTGGTACTGTAATTCACATGCACAGGAATGCAAGAAGCTGCAGAGAGTAGTGGACTGGGCCCAATACATCAACAGGCACATCCCTCCCCACCATTGGTAGTATCTACATGAGGCGCTGTCTCAAGAAGGCAACATCCATCATTAAAGAGCCCTATGATCTGGGCCATGCCATCTTCTCGCAGCTACTGTTAGGCAGGGGGTACAGAAGCCTGAAGTCCCACACCACCAGGTTCAAGAACAGGTATTTCCCTTTAACCATTTGGTTCTTGAACCAACCGGCACAACCCTAATCACTAGAGTAAAGCAACCCTATGATTACTTTGATCACTGTGCAATAAATGGACTTTTTTGTTCTAATTGTTTTTCTTGTAAAAATTGTGTATGGCTTGTTTTTCTTGTGAATGCTGCTTATCTGAAGCTGTGTGCCTGCAGTGCTGCTGCAAGTAAGTCTTTCATTGCACCTGTGCATACATATACTTGTGCATATGACAATAAACTTGATTTTGACTTTGAATGAAATTTGTCACATTCTGATGACCAGTGTGCATGTTTCTGCAACACAACTTTTTGGACATAGACAGTCTTAAAGTAGAGAAAGAGGATTGTGGCAGGGCCTATAATATACAATTTGGTACTGAAATAGAATTTTCAATTTGAAGTGAAGTTGGTACTAGTCAATGGAATAGAAAAATTGGATGTTTACATGAAAGGCTGTAGATTTGTTATTGATGGCCTTGGCATTGTAAAGAAATTACTGTTCTTATGAAAATTTGGTGCTGACTATATTTCATTGAAATTGCGGCAGTTTTTATTGGAATAGTGTCCTTGCCTTCAAATTAACTATAGTCCTGAAAGTGAATCTTTTTACCATTCAGTTTTTCACCATTTTGTTACTTTAGTTCTACAATGAGGATTAAGGAATAATGTCTTCTTGCCAAAGTGAGGTAGATTAGTAAAGCTTACCAACTTATCACTTGATATTGTGCTTTATTTGGGAGTAGAAATCAAGTCTATTGGATGGTTTTCAGCCCATGGTTTATTTAGGCTGCCTTTTTTCAAATTGTTCTTCAAAATTTATTACTGTGCTTTCATTTATTGTGATACCTACATATTTGAACAGAATCTTAAAACTTTGTGAAAGTCATAAATTTATATCTGCTCCATTGCAGGGGAAATATGTTAATCCTTATGTCATGGCAATTCAATTTGTGCTGCTGAAACAAGTCTGGAAGCATTGCTCAGTTGTCACTGTCTTTGCTTCACCTCAATGAAAAGGAATGGTGTTACAAATCAAATATAGCATTCTTAATGGTTTAACCATTTATGCTTCAGGTGGAATGACTTTAAGCTTTCACAGCAATAGGAGACGTTTTGGAACAAAAGTTGTGTAAGTGAACAAACTAGTTTTAAAATATTATGCAACTCTTCCTGTTGATGACTGATTTGTGCTCAGTAGTGCTTCAATTTAATATGAAAATGGGCAGGCTGATGCTTAATATTTGCCCAAACCATGTGTTAAAGTTAGAATGCTGCTGGAGAAAAGTTGCAGAACATAGTTCAAGTGTGCTGGTAGATCAATACTGGCAAGGTTTAGTTATTTGTTCAGTATTTTTAAATTTAAAAATACATTAGATATCAACCATCTCTGCTATTTTCAATACAGATTGGCAGCATATTTTGCTAGCCATTACGTGACAGATCAAAGCACTGAAATGCAAGAGGGTACTTGCTTTCAACAGCACAGTTTTATAAGCAAAATGCAAGCTTCAGTGACATGCCAGGATAGGTAAACGGTCATAGCTATAGAGCAATTTCTTGTCTGTTTCTCAATTATTTTCAACAGGATGTACTCTTATAGAAAATTTTTAGATGGTTTATTTCGAACTTTATTCCTTTTCTAACCCAAGGCTCCTGTGCATCTTTCAGCTTGGTGATTAGACAATTAAATGTTATGAATGTTTCTCATACTATGATACTCGTACTATTTTCTACTTAGACCTCAGAATACCTATTTATTGTGTAATACAAAACCCTTGATCCCTGTCCTACTCCTTGTGGTGACATGCTATGACCCAGATTTTGTTATAGGAATAACGGTGAGAAAATCATTACTCAAAGTTATTAAGGACAATTGAATAACAGAGTATGCTAACAGCCCAGTCTTGATGCTGGATTTGTGAAGTTCCCACAAACAGTACATTCTGTGCCTTTTGCTGATGTTGTTTGAATACAACTTTGTCAGACTATTCCTTGTTTAGACACCATTCCACAAATATTTTTGAGAGTGACTTTGCAAGGTTGGCTAAACTTGGGGTGTCTTCTCAATATCCTAACCATATTCATGCTAGGTGGTCTGTTTTGTGTGTTAACTTGCCATCAAATCCTATTCACTCATTACCTCTGTGCTTCATTTGTTCCAGGTTAATGCCTTCATTTTAAAATTTTTATATTTCGGTTTTCAAATTTCTCATTGTGCTAGTTCACTCATTTAACTTACCTACTCTAGTCTTCAGCTGTCAAGGCCTTAGTCAAGAATTTCCTCCCTAAATCTCTGCATTTTTATTATTACTTTGTTCCTTAAAATGTACCACGTTGATTAAGGTCTCGCCATCTGTCCTAATAAGTCCTTATGTGATTTCATATCAAATCTTGTTGAAGTTTGTCAAATCTTGTTAAAGATAGAAAAATGGAGGGCTATGTGGGAGCAAAGGGTTAGATAGATCTTAGAGCAGGATAAAATGTCGGCACAACATCGTGGGCTGAAGGGCCTGTACTGTGCTGTAATGTTCTATGTTCTTGTGAATTGTTGCGGAACATTTTTCTACAATAATAAAGAAGTTGTTCTTTGTAAAACAGCTTAAAAGGAGAACATTATTTTCCCACATGAATGCTTTATCTTCAATTAAAAAGCATTATGTTTCAAGGAAATGGAAGCAGTTATTACAGCTGGAGATGATAGCACTGGTATGCTATTTTAACCATTGTGAAGATAATAACATCTGATTTTTAGCTTCAAGAAACCTGTTTAAAAACTGATTTGTGGTCAGGCTTGTTTGGTTACATGATTGTCAAATATATCATGAGGATTTGTTTGCCCAATTTGAATTCATTCAATATTTAAAATTTAGTCTTGTCAGATTTCTTAATCCAAAGCTTTAAAAATAATTCTTTGGGTGTGAGTGTGCAAAAAACAGGTGATTGTAATTTAATTTCTGTATGGTTACAATTAAATCTCTGCATGTGAATTTGACAGGTGGTGTGCATAGATGCTGGGTCATTGGTGTAAATGACATAGAGTTGAAGGATATGATGGGGATTATGCAGACATTCAAAATGTGGATTAAGGACTGTAAGTATATTGGTGAATGCTTCTGTAATTGTATCAAGCTATGGATTAATTTCAACAGGTCTTAGATCTTGACTAGCATAGTTAAAATATATGTTGAAGCATCAAGAAGCTGAATTATATTATGGGTCCCTTCATGTTCCTTGCTATTTTTATCTGAGGTTTTACCACATTGTTCCATGTCCAACATTATTTACCCTTTGCAAGTATGAAATTTTGTTGAACTATGAAAACATTAAAGAATAAAAACTATTTTGCCATATGTGTCTAAACACAGTTCAGAACATTTCAGATAATATATTAACAACTTGCATTTAAGGATCACCTCTAACAAATTAAAAGTTGTACCACTGAATCGAGCTTAGAATATAATTTAATGTGAACCAACAATTTGACAATGGTGAGGGCCTTGAACGCACAACTACAGTTCTGGCTAAGACCACATTTGTACATTATCTTATCTTTGTGTTTGGTCATGTATGACTATTTGAGAAACCATGCATCCCTGTAGCACAACTTTAAAATTGCCTCATTTGGACATTAGTAAGGAGCGCACTGAAAATGCTTAGTGGGATCTCTAATATTAGTGACTGCAAGATGAGAAAAAAGCAGGGGATATTTGAGTTTTTCCATGAGTATAAATGTACAGCTCAAAGACTGGTGTGGGAGAGACAAGTTTCAATTCATAGGGCATAGACACCAATCCTTAACAAAAAAAAGGGTGAGCTTTGTGGTGAGCTTCATTTGAATTGGGCTTAGACTCGTAATCTGGCAAATCAAATGACCAGGGCTGTGAATAAGATTTTAAATAGTAGGTGAAGTGGGTTGGGGTGAGGGAAATTTAAAAAGTTAAGAACAAATGCAGGTAGTGGTAACTAAAGTCTGACGGGAAGGGACAGAGTTCACAAACACCTGCAAATATGGTCAGAGTAGGAAAAAGTTAATAGGTCTTTTACAAATCCTGTGTGCATTGAGATGAATATCTTTTGGCACAGATAGAAATTAAAGGGCATGACTTGATGGTCATTATGGAGATGTGGTTGGCAGGATGATCAAAGCTGGGAACTGAACTAGCTGAATTCTGGAGGTAAAGGGAGAGTGATTGCCCTTGACATCAAGGCAGCACCTGACAAGTGAGGCATCAGTAGGTATCAAAGGGAAAACACTTCCTACCTCATGCAAAGGAAAGTGGTTGTGTTTGTTGGAAGTCAATCATCACAACTCCAGGGCAAACTGTGGGTGTTCCTTAGGGCAATGTCGCAGGCCTGACCATCCTCAGCTACTTCATCCGTGACCTACTTTGCATTATAAGGTCAGAAGTGAGGACAGTCCATTCACAACTCTTCAGCAAATGAGCCAGCCATATCTGAACGCTGAAAGATGTAGACAAAGTTTCAGCCATGGGCTGATAATTGGCAAGTAACATATGGTGTAAAAGTACCAGCGATGAAATTTTCCAACAAGAAAGAATCAAACTACCTAGCTTTTATATTCAAATGTTTTGCCATAATTGAGTCACCATTAACCAGAAATTCAACTGGATCTGTCACACAAGTACTGTGACTGTAAAAGTAGGTTAGTGGCTGGGTATCCTGCAGCAAGTGACTTGCCTAATATGTCGGAACCTGTCTACCAGGCATAAGTAAGAGTGTGATGGAATACTCTCCACTTGCCTTGATGAGTTCAGCTATCGGCAATCATGACATTGAGAACAAATAGCTTCCTTGCCTGCTACCCCATCCACCACCCTAAACATTTATTCCGTCCACCTTCATGGTGGTCTCCATTGTGTACCATCTATAGAAGGTATTGCAGTTACTCATCTAGGCTACTCCAATGGTACCTCCCAAATCTGCAGCCCCTCTATTCAAGAAGAACAAAGGAAGCATATGCAGGAAACATAACTAGCTGCATTTTCCCCTTCAAGTCACAAACCATTCTGACTTGGCTGATCCTTTATTGTCACAGGTTCTGAATGCTGGACTCCCCTTCTTAAAAAGCACTCTGGTGAAATTAGTCTCAGAAACGTTGCAGTAGTTCAAGCTGCCTCTCCACCACTTTTACCAGGGGCATTTGGTGATGTACAATAAATGTTGGTTGGGTCCCAAAAGTTGAATGAATTAAAAAAGGAAAAGTAGCTCTCAATAAAGGATGAGATTTGTTGAGTAGTGAGTCATCATTTTGGCTAGCAAGAAAGTTTTTTAAAAAAGCAGTAAAAGCTTCTGTGAGTATATAAAAAGAGTGTGGCTCAAGTATATGTACTCACTTATGAGACTCTGGTATTAAAAATGGAAATAAAGAAATGGCTCCTACTTTTATAAAGATACATTGTATCTGCCTTCATGTTAGAAGACACTTTAAGTATTCCATTAAAAATAGAAATAGGGCAAGGGTCAAGGGGGAGGAGCATCTTAAACCAGTTCTTTCCATAAAGAAAAAGGCGAATGGAATTGAAAGTTGACAACATCCCTGGTCCATATGGTCTTCATTGTAGGCCCTTAAAATAAGTGGCAATCTCAGTTTAATTCTCAGCCACAGCAGAAATGGTGGATGCATTGATTGTGAATTTTCCAGAATTGTTTTGCATTTAGCATAGATAGGCATCTCAGTTGGCATCAACCAGTCAAGCCAAAGGGCCTGTTTTCCTGCTCTAGGAGTCGGACTCTGAGACGGTTATCACAGCAGTGAGGTTAAGTCCTACATAAACTCAGTTGATGGTTATCGCAGCAGTGAGGTTGACTCCCAGATAAGCTCAGCCATTATGTTTTTAAAAGGCAGAGCAAGACTGAATGGCCTGTTTCTGCACTTACTTCTTATGTTCTCAGGATCAACATATGGAAAGTACATGGAGCATTTAGAAAATAGGAGGCAGAACTGGGATTATCGATATGTTTTTTTTTAACCATTTCAGTGGGGATCACTTGAGTGGAAGAAATGAAACTGACTTTTGGTCTTTTTGGTTTATCCTGAGGATTAAGTTAGTGCCATTTCCTTGGAGCAAAAGCTGAACCAATCACAATCAGTAGAGCAGTAAGAGTAACTGCTGTGTGGAAATGCTAAGATTAAAGTGAAAATACATTGAGGTAACATGGAGAAGTCTTTATCTTTCAACTAATAAGGTGAAAACAATGATATGATTAAATGACTTTGATTTGATTAATCTGATTTTTGTGCCATGATCTGATATCAGATATTTGTATCCTTTGGTTTACTGGAAATTTCCACAGATGCTTTTTTTATTAAAAGAAATCTTTTAATTACAAAGATGGCCAAGTCATCGAGAGGTTCTGTAAGAATTAAACTCTGTAGTTCCATTTGATTAAGCCTGAATACAAAGAATCCTCCCAGAATCTCCACAGTTGCATACTGTTGAGTGGCCATTGTTCTTAGGAGACATTTTCATTGAGCTTTCATATCTTTTTTTGGAAAAAAAGCTTCCTTCATATTTCAATTTGATTCTCAATCACAGGAGCAGAAGTATCATCTCCAAAATGCTATCGGAACCCAAAACAGCAGCGTTGTGACAAGTGTCCAATGCATCACTTTCCCAGTATGCTGTAACTGGGGCTTCCCAATGCGCCTTTCACCACCCACAATTGTACAAAGTTGACAAGCAGGAAAAGGACAGCTGGATGTCAAGCCTATTAAACAATTGTTGAAAATTCAGGACTGGATATCTCCCAGCCACATACATCATAATTTATATTTACCACAAACTTCAATGACATTTATACCAGTTATAGCGACAAATTTGTTAAAAACCCTAACAAAATGAATTTTCACACAAATGCACAACAGTACCAGTGATCTTTGTGCACCAAGGTTTGATCTCGCCAAACCTTAGGCATTGTCTTCTGGAGGTGAAGGAGGTTGTGGCGGTGGAGGAAGAGCCCTTCAAATCATATTTCGGTATCACTGAGCAATCAGTTAAGCTGGTATTAGACTGTGTGTGTTACCTTGTCTGCCTTATGAGAGAGGGTGTGACGCAGATTGAAAACGTATTTAAAATGGCTTTATTTCATTTGGCAATATCAAAACTTGCAATCTACTTAAGTTCTGTTATTTTTTAAAAAAAAGTTTGGTTCTGTTTGTAAACAAGAATTCTGTACATCTGCCATTTCTTAGTGCAAGAGTAGTAAAATGAATATAATGACTATTGGTTCAGTATCAGTCCTCAGCCAATGCAACTAGGGACGCATGGAGTCCTTTAGACAGCCTTGCCACATCTTAATTGACTAGAGATTTTTAGATTATTGTGAAAATATTTTAATATTGGAAAAATGCATCAAGTTCTTAAAGATATTTTTTGTCATGTATTCACTGATTACTTAATGCACCATTAGCAGGTGCTAGACTCTCACTTTGAATGTTGGCACAATATAAAATATTGTCCTCATACCCTGGAGTTTTTGCTTTAGTCTTTGTAAACATTAAGGTTGGACAATGATTTACGAATTCTCTAATTTTAGAATGTGACAGTTTGGCATTCAGTTGCCATGACACAAAGCCTGTTGAGACCCATCAATGTGTTTGTGGCTGGTATTTACAAAGCATGCAAAATTTAGTAATTTTAAAATTGTATCTGGATAAACTCCTGCAATCTTTCACATTTAGCACTTGCTGCTACAATGTTCACTGTTAAACTATATATATTCTGTTTAAAATGTATTAAAATTCTGTTTTTATATGTGTGTGTGTGTGTGTGTGTGTGGTATTCAAGTGGAAAAATTATTTCTCCATAGCCTAAATGATATGCTCAATGAAAACAACTGGATTACAGACAACAAACTAAGTATATGAATCCAAGTCTGAAACGTGCTTGAAGCTAGATGGAATCAACATTCTATGAGCAACTTTTCCTGATGATCTTCACAGGAAAATTTATTGAGATTAGTTTGGCCTTACCCCAGACTCAGTTCATAAAAACACAGAATAATTGAGTGGAATAGACAAGTTGGTTCCATCTTCAGTCTTTGGAATTTGGTCTTCCTGAATATGGCAAACGGAATGTCCTTGGCTCTTGTACCTCCTTTCATATCCCTCCTGAGTAATTCCCAAGTGCTAGACTATTTTGGTTGCCACAGTATCCACCTAGTTCCCAACATCTCACATGCAACTAACTGAAGTTGTACAAATGAGGTGAACCAGTTACAATCATTGAAGCTTCACTGCTGTGTTCAGAATGATTTACTCACTAGCTCAGCCCATCTGTCTAATTTCTGTCCTGAGTGATAAAGTTGAAGCATCTGATCATTATTGTCAAGCATAGCATATGAATTATTAATGTTTATCTCAACATACTTTTTACTCTTTCAGTGCTCTATTTCACAGGCTTTGATATTCTTTTTCCCCAAATGAAATCTCTCGCAGTTACCCAATCAAGTAGCAGCTAATCCAGGGTGTGTCTGCACATAACTGAATGGGGAAATCCCAGATTTACAGATTGATGCTGATCAAAGACATTCAGTAACCTTTAAAAACCCTTAGTTTTGACAATTGTTAAATATTGATATGGGATTTTGCCAGCCATTGAAGCTTTCAGGAGAATTTCGAGGGTGGTGCTTGTGCAGTGCTCTATTTGAGACCCTTGTACCTCACAGGCTTTGCTACTGATGTTTGCAATTCTTGAGGCCACCAAGATAGGCCCTCTGCATTCAGATATTGTAAGTAGAGGCAGAGGAGATTTCAGGAAATAGGCCTGTGCCAGCAATATCTGACTAATTGTCTAGATGTCAAAAAATAACATGGATCTAATTTCTCAGTTGGCTTTATATTAAAACAAGGCACTGTTTTGGTTTCTTATCCAATATTTATTTCTCAACTGACATCAATAAGTACAGATAAACAGGACGTTATCATATTGGTGTTTGGGAGCTTGCTGTGTGCATATTTACTGTTGTGTTTGCAATAATATAATGATACTTGTACATCAGAGAGTACTTAATTAGCTGTAAAATTCTTTGATGTGTCCTTCAATTATAAAAGATGATAGATAAACCTTTCTGTACTTTTCTCCTCATTGCCAATAGCATCCTCTCTTATTGCACCTTCTCTTTTGTCATTAAATCACTTCTGTCTTCCACTTTATCACAGACTTTTGTGTTTTGTTCTTTCCTCTTTCCAGTGCCATTGGGCAATCAGCCTTGGGGCTTTGAAGGAACGGTATAAATTTATTCATGTACACATTTCCTCATTGTACTCCTAGGTATTTTACAGTGAAGATTAAGACTTGTATACTAATTTGTCAACTAGAAATGTTTATAGTGTTTATTGAATCATGCAGTTCAATTTGAGAAAACTGAAGACTAATTAATTGTGCTGCAAAGCTGATGTTTACTTTGTGCAAGTATTATGTCCACGCAGAGTGCATAAAGAATATCTAACACAAATCAATGTTTTTTGCTTGCCTCATTTAATTGGGGCCTAGTTAGAATCTATTGGTGAAGACTTATTCTGAATTTATAGTTTATTTAAGTTGGAATCGATTTTTGAAGAAATAGTTACACTTAAAGGTCTTCACGTGAACGGACTTGAACTGCTTCAGGAATGAGTAAGCATCACATGAACCAAGATGGACATTTTCTTTCTAAAATGTTAAAATTATTCTGTTTCCTGAAAAACACTCTACTTCTATGAACTGGGCAACATGCTACCCAATACAGACCACACTTTGCTACGTTTATTTTTGATCTAAATGTACCTAATCCTAAATGAGTATATTGTATTTATTTTGTCTCATGGGGGTCTGTCTTCCATTCGGCAATGTTTTACTTAAACCTTTTTGGTTTACACCATTTACTGTTTATGGCCGGAACATAGGAAATGTTTTTGATAATGAATGAGAAGGATTAATAATAAGGAAAGAAGGCTCTCTTGTGTGCTTTGTGGAAAATACCGTCTCAGAATTTGCATGATAATTCTAGATATCTTGGTGAGTTAGTCAAAATGGCCAATAGCAGTAAAGAATCTGTTGGATAAAGATTTGCAGTATAAAGAGTAAAAGGTTTTGAGTTTTAAAATTCAGCACCATTAATAAGGTTTCTAAAGTTAACAAAGATGGATGGAACTGTTCCATCCTTGAAAAAGCTCATACTTAAAGGACATCAGCAATGTACCGGTTAGTCAGGAGTCTCACGAAATGGAATTGAGTTCAGTTAAGATTACTAGGGAGAAGGTGCTAGGAAAACTAAATGGACTAAAGACTGATAAGTCTCCCGGACCGGATGAGGTGCATCCCCGGGTTCTGAAGAAGGTGGCTTTAGAGATAGCGGAGGCATTGGCGATAATTTTCCAGAAATCGATAGATTCCGGTGTGGTTCCGGAGGACTGGAGGGTCGCAAATGTAGTTCCGTTGTATAAGAAAGGTGGGAGGCAGCATAAAGGAAATTACAGACCTATTAGTCTGACGTCAGTGGTGGGAAAGTTATTGGAATCTATCCTCAAAGACGGGGTTATGGAATACCTAGAGGCGCAGGGCAGGATAGGTCCTAGCCAACATGGTTTTGTGAAGGGAAGATCCTGCCTGACCAACCTATTGGAGTTTTTTGAAGAAATCACAGGTAAGGTGGATTAGGGAGAGGCGGTAGATGTTGTGTATTTAGACTTTCAAAAGGCCTTTGATAAGGTGCCTCACAAGAGACTGATTAATAAGATGAGAGGTCATGGAATTACGGGTAGGATAACAGAATGGGTGGAGCATTGGCTGGTTGACAGGAAGCAAAGAGTGGAAATAAAAGGATCTCATTCTGGTTGGTTATCGGTTACTAGTGGTGTGCCGCAGGGGTCGGTGTTGGGACCGCTCCTTTTTACCTTGTACATTAACGATTTGGATGATGGAATAAATGGTTTCGTGGCTAAGTTTGCAGATGACACCAAGATAGGGGGAGGAGTAGGGAGTATTGAAGAGATAGGAAGGTTGCAGAGGGACCTAGACAGTTTAGGAGAATGAGCAAGGAAATGGCAGATGAGATTCAATGTAGGGAAATGTGCAGTTGTACACTTTGGAAGCAGAAATAAGTGGGCAGATTATTATCTAGGAGGAGAGAAAATCCAAAGCATGGAAGTACAAAGGGACTTGGGGGTACTCGTGCAGGATACCTTAAAGGTTAACCACCAGGTAGGATTGGTGGTAAAGAAAGCGAATGCTATGTTGGCATTCATTTCGAGAGGTATAGTGTATAAAAGTAAGGAAGTGTTGATGAGGCTGTACGGGGCACTAGTGAGGCCTCATTTGGAATATTGTGCGCAGTTTTGGGCCCCACATCTTAGGAAGGATGTGTTGACGTTGGAGAGGGTTCAGAGGAGATTTACGAGGATGATTCCAGGAATGAAAGGGCTTACGTATGAGGAGCGTTTGTCGGCTCTTGGACTGTACTCGCTGGAGTACAGAAGAATGAGAGGGGACCTCATAGCGACATTTAAAATATTGATAGGAAAGGACAGAGTAAATGTGGCTAGGCTGTTTCCCTTGGTGGGTGAGTCCAGGACCAGAGGGCACAATCTTAGAATTAGAGGGTACAGTTTCAAAACAGAGGTGAGGAAAAATTTCTTTAGCCAGAGGGTGGTGAATTTGTGGAACTCCTTGCCACGTACAGCAGTGGAGGCCAGATCAGTGGGGGCGTTCAAGGAGGAGATAGATAGATATCTAAATAGTCAGGATATCAAGGGATATGGGGATAAAGCCGGTAATTGGGATTAGAATAGTTTATTTTCTTCTACCCCCATTCCCCATTTCTCATTTCTATTTCCCTTTCCTTGGAGCAGACTCGATGGGCCGAATGGCCTGCTTCTGCTCCCTTGTCTTGTGATCTTGTGATCTTATGTACTTGAAATAGAGGAAATTCCTGGGAGTATGCAGCTTAAAAGCTACTTGCACTCTGGAAGGAGAAAAGGTCACAGAGATTGCACAAAGTTGTTTAACAATGTTCGACATTGTACAGAGTATAAAACATTCAGAGGGGAAGGCAACTTGCCCTAATGAGAACAATTGGTTTGCAATGTTGTTTCAGTTAACAGCATAGCTGTTATCAAATATAATTGTATGGATTAGAGGGAACTGAGGTGGTTGTTGCTGACCCAGGTTCTGAAACAGGTAAGTGATTTTTTTTAAAAAACTCAAATTGAAAATTGGCTTTATTTTAAATTAATATAGGCATGCAAACAATTAGGCTAATTTCGGAACACAAATCAAATATCATGCAACAGAATGATAAGCAGAATTACTAAGTCATGACGATGACACTGCATGGTTTTGGCAATGTATGTTGAATGAGCAAATCTGTTACAAAAAGAAAATTCAAATTTGGAAGAGAAATGCAAGGAACTAGAAGGAAGAATTCCAGACACAAAATTCTGCCGGTGCTGGAATCTGGAGCAACACGCACAAAATGCTGGAGTCCTGATGAATGGTCTCGACCTGAAATGTTGACTGTTTATTTCCCTCCATAGATGCTGCCTGACCTGATGAGTTCCTCCAGCATTTTGTATGTAAAGAAAGAATTCTAGTTGTTTGGACCACTCAATGTGATTCTACATTTTAACTAAAGCATCTTAGTTAGAGGTGGTTGTATTGGAACTCCTCGATCCTTGAGTACAAAAGTTGGAATGTCATGTTGCAACTGTACAAAACATTTGTTAGGCTACATTTGGAGTATTGTGTACAGTTCTAGTCATCACACTGCAGGAAGGACATGGTAGCATTAGAAAGAGCACAGAAGAAATTGACCAGAATGTTGCTTTGGAGAGCTTTACTTACAAGAAGAAATTTAAAGGAGATCCGAGGGGCAAGTTTTTTTCTTCTTGCAGAGTGTGGTGGTTATGTGGAACAAGATGCCAAAGGAAGTAGTAGATACAGTACAATTATGACATTTAAAAGGCATTTTGTCAGATACTTGGACAAGAAAAGAGTAACAGGCGTAATGGGGCAAATGGGTTTCACGTAAATGGGTATCATGGTCGGCATGGACAAGTTGGGCTGAATGGTCCGTTTCTGTGCTGTGAAATTCTATGACATAAAAAAACGTTTTATTATTTGGAAGGGGATAGTTGCCATTAGCTAATTATCTTGAATTCTGATGTGATTTATTGGCTCAATCTTATTGTTATTGGCATAGGCAATAAACCAGGCTTTGGATACCATAAAATAATTTAATAACATGGATTTTCCAGCTGTAACTTTGGAACTACAAAATGAATGGGTTAGTTCTGCTGGCATTAAATTTTTAGCTGATTTCAGTTGCAATAAAAAAAGTTCCTTTGGATTGAGAAAATCAATTCGATCTCCAGTTCCTTACCTATATTCAGTAATATGCACTCTATGTAAATGCCCATGTTTAAAGAAGAGCTTGGAAATTAAGAATTCTAAGGTCAAAATGATTTGCGATGATAATGCTAATATGTCAAAAGATCACCAATGGTTACCATACAGTGACATAAATTGCTACCTTCACTATGAATTGCAAAGAAAGGCAAATGACTGCGGATGCTGGGAATCCTGAATAATAAGAAAATACTGGAAATCCTCGCTTGTCAAGCAGCATCAATAGAGAAAGGTGTTGGTGAAAGGCCATTGACCCAGAACATTAGCTTTTTCGGTGTGCAGATGCTGTCAAGAATGCTAAAGATTTTAAGAATTTTACATGTTTTAATATTGCAAAGGGAAAATTTGGCATATATTTACTTTGGGGCTGAGATTGTCTTAAATCAATTTTGTAATAAAATGGCTTTTGTGTGACTCATTAATTATTAATTCCAAAACACATACAGTCCAGTCAGTCAGTTGATGAGGACCTCTGATTTGATTGTTGTGGATAAGCAAAGTATATTGTTAACGAAACACAACATATAAAGGAAGGCATTTGAATTGACTTTTGAAATGTCTACAGAAACTTTGTAATATGTAACAATTTAAGAAGTGTGTTGATCTTTTGAGAGGACTGTACTGCATTAAATCAACTGATTGACTGGCACATCTGAATGCTATTTTCAGCCCAGTGGTCATGGTTTCAGTTTGAGGCTGCAAGGAAAAATGTGTCTAGTTCTTTCGCTTTTCTTAAGTATTCCAATTTAAGAAGACATAATTGGCTCAGCTTTGAGACACAATCAAAATTATACTTGCCTCTGATCTTTTTATGTATTGAATAACCAAGGTGAACCCATCAGAGCAACAGTACAGACACTACTAACCACATAAAACATAGGCTGCAGAGAAACTGGCCATCTGTCGCAACTTTCTGCACTTGTCTTCATGTTCTGTATGTACCTCTTCCTATCCTTCTTCACTTAACACTCTCAGCATATCTTTCCATTCCATTCTCTCTTTACATCCTTACCCAAGCTTGAGATATTAAACTAAATCAAGAAAGAAAATTGTAATTAAAGATGAGCTGAATGTTATATTTTTAATGCAGATGGTAAGGAACTTGTTAATTTTAAATTGTCGTCCATGTGACAGCCAATCACAAATTAATTATTCCATAACCATCAAAGCCCTGGTTTATTTCCTGTGACAAGCAGTAAGTTTGAAACAAATCAAATTTCAAGGTAATTATCCATTGCTTATAAGCCCATATTGTGTTCAAATAATTTCTTTCTGAAGAAGTTTAACTTTGTGAGAGCACACATTAATGAAACTTGGCATCCTGGGAAATATTGATCTTTTGTAAATTTTCCCTCTGAATTGTGGCTTTCCTTTACCTATGTTCTGGTACATTTAATATAATTGATTTTTTTATATTTGTATAGCTATTGGAAGACTAATATAATTTGAAGTAATAACCTGACTACTATATGTATATCATCATGTTTTAAGAGCCTTTGAGGTAGTTGGTGAGAGCATCAGCAGTTGTCCTTGTAAATAGATTAAAATACCTAGAAGGTATCAATAATTATTTTCTTATCAAATCCATGATCTCTGAGACAACTGTCAGCTACTAAGGCTGAGAAACCTGTGATGGATGGCCAGCTTAAAGTAATCAAAGTTATTAATGTGAAGTAAAATGGCAAAAGCAGGAAATGTTGCCTGTGATAGTATGATAAACAATCTTCTTAAATCAATCTTTCAGTAAATTTGTTGGATATTTTTATTCTAGTTACTTGCCAAAGGAAGTTAATTATGTACATTCTTGTTGTAGACATCCATGGCTATGATCCATTGCTGAGAGTTTAGAATAAACATAGTTAATTAATTCACCTTTTGGCAGATACTTAAATACAAGTCAAATTTGATAGTGCCTGAGGGGTTGCACCTGAATATCATTATAGAATTTCAAATAACATCCTAAGGAATTTAGTGCTCAAAATATTTCAGGCCAGCTGAGACAAGACCAATTAAAGCTTTTCTCAATACTCAAACTTGTCTTATGGAGAGGGCTCATCAATTTGCCCTCCTGTTCTGACCCCTCCTCTGGCTGATTCAGAGTGGCATTGCTGAACTGAGGAAATGAGTCAACTGCAGAAGAGCAGGACATCGATTGCAAAAATATAATTTGAAAATATTAGAACTATTCTGTGTAATATCATAGATGAGTTATAGCTTCAGGAAATCCAGAATAAAAATACGTAATCATAAAGAACTACAGCATGGAAACGGGCCCATTCCCCACTGTGTCAGTTCTAACCCTTCAGCCCACCATCAAGTACCCACATGAGTCCTAGATTAATCCAGTTTTTTTTATTTTCCCCACATTCCCATGAACTCTTGTCCCTTCTCCACAAATTCAACCACTTGTCTATACACCAGGGGCAATTTACCAACACCCACACATCTTTGGGATGTGGGAGGAAACCAGAGCTCCCACTGGAGAGCCACGATTCCAAGGAGAACACGCAAACTCCACTTAAATTGTATAAAAGATTAGGATCAAACCCGGGGTGTTGGAGCTGTGATGCAGCAGCTCTACTGGCTGTGTCACCAACTGCATGTCGAATATATGTTGCAAATTGATCAATATTTAAAAGAGAGAGGTCAACTCATGGCCTGGATTTTGTGGTTACCTTCAAAGTTATGATGCTCACTCCTACCCTTGTAGAAAGCTGCCAAAAAGAACCAGTGACCTCCTGATCTGCGCATTTCCTCTTTACCACTGCTGGTTTCCGTAATGCTTTGTTCTAGGGGATCCTTGGCCACTAACAACAGTGATTTAGTGATTTAATCAAGTTAAGCAGCCTATCAAATTGAAACTTTTTTTTAGACAGCTAAACGGGATGTTTAAATAAACTGCAAGCTAATATTTTAAAATTTTACAAAATGTGAAATGAAGGTTAGCAATACACAAAAGATGAAAGTAGAAATTCAAAATTGCAATGCTCAGAAGCAGGGAGTCGCTGGTGCCAACTTCTGCAATTCCTGGTTTAACAGTGCAGGTGCATACCTTCAGAAAGAGCTGTAGGTTTCATTAACATTACAACTGCAAAATCCAGAACATTCTTTTGGATAGGATCCTTCACCAGAACTGACACCATCTCATTCAATGAGTGCTTTTATAGGATTCACCAAAGTGCTTACTGAATAGGAAGATCAAGTGCTCAAGTAATCTGCTTTTCACACAGAAGGATCTAATGGGATTAATAATTTATCAATAAGCTTTAAAGTGCCTGAAAGAAATGTGTAGGTTAGTTTCACATAAATGTGAGTTGTGTAAACATGCAGCTTATTTTTATATTTTTGTCAATTATATTAATAATATTTTTAGACTATGCATAATAGCTAAAATGTGAACTCGTAATTGTCTACAATTATGTCTTTCAGATTTTAAATATATAAAAATAGTGCACACAAATTATTTTGCTATAACTTGGTATATTTGAAATATCAATTTCACACCTAAGAAATATGAACATATTCCTCATGTTTATCATTGATTAAAAAAATAAATTTGTGCTTTAATTTATTTGCATAATATTTTGATTTTTCATTGCTGTTATTTTACCCCTAATGGTTTTAGATTAGTTTGGGCAGCAGGTTTGAATCTCTGCTGAAAAGAATGGTTATTAATTATAATTAACATTAGATAGGGGCCATTTGGGGCCTGAGTTTTTTTGTTTTCTGCATTAAAGAAAAAGGTAATTTGTAAATGCTAGAAGTTTGAATGATGGGATTAAATGAATGTATTTATTATTCAGAAGTTGAAGTTTGTCAGTGCTTATAATTATCTTAGTAATTTCCAAAAAAAAATGAACAAAAGGTATTTACTCGTTCAGGATGTCTTAATGTGCTTCACAGAGGACTAATCATTTGTGTAGCCACCTTTTGTCTAGAAATGCAGAAGCAGACTTCCACACGAGAAGATTTGCCAAATACCAGGTAAATAAATGACCAATTGATCTATTCTTGGTGTCAGTAAGGGATAAATACTGATCAGTAAAATGAGTATATTGGTGGTAGTTGATAGTGCCATTGGAATTTGCATGTTTTTCTGGATAGCCAGTTAGAGCCTTTGCTTAACTCATGGATTTAAAATGCTTGAAGATATTATGCTGTCCTTATTGTTGCTACTTAGTTATTGACATAAATAGTAATAATTATGATAATTGAAACAACTTTTCCTGATGGACCTGATGTTTATCACCAAGTCGGTTAACAGAGCCGCATAGAAAATTGCTTGTAGATTTCTTTTTACTATTTTCTTTATCACCTTTGCTTTTTTTAAGCTGGGTTATTTTGGTCTTTTTCGTTCACACTCTGATTAATTTTTGTTGCAGTTCTTGCATAATTGGTGTAACAAGCCATTAGTAAGTTTGTAGGTCTATTGTATGAGGACTAATACCAGGAGCAACACAAGTGGCATATAGTTTCTCCTTGATCAAACCTTTAGTTAGCCCTCTCCTACACGTTTCCTGAATACCTCTAATTGTCCAGCAGGATCCTTCAGTCATGAAAGGTTGCAAGGTTGATGCATCTGCAATCATTGGCATAGATGTCCATGATGTGGAAGAGAATGTTTTTTAAAGGAACAGTTGCGATCTGATTAGGGGATTTTTTTTTGGAAAAGTTGCATGCGAGAATCTCAGTATTTATATTGCAAAGTATCTTTCAGGAAAGAGATGGGGAGGGGGTGGCACAGTATAAATTATTATGCAAAAAAGGTCAAGTCTTTGAGCACAAAGGTTCAATATTATTTAGTGAATGACATAGAATATTTCATAAAATTTTTTCCCAGATTCTGCTGCCAAGATATTAATGATTAATGTCACTTGTCTTTTATTGAAGTGCAAATCATCCAACAACATGTTTAACAGATGATATATGAATTGCAAATTGCTGAATGATTTGCTTTGCTCCACTATCAGCCTCATAAAAATGGTAGCTTGTCCTCCCTCTGATTCTCATGAGGATGCTATTTTCACAGAGCTATATCAGTGAGATTTTTGCAATTTTACTGCAATTTACAGTAGCTTAGTCATTAAGGTATTGGTTTATTATTGTCACTTGTACCAAGGTACAGTGAAAAACTTGTCTTGCATACCGTTAGTACAGATCAATTCATTCCACAGTGCATTGAGGTAGTACAAGGTACAAACAACAACAGAATACAGAGTAAAATGTCACAGCTACAGGGAAGTGCATTGCAGGTAGACAATAAGGTGCAAGGTCAAACAAGGTAGATTGTGAGGTCAAGAGTCCATCTCATCGTATAAGGGAACCATTCAATAGTCTTATCACAGTGGGATAGAAGCTGTCCTTGAGCCTGGTGGTATGTGCCCTCAGACTCCTGTATCTTCTACCTGATGGGAGAGGAGAGAAGAGAGAATATCCCAGGTGGGTTGGGTCTTTGATTATGCTGGTCGCTTCACCAAGACAGCAAGAGGTATAGACGGAGTCCATGGAGGGGAGGCTGATTTCCATGATGTGTTGGGCTGTGTCCACAATTCTTTGCAGTTTCTTGCAGTCCTGGGCAGAGCAGTTGCCCTACCAAGCCGTGATGCATCCAGATAGGATGCTTTCTGTGGTACATCGATAAAAGTTGGTGAGTGTCAAAGGGGACATGCCAAATTTCTTTAGCCTCCTGAGGAAGAAGAGGCACTGGTGAGCTTTCTTGGCCACAGCATCTATGTGGTTGAACCAGGACAGGCTATTGGTGATGTTCACAACTAGGAACTTGAAGCTCTCAACCCTCTCGACCTCATTGATGTAGACAGGTGCATGTGCACTGCCCCCCTTTCCTGAAGTCAATGACACAGCGCTTTTGTTTTGCTGACATTGAGGGAAAGGTTGTTGTAATGACACCATGTCACTAAGCTCTGTACTCCGACTCATCATTATTTGAGGTGCAGAAGGAGTTAGAGCAGAATCTGGCCACGCAGTCATGAGTACGTAGACAGTAGAGT
Organism: Pristis pectinata; assembly: GCF_009764475.1. Taxonomy (NCBI): domain Eukaryota; kingdom Metazoa; phylum Chordata; class Chondrichthyes; order Rhinopristiformes; family Pristidae; genus Pristis; species Pristis pectinata. The sequence goes on along the minus strand of NC_067406.1, from coordinate 49,129,649 downwards.
AGACGGCTGAGGACACAACCTTATGGGGCACCAGTGTTGAGAATAATCGTGCTGGAGGTGTTGCTGCCTATCCTCACTGCAGTCTGTTGGTCAGAAAGTCGGGGATCCAGTTGCAGAGGGAGGTGTTGAGTCCCAGGTCTTGGAGTTTGGTGATGAGTTTGCTTGGAATTATAGTATTGAAGGCGGAGCTGTAGCCAATAAACAATAGTCTAATGTAGGTGTCTTTACTGTCCAGATGCTCCAGAGCTGACTGTAGGGCCAGGGGGATGGCGTCCACTGTAGACCTGTTACAGCGGTAGGCGAATTGCGGTGGGTCGAGGTTTTCTTGGAGGCTGGAGTTAATGTGTGCTATGACCAGCCTCCCAAAGCACTTCATGATAGTGGATGTCAGAGCCACAAGTTGGTAGTCATCAAGGTACGTTACCTTGTTTTTCTTCAGTACTGGGATGACAGTGGTCTTCTTAAAACAGGTGGGAACCTCAGATTGAAGCAGGGAGAGGTTAAAGATGCCTGCAAATACCCCCGCCAGCTGATCAGCACAATATCTGAACACACGGCCAGGGATACCATCCGGGCCAGGTGCTTTCCCGCTCCACTCTCCGGAAGACTGATCTTACGTCCTTGACGGTGACCACGGGTTCAGTTGCATTGGAGGCTATCAGTGTGGGTGGTGACAGTCAATTCCCCTTAGGGTTTTTTGGAAAAGAGATGCATCCAAGAATTTCAGTATTTATATTGCAAAGTATCTTTCAGGAAAGAGATGGAGAGGGGGTGGCAACAGTATAAATTATTATGCAAAAAGGTCAAGTCTTTGAGCACAAAGGTTCAATATTATTTGGTGAATGACATAGACAATTTCATAAAGTGTTTTCCCAGATTCTGCTGCCAAAATATCAATGATTAATGGACTAGTATGTGGAGGCTGGACTTTTGAACTGGAGATGCAAATTTGAATTCTGTCAAGTTTAAGTAATTCATTAAATTTGGAATAAACAGCTAATAATAGTAACCACACAGCTGCATGATTTTATTTAAAACCCCATCTTGTTCAGTCTAGTCCTTTTGAGGAATGAAATTTTGCTGCCTTTTCCTGATGTGGTTTATAAATTCCCCAGTTTCACATCATGGTGGTTGACTTTTAACTGTCCTTAGTAGGCCACTCAGTTCTGGGCCTTTTTGGGACAGGTAATGAATTTTGACCTTGCCAGTGATGCCCACATCTCTTAAGCGAATACAAACAAAAGCAAAACTCTGCACCCTGGAAAGTGAATTTAAAAATATAATGTCTTATTCCTGTAGATAGTAAATTGTTTTGCTTTTCTCATATTTTTGCATTTTTTCCCGTGACTTTCTATATCTAATCTGTTTGTAATCAGCCCTATTTCATTATTGTTCATTTATTTTTACACCATCTTGAATGGGCAGTACATGAATCTTAAATATCTGTTCTCATCCCCTTTCATTAATAGCAATTTCTGGACAAAAGAGTTTTAAACTGAAGGGAGAGGTGAAAAATCTTCTCTAATAAAGGATTTCTTATGATCTTCCACTCAAAGAAAATCTTGGCTCGTACATTGTTTTAAGAGAGACAAGAAATTCTGCAGATGCTAGAATCTGGAGGCAGGCACGGTAGTGTAGCGGTTAGCATAATGCTATTACTGCACCAGAGACCTAGATTCAATTCCGGCCACTGTCTGTAAGGAGTTTGTACGTTCTCCCCGTGCCTGCATGGGTTTCCTCCGGGTGCTCTGGTTTCCTCCCACATTCCAAAGACGTACTGGTTGGGAGTTGTGGGCACGCTATGTCGGCGCTGGAAGCATGGTGACTCTTGCGAGCTGCCCCCAGAACACTCTACGCAAAAGATGTACTTCACTGTGTGTTTCGATGTACATGTGACTAATACACAAAGTGCTGTTGGAACTCAGCAAGTCAGTCAGCATCCATGGAAGGAAATAAACAGTCGATGTTTCGGACAGAGATCCTTCATTAGGACTGGAAAGAAAGAAGGCAGAAGCCAGAATAAGAAGGTCGGGGGAGGGGGAGGAGCACACACAGGCGGGTGATAGGCGAGTCCAGGTGAGGGGGGAAGGTAGGTGGGTGGGGGGGGGGGGGGGGGGGGGGTTGGAAGATGTAAATAAGCTGAGAGTGATAGGTAGAAGAGGCAAAGGGCTGAAGGAAGAGGAATTTGGTAGGAGAGGGCAGTGGACCATGGAATAAAAAAGGATGGAGGAGAGGAGATAGGCAGGTCATCAAGGTGGGGGGAAGGGAGCCACAGGAATAAGGGAAGACAAAGGAGGTGAGAGGAAAGAAGGAGAAGGGATGGGGTTACCGGAAGTTAGAGAAATCAATGTTGAGGCCATCAGGTTGGAGACTCCCAAGGCAGAATATGAGATGTTGTTCCTCCAACCTGTGCCTGGCCTCAGAGTAGCAGTAGAGGAGGCCATGGATAGACATTGTCAGTATTGAAGTGGGTGGCCACTGGGAGGTCCTGGCTATTGCAGTGAATGGAGTGAAGGTGCTCGACAAAGCGGTTTTAAGAGCTTTTTTCTGGGAAAATTTGCCATTATAATTGATCTTAAATGCATCATTAGTCATTAGTAGTTATAGATAAAGTCAAATGTTAGATATTATTTCTATCTGAAATATTTAATTAGTAAAATATTTTTAATTGTTGAATTATTCAGGAAGATATTGCTGGAAGCAGTAGGTGAGCACTTTTACTGGTGGGAAACTAAGAGGAAGCATTATTATTTGTGTTGATGAAACATCTAATTATGCACTTATATTTCAAAACCACAATGTTGCTGCAATGGTTTATATGCACACCTGGTCCATTGACATACTGCTTGAAATGTGGGAATGTCTGAATATGGTGCAACTTTGGAACATGGATAATTGCTTTGAAGTGATTTGTATTGTACTTCTTGGTAAGTTGTAATCTTTTCAATGAGAAATCCTGTCTGCAACGTAACTATTGGCGAATAATATTATATTTGAAATTGTCACCTATCTTGTGCTTGGGGTTTGCAGAAACTCCGAACATTTGCAAGTCTTGCAATTTTTTTTGAGATCAGCTCATTTAAGTAAGTAGATTCCAGTATAATTTTGCTTTGCACCAATAAGACCAATATATTTTTTGATGATTTGATGCATGTAAATTATTAAGTTTTACACAGCTAGGCTTACCAAATCATAAATATTACTTAACTGGTGCACAAACTCTGGCTAGAAACATGCATTTAAAGGATGTGCCTGCTTAAAGATGCGAGGTGATATCTTTCACCCAATGTTATTTAATATCATTAAGTTCAATACCTTCACTGCTTTATCATGAAATTTTAATACCTTTCCTGATCTAGTGCTGCATGAATGAATGTGAGGTTGCATGTCGTGAGGTATTTCAGCATATCTACTCTGAGAACAGCAGTGTATCAGATTTTTGTGCGCTGAACATAAATATGCCAGTTTAATAATTCTACAAGCACAAAATTTAGTTACTCCTTGATCTGTGGTAAGTGATACAAAGTTTGTCTAAATTTACTTGCCACATAGTTCTGGTTGTGCTGTGATGACAGAGAGGTATTAAATGTTAGGTGTTGTTAATTCCAGAGATACTTTATCGTAAATGACATTATATTACATTAAATATATATATTGTCATTAAAAAGAACAGTAATCAAGTAACATTTATGGATACCAGTTGTTTTTCAGCACTGATTCGCAAAAGTGTTCAACTAATGGCTTTCTAAATAAAAAGCCACTAGGTGAACACTTAGTCCTGAATGAGTCTAAGTGCTCCTAAAGAATCAGTTCCTTTTAACCGTGACTAATTAGCTTGTGCCACTGGAGATGTGAATTTCTTTTTTGATTCTCATGTGCTATGGACAGCTCATTGTGCATGTATTCCACACATTTATTGCTCCATAATAAATCGATGCAAGGGCTAATATGACTTTGCCAGTAGTATCAAATGGAATCAAAAGTATTTGATAGTTTCAATTGTAGTGAGTTGAGGGCTTTTGGATTATCTCTGAAATTTGGAAGTCCCGGATGTACTGATAGATTTGGAATGCCACCAGAGGTGAGAAAAAGCTGAAGAAACCATGGATGGAATTCAAGGCAGGAGAATGTGGGCCAACAAAATCTAGCACAATGTATATGCTGTTGCACAATGCCTTGTCATTTAAATCTACATAAGTTCATAAAATTGATTGCTATAAATTGCCTATGGGGAGAAAGGTTCTTGAATGGTAATATGGCAAATGAAATCTTTTGTGTACAAACAAAAATAGCAGTTGTTACTGACTTGGCAACATTATCTTGGGTGATTCTAACAAAAGCAATGTAATACTCTTAAAAGGGGTCATAATTACTCTTTGTTAGTCATTAGAAATTATAAGATACTAAATGCTCTCCAAAGTGTACAGCATGTTTGGTTGATTTTTTTTATTATTAGATGTGTGTATCTTGTGTCAAGACACACACATCCAATTAAAAAAACAAAATCAACAGAAGTGTGCAGCTTTAAAAATATAGTTTGTTTCAATTGGCTTGCAACATCCTTTGATTATTGTCCACCTGGTAAACTAGAGTGCAGAGTAGGCAGGTAGCCTCAACTTCAACAGATGTTAAATTCAGTTAAGTGATATTACATATGAGTTATGTTGTGAGAAAATAACCTGAGAAAAGAGATGTGGAAGTCTAGATAATGAGAAAACCAGACAGCAAAGCTGATGGCTTTGATCACTTTCAGTGGTTAACATGTAGCATGGAGCAAATCAGCAGGATAACTATAGCTGTGTGCAAGAGTGGCCCAGGTTTTACCATGTGGCATTTGTCTTTTGGATTCCAAGTTCTTCCACGCTTACCTACTTAAAGTTTGTAAGACCAGGTTTGTTGGCTAAGAGGTTCCAGGACCTGATCAACGAGGTTCTCCACGATGCCAGAATCTGACGCAACTTAATCAATGCATGGGTGGACCAGAACAATCCCTACCCAAGAAACTGCTGAGAAAATCTTTGGCAAATCCTCATTCTTGGCTTTGCCATCTGTCAGAGCTACAGAGGTTTTAAATTGCTTTTGAATGTTGTTGATGTTGAGGGGAAAAAAAACTAATTTAGTGTATTTTAAATCCTCAACTACTTCAAAAAATTAGAATCATTACTGCAGAACATATTTTAAAGTAAACACCACATTCTTAACTATTATTTCCTTGGCAGTATAAAATCACAACTGAAACAAATGAACATGTGGATCCTGTGCTGGATCAAATGGATGCAGAATCTATGAGCATATTAACTGGCACAAGTGCTGGCAGTGTCTTCCAAATTTTCATTTGAAGAGTAGAACTAGTAAGTTGAAGTTTCAGAAATATGACTGCAAACAAATTAGAAAATATGGGTGCTAAATAGCACAGGATCATGACATATAATTTAAGTGTCCTTTGTCAGATGTAGATTTTAAAATGTAGCATAGTAGATAAAATGAGATTCCTTCAATAGTTTAAAAAATATACTATGGATAAGGCAACAAAATAAAAATTGGTAACTGGTAGCTCAACATGAACAATTGATTGGCAAATTGAGAAATGAATGCCAGATATTCTATTATGGAAATACAGAATTGCTCAATAATAAGTGAGAAAATAAAAATTGGCCAGACTAGCAATAATACCTATCGGTTGAGTAGGATTAAAATGAATTTCATGGAAAGGACTAGACGTAGTAGGTGTATTCTGTATATTTTAATAAACTATCTTAATTATTTTCATTGCAACTTTGATATAGCTGGCCTTTCAATTCATTTTTACTTTCAAACAGTACGACTTAGCAATGTTATCAACAGAACCTCAGAGGTTTGCAGCAAGGAGGTAGGCCATTTGGCTGACTATGTTTGCTTTTGGCTAAAGCAACCAAGAATAATTCCACTATCCAGTTATGTCCTCAAATCACCTTATGAATCAAATATTTATCCAGAATGCATCAGATCATATTACAGTAATTTTCTGTGCAAATAATTCCTAACCCACTGCAACAGACTCATTTGAATGTCAAATTTTCAACGGAAGTGTACCTCAAGATATTTGAAGCATATGTGGAAAAAAAAGAGAATAGATGCCAAGCCAAACAGATCTTTTAGTAGAGAAAGGGAGGAGGGGTTGGGGTGGGGTGTAAAATGAGGAAAGAGACATGTGGAACTTCTGTGAAAATACTCCACGGCAGAATCAAAGCAACCAAAGGCGTAGCCAATGATGAAGCAAAAAATGAATGAAAGGTCAAACAAACGAAACTGACTTCAATCTGGAGGTTTATAAATAGGGACCGCAATGAGTCTTGAGGCCTAACCATGTACAAAAGGTACAACAAAGGCAATTGGCAGCAACAATATCCTGACAATGAGACTGAAGATGTGCTAGAAGTAGCCATTCTGCTGGTCAGGTTGTTTCTGAACAGATATAGCACAGGCATCAATGTGAAAACTTGTACAAGAATGTCCTATACACCAGTAGAACTAATCCAGTCAGCTAATTATTCCTCAGTCATTAGCGAACTGATGGAAGTTGCCATCAGCAGTGCTATCTGGTAGCACTTGCTCAATAATAAAGTGTTTCATTAGGACCCATTTGGTTGTAGATCTCATTGCATTGCTTGGGTCGAAACTTGAAGAAAGTAGTGGAATTCCAGAAGTCATTTTAGAGTGACTGTCTCTGAAATCTGGACCATTTCACCAAGTGCATAATATAGAGTTTTGGCTAAATTGAAGTCATTGGGATTCGCAGGGAAACCTGCTCACTGCTTTGAGTCATACGCAGTACAACTGAGGTCAAATCATCTCAGCCCCAGGAAATTGCTGCACGAGTTTCTTAAGCATGTCCTAGGTCCAGCCATCTTCAGCTGCTTAATCAATGACCTCTGCATTAATGTTAATAATGAATTTTTGGATGCACAGCATTTCAGTTCCATAGGCATCACCTCAGATAATGAAATACTTGTTCCTTCCTGCAGCAAAATTTGTACATTTGCACATTAGAAGTACCAAGCAATAACAATCTGATCACCATTCTTTGACATTCAATGATATTGTCATCTAGCCATTAACGTTTGGGGTTATTATTAACTGGATTAGTCGTACATCTAGCAGAATGGGAAATGTTTCTTGCCTCTGCAAAGCTCCTCTACATTTGTAGGCACAGGCCTGGAATGTGATGGAATGTTTTCCATTAGACTGGATGAGTACACCCACCACAACACTCAAAAAAAAACAACAATCCTGCCTCCTCTTCTATCCTAACATTTATTCTCTTCCACCAATGTGCTCCACTCTGTGCTATATACAAATGCACCACAATTCTCTGTGACCTCTTCCACAACACTTCTCAAACACGCAACCTCTGCCACTTAGAGGACAAGGATGGCAGGTGGGTAAATAGAATTTTATTTCCCTTTTTGTTGGGATTGCCTGGCTCAACACAAGTCAGGAATGACACAGTATCTTCCCACTCTTATTGAAATGTTTGATTAGGTTTTGAAATATAAAACTATTAAACAAATTTATGTGCCACTTTTATTGCACGTTATTAATAGTAGTCTCTATGTATTTTAAATGGTCCAAAATCTGAATGGGTTTCCATGAAGCAAAATGGATCTTCACTATAAGATTCTTTTTTAATTTCTTAGTTCAGATCATTGTAATAAAGGTAATAAACCAAAATGATCACAAACAGGAAATAGCAAGGTGGCACATTTGCACTGCAGTGCAACTCCAGTGACCTGGGTCTGATGCCAACTTCCAGTGCTGTTGTGTGCAGTTTGCATGTTCACCATGTGACTGCGTGCATTTCCCCCAGGTACTCCAGTTTAATCCCCCATCCCTGAAACATCCTGGTTGTAAGGTTAATTGGCAACTGTAAGTTTTCCTAGTGTAGGTGTGTGGTCAGAGAATCAAGGGGGAGGGATATTAATAGGCATGTGTGAGAGAATAGGTTATAGGGAAATAAGTGGGGGAATAGAAGTGATAGAATTGCTCTGAGAGCCAGCATGAACTCGTGGAGTTGAATGGCCTTTTCCTAGGTCGTAAGGAAACATGAAAATATTTACAATCAAGATTACTGAGTATTCACAATAACTACTGATTTGAGTTTATTGTTCATTCTAAAATTGCTTAATGTGCTAATTGTATCCGACATTTATGTTTGTTAATAAAAGTGAGGGAGGAAAGAGCAGGAGTCCTGATCAGCATTTTTCAATCTCTGGCTACAGGAATGTTGGGTGGAGCGGGAGTGGAATAGGAAAGTTGCTAACGTAGCACTATCTAAAGATGGGGTAAGAAATAGATCAAGTGGCTTCACATTGGTATTGGGAAAGTTATTGAAAACATCTCTGAATGATAATGTAAATTAGTTTTTATATAGGGACAGATTAATGAAGGACCATCTGTAAGGATTTGTACGGGAAGCTCATGTCAGACCAATTTGATCTTTACCTTTAAAGGAGGTAACAAAGAAGGTGGGTGATGGTAGGTTATCTAGATTTTAGCAAGTCCCACTTGGCAGACTGATCATAAAGTAAAAGCTCATGGGATCTGGGGGCAAGTGGCAAGAATGATCAAAAACTGCTTCAGTGCAGCAAATGGGTAGCAATTGTTATCATTGTTTTAGTGACTGGAAGGCTGTAAGTGGGATTCCATGTGTTCAGTGATAAATACTTCACTATCTGGGAGATGCATCAACATATTAAACTTGAGTGTAGGAGCCATAATTAGAAGTTTGCAAATATTACAAAAACTGACACCTACAGTTACCTCGACTACATCTCTTCCCACCCTGTTGCTTGCAAGGACACAGTTCCCTTTTCTCAGTTCTTCTGTCTCCACTGCATCTGTTCTTGTGATGAGGCCTTCCACTCCAGGACATCCAAGATGTCCTTTTTCAGAAAATAGGGTTTGCCCCCCCCACTGCTATCAATGCAGCCCTCAACTGTATCTCTTCTATTACCCACATATCTGCCCTCTCCCCATCCACCCCAGACATGGCAAGAATAGAGTTCTCCTTGTCCTCACCTACCACCCCGCCAACCTACGCATCCAACATATCATTCTTTGCAACGTCCACCATCTCCAACGGAATCGCACCACCAGGCACATCTCCCCTTCCCCCCCCCCTCCCCTTCCCCCCCCCCCTCCACGGGGATCTCTCTGTCCATGACTCCCTTGTCCACTCATCCCTCGATGCCATGAAGTGTTACACCTGCCCCTACACCACCTCCCTCATCTCCATTCAGAGCCTTAAACAGTCCTTCCAGGTGAGGCAGTCCTTCACATGTGAATTCACATGTGGTCATTTATTGTTTCCGGTGCCTCCTCTACATCGGTGAGATCCGACCACAGATTGGACAGTTGCTGCTTCAAGCACATTCGCTCCGTCCGCCATACCAGCTGGGATCTCCTGGTGACTAACCATTTTAATTTCACTTCCCATTCCCACACCCTCCTCTGCTGCCAAGTTGAGGCTAGACGCAGACTGGAGGAACATCACCTCATATATTCTGCCTTGGTAGTCTCCAACCTGACGATATGAACATCGATTTTTTTTTTCCTAACTTCCAGTAACCTATCCCCTCCTTCACCCCATCTCTTTCGCCTCCCCACCCTCTTGATCTGCCCATCTCCCATGCATTTCTCCCACCAGTTCCCCTCCTCACCTCCTTCCCTTTATTCCATGGTCCACTGTCCTCTCCAATCTGATTCCATCTTCTTTAGCCCTTTGTCACTTATACCTACCACCTCCCAGCTTCTTGCATCATTCCTACTCTCCACCCCCCCCTCACCTGATCCACATCACCTGCCAGTACTTGCTCCACCCCTTTGTTTCCCCACCCCACCCCACCCTCCCACTTTTTTTTATACTGGCCATCTCCCCTCTTTCTTTCCAGTCCTGATGAAGGACATGGACTGTCCATTTCCCTCCATAGACTGAGTTCTTCCAGCTTTTTGTGTGTTGCTCCAGGTTTCCAGTATCTGCAGTCTCTTGTGTCTCTGTCTTCCAAATTGGCTATGTGGTTGATTCAGAGGAGGAAAGCCATAGACCTAAGAAATGTTTCAAGGGACTTGTTGTCGGAGCAGAAAATAGTAAATGAAATTCAGTGTGGAGAAGTGCGAGGTAATATGTTTGGGGATAGATAGCAAGATGGGAATACACAAAAGAAGGATAACAAAAATTGTAAAGGATCAGAGGGTCATAGAAGTTAAGGTCTACAAATCACTGAACATGGAACAGCTAGATAAGATGGTTAAGAAGGCATACTGCATATTTTTAATTGGCTAAGGAATAGAACAGAAGAGCAAGAAGGTCCTGTTAAAACTGTATAAAACACTGTACCCACACAGTGTATTTATGTGTAATCTGCCTGTCTCTGAATATGGGGATATGCATGTAAGTACATCTGAGGAGTTTGAATATTGCAGGATAATTGAGCAGGTGCAAGTATTGGACCTCTCACCCTGACATATCTTGCTTGGTCATGTTTCTGTTATTGCCCATACTTTATGCTTTGGCTGCCACCCTCCTGCCAACAGCCTCTTGCATTGCACCTAGCCTCTGGCCCTTAGTGTCAGTCAACAGGATCTCTAGGTCTTGATCAGTAAACTAGGACATCATCTCTTTTCTCGCATTGCTGCAATGGTGGTGACTTTTTAATCGTATTAGACTTGTGTTTTCAGTATTAGCTATGCAAAGAATAGCCAGCAATTCTGAAGCTGTTTTAGTAAATATTGTCACAAGCAGTGATTCCCTTATTATGACACATTGTCAGTGCACACAATACACTGTTGTATGAGAAATGCAGTTGAAAACAATGATCCTAATGCTACAGCATGAATCAGCACAAGTGAATCGCACAGTTCTGTTTGCCTATATGTATTAAGGTCGTGCATCATTTTTTTATTCAATAGATTCAAAGAGTTGATAGCAACATTAATATTTACAATCAGAAACCATCAGCCAATTTATCAACAACTAGTTAGCACATTAATGATTTAAAAAAATCCTACAGTTAAATAATGTTGGAAGTTAATGCCTATTTCCATTCTTTTGCAACGAAACAGTGAAGAAACTTTTCTTTGCTCAAAACATGTCATAGAACAGATTCAGGATGAATCTATAGTAACTTTCCTCTATAGCCACAAAAGAAACAGTATTTCCAGCATGTTTGGAGTAGTACTTACTGGTTGACACATTTGACTTTATTCCAAATAGAGGTTCACTTTTTTAAAAAAAATCATTCTGCTATGGTTTCCAAGCAAAAATTGAACATCTGTTATTTTGTTTGAAATGGAAATGTTTTTAAGCCAGATCATTGTAAATCATTGCTATTGTCCATCAAAGGATAAACTGCAGCTTAGGAACATAAAGAATATATCAAAAAGTATTATTTTATTAAGATCTCTCCTGATGACAGCATTCCATGGTTGTGCTTGATTTTACAGGTTCATGGTATTCTGCCCAAAAGATCACCCTTGTGAACTATGATGGTTATCATTGAGAGGTGATTTGATGATCCTCAGCCACTTTAAATCTAGGCAGTAATTTCTCCTCCTTCATTATGTCTGTGTAATGTGGCTTTTTCTTCCAAAATGAACCAGTCTTATCACAATTAAACAGTTTGGCAAATAATCCCATTCTCAAATAATTCCAGACAAGGTTCCTCAGCTGTCTCCTCGTCATCACTAGCAGCCTCACCTCTCAATTTTACATTAAGCACATTCATACAAGACTTAAATGGATGGACCCACCCAAGGCTTACCACAAAAGTTCTCTCTTAGCTTTTAAGTCCCTTCTATCCACAGGGCTATCCAAATCAAATGCTGGAGGTCAAGCTCTAGGACCTCTGCAGAGTTTTGAATATGGGATAATCTTTCAAATTTGCTGTGGATCCTCCCATCGAATATTTGGATTTTTACTGAGACCTAAAAGCTTCTAATTGTAGACTAGCAAATATTTGAATTGTGTACCTGAGGTATTCATTAACTGGAATTGCAGAATTGACCATAAGTCAGTTATACTTCTTGAAAATGCTGCACTCGCACAAAGAATATGAGGAGAGGGAGCCAGTCAATCCACCTCAGTTTTAAGGCTACAGTCTCTGATTATATACCTGATGGTAAATAGGTATCAAAGCATCCATAGAGCAGTGATTTACAAAATTGGCTACAAGAACAAGATCATTTGGGCAGGTGAACCCTCTTGAGTTTGAGAAAGATCTTTTTGTGTAAAAGTTAGTGGTGAGAGCAAGTACTGTGGTGAAATGTTATCCAAAGCACAAATGAGGCTCATTTTTTCCACGGTTCATCTAATGAATCCTAGTTTTTGACTTGTAACTATTTTCATCAAATCCCAGGTCAGGAATATTTCCAATGCACAATACTAGTACACAGATTCCCAACCACACTCATTTCCCAAGTCCAGATACCTGTGATTGTGTCTGTTACGGACTGGGTTACTATTAGTGAATGTCCCTTTAAGATAGAGCATAGTGGTGTGTGTGTGTGTTGGCGTGGTTACGACAACAGAAGATAAACGACGTAATGACATTTTTGAAGCAGTCAGTCGGAGTCAGTGGAAGAGAGAGAGAGACAGCAGCCTGCTAGTCTCTATTGATGGATGAAAAAACAGTAATTGTGCCTGTCACTACAATCCACATTTGGATTATTGGAGTAATCCGGTGGAGTCCACTTTGTCGTTAACCTGTAGAGGGAAACAGGTATTTGTGTGGACGGCCACGTCTCAGATGCTTTACGGGGTGGCAGATACTTCGGAACAAAGTAGTGGAGTTCACTTTGTTGTTGACCTGTAGAAGGAAACAGGTATTTTTGTGGACGGCCACGATTCGAGTGCCTTTCGGGGTGAGGCAGATGCGGTGGAGTAGTCACTGTTGAGTGGACACTGAGGTGTTGTTTGGGTTCCAAAGTGGAACATTTGGATTTGGTAATTACTCTCTATTTTCTCTCTACATCTACATTTTGCCTTCAGTCAATGGTGGTTGTTGAAGAAGCCTTTGCTCACATTTCACCTTATGGCTTGCTGAACTGAACTTTAAGAACTTTAAGACTTGGAGTTTGGGAGTTTGCCACACACACACTACAAGTTTAGTTTTGGGGTTAATGTGTAAGATTTAACACTTTTACTTATAACATTCTAACATTTTTACTTTTATTTTTCTTATTATCATAAGTAGCTATTAATAAAGTAGTTTTTAACACTGAATCATGACTCGGTGTGTTTCTATTGTTGCTGGTTCGTAACATGTCATCTACAACTTTCTAGACACAGTTCTGACAGTAGTTTTATGAGTGCATCCTTTTGTGTGAGATTTTCAGGACTTGCCTTACTTGGTTTGTTTCCATGAGTTATCAGGTCTTTGAGAGTTGATTAGCAAATGGCCTGCAGTTGCTTCTGATTAAATTTTCAGTTGAGCAAAGAGATTTTTAGCAGCAGAGATTCTTCTAAGCCCTTGGGCTTGAGCATGTGAAATCCATGCTTTGAACAGTTTTCTTCCATCTCATAGGTTGGGTGTGGAAAAGCTATTTTCCTCTTTCTGGGTGCTGCTTTTGATTATGGGTAGCCAGGTGCTGCTTGCTTTCTTGGTACCAGCAGTGAGCACTCTTTCCTGTAATCTCTTGGGATACTTCTTGTGGTTGTAAGCCTTAGCAGGTGGAAAAAGTGGAGGAATGTGGCCTAAATTGTCTGATTTTTGTCAGTGAAATTGACCCACTGGCCTTATCAAAAAGTTCTAAAGTGATTGTCGACAACAGAATTATGCTGGGTTGGTGATGCATGTTGGAAAAGTTAGGTTTTTCATGAAAGGTGAAGTTCCTCCTGTCACAGGAAGTGAAGCAGAGGTCAGGAGAATACTCTCAACAATCTTACTCTGCTGTATAAATCAAAGAAGTGTATCTGTCAGCCAGTTGAATTTTTCCATTAGTTATGTTTAAAGCTATTTCTAGAGAGGGCTTGCATTTAGTTATTCCTTTTAAGGGACTTTAATTGGCAAAACATACAAACAGGAAAGCTAAAACATTTATTTAAAATTCACTTAAAAATTCCATTCTCATCTGTATGATTTGCATCACAGTGGTAAAGACTGAGTTGTAATTGTATGAAAGCCTCCTAGACCATCTCCAAATAACTCTGAAATTGTGCAGAATTGCTTCAATAACTCCACTGATTAGCTGGTATAATGCTGAGAATAAAACAGTTGCCTTAACTAAACAAAAGATAGCATAGTGATTTTCTTTCTCATCGTAAATTGTTTAAGTGAAATTTGTTCCTGCAATATGAACTACTTCATGAAGGTGCACCTGCTGGCAATTGATAACTGAGCAACCAGTTTCTATCAGGAAACTGTAAACCCTCAAATCTTTCATTGTGCCAGAACATGTCAAAACTCCTCTTTAGCAATAATTTATATCCAATTAAGAAAAAAAATTCTGAATGTATGGAATTTGCCCGATTCTTGGAGAAACTAATATGCTTTAAAAAATGTTTTAAATTGCAGATGCTGCAACTAAAAGCAGCCATTGCAAATATACAATGGAACAATCAGTGTTGAAAAGGTTAATGTTTCAGAAGTGACCCTTCATCATATGATGTTATGTTCCATGTTCAAGCTATTTGTGTCTTTCCAAAGTTAAATATTTTCCTGTACATTTCCATCTGTTATTATTATGGTAAAGCAAAGTGCCTCTTCAGTCTACTAGGAAAGATTATTGAATGATCCAACTGTTTGCGGCCTCAGATACATAGAATATGGTTGATGTCATATTCAGAAACCTAGAAATGCATTTCTGCCCTTTCATCTGTGAAATAATATGTGATGTGGGAGACCTGAAGGAAGATGAGAAGAACTAAAATACATCAGAGTAATATTAATTTTAAAAGCCACAAATACAATTTCAGAAGGTCTCTGGTTTTCATTGTGGTTCATATAAATGAATGCTTTGGTTTCAATATCTTGCTGATGTCACAATCCATTAAGTGGGTATCCATTTTTTTCTGCTGTATTATAAATGATTGAAACTAACCTTAAATTGCACTAAGTATTAAAGTAGATGTTGATTTGTATTTTTCTGTTGATAAGGATTGATGTCTGATTTTAGCTAATGCAAATGAAATATGATATGTTAAACTTCCTTGTAGTTGTAAAATAGTTTGAATTTGAAATGCATGTGTTGGAATGTTGTGCTTCAATCTCCTTTACAGGACGGACTTGGGAAGTTATCACCTTTAAGACGGTGTTCAAAATTTCAGGATTGGATTTCACCAAGAATTGTGTTTTTTTTTCCTTAGCAGACTTCTTAAAAAAAAACATCCTTAGAATGGTGTACCCACCCAAATGGTGACCAATGGAAGTGTCCATAACTGATATTATGTTGATGGCGCAGTCAGGACGCAATAATTTGTCCAGTTCTTGTTACAGATGAAACCTAGGCAGTATCTTAACTGGATTGAACTTTTTGAATTGCATTACAGAATTTATAAATGACAACCAAATTGGCATCGTATATACAAGTTTTCAAACACATTTCATGTGGTAGGTTCTTAAAATGGGGTTGTAATAGTTAGATGATTGTAACTTCCCTAATACTGCCATAATGCTAAGGGCTTGGATGGGTGGAATTTGTTGAGTGTGTCCAGGAAAGTTTTCTCATGTAATATGTAGATGGCCCTACTAGAGAGGGGGCAGCACAACCTCCTATTAGGAAATGAGGCAGGGCAAGTGATTGAAGTGAAAGTGGGGAGGCACTTTGGGATCAGTGACCATAATTCTATTAGTTTTAAATTAGTTATGGAAAAAGATGAGATTGGTCCACAAGTCCTAAATGGAGGCAGGATTCATTTTGATGCCATTACGTAAGAAATGGCAAAGGTTGATTTGTATGAGATGTTTGCAGGTAAAAGGAAGTCTGGCAAGTGGTAGGCTTTTAAAAGTCGGATAGGAAGATTTCACAACTGGCATGTTCTTTTTGGAGTGAAGGGCAAGGCTGGTAGGATTAGGAAACCTGCACTGATGAAGAATAATTAGACTCTCTTCAGGAAAAGAGGCATATGTTAGGTATAGGCAGTTGGTATCAAGCGAATCCCTTAAGGAGTATATAGAGGTATATAAATCATTACCACATTTAGATAGCCACTGATTCTAAAATATTCCTGGGTTAAATGATGAGGCGTTCTTGTGGCACATATGGTATCATTACAAGCCTGGCTGTCTGTTTTCTTTCTCCAGGTTGGAGTATGATCCCTCCTGATTCACACATTCCTTGGAGTTTATTTTTAAATTGTCACTCAGATTGTTTCAATTAATTAATTCTCAAACCTTCTACGGGCTTAAAGCTTAAGAATTTCATTTTCTTACACTTCAATTTTTAGTAAGTTTTCTGCGGAGGTAGTTGTGCCACTTGTTATCATTTGTCATCATCTGAGGACTGTCCAGTTTGTACCAGTCAGAGCTTTTTGTGGATTTATGCCATTGTTATCTTGTCACAGAAAAGGTGGTGCTGTCTGGAGAGCTGGCTTGGTGGAAGAAAATTATGATACTAATGAAGTACTTTAAATATGGAGGTTAGGCTAATGAACCATTCTGATTAGAATGCCAATCTACATTTATAAAGTTGTTTAATTTTAGTGGATTAAAATGAAGCTCAAAGAAGTCAAATTATAGTTGAAACTTGGTTTGATAATGCAATGCATTGTGTGCATTGCATTATCAGGCCCTAGAAGAAAATGTTTTGAAATCTTAAACTTCTTCCTTGACAAGTTCCCTCAGTCTGTTCTCAAAGAAGGAAGCTTAAATATTAGAGCTCTGATTTATTAGCACTCTTCTGATTAATAACTCAAATCTTTGTACAATCCTGGAGCTCAAAAGGAGGAAATTTTCTTCCAATGTCAATTTTAATTATTTTATGCTTGCAGGCAGAAAAAGAAACCTATCCATCATTAGCAACACACAAAGGAGCTGGAGGAACTCAGCAGGTCAGGCAGCATCTATGGAGTAAAATGGACAGTCAACATTTTGGGTCAAGACCCTTCATCACAACTGGAAAGAAGGGAGATAGCCAGTTTAAAATGGTGGGGAAAAGGGGTGGAGAAAGAGCTGGTGGCTGATTGCTGGATCCAGGTGAGAGGTTAATAGGCAAGTGAGCATTGGAGGAGAGTGGGACTGATGTAAGAAGCTGGGAGGTGATAGGTGGAAGAGACAGAGGGCTGAAGAAGATGGAATCTGATGGGAGAGGAGATTGGACCATAGAATAAAGAGAAGGAGGTGGGGAGGGGAACCAGTGGAAGGAATGTGTGGATGATGGGCAGCTTGAGGGGAGACATAGGTGATAGGGGCCAATGTGATCAGAAAAAAAGGGAAGGGACGGGGGAGAGGTTACCAGAAGTTAGAGAAATCAATGTTCATGCCGTCAGGTTGGAGACTAACAAGGCGGAATATGAGGTGCTGTTCCTCTAATCTGCTTCTAGTCCCAACTCGGCCAACCAACAAAACATGTTGGTGTGGGAATGGGAAGTGGAGTTAAAATGCCTGGCCATCGGGCGATCCTGGCTGGTATGGCAGACAGAGGAAGGTGTTCAACTAAGTGATCCCCAATCTGTTTCAGGTCTCACCGATTATAGAGCCCACCACACCGGGAGCATCGGATGCAGTAAATAATACTGATGAATTTGCATGTGAAGGACTGCTTTACCTGGTAGAACTGTTTAGGGCCCTGAATGGTGGTGAGGCATGAGGTGTAGGGGCAGGTGTAACATTTAGCGCGATTGCAGGGATAAGTGCCTGGAGGAGGATTGTTGGGAAGGGATGAGTGGACAAGGGAGTCATGGAGAGAGCGATTCCTGTGGAAAGAGGGGAAGATATGCCTGGTGGTGGGATCCCTTGGAGATGGCAGAAGTTGCTGAGAATGATATGTTGGATGCGTAGGCTAGTGGGGTAGTAAATGAGGACTAAGGGAACTCTATCCCTGCTATACCTCATGAGGGGGTGGGAAGATGGGACAAGGGCAGATGTATGGGAAGTAGAAGAGATGTGGCTGAGGGTTCCATCAATAGTAGTGGGAGGCAAACCCCATTTCCTTAAAAAGGAGGGCATCTCAGATGTCCTGGAGTGGAAAGTCTCATCACAAGAACAGATGTGGCAGAGACGGAGGAACTGAGAAAAGGGAATTGCATCCTTGCAAGCGACACAGTGGAAGAGGTGTAGTTGAGGGAACTGTGGGAGTCATTGGGTTTGTAGAAGATGTCAGTGGATAATCTGTCTCCTGAGGTGGAGATGGAGAGATCAAGAAAAGGGAGAGAGGTGTCAGAGATGGACCAAGTGAGTTTGAGGGTGGGGTGGAAGTTAGTGGTGAAGCTGATGAAATTGATGAGCTCCGCATGGGCGCAGGAAGTGGCGCCGATGCAGTCGTCAATGTAGCAGAGAAAAAGTTGGGATGCGATGCCAGTGTCGGTTTGGAACATGGATTGCTCCACAAAGCCGATGAAAAGACAGGCATAACTCGGGCCCATGTGAATTACCATGGCTATACCTTTGGTCTGGAGAAAGTGGGAGGAGCTGAAAGAGAAGTTGTTGAGGGTAAGCATCAGTTCTGCCAGACGGGGGAGGATGGTGATGGAGGGGAGCTGGTTGGGTCTGTTATCCAGAAAGAAACAGAGGCCTAAGGCCTTCCTGATGGGGATAGAAGTTTACAGGGACTAGGCATCCATGGTGAAAATGAGGTAGTCGGGGTCAGGGAACTGAAAATTGTTGAAGTGGTGGAGAGCATGTGAGGTGTTACAGACGTATGTGGGAAGGGACTGGACCGGGGGACAAGATGGAGTCAAGATATGAGGACACAAGTTCGGTAGGACAGGAGTAGACAGAAACAATCTACCAGGGTAGTCTGGTTTGTGAATCTTGGGTAGGAGGTAGAAACAGGCAGTGTGGGGTTGGGGAACAATGAGGTTGGTGGCTCTAGAGGGAAGATCTCTGGAGGTGATGAGGTCATTAGTGCTATTTAAAAAAAATAGCTAAAAGTGGTGGATATTTTAATTAGGAAGAGTATCACTCTGTTGCAAAATTGTCTCTCCCTTTCCCTGCCCTCACAACCACCTCCACAATTGCTCCCAAAATCTCTTCTACTTTTGCACTATTGTATATTAGCCCTTGGGTGTATCATGAATTGAAGTCTGAAGTTCTCTTTGTGAACTCACTTCTGTCAGTAATCTCTATATGAAGGCAATAAATGCAACATTATACAAATGAGCATTATTTGCTCCATTCCTGCCTGTTCAGAAGCAATTCTTTCTCTTGCCAAAGCAGTTTCTTCTAATTGGTATGAGTCACTTTCCCAGCTTTCTTCATTGTCCTTGTTCAGATTCTACCTATGCAAAACAAAAGTTTCATTTTCTTTTGTTATGCTAAATGTAATTGTAGTAAAGAATCTTTCTCTATTGCTACATTCTGTTCCATCTCAAGTAATACTAGCAATTATATAGAACTTTCCATGTGAAAACCATTTTATGCTTTTATAACTGCAGTAACTTGTTGAAACAAATAGCTATTGCAACATCCTAACAGCAAAATGATTTGGATGATTTGGAAAGATGTTCAGTGGAATACCACAAGAACATGTCCTATTTCTGAATAAAAAATCCATAAGTTTCCGGGAGACCACCCACTGGAATCATGGTACTTTTTAATAGCGCACCATACCTTATCATGGGATGTCAGTCTGATATGGCCTTTGATCTTATAACTATTTAATCCATAGAGGAGTAAGCTATGGGCTGACCCAAGTAGACTTGCAAGCATAACCATACAGATATGAATAGTTTGCTGTTGCCATATTTGTTTGACACAACATCATGACTAAATTGAGAAAAATCCTTTGGCTCAACTGCTTTCTGGATTTCAGTAGATTCTGTCTTATATTTCTTACTCTCAATCTACTTTTGTTAATCTTTGAAAATTTGCTCATATTCACCTTATTCTTAACTTGTTGCCTTATGCTTCTTAAGTTAGTACTTTCTAAAAAAAATAGTGAATTACTTTCACCTCCCAAATTGTTCATTGTTAAGTTCTGCTTTCATTTGTGATTATAATGTAATTTCAGGCATGGCTGTCTCACTAGAGTTCTTGTTTTCAGTGTTACAAGTTTCAAACTCTGCAGTTGAACATTTCAAGAAATCGTTTGTCAGTGGATTTAACAACTCCAAAGACCTTGCATTGCAACTGTAGCCTTCCATTTCTGCACTGATTATCAAAAAATAGTCTCTCAGCAAAGCTACATTTATGGTCATCCAGCTTCCTTCCTACAAAAACTGGGGCCCTCCTTCTGTGCTCCCCTTAAAACTCACCAGGGCTCTGATTCCCACGCTCCCCTTGAACTCACCTGCTTTATTGAATATTTATTTATATTACTGTGAAACTGCTAAGAAAAAGGTAAATTGAACATGTGTTGGTATATTGATAGGAGTATCATCTAAAAGTCCTGGAAAAATCTGCCATTTGGGCACATCCAGCCTCCAAGTGTGCTGGATTATCAAAGTTTAATGAACTGCTGATAGAAATCTTAAAAGCCGAAGATCCTGGAAATACTCAATAGTTCAGAACTGCATAAGTGAAGAGAGAAACAAAATTAATGATTTGGATCAATGACCTTTCATCATTTCTCTTCCATTTAATACCAGAAGCCACCATTTTTTCAAACTGCTTTATTCCCCTCAAATTGGAAATATAGTTTCCTCCATGATCTTTGTCTTAGTACCCTGAATAACTTCATGTTAAATCTCCAGCAGTTCAACAGAATTTCTTGTCCAGCTCGTTTTCTTTTTGAATAAACTTGATGTCACCAATGATGAATTTCCCATGTTACTGCACCTGTAATTTTTTGCTCTACTTAATACATACACAAAGGGCTTTGTCGCATTGTTTTAGTTTTTAAATGAACAAGATGCATTATTATATACTGATCCAAAATAACAATTAGAAGGTGGATGCTTAACCTTAAATGCCTTAGAATGGATTACTAGTACTGACATAATGGACTGAAAGGCCACCTTCTGCCTCAGAAATTTTCTGATCCATGAGGAATATAATGTGTTCAAAGGTGCGATACACCACGTAATATATTTTCAATCTTCTTTGTTAGATTCTTAAATACTGAGATTTGTGTTCAAAATATTTTGAAGTGCTTGTTTTTTTCCATCAGAGCTCTTTAGCTCATGGAAGCACAAATGAGTACAATGCCAGGTTTTCAGGTATGTGCATTACATGATTTGTAATTGACAAGGCACCATAAGGTAGTAATGAAATTATTTTACATGAAACTTTTTTTCTTTGTAAGCATTTTAATTTTCAGAATTGTGTCTGCTAGACCATTTTACAAGCAAGTGCTGACTTTAAACAACATTTTCAGACATAATTGCTTGTCTCGGTATATTAGTTTGCAAATTTTGCTCTGCATGCTATCTTGATACATTATATTTCTAGGTTGCAATTTGTTTAATGTTTGCTGAGATAGAACACAACTAAAGGCAAGCTTTCTTTTGCAATTGTTTTAATGGCTTGAGAGTTTGCATTGGCAGATTAATGTGCCACGTTGAAAACTCTCATTTTTTTGTTGTGATTGCAAGCTCGACATTGAAATAAGTTTTTCATCAACTGCTTGTGTGAAAGCAGTTAACAACAGTTGGGTGAGGTAATGTCCTACTATAGACTGATCCAGAGGCCATAAAATACCAAGCTCCTGTCTTGATATTGAGTAATCAATATATCATCAGTGGTTTATTAGTGTGAGATGTCTTGCTGTTACTGTGAAAGCACAAGATATCTCTGGGAATGTAAATAGGGATTCATTCAGAATTCAATTCAGAATTATTTTTAATTTGACTCGTATTAAAAACTCAAAATTGTTTTTTATACAAACACAGGCTTCTAGTGGAAAAATCACCATTTGCAAGGCATAATCATAAGTGCTGTGTAGTACACCATTTTTGTTGATCCTGGCTCTTAAGTTGAAATACTGGATTGACGAGCATATGTGTGATTGTAAATTCATCCACAAGTTTGCAACAAAAATATAATTGGAGAGGAGAATGGCACACAATTAATGAAGTAACGGATATAAACTTGTATTTTCAATTACTCCATAAAATGGTCAGAAAATGGATGGTTTATATGGATATAAATCCCATATATTTGTTGTTGGTTAATAAGATTTCAAATAATTACAAAAAAAACTGTTGGTTTAAAGTCTAAACCCTTCACGCCAAGATTGAGCAATATTCAGCTTAATGGCTGCAGTCATTTTGATTTAATGTGGTTCAACTGTTGCAGACAAGAACGTCTGCCTCTAAATTTCTTGATAAATGGGAATACAAATTTTCTAACTTACACTCCCCTTATGGTTCAATTTGATTAAATAAAAAGAAAATCTGATTTCTAATGGATATATTGAATAATTGCCTTGTAGTCTGGTCCGTTATGTGTACTAACCTAATGCTTGCCCTGAGGAAGAATTCAGTATTTACAATGGTTCTTTTGGTCAAGTACATTTTTAACAGACAGCCACATTAAATTGGACTGTCCCTTGCGGCAAAAAAAACAATAGATGAAAGTCTGGTCTGTCTTTACATAAGCTGACAGTTCCCATTTCCTTTTTTTCTTTCTGTGCGAATTCAAAGTTGTAAATTCAGTCTTGACATTTAAAAGAGCAAGAGTTAGTTCTTTGAGTCCAGACACACAACCTGTTTGAAAACGTGGTTTACTCTGTAATCCAGTATTTTCTCTTTAATTATTTTTGATTTAATTATGTTATTTTTCTGAACACTGTTACGATGTCCACTGGAATTAAAGTAACACTCCAGAATAATTGGCTGCAGTGATTTGTAGTTAAGCAGCTGCTTCCTCCTTGGAAGAAAAAATAAAATTTGGACTACTCAAGACAGGTTAAATAACCTCAGTAGGACAGCCTTCCCTTCTGCATTTCTACAACTTGGATGGTGAACCAGACATTCATCACCACCTCCTAAAATGCCTTAATTGGTTCCTGTCCAGTGTGCCACTGACGAGTTTGCTTGCAGACCATCGCATGGAAAGTCAGAGGTGCTTGGGAATTTGAGCAATGGTCATGAGCTTGGGGTGAAGGCCCAGAAGACTGTATGCAAGTAACTTGACGGGGGTCTCGCAATGCCGGGTTGGGACATAGCTGGTTCGGGGAGGCAGAAAATTTGAGAATGTTCTTCAACCTGAAATGTTAACTCAGTTTCTCTCTCCATAATTGCTGCCTGACCTGAATGTTTCTTGTTTTTTCTTTTATTTCAGATTTCCAGCATCTGTGTTTCTTTTAAATTTCAGTGCAGTTTTGTGCTGGGAATTGCAACATTGTCTGCCTCTAAAGCTAGCTAATCGGGCAAGCACAACAGTAAGAGCCCAATCAGGTTTCTGTTGTGACATGATTTAACTAGGAAACCGTCATTATCATGTTCCACACATTGGGGAAACCAATTTTGTTAAATGTTGCAGTGAAATAGATGTTGCTGTGTGACTGAATGTCAAGACAGATATGTTTTTGTCTACACATTGCTCTCGGCCACTCCACTGTTATAGAAAACTTTGAACAGCTGGGTGGATGAGGAGAATGGTGTTTGGAACTGAGGGCAAAAGTGAGCGTATAACATTTCCACAGCAAGCCTTGGAAATGTAGACTGCTTAAGTTGTAAGCCATCTCACTTTTGACATTGCTGGAGGCCTTGAGAATAGTTTGCCAAGCTTTACTCTCTCAGTTAGTGATTGTGCAATCTGAGCAGATGTGAAGAACTAAAACAAACAAAAATAAGATGAAAACTCAAGAATAGCAATCTGTAGAGCTTTATCCTGGAGCTGTCCTTTAATACCACAAAGCTTTTTAAAAAAAATATTTTGCACTTCCATGCAGTTACATATAGCTGATCTGTTTTACAAACCACAAGCAAAGTTGATAGATTCCATGTCGTTTAACATAAGGATCAGTATGCAACACTTACCTTTATTGCACACAGTAAATCTGTACAGCCAGTTGACAGTTTTGTGCATAAAATGTTCATCATTGCACTGAAGCATTTCAATAGCCAACCCAGTGGACTTTATAAAATACACATTAAATATAATTTTCTGAGTGAGTTGCCACACAGTGCATGTAAATGTTCATTCCTATGTCAAAAATCATTTGTCACTGTAAATGTACCACTTTATATGGAAAGAAAAGGAATAATTTGGGTACACCAAATAAGTTTGCTTAGTATTATAATTTTGTATATGGTAAGAATTTCAAAAGGTGACATCACCACAGCATGTCATGTTGTTCTTCACGTGCTGGTGCATTTTAGAAACTAAACATATAAAATAAAAGGCTTTGAAATGGGCGGTGGACTTGGCAAAAAGTTGGTAGGTATGGAAAACTCAGCTGATTTATATACAAAGTAGGAGTAACATCAATCCCTGTGGCACACTACTTGTTGCACCTTGCCAACCCAAGAAAGATCCATTTCCTGTTGACTGCCTGATTACTTTGAATTTTCCTAAGTGCCCTGCTATATTGTCTTTTGCTCTAACTTGAATTTGTTTATAACTTGTGATTACTGCATCTTCACGCATCTTAATAAAAATACATTTGTTCAAGAACAGTCGACCCATAGTTTTCTCGACCGTTTAATAAGTGCAGCAATTTTGAGGACAGCTTTTGAGTAAATTCTTGTGATTGAAAGAAAACAGTGCATAATGTTAAAATATAAAGGTGAATTTGCAGTTGGTGTGAAACTAAAATTTGTCAATATGGGAAAAAGCTAGAAAAGCAAATTGACAGTGAAAAGCAAATTGTGTGAGATCTGTGATGCATAAGGCAAGAACTGGAAATGCAAATTACAAGGATGAAAAGTATATAGTTCTGAAGTTTGAGGACAGTTATTCTCTTATCTGTAAAACGTGGAATGAAAATATGCCTGGAGCATCGGTGAAAGTCGGTTGATCTTTTAAATAATAGTAATTTATTTGCCATTGTATGAACTAAACGTATATGGAACATTTTATACTGCAGCCTTGAGGCATTCCAAAGACATCCGTAACACATTTCAGACTGTAAAGTGAAACCCAGGTTTCATATTGAAAGTAGTAATCCCTTGGGTCATTGCAGTTTTGGTTTCCTGAAGGTGTCCAACATGATATTACTGCAGTGCTCTGGAATTGTGAACCACTTTTAAAATCAGGCACAGCGATGTTGCTGGTATTATTAACTTCTATTAACAATTAAATCTTGAAGGCAAGTTAATCTTGTTATAAGCAAAGTCTTAAACAAAAAAGATAGGAACATAATAGCAGATCAAAGTGAAAAATAAAGTTGTCACCAAACAACTTGGCAAGATATTTCAGGAGAGTTTCTGCTTTGCCTCAACACAGATGGTGTAGTATAACTTGAAAATGGTCACAAGATCAAGTTCTGTCAAACATTGCGAGGTCATCATTAGTATTACTGCAGTTGGTGCAAGAAAATTTTAAAAAGTTCCCAGATGGTCAGTTGAACTGCCTCAGAACCTCGTGTTTAAATTGTTTTTACAGGGAGTTGACAGGTTCTTATTCAGTTTGAAAGTTTTAACCAGTTGTACCTCCCTGAAGGCTGATCTATATAAGGTATTAAGTAGCAGAGTTATACCAGGAGTTTTGGGTTCAGTCTCTGGCCTGTACTAAGTTAACTGATCCTCACCACCTTAGTGCAAGGGGTGTTGTACTACTTCTAGGCACCTGAGGATCAAAGAAGGAATAATTAGCCTCGTCTCCCATTTTTTAATATATATTGGTTTCTCTTTTGAAAGTGTTTGTTTGCCAAATGCGAACAAGGTAAGTCTCATCAATGATATTCCTCACAGTTGAACTGTCTTCTGAAAAATGGTGGCTTCCTCAAAAAGGAACCAAGCATTGGTCAAATCAGAAAGAAAGCGTGAGGATGGGTACTTAAAAATTAAAGTTGTGGGTTGATAAGCAGTTTACAGAATTGCTAAAGGTCAGTAATTATATCTCATGATTAACTGGGTTATGTTTGTACAAACAGCTGAATAGATATGTTTATACTATTGTGTTACCGTGAATAATGTTTCTGTTAAGGCAGGATTGTTTTCTTGTTTAAAAGTTGTAAAGTCATTTTGTGGTAATGGTAATGTGACTGAGGAATAATGAAATACAGTATTCAGATTATTGTTTCAGCAGTGGTATTTAACCAGTTATAAAATTAGTAGGAATATTGTTGATCCCACAACCACCATCAGTGAGACCTTCAACATTTTCAGCCTTGCACAGTAGTTCTGCCTCAATCCTGCAAGGCACTGTAGTGTAGCAGTTAGCGTAATGCTATTACAGCGCTAGCAACCCGGGTTCAATTCTAGCCACTGTCTGTAAGGAGTTTGTACGTTCTCCCCGTGTCTGCGTGGGTTTCCTCTAGGTGCTCCGGTTTCCTCCCACATTCCAAAGACGTATGGGTTAGGAAGTTGTGGGCATGCTATGTTGCCACCAGAAGCGTGGCAAGACTTGCGGGCTGCTCCCGGAACACTCTACACAAAAGATGTATTTCATTGTGTGTTTCTATGTACATGTGACTAATAAAGAGATGTCTATCTATCTTGTCTTCAGTGAATATCCTATGAAAATTGATCATTTTAATTCTGCTATACTGCTTTGCAGAATTTGCAGCATTACTGCCTGGTTAATAGACAAGTTGGTGAATTTTGGAACCATTGAGTAAGTTGGGTGTGGTTGGTTACAGTTTGCAAGGTTGCAGTGAAACAGAAGGGTAATAACCATACGATATTGTGCCTTTTCAGTTGAGTGTTCCTGGTCAACTTGAGTGAAGTATATGATATTATTTCATACACAATGGCCAAATTGCACATTCCCTTGCCACAGCCTCCAGGCACTAAGGTATAGCGTGTGCTGAATGGAACTTTGTGTTTCGAAGATAACCAAAGAAAGATGTGTTGTAATCTGTGAAAGGCATGTTTAAACTTTGTTCAGAATGGGTCTACTACTCAACATTTTTTTCCACAAATAGATTATTCACAATTTATGATGTGCTTTGGATTTGGGACATTGCTAGCCTCGAATGTTTTATTGGATCTTACAAGCTACCTTTCAGATGGACCTTAGTGGAGATCATTTGCAGATGGAATAATTTCATCTCCCCTGCAGATGTACATTGTTTACTGTGGACAAATAAGCGAATTGGACCTCCTCAATATGGAATAGGATTACATACTTGGAAGGAATCATAAGTGATCCCTCAGAGAACTGTTTCAGAAGCTTTTTTTGGTTTGTGGGTGACTGAGGAGTATGATCTTAGAACCAAATGTATTTTGGCAGGTATTTCAGGTAGTGCTTTGAAAGCACTGTTAGGCTGCATTGCCATGAAGCAGTTGTCTGTACTTGTAATTATTTGCAACTAGGGTGAGACTAATTTTCTCAAAGGGGGTCAACTCCATCACTGACAAAACTTCTCCAGGTAGTCTTGTTCTAGGGTACTGTGTCCCAGTGTGTGATGTTGATGCAAGTTCTCTTCACATTCATTTTGAGGACACCTTTAAAACATTTCCATTTGGCCTCCACTTTTCCATTCTCCATTGGTAGACTCGGTGTAAGTAATTGTTTTGGTATATATGCACACAGTGCCTGCTCCACTTCAGTTGATGCTGAATAATCAGCACCTCAAAACTGAAGGTGTTACCCTCTTTGAGGTCATTAACTTTAGTGTGGCACTTCTCCCAGTTTATGCGGAGGATCATCAGAATAAAATGCTCATGCTGGCATTACAGGATTTTCCGGTGTTTTCTGCAGGTCAGCCAAGTCCCTGTAGCTATAGAAAAGACGGGGATTACCATGGCTTTGTAGACCAAGTCTGGTATTCTGTTGTGTTTTATTTTACACCCTGCTAGTCGGTCTGCCAAAAGTAAGGCTAGCTAGCACAACTGATTTGTACTTGAGTCTCGACACCTTTCTTTGCCATTTTCCACGGGTAGGCAAGGTAGTCAAAGTGTTCTACTCTTGCATTTCTTCACTGTCAGTCTAGAACTACCTTGCTGGATCTGTTACTGATCTGGAGTAGATTAATGCACACAGTGTTTTTCCAATATTCAGAGTTAGCCCTAGGCCGTTGTAAACTTCAGAGAAGTGGTTAAGGACTGATTGTGGGCTCTGCTTTGAATGTGAACCTACAACACAATCATCTGAGTACTAGAATTCAATTCTTTATTCCTGATATTAACTTTCATTCTAGCAGAGATGAAAAGTTGAAGAGATTGACTACATCGAGTCGGGTGCATTGTTCTGAATTATCATTTTCAAAGTTGCTTGAAAGAGAGTGGGACAAGTGCACAGTTCCTTATTATGCCAATATGGATAGCAAGGGGCTCAGAGATAGATCCAGTGTATAGGATGGAAGCAGTCATCTGATTATGGGGAAGTCTTATGAAGTGGTAAACTTGTTCAGGCATCTGAACTTTAACCTGATTTTCCTACAGAATCTCATGATTGACAAGAGACGAAGGCTTTGATTAATAAAGGCTATGTACAGCTCTGAATGTTGTTTTTGAACCTTAACCTGGCTCTACCTGGCTGCGAAAAAGTTGTCAAGGGTGCCTTGTGATTGTTTGAAGATGCATTGAAACTCTGGGATACCACCTCTACAAGAGGGAGCTGATGATTTAGTAAGAATCTTCCCAGCAATGGAGAGGAGGGTAATGCTTTGGTATTGTCTTCCCTTTTTAAAAATGGTGATGCAGTTAACATTACATAAGTCCATGGAAATTTCCTCAATCCACCAAATTTTGGGGAGCAGCAAATAAATATTTCCATCAGTAATTCTTGTCCTGTTTTCAGTATTTCAACAGATACATCATCAGGAGCTGATGTTTGATTGTTCATCATTTGTTTAACGGATATTCAGACCTCTTCAATACCTTTTCAAATATTGGTGGATTGGCAAGAGTTTCTCAGACTGGGTGCTAAGGAGTAGAGACAGTGGTGTTGGTCATAGTCAATTCTAGATTTAGAAATTTTTGGAATTGTTTCTTCCATTTGGATTTCTTGTGATTTGTCCACCCATCATTTATTTTTGTTTGCTCGGATCCTCCTTTGAACCTTGGTTTTGAGCCTTTGGAAAGAGCTCTGCTTGTGACTGAATGATATGTAATTTTGCCAATTACAGAAAGATTTCAGTTTGTATGTCCCCACTGTCCAAGGTTGTAATGGGCAAGTGTGCATAGGGGTCTTCCTGTAATTTAATGTGGGGAATCCATTGCACACCAACAGCCACACAATACTTGGCAAAATAGGCATCTGTATCCAGAGCCGAAAAAGTCCCAAGATGACTGAGGACTCCTTTTCCACTACAGGTCTTACTTGCCATCCCAGCAGTTGCTTTGCCATCGAGGTGGTCATTTTGGGCTGCACTTTGTCTGGCACCTCACCTATGACCTTTAATGCATGCAAGATTTGTCCAGCAGAACATGGTGGCAACCCAGAAAGGAAATTTGGAGCATTGAGTATGTGGTCTCAGATGTCTTGTGTTAAGATCATCTGAGGGAGATTACAGGATTTTTTTAAATCTAGTTTTACTCTGTACATGCTCCAACACAAAAATAACTAGTTGTCACATTGGAATGCAGCATTTAGTAATGCCATACTTTCACACCTATTTTATTAATGTGCTAATGTAATAAAACCACAAATTAGTTGCTGGGTGACTTTCTCATTGGAGGTAGTCACCTACATATCAGCCATCTCAAAATTTCAAGCATTTTTTGTGTATTTGTGTTTTGTAAGTATTTTGAAGTTGGTCTTAAGGAGGAAGAGCATACTTCATTACAAGCTTGCTCACCAAAATGTAGTCCAAAATAAAATGGTGCAAAGTAATTTGGGGGAAACCTTGATCTCTTCTGCTACATTTGTAAATTCTGCTACATCGGCTCTGGTAAAAGCCATAGTTTATGTCAGTTGCCTACTGTAATCTTAATGTGTTTCCTGTTCAATCACCTAAAAGTTAGATTAAAAGCTTTGCAGTTAGCAATGCTAACAGTAAAGTCAAACTTCAATGGTAAACCTCCAATAGAAATGGTCTGAACAAATAAAAAGTAAGTTGAATATGTTTTAAGTGATGACTGGGAGTGTATCAAGGCTTGTACTACACTCTTGGGTTCGGATTACTGTGTAAACTGTTTGACGTCATCCAAATCCCTCAAGTATGTTACAGATTTGTAACCCACTGCCAGCTGTTTATTTTCCATGTATACTTCCCAGATGGCGGACTGACCTTTCTGATTTTTCAATTAGAAACAAAATATGCAGATAACACAAAACACGTGTTGCACGAGTTTGTTGCAGCAACCACAACGTTAATTTCTGTTTGTCAGTTGATATGTTTTGCTGTTTATCAGCTCAATTATTTAAATGTCATATTATAATGGTACCTGGGTGAAGGACACCACTTGCAGAGAGCAACTTGATAACCTCATTGTTATCTTTGGAGCAGGGAAGAATAAAAAGTGATTAAGTATGATCAAAATTAGGAATGGATTGAGTGTAAGTAAAGAAAAACTGTTACCAACAGCAGAAGGGTTTGGGAATAGAGGATACAGACTTGATATGATTGACAAGAGAACCAGCACCATATGAGGAAACCATTTTACACAGTGGATGGTCATAATTTGGGTGGAATGCCTGCAAAGGTGGTGTGAAGAGATTTAGTAACATTCAAAAGAAAATTGAACAAATATTTGATGGGCAAGTTTTTAAAAGGCATTGGGGAAAGAGCAAGGAAGCAGGACACTTGGATGGATATAAAAGTGGTCGGCACAAATAGCATAAGCTAAGGGGCCTCTTTCTGTGATTCTATGATTTAAGATTAGAATTAAAGTAACATCTAATGCATGTGATGCTAGCAGAAGAATGATATACACTTGCATCTCATTAGTTTAAAATGGGTCAACATTTCTAGTGAGAAAAGAAACACTCTACTTATCTAGTATGAGTGTTTTCAGTCTGACGTCTGACATCTTCGTTAAAGATACTTTAAGATTAGAGCTACGTATTTGCATCACATGAATCAAAATCTATCAATTAATCAATCATGGAATTAGAGAATGGTTGTAAGAACCATGGAGTTAGAGAATGGAGGGTCAGTTTTGTAAGTCTCATGGTGCTACTCTGGTAACAACCAGTGGATATTTTTTTAAAAAATGGCTACCTTGTCAAGATTGTACAAAAAAGCAGATTTTGTTGGAGCTACAATCTCAAGAACATTAAGGTGTGAAAACTGAAAACCCGAGAGAAGTCTTGTTTTGTATCTATATATTTTTAAGAAAGGTGTGAAACTATCTTATCACTGTGTGATGGCGTTAACTGGACCCATCCATATTGGATGGGAAAGGGGAAACTCTCATTGATACATTCTTGTCACTCCGAAGTAGTTGGTTTAAGAGAGGTTATTGTTAGACGTGGGGAAGAAGACAAATTACCTTCAAGGAGCATGAGGCCTCGTGGAATACACAAATAATGAAAACTTTTTTATTGATGGCTTTCAATTGAAACAGTGGCATATTTATGTATTTATAACATATCTCTCTCTCACACACACACTCACACACACACACACTCTCACTCACACACACACACTCTCTCACACACACACACTCTCTCTCACACACACACACTCTCTCTCACACACACACACACTCTCTCTCACACACACACACACACACACACACACACACACACACACACACACACACACACACACACACACACACACACAGAGCAATAAATTTAAACCAGCCAAATTAACATGGGCTACTGAGCAAAACTTAAATAAACCATGTTATTGGAATTGGTTTATCACTGTCACTTGTACCGAGGTACATTGAAAAACTTGTCGTGCATTCTGTTCATACAGATCAAATATGACACAGTGCATTGAGGTAGTACAAGGTAAAACAATACAGAATGCAGGATAAAGTGTCACAGCTACAGAGAAAGTGCAGTGCAGGTAGACAATAAGGTGCAAGATCATAACAAGGTAGATTGTGAGGTCAAAAGTGCATCTTATTGTATTAGGGGACCATTCAATAGTCTTATAACAGCGGGATAGAAGCTGTACTTGAGCCTGGTGGTATGTGCTTTCAGGCTTTTGTATCTGTCCAATGGGAGAAGAGAGAATGTCCAGGATGGGTGGGGTCTTTGATTATGCTGGCTGCTTTACCAAGGCAGCGAGAAGTATAGACAGAGTCCGTGGAGGAGAGGCTAATTTCCGTGATGTGCTGAGCTGTGTCCACAACTCTGCAGTTTCTTGCAGTCACGGGCAGAACAGTTGCCGTACCAAGCCATGATGCATCCAGATAGGATGCTTTCTATGGTACAATGACAAAAGTCAGTGAGTGTCAAAGGGGACATGCCATATTTCTTTAGCCTTCTGAGGAAGTAGAGGCACCGATGAGCTTTCTTGGCTGTGGCATC
This sequence comes from Pristis pectinata, assembly GCF_009764475.1. NCBI lineage: Eukaryota > Metazoa > Chordata > Chondrichthyes > Rhinopristiformes > Pristidae > Pristis > Pristis pectinata. The sequence continues at coordinate 49,097,094 of NC_067406.1, read as the reverse complement.
TACGTGGTTGGACCAAGACAGGATGTTGGTGATGTTCGCCTCCTAGGAACTTGATGCTCTCAACCCTTTCGACCTCAGCACCATTGATGTAGACGGAAGCATGTGCACCGCCCCCCTTGAAGTCAATGACCAGCTCTTTTGTTCTGCTGACACTGAGGGAAAGGTTGTTGTCATAACACCATGTCACTAAGTTCTCTATCTCCTTCCTATACTCCGACTCATCGTTATTTAAAATACAGCCCATGACGGTGGCAAACTTGTAGATGGAGTTGGATCAGAATCTTGCCACACAGTCATGTGTGTATAGGGAGTAGAGTTGGGGGCTGAGGACCAAGCCTTGTGGGGCACCAGTGTTGAGAATAATTGTGTCGGAGGTGTTGCTGCCTATCCTTACTGATTGTGGTCTGTCGGTCAGGAAATCAAGGGCCAGTTACAAAGAGAGGTGTTGAGTCCCAGGTCTCAGAGTTTGGTGATGAGTTTGTATGGAATTATAGTATTGAAGGTGGAGCTGTAGAAAATAAACAACAGCCTAACATGGGTGTCTTTACTGTCCAGATGCTCCAGAGATGAGTGTAGGGCCAGAGAGATGACATCCGCCATAGACCTCTTTCGGCGGTAGGTGAATTCCAGTGGGTTGAGGTTGTCTGGGAGGCTGAAATTAAGGCGTGCCATGACCAGCCTCTCAAAGCACTTCATGATGTGTTAACTGTTTAACCTGACATTTCTAATGCTTAAAACACTCAGGTGCACTGAAGTTTTCTTAAATTTGCTTAAACACTCCAGTTAATGGGCACATTTGAATGTTTTAATCAGAAATTCTAAAATCTGAACTTTACAAATCAGCTGCAACTGAGCTTTACTTAGAAGTCAGTAAGGCTCCTAAAGTTGTGCTCCATTCTGAAGACTAACTTTGCAAAGTGATCATCATAGCACAGAATTCACAGCTGTGAATTGTAGGCCTTGATGTTTCTAGTTTTATCAGTTAAACAAGATGCAGGAACTGTGAATAATAACATTTGTATTATGATAATAACATCAGAAGACCAGTTGTAAAATTGAAAGTCTTCTAAATTATTCTTGCCCTGAACATTTCTCTGGTATATCACTTTGTACAGTAAATAACAAATACAGAACAACGAATGAACCAACCAAGATTTACCATGGAATCTGCAGCAAAATCCATACCTGTGCATGTTACCATTTTTACTCTCTCCCTCATTCCAAGAGACTGCCTAAGAAGAGAAATTTAATCTCATACTATTCTGTGTAATTGTAAAACTATTCAATTTCAGTTTAGCTTCTGGACAATTATAATTTTTTCCTAAAATGTGTTGTTTGTTTTCAGATTAAGAAATACTTTGAACTGGAACCACTTGCAAGAGGGCAACGATGGATCCTTCAGCCTTGCTCTGTAGAAAACATGGATGCTGTAAAAGAAGGTTTCAATCAGTTTATTAACTTGCTTGAAGAGATTGATCAAGAGCACACTCCAGGAAGATTATGAAATATGCACTGATAGCCATTTGAAAAATTGGAATGGAACCTTTCTCTGAATCTTACACACTGTACTGTAAACTTTATAATACAATAACTTTATTGTATGTTCATTTTAAACGTTTTATATGATCCACTTCCTGCATATCATCATTGTTAAATCAATTTTTAAACAGAACTAAACTATCCCAAATGAACTGAAATACAAAATTAATTTAAGAATGAATCTCCAACAGTACTGGACTTGTTTACTTCATCTTATTTTCTACTACTACCATTTTACTGTAGTGCATGATATTTTGGTATGTGATCATTTGTACTACTTTAGTGATTGGAAATTTGAACATGATCAGTGGTAAGAGTTCTGAAGAACTAAGCACTGTTAGAATTGGTCTGCATTGATGGGTGAATATAGCACTTTGCTTCTAATTATGTTTGTATATTGTTAGCATACACACAATGTGAAATGGCTGAACAGTATGCATTGTGAATGTGCATTTGTAATTCTTCTGGAAAGAATGGAATGTCTTGGCATTTTAAAATTCTGTTCATCTTTATTGATTAGTATATATGCTATGAGATGTTAACTACTATCAGGTCTTTGAAATGGTGCCAGGCAGGTTCAGAAATTCTGTATAAAAGGGGGAAACAAACTAATGTGATTTGTAGAAATATTTTTTACATTGCTGTGTACATTCTGCACTGCTCTTGAGAAAGAACAGGTTTTGATAACAAAGCATTGTTAGGCAAATCCATTGACAGATTACCAGGCAATTGAATTGAACTAGGGATATTTTTGACAAAAAATTTGATTTCAAATCTTTTGTTTGTTTACTAAGGATCAAATATATTTGTTTTGTGATATCATGAGGAATATAAAATCCAACATTTTAGCTAAAAAACCAACAGTTGCAATTTTGTCTTAATTTCAAAATTACTTAATATAATCTTCCAAGAATTCAGCTTAAAAACATTTGAGTATTGAAGACACTGTGGTAGATGTTGCTTGAGCCATCTGTCAAATGACCCTGTGTGTGTGTGTGTGTGTGTGTGTGTGTGTGTGTGTGTTTAATGTATGTGTGCACCAGCCTTGCACTTCTCAAACCTGAGACTGTCTGCAACTCATCAGTAAGCTGAATGAAAACACAATCAATCAATACTCACCAGCAGCTGTTCCTGACAAGCCTCTGTCTGACGCCTAATGCCTTCCAACTGTCGGCATGATTCCCTCCCCGTCTACTACCACCATCCTCTGTCCAACCATTCACATTCTCTTTTTGCTTGTAGTTTAAGAATTTCAGATGGTGTTCTTAGATTCTTCTGCTGGAATTTGAATTTTCATGTCTCCTTTCCAGTGTTTATATGTCACATATATCTTGCTGAGCATATTGTAAAGCTGGTCAATTTATCTGTGGTATGTATGTTCCTATTTTATAGTAGGCTTTCTGTAATTCATTGTATTTATAGAAACTTTGTTTTTTTTATACACCAGTACACTGCAGCTGTTTTTTTTAATGAGTGAAATCATTCATATTACTAAAACTTTTTACCTTTATTATTGACAATATGTATTGCTGGTTCAACTAGCACATAATCTATCTTTGTACCAAAAATACAGCTACTATATTTAGCCAGTAACTAAAAAGTATAGCCAAACAAATGGGAGGTTATTCTCCAATATCCACTGTTCATCAATAACAATAAAAGTTACTGCTGAATAGAATTGGCTTGTTTCAGTTAATCTCTGAGAAATGGACTCTGTGTTTAACTTGCCAAATCAGTAGTAAATGTGCAACATGAATCATTAGTGCTTCCATTACAATGTTTCTTTATATGTGAGGTGATTTTCATGGATTAGCAGTTATGTAAGTGGGAAAAGAGTTGCTTGATATTGAAATACTTTTGTGCTTTGTTGTCCATTGACTACTAGGCTTTTATTTAACCAAAAGTACTTTACAATTTTCATAAATGTTTGCAGAATAAAACATAATGGAACAAAACACATCATAGAGGCAAGCCTCCTGTTTGTCTGAATGTGCTACTTAAGGCAATACTTAAAAGCAGATCCTTGCCTTGGATGTTATCACACTAATTTCTGAGGTTAGAGTTTAATGGGGGGAAAAAATAGTCCAAGATCTATCCAAGCTTTGCGCTCTTTCGCACATCATAACAACCACTTAGAGTGTGAATTAACAGTGGCATGCAAACAACTTGACTGCCTGCCATCTTGGTCATTAAAGCATCCAAGAGGGATCCCAGAATGCAGTGCAATACAAAATTACTCCCTTATCTCGGTGTTCCTGATTTCAGTTGTATCATTGTCAGAAAACTGAGACAAAAGGAGCAAGGAAAATGAGAAAATCACCAAAGTATGTGTACAGCATAACCAGCAACACAAGCCCAACATTGGTGGGAATAGTTTTCATGTCCATCCTGTCTGCTAGAATGGGGCTTCTGCTTGTTTTTGCCAAAAAAAAAATGTTTGGGGTAATAATTAAGGAAAAAATGCAATATTTATTACTCCTGAACATACTGTGAATTTAGGATAATCTTCATATATTCTGTGAAACCACCTTGTATAATGTAAGACAATTGTAGAGATCATTACAGCTAGTAAGGCTGCAATTTCAAATGAAAATGGGAAAGGTGCAAACCTTCAATTAGCCCACGAAAGGGAAGAATTAGTAAATGCTTCTGTCCTAACCCTTTGAAAGAAAACTGAAATAACTCAGTTTTAACCATTCCTCAGATGTTAATTGTAAACACATTTCCAGCATTTTATGTTTCACCTGAGAGCATATAGTTCAAGAACAAATAATGGCAAAATGCATTTAAAAGTAATGAACGTTTTGGATGATCTGACAACCTCAGCTACTATGGTGGATTTTGTGTCTTTTGAAAATAAAAGCTATTCTGTTGTGCTGAATGTTAGCAGCTGCCTATGTTTAAAAATCAAAGAACTGCAGATGCTGCAATTCAGAAAGAAAACCAGAAAATGGTCAAAGCAATCAGCAGGTTAGCAGCATGTGTGGAAAGAGAAGCAGTTAAAGTTTCAAATCCCAGATCATTATCAGAGCTGGGAAAGAGGAACAAGATAATTCAGGTAGCAGAGAAGATAGGGGAGGTGATGATGGAACAAAGGCAATTTCTCTGATAGGGTGAGACAGGTGACCCAATGTAGGAGTTAAGGGCAGTTGGGATAAGATTAAGCTGCTTTCTCTGTGTAACTTGGTGCTAATGTATGTTCTGTATAGTCTGGCCGACTGGGACATATCCAACAGGCCAGACTATCCAAACAAAAAGGATAGCTGGCAAAAAGGCCAGTTCTCATACAAGCGCAGAGAGAAAGTTATCTAAAGCTGGAGAATTCGATATAGAGTCCTGCAGGCTGCCATGTGCCCAGGTGGAAAATGAGGTGCTGTTTCTCAGGCTTGCGCTGAACCTTAATAGTACAGAAGGCCACAGGTGGAGAGTCTGGGGTAAGTGTGGAATGCTGAATTAAGGTTGCAGGCAACTGGGAGCACAGGGTCCCTCCTGCAGATTGAGCGTAGGTGCTCTGCAAAGTGACCACCCAATCTGCATTTGGTTTCTCCAAAGTAGAGGAGGCCAATGTAGTACACAAGACTGGAAGAAGTGCAAGTGAATCACTGTTTCAAACGAAAGATTTTTTGACCATGGACTTCAGGTTGCCTGCCACTTTAGCTGCCCCCTTAGCTGCTACACTATGTCATCCTGTTTCACACTATCAGATACATTCCCTTTGTACCACCCATCTCCTTCTTCCACCTTCTCTACTGCCCAAACTAACTTGCTCCTCTCTGTTCTGATGGGGGTGCCAGACCTAAAACATCAACTGTTTCTCTGACCACAGATTGTGCTTAACCTGCTGAGTTTTTTCAGCATTTACTGTTTTTATTTCAGAATTTTAATATCAATTATTTTTTAATTTTCCATTCTCTGTGAATATTTCAGTTTAACGTTTCAAGTCAAGGACCCTTTGTCAGAATTGGGAAAGAAACATATTAGTTTTAAGTTGCCAAGAGGATGGGAAAGGGATCACCTATTATGTTTGACCAGTTGTGTCTTTGCTGCTGAACAGCTTGTTTTGCATAGCTGATGCTATTGCCTTTTGAGGTGTGAATGAAAGAAGTAAATATCCTTATACTAAAAGAGTCTTGAATCAGAGTATTGACTTGATAGTATTAGAAATATAGTGGATTATTAATGCTCATCAAAGTGACATTGTTGATAATTTGTAATTATACCTTTTATACATCTTCATTAGTGAAATATCCAGTTTCCAATGCCACTGTAGGAATATTGTATTGAGGGTCTGCTTGATAATTGCATGTTATGCAGTTAAAATGTCTGTTACTTCTTTCTCCATTTTTTGAAATTAATTTTATTAAAATCTTTTTTTAAATGTGTTGTTTATCATTCTAATTTACTGTCCCTTTAAATGTAACATAGAGTAATTGAGTTGCACAGCACAGAAACAGTCCCTTCAGCCCACCACTTCCATGCTGACTTTTTAGCCCATCTGCACTCATCTGATTTGTTTGCATTAGGTCTGTATCCTTTTACGCCTGTTTGAATGCCTCTTGATCACAGTGATTGTACCTGATTCCACCACCACCTCTGGCAGCAAGTTCCAGCTATCAACCACTCTATTTTCAAAAATAGACTTTCCCCTCAATTCCCATTTAAAACTCCTTCCTTTCACCTTAAAGTTTGTGCCCTCTTGTTTTGGATACCTCTATTGCGGGGAGAAAGATTCTGCCTCTCTACCCTATCTATGCCCCATATAATTTTATATTTCTCTCTCGGGTCACCCCTGAGCTGTCTGCACTCTAGGGAAGATTATCCCTGCCTGTACAATCTCTAGCCATAACTAAAGTCCTCCAATCCAGGTAACATCCTGCTGAGTCTTCTCTGCACTCTCTCCAGCGCAAAACTGTGTCCTTCCTATAGTGTGGCGACCAGAACTGCACACAATACTTCAAGTGCAATGTAACCAGTGTTTTATAAAATTGCAACATTATGTCCCAGCTTTTATTTTCTATGCCCCCACCTATAAAGGCAAGCATGTTATATGCTTTCATCACCAGCCTATCTGCGTTGCCACTTCCAAGGAACTATGAACTTAAACCCCAAGACCCCTCTATTCATCAACATTCCTTGGCACCCTGCCACTTACTGCGTATGTCATACCCCTATTTGACTCCCCATGTTATACTTTCAATGTACACTTCACCTTGTTCTGGAGCATGTCTACTCTACTGTGTCTTATGAAAAATACTCTGATGATTAACATGTGAATAAGTTTTTAATTTCAACTTCCTAACTTTGTTTTAATTGTTCTTAATTAGCCATGCAGAAAAGTCAGTTCTTCTATAGGTCAAGAAAGCACGGCAACACCTCTCCTTCCTCAGAAGGCTATGGAAATCAACATGTTAATTTAAATTTTTAAATTTAAATTAAATTTTTAAATTTTAAATTTAAATTTAAATTAAATTTTATTTACAGTGTGGTAACAGGCCCTTCCGGCTCAACGAGTCCATGCCGCCCATTTTAAACCCAAATTAACCTACCCATACGTCTTTGCAATGTGGGAGGAAACCGGAGCACCCAGAGGAAACCCACGCAGACACAGGAGAACGTACAAACTCCTTACAGACAGCAACGGGAACTGAATCCCGATCGCTGGCGCAATTTTTACAGGTGCATAACAGAAAGCATCGTATCCGGATTCATCACAGCTTGGTATGCATTTCTTGCTCAAGACCACAAGAAATTGCAAAGAGTTGTGAATGCAACCCAGTCTATGACGCAAACCAGCCTCCCTTCCATTGACTTGGTCTGCACTTTCTGCTACCTTGGGAAAGCAATCAACGTAATTAAGAACCCTTCCCACCCCAGTCATTCTCTCCCCCCTCCCGTCAGGCAGAAGATGCAAAAGCTTGAGAGCACATACCACTAGGCTCAAGGACAGCTGTTATCAAACTTTTGAACGGGCCTCTCAAAAGCTAAAAGATGAACTCTTGATAACTCATTCTACCTCATTGTGGCCCTTGCACTTTATTTGTCTACTGGCACTGCACTTCCCCTGTAACTATAATACTATATTCTTCATTCTGTTTTCCTTTAAACTACCTTCATGTGCTTGTGTATGGAATGATCTGTCTGGATGGCACGTAAACGAGAGCTTTTCACTGTATCTTGGTACATGTGACAATAGTAAACCAATTCCAATCCCAGTTTAATGCAAGCTTGAAGTCCTATTTAATCTTTCCTTGCGATCCATCCTCACTTTGTCATATTTCCATTGGCTCTTGAGTCCATACACTGGGTTTATTAGTAAAGGTCCATGTTGGCAGCAGGATTCCAAATGTACTTTATGGTTATATCCAACTATACATTGGATATTGATGCCACTTGCTCTCTGTTATTGCATGATTGCTAACCTTGTGCAGTTTATTCTGATCTCAGTCTGATAGGAAGTTATCCTCCAGGTAAGGATAATCAATGTCAATTTCCCAAATGTAAGTTAGTGGATATGTTGTTGAATGATCTTTGAAAATCTGGTGAATCTTAAATCCCATGGAAAATTACTGTTGTAGCCAAAGACTGTTGTAAAAACTCAACCTGTTTATTAATGTCCTTGGAGAACATAAACTAGTAAATGGTTTGGCCCATATAACTTGAGTCACGCTATGGCTGACTCTGAAGACTTGTCTACCTCTTGAGGAAACCAGAGATAAGCAGTAGATGCTATGTTACCAGCATTTCCCAGCTTCAAAGAATAAATGTGAATTAAATGTCTTTTAATGCTGTTTGCTTAACAGTACAAGCTAGAATGTTATCCTTCAATATAACTGAACTGTTTCCAGTGTCAAGCATGAGCTGGCTGCCTCTCCAGATGAGCACAACCTATGACCTTATCAAAGCATCCACTATGACCTTGGAAAAGATTGGCAATGGTTCTGATGTGTAAGTTACATAAATCTTTGGTATATCATGCCTTTTATTAAGAATTACCCCCAAAATGGATGGAATAGCCATCCAGCTTGTCATTTATCAGATAATTCCTTAATAAATTCCTTAAGCATTGAACAACAGTTGCTAGAATAGACTTCAGGTACACGTCCTTTATAACCCAAACGTCTTTAATGGCAATTTCTACAGGTTTGGTGTCAAACGCCTTTGTAACGATTCTAGGAGGTGTTATTAAAGCTGTTGGCAATAATACTGTTTCTGAATTTAACGCACTATACTGTTAAACTGAATTTGGAAAGCTATCGTAGAAATGGTCATTGGGACTGTCCTTTCCAAGTGCTTTTCCCTATCAATTGAAAACATCTTAATTATTTGTAAGATCTCCCTGTATGTTCTATACAGAAAATTATATTTTACATTTAAGAGGTATCTATGTTGGATATTAGGCATCATGATAGTTAAATACACCTGAAACTTCAAAATGCACACAATTTCCTTTTGGGAAAACTGTATGAAGTATATTTGCATTGTAAGTTCATTTACCGTATGTAAAGCCCAAGTAAGATGAGGTGGCAATACATAAATAGCAATATTATTGTGACAATCAAGAAAGAAATGCTTTGCAAATGCATGAGAATTTCATTGTTTTGACTCTAATTACTTGGTACTTATCAACAGTTGGTGAGCCTGAGAAAAGCTTTGTCTAAGATTTCAAAGAATTTGTTTTCTCAATCTACTGCAAATGGACATGGCACTGAACATAAACAGCTAATGTGATTTAATTCCTTTAAGATAAAGGAAATATGCTGTTTTGTGGCAACTCACCGTCTAGTCGGGCAAACCGGCTCGGCAGTCGGGTCGCGCGGCGTCGGAGCGACGAGGCCCAAGATGGCGGCGGGCCTCGTCTTTCCGAGCGATGGGGAGAACCCGTGCGCGGGAAAGTCCTGATGACATAGGACTTACGTCATTGCCAGTTGTTTTGGGCGGGAACATTCTCCCTTAAAGGGCCCGCGCAAGGCGGGAAAATAAACCAGTTCTGTTTGGCAATCCTCCGAGTAGAGTCTTGGTTTTATTCCGCGGTAGCAACCGCTACATTGGTGACCCCGACGGTCCAAACGGCTTTTGGAACCCGCGAAATGGACGACAGCGCAGCAGCCAACGCAGTGGCCCTCAAGCTGCCCACCTTTGGTCACTTCGGCCCGGCGTCTGGTTTGACCAGGCCGAAGCGCAATTCCACCTTCGGCAGATCACCTCCCAACTCCACGAAGTACTACCATGTGGTTAGCTCTCTGGACCAGGAGACAGCCGCCCAGGTTGGAGACTTCATCCAGTCGCCTCCGGAGGAAGATAAGTACCCGGCTTTCAAAGAACTTTTGATCCGGACCTTCGGCCTCTCCCGTCGTGAGCGCGCCGCCCGCCTGCTTCATCTGGATGGCCTGGGGGACAGATCCCCATCCGCCCTAATGAATGAGAAGCTTGGCGCCTTGGCCCCGATTCCCACCTCACGGCACGGTCAAGCCCCATCCTGCCAGCCCAAGGAACTACGGGACTGTAAGTTTGTTTTCGTTCGCAGGGGCACACCTCGGGCGCCATTGCAACGACCATATGAGGGACCGTTCCGAGTCATACGGAATAATGGATCCACTTTTATTTTGGACATTGGAGGCAGGGAACAGGTTTTCACGGCAGACCACCTCAAACCGGCCCATTTGGATCTGCAACAGCCTGTCGAGGTTGCCACGCCGCGACGCAGAGGCCGCCCCCCTAAGCGGCAGCTGGCACAGCCCACGGACCAAGGGGACTGTCTCGCCGGTTCTGGGGGGGGTTGTGTGGCAACTCACCGTCTAGTCGGGCGAACCGGCTCGGCAGTCGGGTTGCGCGGCGTCGGAGCGACGAGGCCCAAGATGGCGGTGGGCCTCGTCTTTCCGAGCGACGGGGAGAACCCGCGCGCGGGAAAGTCCTGATGACGTAGGACTTACGTCATTGCCGGTTGTTTTGGGCGGGAACATTCTCCCTTAAAGGGCCCGCGCAAGGCGGGAAAACAAACCAGTTCTGTTTGGCAATCCTCCGAGTAGAGTCTTGTTTTATTCCGCGGTAGCAACCGCTACAGTTTGTACTTTAAACTCTTCCACGGAATATATTTTTTTGTTTGTTGCTGAGCCATGGAGTTGGCATCCATGGAAACTTGCTTTATAATTTGCTCTTTAATTTTGTGCTCATTACCCTTTGAGAGAGAAATTTTGTAAAATATACTTTCAGATTCTTAAATAAATAGGATAGTGATAGATGATACTTAGATTTGCAGCATATTGGTTTGAAGTTGCATCAAAGGTGTTCATAGTTAGAAAGAGAATCAATTACTGATCTCTGGAGGTTAACTGGTATATGTAATAAATGAATACATCCTACATTACACAGTCCTTCTCATTGCAAGTAGACAGACACAAATGGGCAATTAACATACCCAATGGAATATTTAGTGGAAGATAATAATGGCATGGTCTAGGATGGTCTACAACTGAAATGTGGTTAGAATTTCTATGGGGATTTCCTAACCTCTCACTTTAGTTTCAGCAGGTCAGGGAAATGATCATTTGTGCTGTTCTCAAGTTTTTTACCGAAAATAAAATGGAAGATTGTGAAAGCCCCAGGGCAATTTGAGGTAAATGACTTCAATGCTGTGCTTGATGATCCTAGAAACAACTCAAAGTTTGTCAATACCATTGAAGGGTTATGTGAGGTCGTGGATATGGTAAGTCTGAAGTGGCAAAGAGGTATTTCATTGGTAGAAAAAGGACTGATTTAAAAAGAAGTAATGAAGTAAACTCAGAGAACCACAAGCTCATTGACCTTTCATTAATAACTGACAAAATATTGAAGCTGTTTATTCAAAAGATTACTCAAAGATTTTAAATAACTTAGCAAATGGCAGCCAATGTAGATTCAGAATTGAAAACCACTTCCTAATATAAATATTTACAAGAAACTGACATTTCTTGATCTCAAGCTTATGGGGGCTAGAATGTGGGGATGTTGCCAGGAGTGTGTTGAAATAATTAAATCAGACCATCAATGAAAGTTTCAGTAATAGATGAACTGAGGCAGTGATGATGTCAGCCAGAAATAGGTTATCTTAGTAATGAGGACTGAAGAGACTGCAGATGCTGGAATTTGGATCAAAAAGCAAACTTCTGGAGGCATCAGCGGGTCAAACAGCATCTATGAAGGCAGAATGATGGTCAAACGTTTCAGGTCGAGACCCTGCCTGACCCCCTGAGTTCCTCCAGCGGTTTGTTTTTGCTGCCTTAGTATTGATGTAACTTTATGATTGGAGGCTCATTTCAGTAGTGGGGATTTTTGTCTTCCCAATATTTGCACTTTTAAGCATTTGACAAAAGAGTACCTTTCTTCTCCAGGACTGAGGATGATTTGCCTCTACTCTGATTCTGACATGACTGATGAGGGCAATGTGGAAGCAGCAAATTCCTCCAAATCCACTGGAAGGATAAGCAAGTCAGTCTTAATCTTCTCTCCCAAGCCAACATCATCAGCACAGAGACCCAAATTACACTTGCTCAGCTCCATTCAGAAGGCCACATTGTTCACAGGCCCAAAACCAGACTCCCAAAACAGACCTGTTTCTGAGCTCTTTAACGTGAAGAGGTTACTTGATAGAAAGTAGAAAAGATTGAAGGGGCAAGAGATGCCTTACTGGGTGGGCAGGTGGATAACTTATGGGTAATGTGTTCAATCTGCCATTTACAGTGGGCTTCTGTATGGTCTGATGCATACATTTGCGTGTCTTCATGTTCTTCTGAGTGCCCTCTTTTCTACATTCTGTCATGGGCCTGGGATTCCCAAGAGCAAGTGGAGATGTGGTATTTTTTCAAGGAAACTTTGGGAACAGCCTTGAATCTTTCCCTCTGTCTACGTGGTAATCTCTTCCAATGATAAAACTTGAAATAATATGTTTCCAGATGCCATTAATGTGAATGACATGACCTGCCCAAAGAAGTGTACTTCAGGCCCCAATCCTGGGAATGCTGATCTGGGAGAGGACACAGATGTTCCTGAGCCAGTGAATTTGGAGGATTTTGCAGAGACAGGTTTGACGGGTATCTTTTCAGTGCCATGGGATGCCTGCAGATCTCAGAAGCATATAGAGGTCTGGGATCACTGTTGGCCAGTAGACCCTGGGTTTTACACCAAGTTTGAGGCCTTAAATTCCTTTTTCCACAATTGACCAAAGGTTGTGCTGGCACATTTAAGACAATGGTGCGTTCTGTCATCAATGCCTATTTTCATTGAAAAGTGGCTTCTGAGATACGAGAATTGGTCCACAATTCCCAGGATCTCAACTTGAACCTTTAGAATTGGAGGGCAGTATTGAATAGCGGATAGAGGTCATTGTCTTTGGGATGGTGAGTGTAAGGCCTGTCCTTTTGCATGCTACAGTTAATGATGGCCTGGAGCTCATTCCCTGCCATCATTTGCTAACTGAAGCTCGACTCCTGAGATTTGGGCTGCCTTTAGTTCTGGAGTTGGATTGAATGGTTCCCATTCTGAATATTAGCTCCTTAATTAGGATCATGGTTTGCATGCCATTATGAAGCAATTATAAGATGGAGATTCTGTGGGCAGTTAAATTTGAGGAGAGTACTCTGCAGATCCTCTCATTTGAAGTCAAAGGCTTTAGTGAGATCAACGAAGTCCACAAATGGTAGTTAGCATTGCTTCTGGCATTTTTGTGACCTTAAATAATTCTCTAAAACTACTCTCTATTTTGAGACTGTACAAAAGATCCTAATGGAGCTGAAATAAATCAGGAAATGCTGGAACTACTCTGCAGTATCTGGAGAGGCATCGTCTCTCTGCCTTTCAGTCTGTGATAAGTGTCCTTCCTTCTTGGCTCTCACTGGGTGGGGCTTTCGATGTTTGGGCTGTTAATAGCTTTGACATTGCAGAAGAACCCATGCATGTCACACATGTGGATAAGTTAGTGAGTCTCCTGCATACTTTCCACCCGCCACGTGTTCTTTAGGTCACGGGTTTTTTGATGCCTTCTGATTTCCATAGAGCCCGTTCTTTTCCCTTGAGGAACGGTGAAGCTTCCAATCCAGCTACACTTTAAATTTGCAGTTAGTTAGCTGCTTCATCCTTTTGTCATTCTCGTCAAACCAGTCCTGGAGGTTCTTGGCAAAAAAGGCAAGAATTTCTTCACAGGCGCTAATTACGAATAGTGTAACCCATTCTCTGTGGATGGTGCAGGGAATAGAGCAAAGTTCAAAGGGGCCTTCAACAAAAAAAATGAAGAATGGTCCCGCTTAGTTGATTTGTATTTTTTTTTAAATAAATTTCTGGCCATAAATCTCTAAAACTATTCAGTATTTTGAAACTGTACAAAAGATTCTGGTGGAGCTAAAATAAAACAGGAAATGCTGAAACTACTGTGCAGTAGCTATGGAGAGGAACAGAGATAGCATTTCATGACTTAGAACAGTACAGCACAGAACAGGCCCTTCGGCCCACAATGTTGTGCCAGCAAACTTGTCATCAGAGCTGGGGACAGTAGGAGTGATGACCTTTTAAGATGGAGAGAAAGGAAAAAAAAACAAAAGGGAAGTTCTGTAATGGGTGGAAGGCAGGAAAGATTAAATGACAAGGGATGATGCAATTGGATGAAAGAGGGTGATCGGGGCACCAGTAAATAATAAATGGTAGATTGAGAGGAGGCGTAAATAGAAGATGAGTAAATATGTGAAATTACTATCATCAAAGAAAATTTAAGTTTTTTTCTTCCGCTCTTAACATTTGCAGTATTACATCTAGTTCTGGGCTCCTTGCCATAGTTTATTTTGTCCCTGGCAAGAGCACAGCCTAGATTTTCTGAAACAATATCAGAATTCCAAGGGTTAAATTATGAAGAGGAATCACACAAGCAAGGGTATTGTTCCTTTGATTTTAAAAGGACAAAGGATTATTTGATTGAAGTTTTCAAGGGAAACTGACAGGTTAGATGGATATGAACTGTTTCTCATGGTTTGTGGATCTCGGATGAGAGGAAATGTATAAAGATTAGAGCCAGGTCTATAGGAAACAATTCTTCATGCAGGAGGTGGTAGAAGTTTGGAATTCTTCTGCAAACTGCAAATGATGCTGGTTGTATTGTTACTTGAGTGGTGGATCTTAGCTAACCACAGAGATACAGGGACTGGGAGCAGAGACAGGTAAATGGAGCTGGGTCACATGTCGATCACGATCTCCAATAGCAGAAACAGCTTTGAGGGACTAAATGTCCAACCCTGTTCCAAATGTATTAATTTCCATATCCCCAATAAATAATCATGGAATTAGCCTGACATCAAGGCAATAAAGAGAGAAGCAAAAGAAAGAACCGCGAGAAACTTCATCAGCATTAATTGATAACAATTCTCTCTCTCTTGCAGGATAGAAAGCATTCTGTTACCAGTTCTGCTTATGCCTGTATTATTTTGAAAGGATGCCATGTGCACCACACTGGGTTACAAAGTTCTAAAAGCTAAGAAGATATAATCTCACACCAATAACCATGTGTTTGTATAAAATTACTGGCATCCAGCATTGCAAAGTGAATTTGTCATGTTTTATTTGAAAAATGTATTGTGAGTAGCAGTAAGATATGAGAATTGAGTGAGGTGAGTAAGTTTCTTTGTAGTGAGTCCCTGCTGGGACCCTGTGGTGAAGAGCCTGATGTATTGCTCCATTTGCTGACAGTTGTGATGCAGCACAGTGTGGTGAACTTTCCTTGTTTTGTACTTCTACATGTTGATTGAAGGCCAACTTCTCATGTTATGGCATATGATCTTAAAAAAAAGTTCTTTATTTCAACCTCTAGAGCATATCATCTGACTGTTATAAAACCTTGAATGATGGAATGCTCAGGCTATCAGACCTAAAAGTAGTTCCATGTTAAAATGGGATTACAGCAGAGGAATTTGGTCATGCAAGAGACCACATTCATTGTGTTATTTTTCTCTGTACTCTGATTTGATTTTACTTTTGAATGCATTTTCAACACACAACAAAAGGTCTGCTTCACTTGACACTTAAAGATAAAATGGAAAGGAGCAGGCAGAATTAGGATTACGGCTTCTCTGAAGAATAAAGACCAAAACAGATGAGTTGAGCCGAGTGGTCCACTTCCAGGTTATAATTCACATGTTCTAGGAAGGTTGAGCTGAGGGGTCTGGAGCTGACTGCCTGAATGAGTGGTAGCAGCAGAAACTCTCACCACATTGAGAAAGTGCTTGGATGAGAAAGTGTTAGAGACTGAGTGCTGGCAAGTGGTATTAGGCTGGAAAGCACTACTTCAACTTGCATGGATTCTAGTCCTAATGGGGGTCTCCTGTGCCATAAATATCGGTGATTCTGAGGATGAAGACTTTATTTAACACATGGCTCAAATAAAAGATTGTTCAAGTATGGTGCCCTATTGAGAAGTGCTTAAGGGTTATTTGTGAAGGACTTTCACTGCTTGGCTCATGTTCTCTGGGAAGAAAATAGGCCTAAATGGGTCCTTCAAGGCTGGTTAACCTTAAGTGCCTAGTTCATCGATGCTTACTGATTGTGTGACCAGTTGTTGAGAGTACAAGTAACCAGACTCTCGGATATTGTGGTTCCTGAAGGAGTGGGGATAAATTCTGTAATGCAACTGATGAGGGTTGAGTCATGCAAGTTATACATTTAGAAAGATTCTGGTATTCAATGAATCAGCACAGAAGGAGACTATTTAGACCATTATACCAGTGCCAGCATTTTGGTGGAACTATAGAATCAATCCCATTCACTAGTTTTTTTTCTTCATACTTCTTTAAACTTATTTCCCTTCAATGATTATTCCAATTCACTTCGGGCAATGTATTCCAGATGACAACAACCTACTGTACTGAAAAATGTTTCCTTCTGGACCCTCTTTTCTCAAT
Organism: Pristis pectinata; assembly: GCF_009764475.1. Classification (NCBI taxonomy): domain Eukaryota; kingdom Metazoa; phylum Chordata; class Chondrichthyes; order Rhinopristiformes; family Pristidae; genus Pristis; species Pristis pectinata. Next base: position 49,080,643 of record NC_067406.1, on the reverse strand, counting down.
CATCTACTTCAGTGCACTACTTCAGTTTGCACTACTATACTTCGCACCATTCCATTGTTTTGCGCTCGCCACTGTAATTGTTGTTGTATTTATTACTACCATGTATACTGTTTACTCTGTGAACTTCACATGAATAAGCAATTTCATTTCACCCTGGTGTATATTACAATAAACTAAACTAGTCTAATCTTTAGATTAGACCCAGATGAAGGGTCTCGACCCAAAATGTCAACTGTCCATTTCCCTGCATAGATGCTGCCTGACCTGCTGAGTTCCTCCAGCGCTTTTTATGTTGCTCCAGATTCCAACATCTGGAGTCTTTTGTGTCTCTAATTTTAGTTCTGTGTCCTTCATTTTACTGATTCTTCTGCCACTGGAAAATTTCCCCATATTTACTCGATCACAAGTTTTCATGATCTAAATATCACTGTCAAATCTCCTCTTAATTTTTCTACCCTATGGAAAACACCCGCCATTCCTCCAGTCTCTCTGTGAATTAAATCCTCCATCCCAGACATCATTCTCTTGTACCTCCCTCTCAAAGGCCTAGCAGCTATCATTAAATGTGGTTCCTGAAATTAAACAATACTGAGGTATCCAGAGGTGCAGAATAATATCTTTGCATCTGTTCTTTGTTTCTTTGATGTTTTACTTGGAGCCATTCATCTTTATCAGAGGAGTAAATAAATTAAAGTAAGTCCACAATGTTACAAATGATCTCTTGAAATAATAAACCAAATGGTGTTTTTCTATTCTAGCTATTTTTTATGTTCTTAGGCCCCTGAAGCTTGCAGTTAAATTCACAGACAACAGAGAGCTGGTTGGGCACTTATGAGCTAGATTATACTTTTTCCTAAACTGCACACATGTTATCCATCCCATTGAACATACTGACTCCCAATGCTGCAATACTTAAATCTATATTTAATGACATTGCCAAACCTTTTACTTCCTGGCCAAAGTTAACCTTCAGCAAACATCGTTAAAATTTTTATTTGGTTCATTGTTCATTATTGTTCACGGGACCTTGCTGTGCCTAGATTAACTGCCATGATTCCCTGTGTTAGTGGCAGGTGATGTATTTTGGCACATTCTGAAAGGTACTGTGCTAACAAGGATGCTCCAGGAATCCCAGAACTAGAAACAAATGATCTGAAGAATTTTCTGCTTTTTGCAAAGTCTATAAACCTCAGGTACTGGTGTGTGACTGTTGGCACAATCACTCTGCTGCTTGACTATTGGGGGGAGGGGAGCAAATGTTCCCCTGGCTGCTGTCAGTGGCTCATTCATCAACTTTTACACACCACAATTACTGTTCAAGCTACTTAGATAAATTAACTGCAAATAAAAACCTGAATATAAACGCTAGCTATCCACACTCCTTTTTCTTATTAGTACTGAAATTAGTCTAATGAGCACAGGCACTCTATACTGCCTATGTGTGTCAATTGTGTCTTAATTGGAAAAAAGGGAGATACAGGAAACAGTTGTGGTCAAAAGATTAAGCTGCTGTGAGAGCTGCGGAATAGGCTAGTCAGGGTCCATATCCAAGAATATGACAGAAGTGAAAGTGATTGGTTGTCTGAGGAAATAGTCAGAGACACAAGAAAAGCATCTAATCAGGTGCTGAAAAGAAGAGATTTAGAGCTGAGAGACAGGACTAAGAGGTCTAGTGTTCCCGCGTCCCGTCAAAGCACTACTTTAAGAAATTTGAAGGTATATATTAGGAACATGATAGCTCATAACATGAGCAAAAAGTACTTCAAAGACTAGTTGTTTCCTGGTGTATTTCTAAGGCTCATTTGCTCTGAATCACATTCTATCGAATAGATTTCATTGGACTACAATCAACAAAGTTATTTGAGAGAAATAAAAATTTAACATTGATATATCAGTGCGACAAACCCCAATGCCAGCGTTCAAGATACCAAATCAAGTGTGATTATAGGTGGGTGTCCAACTGATATTGGGTTAAGGTGAAAACTAGCAGAAGCCAAGCAGTCATTGTAGATGGAAAATAATTCTGAATCTAATAAGAGGCTCCACTGGACAGAAAATTTTATTAAGCCTTTCTCCTTACAATTCACATGGCAATCCATCTGGAAAATTCAGTAACCTGTATTCCATTTAAAATAAAAGTAATTTATTTTCTCATTAACAATTCTTAGTAAAATACTAATTAACAGGGGTGCTCAGTATGGGATATGAAAATAAGTCATTCAAGATTTGACTAATGGCACTCTGGTAAAGTCACATAAGTCTTAGTAAGCTGTGGATTTTATATTGTTACAGATAATGGACAAACTAACCAGAAAGACCTTGTAGATATCAAGTGTGAGGAAAATACCAGTTTCAACCTCTGTATAATCAGTCTATAAATATTCCATTTCCAAAAAATAGAATAAAATGTTGTAATTTGTTCCTGTGTCAGGAGTGTCAGATGTGGCAGAAAATTCCGTCTCAACTCCCTCCAGACCCTTGAGGAAAAACTTGTCTCATACTACAGTGCAGCACCATTCAGACTGTTTGAGGGTAGTGTTAAAGTGAGTGACATCTTTGGTGAATACAAACATTCCAGTGCCATGACTTTGAAGAAGTGTAAGGGAACATCTGTGCAGAGAGAAAAACTAAATGTTACAGGTGGACAGCATTGCATCAAGACTGACCAGTTCTGAAACAAACAGGAAAGGCTGGTTATCTGAAATTATTGAATTCAATTTTGAGTCTCAAGGGCCGCAAGATTAGCTACTGTTCTAATGATTCTGTTTCTCTCTCCACAGATGCTGCCTGATTTGCTGAGTATTTCCAACATTTTCTGTTTTATTTCACAGCAACTGCAGGTCAATCACCTGACTGTGCACATTCCCAGCAGAAGAATAGGGGGTGATCTTGGAAATAGTTTTAATTTTCTTTAAACAATTAATTTATTAATGGGGTAAAAAGTTTAACTCTGTGTAAAAGCTTGTTTTAACTGGCAGCCACGAATCATCCAATCTGACAATGAAGACCATGTTTGTGATCCCATCGGATTGGAAAGGCAGTGAACCATAAAGATGGATATGTCGGACATTCAATGGTGGAGGGCTGGTTGGAGGTGAGAAGTCACATGATACAACCTCTGCGAAAGCACGGAGAATTGCAGCACAGTCTGAAAAATACCTTGTGTTTAACTTTTTGTGTGTAACAATGGCATTATTTCTTGCTAAGTGGAAACATTCTGAGCCCAGTACCTACATAGGGACACCCAAAGGGTTACAGTAGACCCGACTTACAGAAATCTAACTTTGTGCAAATTCTCCCAAAAAATTTTAAAGTATTTTTCAAGATAGGAAAATTAGTTACAAACGAGTATTCATTAACAACTGGACATTGTACACATTCCATTAGTTAATTATGGGTAGTTTAGCATGAACGTGGAAGATATTTGATGAAAGAATTATAGGAAGTGCATGCAGAGTGATACAGTATGGGCAGCTATATAGTCTAATGAATAGATATTATTCAACATTATGGGGCAATTTTATTCTGGTAATAGTATCCAGTTCGCAATCCTATTTAATTTTATTTTTGTGAAACCAGATATTGTCGGTGAATCATTGGGTGGGCTTGTAGAAATCTACCGCATTAATATCAATAACAATTCCTTTTTTTAATGCATTAAAGAACAGCTTGACAATAGCTACTTACATCCAATGACATTTTATATCATTAAATACAGTATAAAATACAGCACTGTTGTAGGATTGAAACAAGCCAAAACCCTGCTCTCCACATCCCAACTCACAGCAAATTCCCATTTGCCAGTCACTTCTGTACTCGCTAACCTGCACTGACTTATGGAAAAATCAGTTTACGGACAGTCCTCAGGAACAAAACCCTTATTTAACCTGGAGACTGCCTGTACAGACACATGTTATTTTAAATGATAAATATAATTAAGAGGACATTACGTTAACAAACAATTTAGAAAAATTAGTGTGATGCCTTCCCAATATAGATGGAACTTGTTCTGTCTGGAATGCGGCAAAGCAGATTATGCCCTAATGTTTGGTCTCCCTCTAACACAAATGATGATTCACTAATGTCCCATATTTTAGTTGTTATGCTGTCCCATGAAGGACTTTAAGGCAGGATATGATTAAATAAAATTACAAGTGATGTACTGATTCACTGAAATGATTAAGACTGTTGTCTACAAGTCTTCGTGAAACCTTGTGCTTGCAATTAATTATTGAAATCCTGAAGCAGGAAAACTATTGTGCCAATTTTTCACAATTAGTGTTGTATGTAGAGTCTCACTGTAATTACATAATCAGTCTCCTGTAGAGTAATTGTTTATACTGATGGCTGTATTTTTTTCTTTGACGGGTAAACAGAGTAATATGACTTTTAATCTTGATATCATGCAGAGCATAAGTATAAGCATTCTTAATTAAATTCTTTATGGGATGGCACATTGATGTAGTTAAGTAGAGCTGCTGCCTCACAGTACTGGTGACTTGTGTTCAATCCTGACCACTGGTGCTGTCTTTGTGGAGTTTTCACATTCTCCCTGTGATCACAGGTATTTCTCCTGGATGCTCTGGTTTCCTCCAACATCCCTGAGGCTTGTGGTTTAGTAGGCAACTGACCCCTGTAAACTACCCCTTGTGTATAAGTGTGTGATAGAATCTGGAGGGAGTTGATGGCACATGAGAAAAATCAAATGGAATTATTGTCAGTGGGTGCTAATTGATGGGCTAAAGGTCCTGTTTCCGTATTGTATTCCGTACTCTACGACATTCATGGATGTTATGAAGATACAATGAACCTATCAATTTCCTAATGGCACAGAGGGCAGATGAGCATGACTGCAATTCTTTGGGAGATTAACTTCTCACATGAATGTAATGTACATGTCTTTACAGTAAGTGAGAACTTCCCTCTAAAAACACTTAATGGTCTCCATAAATGTGAATAAACCAGTGCAGAGAAACAACAATGGAAATATTTTTGAGTAAGTAAGTATTTGTTCGAGATTTTAATTGGTGCCCTCATGCCTGATCCACAGAAGGGTAGAAAGAGACGTATTACAAGTTTATTGGTTATTCTTATTTTGGCTAAGATTGTTGGCCTATTCAAGCAATTCCCATCTTGGAGAAAAGAAGTGTTTTTCCACAATGCAACTGGGAATACAACTGGGGCCTTTCTTGTGCAGTTGTGGACTGTGGAAAACAGGACATGAGATCACAGTCCTTGGGCAAGAAAGGCTGTAGACATGTTTATGGCTTGTGACCATTAAATTTAGTGTCAATTAGAGCTGAATTATGGGCAGTTTTGTGTCGTGGCCTTACACCCAGTAAGAATTGTGTTGTTGGATTAAAGTCTCTTACACCAAAAGTCTGGGTTGAATTTGAAATCATATTTTAGAGAAATCTATGGGGAAATCAGACGTACTACCAATGCAGAAGAAACAGGGAACTGAGAGAAAAGATTCTGTACCCGTTTCTTTCAATGCTGCATTTATAGTTTGGTTATTAGTGAACTGTAGCATTTCACACCCATGCATGAGCCTCTGATTTAAGAGGTGTAATTATTTAAATGAACACCTCATGCAATTCCCTGGTATTTTTATTGGATTTTTTTTTGCAGACAGTTTGGAGCAAGAGTATGTGAAGTTGAAGGACTTAATGCCACAGATACCAACTAAGCACACCAAAAAAATCTCAATCTGGTCCATCAAGAGTCAGTGAATAATAATCACAATCATAATGTCATAATGACTGTCAAATGACCTCTATGGCACAGAAAATTTACTGTTACAAATCTGGACTCAGTCTTCCATTTCCTTTGAAAATAGAAGTAAAGAATGTTTTTAATCTCTCTCTTCTTCCTATTTTTCATTCCTTCTCTTTATGTTGTATCCTGTGTGTCATTTGGCATTGTAGGCTCCTATAGATTTGACATAGTTTGGACTTCCACTCGAGATGGTGCCACCAATCTACTTGGTTGTAAAGATCTCCACAGTGAGGAAGAGTTTCTTTCCTTCTGCCATCAGGTATCTGAACAGTCCATGAACCCATGAACTCTACCTCATTATTCCTTTTTTGCATTTTTTAAATTTATTTTTGGTAACTTATAGTAATTTTTATGTCGCACTGTACAGCTGCTGCAAAACAACAACATATGTCAGTGATAATAAACCCGATTCTGATTCAGTCACTCTTGTACCTGCTGCAATTGGAGATGGACTTAACTATCTCTATCTGCAGTTAATTTCTTCTGCATGTTTTATTTTTAACCCCTGCTTGTAGTGTTTGCTTCTTTTAGCTTCATTGGAAGTCCTTGCAGAGTTTGTGACTCCCAGTTGCCCACATTATTGTCCATCACTTTAAGGTCCATCTTACAGAGCTCTTTGAAGAGTGTGTGTGAGCGCACAATTGACATTTTACCCCAAGGCTAGTTCTCCCAAGAAGACTTGTCTGAGAATTCTCCCTTCGTTAATCTAGTGAATGCACCCGAGCCATCCTGACCCGAGCAGTATGTACCTAGAAACATAGAAAACCTACAGCACAATTCAGACTCTTCGGCCCACAAAGCTGTGCCGAACATGCCCCTACCCTAGAAATTACTAGGCTTACCCATAGCCCTCTATTTTACTCAGCTCCATGTACCTACCCAAAAGTCCCTTAAAAGACCCTATCGTATCTGCCTCCACCACCGTTGCCGGCAGCCCATTCCACGCACTCACCACTCTCTGAGTAAAAAACTTACCCCGACATCTCCCCTATACCTACTCCCCAGTGCTTGCTGGGATCCATCTGCAGTCCACAACATCTCTATCTATCCTTCCAAGTTCCATTTAGAATGTGTTGTGCAACAGATATAGATACTGTCTCTTGACTGAATCAGAATAAGATTTATTATCACTGACATACAATGTGAAATTTGTTGTTTTGTGGCAGCAGTACAGTGCAAAGACATAAAAATCTATAAATTACAGAAATAAATTATTGGTGCAGAGTAAAAGAAATAATGAAGTCATGTTCATGGATTGTTCAGAAATCTGATGGCAGAGAGGAAGAAGCTGTTCCTGAATCGTTGAGTGTGACTCCAGTACCTCCTCCCCAATGGTAGTCACGTGCAAAGGGCATGTCCTGAATGGTGACAATCCTTAATGATGGATGCTGCCTTGTTGAGGCAGTGCCTCTTGACAATGTCCAGGATGGTAGGGAGGGTTGTGCCTGTGATGGAGCTGGCTGAGTCTACAACGCTCTGCAGCCTCCTGCAATCCTGCACATTGGAGCCTCCATACCAGGCGGTGATACAACCAGTCAGAATGCTCTCCACCCTACATCTATGGAAATTTGTCAGTGTCTTTGGTGATGTACCAAATCTCCTCAAACTCCTCACAAAGGAGAGCCACTGGCTTCCCTTCTTTGTGATTGCATCAGTGTGTTGGGCCCAGAATAGATCCTCTGAGATGTTGATGCCCAGGAGCTTGAAGCTGCTCACTCTTTCTACCACTGACCCCTCACTGAGGACTGGTGTGTGTTACATGGAAACACAGAAAACCTACAGCACAATACAGGCCCTTCAGCCCACAAAATTGTGCCGAACATGTCCCTAGCTTAGAAATTACTAGGCTTACCCATAGTCCTCTATTTTTCTCAGCTCCATGTACCTATCCAAAAGTCTCTTAAGTAACCCTATTGTATCCACCTCCACCACCATTGCCGGCAGCCCATTCCACACACTCACCACTCACTGAGTAAAAAACTTACCCCTGACATCTCCACTGTACCTACTTCCCAGCACCTTAAACTTGTGTCCTCTTGTGGCAACCATTTCAGCCCTGGGAAAAAGCCTCTGACTATCCACACAATCAATGCCTCTCATCATCTTATACACCTCTATCAGGTCACCTCTCATCCTCCATCGCTCCAAGGAGAGAAGGCCGAGTTCACTCAACCTGTTTTCATAAGGCATGCTCCCCAATCCAGGCAACATCCTTGTAAATCTCTTCTGCATCTTTTCTATGGCTTCCACATCCTTCCTGTAGTGAGGTGACCAGAACTGAGCACAGTACTCCAAGTGGGGTCTGACCAGGGTCCTATATAGCTGCAGCATTACCTCTCAGTTCCTAAATTCAATTCCACGATTGATAAAGGACAATACACCATATGCCTTCTTAACCACAGAGTCAACCTGTGCAGCTGCTTTGATCGTCCTATGGACTCGGACCCCAAGATCCCTCTGATCCTCCACACTGCCAAGAGTCTTACCATTAATACTATATTCTGCCATCATATTTGACCTACCAAAATGAACTACTTCACACTTATCTGGGTTGAACTGCATCTGCCACTTCTCAGCCCAGTTTTGCATCCTATCTATGTCCCTCTGTAACCTCTGACTGCCCTCCACACTATCCACAAAACCTCCAACCTCTGTGTCATCAGCAAACTTACTAACCCATCCCTCCACTTCCTCATCCAGGTCATTTATAAAAATCATGAAGAGTAAGGGTCCCAGAACAGATCCCTGAGGTATTCCACTGGTTACCGACCTCCATGCAGAATATGACCCGTCAACAACCACTCTCTGCTTTCTGTGGGCCAGCCAGTTCTGGATCCACAAAGCAATGTCCCCTTGGATCCCATGCTGACTTCCCCTTCCTGAAGTCCACAATCAGTTCCTTGGTCTTGCTGACATTGAGTGCGAGGTTGTTGTTGCGACACTACTCAACCAGCTGATCTATCACACTCCTGTATACCTCCTCGTTGCCATCTGAGATTTTACCAACAACGATGGTGTCATTGGTGCATTTATAGATGGCAAAGTAAATAATATAAGAAGAAAGGTGACCGAAATGACTGCAGTAACTGCTGTAGCATCTCCTTGCTTGGTATCATTGACAAATACTTTGCATGTGTTTTTGCAGAGACTACTCTGAGACAGGGTGCAGCTTCTGAACAGAGCATTCAGTGTGACCTCCTCCAGGCAGCTGCAGGAGAAATGCAGGGAATGCAGATTTTATGGACTTCCCTATGGCTTTGACCTTGTGTGCAAGAAGTTTTTCAAACTGCTGGAAAAGAATGACCTGCCCTCCTGTCTGCTCACATGTTCTACTGCTCCTTGGCAGAAGTAAAAGCTATCATTCGATATGATATCTCAACCTCAGAGCCTTTCATCACACAACAGAGTGGAGCCTGATTCAACTCCAACTCTCTTTAGAGTCATCTTTGACGTGCCAGGATGCCGCTGCATTTTCAGATGGTCGGGTACCAGTGATGGGCTGCCTGCTGCCTCTTATCCCAGGCAGGTCCCTGCACCCTGTATCCCTCTCCTTTCTTGTAGTCTTTCACTCATTCACAGTCTCTCCCCTGTGAGCCCTGAGCCACCAGCACTCTGACCCTCAGTCTGATTGTCAGAATTTGCAGCTTTTCATTCTTTTCACTGATGTTTCAATACTTTTCCTCCTTTTCTTTCATTACTCTATGCTCTTTTTTTTAAAACAAAAAAAAAGTCCATTTCTGGTGCTTGCTTTAAGTGTTCTTCCTGTCTCCTCATTAGCCACAGCCTATTCTACATTTTACCACCATCCAGACAGTTCTCCTCTCTGTTTGACCCAGGGCTGACCTCTCATCCTAATTGGCCCTGTCTGCTCCAACTAGTTGATGATCAGCACCTTCAACACTGATCAAGAAACTATCCCCTTGCTCCCCTCCCCACCCCCACCCCCAGCCCCCCACACACCTGCTCGGATAATTTAAAGGAACAGGATAGGTTTTCGTAAATAAAGATATTTAGATTAACCAGTCTGTAATAGCTTTACATTTATAATTTTGAGTCACAGAGTAAGAAGGACTTTGTTCAACTAATTAAACCTTGAAAGAATGCACAAGCTATGCACATAATAAAATACGTGAGCTCACTGAAAGCTTCTCTGTGATGTAAAACTATAAGGCTAAAATGAAGCTATATTGAATTTTGACTGTCATTAAATAATTTACCAATAGTAACAATATTTTCAGTCATCTAGTAACAGCACTATAATTTGTTTTTGGTATGGTGCCACATTTTGGGGAATAATCTCTTGGGGAATAAACACGTCAGACTGTGGTCATAGTTTATTTAGTGTTTGCAGTCCTTTAGAGAATCAGGAGTCTCCTAATGTTCAGATTTTACTTCGGCGGGGGGTTGCAGGGAGAAGAAATCTGCCTTATTTTTTCTTCCATTTAACCAAAGTAGATTTAGAACAATTTTGAAGTTATTTTTAAGAAAATGGCTCTCTTCATAATGAACAGATCAGTAAACAGGAAATACAAATAGGAAAGTTTAAGGCTCCAAAGGTTTAAGGTATTTCAGTTTGTTGCCTTGGGCAGTCACCCACAGGCAGTCTGTATCAAAACCCCTGACACCATTTGTTCAGCAGGCTGGCAAACCAGGGGCAATTTTCTGACTGTACACTTGAAAAGAGGAACCTCACCCATTGTGTAACAACAGCTTGTATTTATTTTGCATATTTAACATACCCAAGGTCCATTATCAAACACAGTTTGATACTTGGCCCCAAAGACCTACAGGCCGTTTCCGGGTTAGGAGTGCCTGACTTTATTCGAAAGAGCTCCCTTAATATTATTAAGTTCAAAGGTCTGACGTATGTACATATGTTCACTCCTACGAAGATCAGAACTAGTTTCCTCTCTCTCTTTCTCCACTTTTAGTAATTGTTTTTATCAGTTTTGTGTGCTTTTGCTGCCAGTCATTACAGTATTGTGGAGGTATAGTTACCACATCGAGTGATTATTGTGTATTTTCTGACTTATAGGCAAAATCAATTTATGGATGTCTGTAAAAATGGAACCCATCCATTACCCGGGAGCAGCCTGTATTAGCACCAAAAATTCAGCCAAAGGATTGATTTTAAGGATTGTCTTAAATGACCAGAAGGTAAATGTGGAGAGGGGTTAGGAATTTCAGAGCTCTCAAGGCCCAGGCAGTACTAAAAGCAAGCATACATAAGAGGCCAGAATTGGAGGGGGTGCAGAGAACTCTGCTGACTGTGGGACTGAAGGAGATTACAGCGATATCGACAGGTGAAGCCATGGAGCAATTTGAAACATGGAATGATAATTTTAAAATCGAGCAGCCAAGGTGGGCAAGTTAAAAAACACAATAAACCTGATGGTGTGAGTTAAGATACAAGCAGCAGAGTCTTGGATGACTCCAGTTTATTAGGGCATTAGATGAGAGACGACTGGAATATTTGAGCTGAGACAGGGAAGACCAATACTACGGAGTAGAATTTGAGGGTTTTGGTGTGTGATTTACCAACCATTTAAATAAGTGGCTTCTTATGTTTACTGTGCACCTGATATTCCAGTATTCATGCTTCAGCCAACATCACCAATATAGATAATTGCTCACTATCACATATTGCTGTTTGTGTGACATTACTGCACTTAAACTGGATGTTGCATTTACTCTATTACCACAGTGATGGACTTCAAAATAAAGTGACATCACTGGGGCATTCTGAGGTTGGGCAGAGAATGATGCTGGCCTGATTATACAACTGGACCAGAAGAGTCCTGCTAGTTGACTGGTCTTGTATCTGGTGCTGCTCACACTGATATCAGCTCTATTCCATTCTCCTGTTTACTGGTGCTACATGAACCACATCTGCCTGACATTCCTGCTTTCTTCTGAGTGGAAATCTCAGGTCTTTACTCTCACTGTTTGATCTATGCCGTCCTCCGTGTCTCCACGTCTCAGATTAACTCTCTTTGTTCTCTGTCTGCCTTTCTTCCATGCAAACTGAGTTGTTTTGAGTCTCTGGGAAGCAGAGACCAGTGTCACATAAAAGGGCATTATATCCACCATAGCTCTATCTTAGGAGAACTTGTAAACAGAATAAAGACAAAATTTGGAGAGAGACTAAAGAGGGAGCTTGCACACTGAATGAAAAGAGAAAAAAGAAAGTTCCCTGTTAATGTTCTCTTTATTTCCTGGAAAAAAAAAGCACATTCCAATACAAAAGATAAGGTAGGGAAGAAATAAGAAGTGAACAGTGGAAGGTAGAAAATAGGAAAAATAAAATTAGAAGAAAAAGCAAAAGGATTGAAAAAGCTGCAAAATCAAAACTAAACAGAGTTAAAAGTTACGTGTGGAGAAATGAACAATAAAAAATGGAGTATCCGGGTAGTGCACTAAATATAAGGTAAAATGAGAAAGAATCAAAGGCATATAGAAACGTAGAACAAAGTTATGAGTGTCAGAATAGTGAAGGAAGATGAGGAAAATAAACAAAACTACCTGCCATGTCTTAGAAACTATAACAAATGGGCCCTGAGGGTTACGTACTGGTACTTCAACATTACATTTGCTTATACATTAATTCATATTTTTACTCATGGTCTTTTTTTCTGAAATTTGCAATGATTTCTGCCTCTTCTTAAACTGTTCTATTTTTCACTAGTTGCAGCGGTTAGTTATCCATTAGGATCCTTCACTAACTATCTCTAAAAGTTGGTTAGTCTTAAACTGGTTGGCTGCTAGCCCACTTTTCCAAATGCCAACCCAATTCTTCTCTATCAGATTAAGATGTGTAGCTGTTACCTGTTGAGGTAGAAGAACCAAACAATTCCACCCTCACAGACATTGTTGTCTGATTTCCCTGCGCTCTCTGTCCAGCAATGAACAGAAGCAATGAATCCACGGTGTCCTGTCCCTGTTTAAGCCTAATTATGTTTACATTTTCCTGACCAAAGTAGACCCCAGGGATCCCTCAGCACAGCCTGACCCCAGGTTGGGTGTACTCCTCAAAAACAAGGCAGTAGACGAGTTTGCAGCTGCGGTTCTGAAAGTTCAGTGTCATCACTCCCAACCTTAGCCTCACTGCCTTCCTGTTCCTACGATCACCTTTGGTAGCCAACTGGGAAACGTTATGGAAAGTAAGGCAGGAACAGTCCTCTGCTTCCATTCACATTTCTGTGCGGTCCTCTACCCACTACATGGACAGGCACCATTCTAATTCTAAACAAGGGCTTTGAAATCCACAGGACATTAAAGGGTGAAGTTAAAAAAGCTAGATTTTATCACCAAAATATTAAGAGAACAACCTCTATGTGAACTGTGTGCAGTGCTGGGCTTCAAACTTCTGAGGGAAGCTTTTGAGTGTGCATTAGTATGTCTGGAAGTTGCATCTCTCTTGACTTCCAGCTATTCTCTTTTCCCTTCCCACTTTATATTGTTCACTTCCATTAAGAAGCTCCCTCATCATTTAGTCTTCAGCTCTGATGTCTGATACGGTGAAATATGTCTGCAAGTCAAGATTCAATAATTTGTTATTTTGTCATGAGGGCAACATGGGTTACCAAGCACCATGACAGGATTATAAGGTGTTAGTGGAATGAAAAAAAACCAGGGTTACTGATTTGGACAGAAATAATGCCATCCTTCAGGATCAGGTGAAAAAAGACATTAAGGAAATAGTGTGAGCGTATATGAGAACAGAGTTACTTGATTGCGTGGGAGGTAATCGCTAACACAGCTTGTCTCCGTTTTGTCATTTCTATAAAGTTCTCCCAGTGAAATTGCGCCTTTTAGTTATCCTTTGAATATGGCAATTAGGAGTCTCTTGAGGGGAAAGGTCAGAATATTTGGCCCTTAAAATCATCAATGTATGTGATAAGAAAGTCATTGGCATGAATGACAAAATGCTAACAAAACATGCCAAACATAAACAACTGTAACATCAGACAATCTTCCATTTCATTTACGTGCAAAGAAGTGGCTATATTTTGCAATTGATATAATGGTGGGCATTGATAGCAAGTCCAGCAATTGCTGCCCATCCTTGAATGCCCCTTACACTGAGTGGGCATTCCAAAGGTAATTAAGAAAACTAGAGCCAGTAAATTTCATGTGCGCAATAATGTCTTGAATCAGAAAGAAAGGCCAAGATGCTAGTCATCCTTCATATTATCTAAGTGCAGGTACTCCCAGAAGTGGCAGTTGTAAGAATTTTGCAATGATTCATTTTGAAAAAGCAGAAAGCTATCATTTCAAAATCTCAGATGCCCCTCGCATCACAGACCACTGCTGTGCATCAGTTTGAAATGCAGGGGTTGCGACCAGCTGCTGTCACATCCAGGGAAGTGTGAATAAGCTGCCTCCCAAGAGATGATTCTATGGATGTTCCTGACACTGCTCAGCTTTGTGTGGTTGTATACTTTTTCAATGGTCAGCAGTTCATTGAAAACCCGTTCCCATTTCCGTCGCATGACAGAACAAGAGGTGGAGACATCTTCATTTTGTGGAATGCGCAACCCTTGCCTGCATGGCATAGTGTCAGTTACAACAGATGATGCACGTGGAATGTTTGGACGTTATAAAGTTGCATTTCACAGTATGATGAGCAATCATCCTAAACATATTGCTTCCCAATAAAGCATATGACAGTGAAGGATGACCTGGGAGAAAATTACAAACACAATAATATTTTTTGTCAAAGTTAGTTGTTTAGTATAAGAAAAGGTATTAGTTGTGGAGATGTATACAAAGTTGTCTGTGCTGGCTGAAGGTTTGATCAATTGGAGAAACAGAAGTTGTTGAAATTACACATTTGTCAAAATCTGAAAAAGGGAAAATCTTATTTAGGATTTTGTGTGCAGACCTTTCATCAGAGCTGAAGACTAAATGATGAGGGATCTTCTTAATGGAAGTGAACAATATAAAGTGGGAAGGGAAAAGAGAATAGCTGGAAGTCAAGAGGGATGCAACCTCTAGAGCAGGTCACTATTCAAGATGAATAAAGATGTAAATAGATAAATGATATGTAAAGTTTGTTTCAGTGAGACAATATTAAGGAATCAGGACAAAAAAAAAGGAAAAGTAATTAAAAAAGGCAATGCAAAGCTTCGGAGCCACAAAACATCTACCAAGTTGGAGAAGGATAAGAAAAACATTGCAGTCACTAGAAATTTATAATTTGGAAACAAATGTCAGGAATGAAGTATGAACAGAGAGAAAGATCAGAATAACATTGTGGGGCAGTCTCCATCAAAACTGTAGTTTGCTAAACAGGTCTGCATCCAAAATGCCAAGATGTCAAGGAAGATGACTGTTTAATTGACTTTTCCAAGAACTGTAGGTGTAGCACTTTTCTTGGGGTTGTCCTGCAGTGAAAATCATGTCCATTGTGCCTCTGGATGGATGGAATCCAAGAACTGTGGAGCAGCATCTCAGCTACTGGGAGGAGGTAGCTGAGGATGACTCTTGTAACAGACAGCAGGGAAAGCCCTCTATAACAGCAGTAGATTTGTCTTCTTTCTTGATGATCATGGTCATGACACTTCTAACATTCTCTGGTGTGCCCTCATATTCCCAAACATGGGAAATGAGGTTTTGCATTTATGACTTAAGTTCATGCCCATCAAGTTCTGGAACTTCTGCAGAGGCACCATTCACTTCTGAGGTCTTGCTGTTTTTCAGTTGGTGTAAGACCATTCTTTCTACTTGCTGGACAAGGTGACAGTGGGGCAGAATAGGATAGCTTGCTGTGAGGTGGAGTCAAGATCTCCCATGTCATGCATAGGGTGACGGTTGATGATTTCTTTGAAGTCTTCCTTCCAGCAGGCATTGACTGACTCCCTGTCTTTGATAAATTTGCCTTCACAGGAGATGTATGGAGCAATTTTTTTCACACGAAGTGGTGGGTGCCTGGAATGCGGTGCCTGGGGTGGTGGTGGAGGCAAATATGATAGGAGCGTTCAAGAAGCTCCTTGATAGGCACATGAATGTGCAGAGAATGGAGGGATATGGACATCGTGTAGGCAGAAGGGATTAGCTTAGGCGTTTAATTACTAGTTAAATTAGTTTGGCACAACATCATGGGCCGAAGGGCGTGTTACTGTGCTGTACTGTTCTGTGTTCATTCTTGGCTCTCATTGTGGTGGATCCTTAGATGTTTGTGCTAGAGACAGCCTTCACTGCACTGAATAATCTGAGCACATCGTGGTCATCAGCGAGTTGCTGGATGTCCTGCTCTCATTCTGCCCACCATCTGTTCTTTCGGTCACTGGTTTTCTGCTGGATCTCAGTTTTGGATGCCCATTGAGCTGTTCCATTGTCCTTGAAGGATGGTGAAGCCTTCGATCCAAGATTGCCTTGAATTTGTGGTTACTTAGCTTTGGGAGCTGCTGTCCGTTTTCATCAAAGCAGTCCTAGAGATTTCTAGTAAAGAGAAATGTCGGAGGCAGCACCAACTACTAACTGGGGCCCTTTTGACCTGGACAAAACTTTTGACTTCTTGAATCAAGAGTGATCCTCAAATCCGGCTAACCATAGAAATTCATCTTCGTCTTTTGTGTGCTTCATAGGATGCAAACCGTAATCCTAACCTACAGATTCACAACAGACCAAATCATGCTGCAGTTTGGTGTCAGGTAAGGCTGCGTCATCACCCCAAAACTTCTCTTAATCTTCCTTGCTACAAAGCAGCACCTTGCCTCCAACAACCTTCCTGCTATTGAACAAATGGGAAACTGATTAATCTATGTCACCTCCAATAAGCTCAATAGTTTACAGATAATAGTGAGTGAAGGGTTTGTTTCACATCAGCGTCAATTCAGATCGATATCAATAAAATCTGCTGGTGATAGACTCCCTCCTTAATCCATAGACTCACTTTTATCCATAAATTCCCTTCATTAATGTATCCCAATTCTAAAACGTAGCTGAGAAAAATTATGAAAATCAAATAAACTGCAGATGCTGGAAATCAGAAATAAAACCAGAAAATGCTGGAAACACTCAGCAAGTTGAGCAGCATCTCTGGAAAGAGAAAAAGTTAACACTTCAAGTCTGCGACCCTTAATCAGAACCGTTCTGATGAAGGATCGTGGACCTAAAATGTTAACTCTCTCTTTTCACAGATGCTGCCTGACTGCTGAGTGTTTCCAACATTTTCTGGTTTAATCTGAGAATAATTATAATTACTGTTAGTATAAATATAAGGATTTTAAAAAGGTATAATTACTGTGCATTTCCCCATTCAGGTTATTTTTATGATCTTGTTCCAACGCAAACTTGGATTGTACCAATCCAATTCATTTCATTTAACATGAAACTATGTCTAGGGTCATGTTTGGGCCCAGATGTTTTTACAATAATCAAGTTCTATAGTGGTGTTTACATAACTCTCCAGATTATCATCTGTTTCATGTTTGTTAGGTTCAGTAAATGAGGCTTGATTCACAAATAAATTTTGTATAGTCAATGAATTATTATGTGTTCTGTTGTTTTAGTATAACTTCAAGCTGATCAAAGCTTGCTTTCTCATTAGCTCGTTACTGCCATTAATATATCACTGTGGTAGTAGATATGCTATAATTATCCTTGAAAATACTGCCAGCAAATAACTAGATTTCTTTACTGTCCAGCCTTAGACTACAAAAATTGAGATATAAATCAGTTTGATGATAGCTAAACTGGTTTCAAATTGAAAATGTAAACACAAGCAGAGTGATGAGATATGCAATAGATATGTAATTTTTCCACCAATTACCTCAAATTTGTGTACTTGTTATTGACCTCTCTACTAAGGAGAGAAGGTTCTTTATAACCATTCTATCTATGCCCCTTGTAACTTTATATTCCCCATTTGAGCCTCTTCTTTAGCATCTAATGTTTCAATGGTGGATGCTGCATACAGCTGGAATCTGGAGTGCATGGCCTACTTGTGGTTCCATTATAGGCTCCTATTCGATTAGGCCAATGACTGATGGGGAAAAGCTTGCAACGCTTGGAGTGGAATCACGAAGAAGGTGTGCCAGCACATCTACTTTCTTAGAAGCTTAAGGAGATTTGGCATGTCAGCAAATACTCTCACTAACTTCTACAGACGCACTGTTGAAAGTATCCTGACTTCCTGACTTGTATCACAGCCTGGTACGGCAATTCCAACGCACAGGAGTGCAAGAGGTTGCAGAGAGTAGTGGACGCAGCCTGGTCCAACACGGCCACAGCCCTCCCCACCACTGTAGGCAGAGTCTACAGGAGGTACTGCCTCAAGAAGGCAGCATCTATCATCACGGATCCCCACCATTCAGGTCATGCCCTCTTCTCACTGCTACCTATCTGGTAGGATGTTTAGAAGCCTGAAGTCCCACAACACCAGGTTCAGGAACAGTTAATTTCCTACAACCATCAGGTTCTTGAACCAACCTGCACAATCCTAACCCTACCTCAGCAACAGAACACTACGGACCACCTCAAGCACTACTATGAACTTGTCTCTGATTGTGGTTATTTTGCACTAATGTCTTGCTCTGCAGTCTTTTTTTTCTATTTGCTGTCTTGCATAATTTATGTATAATTTATGTTCCGTGGTTTTCTGAACCTAGGTGCCTGTGATATTCTGCAAGCAAGTTTTTCATTGTACCTGTACCTCATTGTACTTGTGCATATGACAATAAACTCAACTGTACTGCTGGAGAGCTGGTGGGGACACAATGCAGCAACTGTCCTCCTTTAGTTCTATAAGCATTCTATGCTTGAATGAACTCTTCACCAATTCTTCATTCCAAAGCTTGGTTCCTTGTTCCCTCTCTCCCCATTGCAGGGCACTATTGGAGCTTCCTAATTTACCATCTGGACAGATTTTCCATTTCCGGTTTGGCAGCCAGTTATTGATAAAGAAAATTATAAATTTAAATTTGGCAGTACCTTTGTGAGCCAGTCATGGATCTTCGATGCATTACCAAATTCCCTCACATTCTTTCTGCCCCCTTATGAATACTGGAGACATGGACTGTCACAGGTCAAAGCAGGTCAATGCTCCTGGGGAAAATATTTTCTTCACAAACCAGGAGTCCAAACTAATTTTCTTCCTTGCTCACCACGACCCCACATATTCCTGGAAGAGTTTTTCAAAATTATGAATTCTTTTGAGAGGGTAAATGTGAAGCTTTATTTAACTTCATTTGTTGACAACTAAGTAGCAGGATTTTATCCTCAGAATAATAATGGAGATATCTTTCCCACACAAAGGAGCAGTTGAATCTAGGATGCTTTGCTAAAAAAAGTTGTTGAAGCAGTCCATAGAACAAGGAATTGTTCAGGAAGAATATAAAGAAGATGGGAGAATGTGAAAGGAAAAAAACATAGAGTCAATCTATGCTGTTTGAAAGGCTCAGAGGGCAAATGGCCTCCTTCCATTTTGGAACTTCAGTGACATTGTGGGGTGGTTTCAATCCTCATTTGGGTAGTTTGTTGCCTGTTCAAGAGTTAGTCCAATATTTATTCAATTGACTTCAGTGCTATATGAACTGGAAGGGTTCTATAACAGTCAGGTTAAGACTTGACCCCTGAGGGAAGCAGTTGAATTGGACATCTTTCTCATTCTCAAGCGATTCTCAAGAAGCTTTGCAGAGTGCAAAAGTGAAAATAATTCTTTAAAGAACTACAATTTGGAACAAACCTCCTCATTTTCTAGAAGCCCAAATTATTTAGAAAGGGAATTGCAGCTCAAATAAAAGCTTGCTTTAAAATGAACATCATGAATTAAGTTCCATTTCTTGTTATCTAGTATTTATCCTTATTTTTGTAAATACTGTAGATTTTATTTAAACCACCAATTATTCAACATTCATGAGCTGGCTGGGAACATCACATTTGTCTTGTTGAATTTTAGCCAACTTTCAATCCTTTGAGGCACTGCGACATCAAAAATTATTGCACAAGATGACAGCCATTTATCATCACTGTTTGTGAGGAAACGCCTTATTTCTGAGTCCTGATGCAGGGTCTCGACCCGAAATGTCGACCATCCCTCTGCCTCCACAGATGCTGCCTGACCCACTGACTACCACCAATAGTTTGTTTCTCATTCCAGACTCCAGCATCTACAGGCTCTTGTGTCCTCATTTCTCTTGATGCTCCCACCAAATTCTGGTGCACTTGGTTGCTGAACATGTCTGAATAATTTGTAAAACAAAATTATGGGTTGAAAGCCACCTAGTGAGAAAACCATAACATATAATTAACAGTATCATCTTGTCCCACCCTAGCCCAATTTATGTCAGATTTTTCTTATGCAGCTGATTTTTCATACTAGTTGACATTTTGCAGCAAGAGTAATGGTCTGGATTGTGCTTCTCCTTGCCCACACCTGGTGTTTGACCCCAGCACAAACCCTGCGCTGCATCAACTGCAATTGCCAACTGGGTCTCAAATGGCAGAAACTGCCCCCAAACTTAACTAGTACATTGAATACTGTCCACAAATTAATCAGAAGCATAAATATAAAGGGAAATAAAGAAAAGTAAACAAAAATATAGCCAGTTCTCCTACTTTAGCAACCTAATTGTAGGTCTGGTGTAAAGTTGGGAGGGTGAAGGGGAATAGGTATTGAAAGTGCATCCAGACCCTGAGGTCTGTAATGTCCAGAACCACCACCAGATCTAGTGGAAAATACAACAAATCTTGAAATTGAAAAAAAATATACTAGGCTTCATGTACTGAAGCTGAGTTAGAACAACAAGTCATCATCGTGAAACGATGTAGTAATCAAAGGACATGAAAGTAAAGAGAATGATCTGTCTAAATCCGGCAGCAGAGTGGGAGTTGGAGGCACTGACATCAGACCCCCAGCACTTCTCTTCCACATTGCAATGTACAAACACAGAATATGAAGACCTGCTGAGCTATGGAACACGGATGAGAAGCCATTCCTTCAGCTGAACTCTCACCCGCATCCAGATTATGGTTTCAAAAATGTGTCACAACACAATGGAGTATCCTAATTCTTGAGACATGTGATTGTTCAATCCAAGCCTAAATCCATGGCGTTTAAGAGGGTGTTAGACACATAAATATGCAGGGAATGGAGGGATGTGGATCACATACAGGCATAAAAGAATTAATTTAATTCGGCATTGTGTTCAGTGCAGTTATTGAGGGCTGAAGGGCCTGTTCCTGTGCTGTGGTGTTCAACGTTTGATGTTCTATATAGTTATATTTCAAAAATTCTACTATCCAGAGGTCAAATTGAGGCAGACCATTTTCTTCTGTGTCCTTTGCTTCCTACATTGTCTCATGATGATGAGTTATTTCCTGGTATTCTAACTTGGCATCAGTACATGGAGCCAAATATATTTTTCCCCAAATTCAAGAGAATATTTAATACTGGGGTCACTGGTCTCAGTTTGGGTTCTTCCAAGGTAGTACAGTACTTCCAAAATGCAAATGGTTGCAGATGCTGGAAGCCTGAAATCTTATCAGAAAATACTGCAAATGCTCAGCAAGTTAGGCAGTATCTTTATTTACACTGCTTGGGTCATGTCCAGCTGAAACTCTCAAGAGATGGAGACTGGCTTGTATTTCATCACTTCAAGATGTACAATGGAGTATAATGTACACTTATTTCTGAGCATGAAGTCCTTAGCCTGATTTCCACCAGTAGCATGGCTGTCATCCGGTTGCCCCTTTGCTCTTCATAGACGTTGCTGGCAGTCCCCATGGAAACAGAAATGTGATGCTTAACCAAGGCATTTTCTGTTTTCTCAGGTGAGTAAAATATCCAGGGCATGGTTTCAAAGAAAAGCAGGGATAGGCTTATATTGACTCTCCTGGCCAACATCACCGAGAAATACAGGTATCAGCTATTGATGTTAGTGGCCGCTTGCTACCAAAGCCATGGATCAGACCATTTAGCCCATTGAGTCCATGCCACTCATGTGCCCACTTGCACTAATCCCACTTAATTCCATTTCTTTTATTCACTTCACGTTCCCATCAACTATCCCCCACCACTCCCAGATTCAATACACCAGGGTCAATTTACAGGACCAATCTACACATCTTTGGGATGTGGGAGGAAACCAGAGCCCCCGGAGGAAACGCACATGGAAATACATGTGCAAACTCCACACAGTTGGTGCTCAAGCTCAGGACCGAACCCTGGAGCTGTGAGATAGTTCTATCACTGTGTGCAAATTGGCTGCCATGTACATTCTTTAAAAGAGCTTCAGTGTTTATAGAGTACGGGAAGGTTGACGGAAGATCTTTGTCTTGCAGATGCTAAGTGTATTATTCATGTCAATAATAGTAAAGATAGCATGCAGCAGGTCCAGAGGCAGAGCTGGAATTTAGAGCTGCTGTCTCATTAAGTAAGTCCTAGTGAGGAGGAGAGGACTAAGAAGGGAGTGGGTGTACTGAAAGCCATGGATGGAGAGAACAGGGTGCACAAGAGTCCACTGCAATGTTGTGGGATTTCAGTGTGCTCCGTGCATCTTCCCGCACTGCACAACACTGGTCTCCGACAGTAAAGGTTCATGGCACGGTATTGGAAAATGTGGCTCCACCTTCCATATCTCGGTAGCCACCAGTCAGCAAAGGTAGATGTTGATGATGAAATTCACCGTGGCCTTCGGAAGACCAGCACTGGCTTTGGTCATCTGGAGAAAAAGGTATTTGAAGATCAAGATCTCAAACCTGGCATGAAACTCATGGTCCATGGACAGCCATGATCCCTGCCCTTCTGTTTCTTTTTTAGACTCGGGCTACTTGCAATAAGCACCTCAGTTCACAACATATGTATCACCGACACTGTTGCTGCAAAATCCTCTAATTTACTGGCAGGATAAGCGAGCTAACATCCCCAGCATTGAGGGTCTAATTACGCTCAACCAGCTCCACTGGGCAGATCGTATTCCTTGCATGCTCAGCACCAGACCACTGAAGCAGACACTCTAATCCAAGCTTTGTCACAGGAAGAGATTAGCAGTTGGAAGGAGGAAACGATTCAAGGATGTTCTCAAAGCCTCCTTGGGAAAGTGCAACATCCCCACTGATGTGGGAATCCTTGGCCCAATTCCACTTAAAATGGTGAAGGAGCATAAGCAAAGGTAGTGAGAACCTTGAGTCCATGTGTTAGGAACACACAGAAGTCCAGGATAAATAGTGGAAGGAATGTACCACCTCCTGAACTATCTTCTGAATCAGCATCTCTTCCCCTACGACAAAATCTCTGGGTCCCACATTAGTCTCATCAGTCATCTCAGAACCCAGAGAAGTGGTCATCCTCAACCTGAGGTATTGGCTAAGAATGATTAAAATGAAGCCTGGATCCAGTCTTTGAACAAGTCTGTGGCATCATGTTTCTGCTGTGTGGTTCATCTGTATTGGGCCTGAACACATTTCCAACTCTCCTCCTTATGAGGGAATCAGTGCATTTATTCTGGCAGTTCAAATACGTAGGTAGCACAAAATGGGAAATTCCTTCTCTACCAACAAGTTTTGACACTTTATCGTAGTTTTCCTCCATGTAATATTAAAGTGATGTGAAAATGTCAGGGAATCTTAATTTGCCTTGTCCAGGAGTCAATTTTCACAATGTTGCTATGAAGCAGAAATTCCCCATCCATTAAGTCTAAATACGAATTAGATTGAATAATTAGATTATATTTCACATGTATGGTAGTGATTTAGTTAATTCTCTCAGAGGCCACTGAGATACCTTCTTATCTATTATATTGGGCTGACATAAGGTATCATCTTAATATTGCCTTACCTTTGCATCTCAGACTTCAGAGAATTGCTCTCCTGTTGTACAACTTTGGTTTTCTTCCCTCTGTACTTGTGGATTTACTTCTCTCAGGTTTACTATTCTTCAGTCTTTTGCCCAACGTGGATGATTCAAGGAGCAGAGTTGTTCCATGAGTACACAGTGTGCGGAATGAGAAAAATCCGAGGAATTTTTGGACAGGAGCAGGTCCTGGAACAGCCACCTATGAAAAATTATGCACTTACAGTAAAGAATAGGCCACTACTACATTATTAGGAATTTTGTTTTGTTTTATTTGCTTTATTAAGGCCTAGAAATATAATTATGAGGGTCAGCTTTTCTCCTGTTTTAAAGTAGGTGGACAATATAGTAGGTGGACATGCACATTTAGTGTGGTCCAGAAATATGTTACCACCCCTCCTCTGCCATCCCCGGCACTGGCTGGGCAAACTAAGAGGAAACTAATGCAAAGAAGGGAACTAGGCTACTTTGATATCTGCATTGCATAGTTGGAACAGTAGCTTTCTTCTGGAAAAGAAACAGCTGCAATCTGTCATAATGAGGATAATAAAATGTACAGACCTCAATGTGGAGTCAGGAGGAAGAGGAGTATTCTTCCTGGCACAACAATAAAACCACACTGGCTACTGTTAACAATCCTCCCTCACAACCCTGACCCTTCCGATCACTGCCCGCCATCCTCCCTAACTATTACATCTAGTCTTCCTTCCCCAGTCCCCACTGATGTTTCTCTCCCATTCATCCCTGTCCTATTAAATAAACTGCTGCAGGAGACAAGATGTCCAATCTCTAGGAAACAACAGGACTGATGACATTGAATACTATCGCCCAAGCTCACATGCATCTTTAGACCATCCATTTTGGATTATTCCTGTCTGCTTTTTGTGAGGAAGCTCAAATTCCCACACTAATGTGTCAAGCATGACCTGCAGTGTGATTTTCTTATTTAGTTACTTGTCATTGTAATCTCTTTAATGTATAAGCATGACGTAAAACTGCATAGTAGCCTATGACAATGTTGCTGTATCACTCCTGTTCTTCAGAGCCATTTAATACTCCCTTTCTTTTTATGTTACTAGGAAGAAATGAAACAGTGAAGGACTTCCCCTAGTCTGGAGGTGCATATCACAGGATGGAGTAATACCTGGCTATTTTTTCTCTTTTCATCCGGATATCTTCAGCATTTTTATTATTTGTAGATAAACATGAGCGAAATGCCAAAGCTCAGTGTACAAGTCACCAAGAAGGCTAAAAAGAGTTGAAAGTGTGATCAAGCAAATTGGGAAATAAGGATTTATTCACATCAGGTTTGGGACCTTAATTCTTGAAGGTTGCAAGGATGATGAAGACTATGGGGGGTAAGGTAGTTCCACAGCTTTGAGATCTGAAAAATAATGATGTTCCTTCAAAGATCAAATGAATGTAGTTTGCATTTGGGCTTTGTTTTTCTTCCAGGTAGTGGATCTGCTCTGCTGCAGACTCTTCCTGAACATTATCTTTTAAGCTGATGAGGAATACTTTTGCAAAACCCTTAATTAATGGAATCCTTTATTTGGATTTCCATTTGAGGAGGAAGAGATCCATCCTCCTTTAGACAGCTGCAGGGCTCCTTTTATTCAGATTTTGAATGCATTTTTTTTAGTTGATTGAATCTTAAGGATTAAACTTTATCCTCAGCCATTGTCTATTCAATGAACAAGGAAGGAATTAGTGTCTGGATAAACTTGTTCTATCATTCTGAGATTCTTCAGTACTGAACCATTCCCCATCCTCCACCTTTCCTTTCACTCACTATATCCTACCAAATTCAAAATATAGTGTTCCTTTTTTAGTAGTAGGGGATGATTTGGAATACACTGGCATTGTATCTGACTGTTTGTTCAACTCAGTGATGGGGATATTTTCTGTGCTTTGCAGGTAATATTCAAAAGAACCTCCTCAAATCTGTGTTTTCCACTGATGTATGTAAGGGTATTTTCAGTGTTCACTTCCAGGTGTCTTAATCATTTAGTTATGTCTGTGTTAGCTTCATATTTTCACAAGAATCAAAAGATATGGAGCAAGGGTGATGAAGAAGTTTTGAGGAGCAGGTTCGCCATGATCTGGTTAAATGGCAGAAATGGCTCAAAGGGTCGATTGGCCTATTGCTGTTCCTATGGGCACTCAACCTTTGCTTATCAATTTACATGCCCATGTATCTCTCCTGGGCAAAAGATAAATTGCTATAGATATGATGATCTTTTCTGATTTGCAGTTCACTATCGACACATTTCATGAAATGACCACCATCAATATTCCTATCCTATCGTTCTTGCTTCTTCATGAGATACACACGTGACACAGGGTGCATTATATCCATTTAACCATGCTGTTTAGTGGCACCAACTTAACTTATTCCAGAGCTGCATTTCAGCATCTGCTTCATCTGATGCTTAACAAAAATATTTTTGTTGTATTTTCTATTTACAATGAAACTGAAAGTATGAGCAACATTCAGATATCAAATTCTTTCCAGGTTCATTTGCTCCTTCACAATTATAAGCCCATCAACCTTTCCAATCTTAAAACCTAGCCATATTTACACCATCCTTTATCATCTTCCCTTCCTTGTCCTCAGTTGGCCCACTTTCAGTCAAAGTGTCAACCAAGTCCTGTTTATCTCAATGAATTCTGAGTTTGACATTCCACAGGTTTGCCTCTGTTCCTAATATTTTTACCAACTACCCACACCATCCAATAATCCTTTCTCCTGTCTTCAGCCTCTATTTCTTCCTCTCTCTCTGCCTCCTTCCCATTCAATAGTTTTATTATCAGTTTCTCTATCTCCGCTCTTATTTATACTAAAATTGTAGAGTTCTGTATTCTCAGAATCAATCAACACCATCATTAAGCTCACTGTCATTTGGATAAAGGACCTCAAACTTGGAAGCCAACTCAGAAAATTACTTGTATATCTTTGGTATATGATCCCCATGGCTGAATACTAAGCTGTTGTTTAACATTTTTTCGTTGAGAGCTCCAACAATACGCCTTCTAGTTCTTGCAATAATGCTGAGAATGTTGCTTCAAATTTTCATCTCTCTTTCTTCTTTACAGGGTGTATCTTGTTCGTATGGATGTTTCATTCCCAGTTTCAAGCAGTAGCCTATCCTTCAAACCCTTTTACAAACCTAATAACTCCTGCAATTATCTGAATGATACTTCATTTCTTCCCCAGCACCATTTTGCTACCCACCCATCACCTATGCTCTGGCCTCTGTCACGTCTTCTCTGATGGTGCTATTACCACTCCATTACTTCAGTAATATTGTCCCTTTTCTTTGCTGAGGTTTTCTCTCTAACTTGGATGAAGCCTAATCAGGTCAGTACTATTTCCTGTGCTTCTGCCTTCATCTGCTCTCAGAACATGACAAAGTCTTCCTTCTCCTCACTTTCTACTTCCCAGATTCTGAATTAATAAGTACCTCCTCCAGTACAATCTCACCACCAAACCCAGCTTCCCCTGTCCTCAAGGATCATAGCGTCCATGAGCATACTCTGGTATGCTCTTTCATCACCTGTTTCCCATCCTTTGCACCTTCCTGTACAAGTGCACATTGCTTCAATACAATTAATTTAAGCCTGACCGAAATCCAGTTGGGGTGTTGAAAGGTTTCATGGTGAATCTGCAGGTATTTTTTCTCCTACAGTTAGTGCCTTCCTATCTGAATATTGACATCTAGAGATTTAAATTTTTTCTCCTGCAGAAGCTTAATGCCACCCAGAATATTTGGGCTTATGCTATTTTGTGGTCTTTCACAAAATTTAGGCATATTGTTGGCCAATCAAAAGTAACAGAGGCAATGTTGAAACCAAACACTATTATAAGGGGTTTAATAAAATTAGTTTTATTTTAATTTTAAAAAGAAGATTGATGTCAATGTTTTATCATAGTATTCTAATTGAATCAGAGAAATTATATTCATTTTACTTAAATCTATTTGAAATCATATTGATGACAGGCAAACACCATAGGTTTCCTCAAAAACTTCTGTTCCAATTTAGCCTAATGTTGCTCAACACAATAATTTACAGAAGTACTTTCTTAAATGGATTTAATTTGGTCCACGTTAGTCCATCAGGTAGATTTAAATACATGATTTAAGCAATATCTACTGTTAGTAGAATCATATGTTTCAACATTAGAATATAAAAACATTGTGAAATTATTTAAAGAATAACAAAATACCTGATCCATGGTATGAAAGTAAGTTTGCAGAAGGTTTGTCACCAGATCTCTTTCAGGGGAACCAATTATTCTTAGAAGGGTGGTCTCATTGTTAATGTACACTTTCAACTTTATCCAGCTGTTGCTACAAAATTGTATCAATAGGCTTCCTGATATGATCTAGGTTGCATGTAAAAGCATAATAACACACTAACAATAAATTGTAGTCTGAGTAAGTGAATAAATTGCTAACAAAGTTTACTGAGTGGTATTGGCAAATATTCTCGCTGGCACTACAACAAAAACATATGCTACACTACTTTCCTCAAAGACCGTGGTGCGATGGAGCCATTCAAGGTAATTGGTGATGATTTTAAGTACATTTTACTGCCAAACTTTACTAGATTGAATCAAGTCCAAAAGTTTAGCCCTAACATGCCATTTCACAACGAAAAAAGGGATTACTTCAAGAGTTGCATTGACACATTTATCACTCATTCAAACAAGCTGTTAACACAATCACCCTCCAAACATATCGATTTACTACATAAGAACATATAAGGACATACAAAATAGAAGCAGGAGAAAGCCATCCCACCCCTTGCACCTGCTCCCCCATTCAATAAATCATGGCTGATCTCTTACTTCATTGCTACTTTCTTGCACCAATCCTGTGCCTTTATTCCCTAAATATCTAAAAATCAATTGATCTCTGCCTTAAATAAACTCAGCCACTGCCCTCCACAGCCCTCCTTGGTAGAGGATTCCAGGGATTCATCTGGATAAAGAAATTTCTTTTCCTCTCTGTCCTGAAAGGCTGACCCCTTATTTTGAGACTGTGACCCCTGTTTCCAGACACTCCATGCAGGGGAAACATCTACTCTGTCAAGCCACCATAAGAATGTTGTGCATTTCAATCGGCTAATACTCATTACCATTCAGCATGTATGAATGACCGGTTCCATTTCTCCAGAACTGTGATTATATTGTGAATGTTATTATTAAAATAGGAAACAAAATGAATGCACCATTGTAGAACTATTTATTCTTTGCTGATGAAAATATTGCTATGGAAAGTATCCGTGCAGATGTATGTATCTTTCCTTACATTGTTTACTTGCCCTCTGATTCCATCCATACCCAAAGAAAAGTATTTGCAACATCAACTGAATCAGCTAGCGTACAATATTGTGCCCCTATAGTGTCCAAAATTCCAAAACAGTCATTGCAAATATTTCAGGAGAAATTACACAGTTTGGTTGCAAAGTTTAAAAATTACATGATCTTATTTCTGAGAACCTGTTAGAAGTACACATGTTGATGCTGGCAAACTAAATTGTATTGAGAAACTCAGCAACATTTTTTGATCAAAGTAACAGCCCCCATTCCTTAGTGTTGCACTGTCTATCTGGTTGCTTTGAACTATAGCTCAACTCTGAACTTCCTGGAATTATTTAAATCAACAAATCATCCAGGAACTTTGAAATAATATCTTTTTCTCAAGTCAAGGGATGACTCCAGTTCTGTGGGTTCTGATAAGGCTGATAAGACCAATGTAAGACCTGCAGACTCTGCCACAGGTGAGACTGGGATGGGCAGGTATGTAGTTTGAGAAGTTACATGCTCCTTCCACCATTTATCCTGAGCTTCTTGTGCTCCTGACTCATAGATTCAATGTTATTTTAAGTGCTTTTTCTCCATTTTAAGTGGACATGAGCATGTGGGAGATGGGGTTGTGAAATGGTGATTGAAGTTCCTCTCCAAGCAGCGACATGAGTGTAGCCGGGAGTGGGAGCAGAGATAAAACAATATAATGCAGTGACGTAACAATAAATATGATATTATGATTGTCGGAGTTTGCCTCTTCACCAGATCTGCAAGATTGAACCTGGTTACATTCCCTCTCTGTCATATTTATTGTCTTTGATTTCAGTTCACTTTGTAATGCATTTGTTTATGCTATAGAATTTGAATGAACATTAGGAAGGCATTCATATCTATCTGATCATGTCTAGAGGTGAAAGCAGTTACTTTATTTTTTACACAATGAAGCATAAAACTTGTAGGTCTTGTTATTTTGTCATTTTTGTATCTATTCCAGTTGTTTTTCATAATCAAATTGTACAAAAGAAGAAAAAACATAAGAAGATAAGTGGAGGAATAGGCCACTCAGTTCCTCAAACCTACACCGCCATTCAATAGATATTGGGTGATCTGCCTCAGACCTTCTGTCCTGTACTTTACAAGTTCCCCACAGTCCTCAATTTGCTGATCTTTCAAAAATATATCTACTTCTTCTTTAAACCGCCCCAGTAATCTGACCTCCACATCCCACTTGGGGTAGCAAATTACAAAGATTCACCACCCTCTGCCAGAAGATGTTCCTAAGCACCTTAGTTTTAAATGAGCATCCCCCCAATCTTGTAATCCCTTTATTTAAGACTTATAGATAGAGTTATAGAATAGTACAGCACAGGAACAGGCCCTTCAGTCCACGATGTTGTGCTGAACTAATTAAATTAGTAATCAAATGCTCAACAACACTAATCCCTTCTGCCTACACAATGTGTATATCCCTCCATTTCCCTCACATTCATGTGCCTATCATATTTGCCTCCACCACCACCCCTAGCAGCGCATTTCAGGCACCCATCAATCTCTATGTGGAAAAAAAAACTTGCCCCGCACATCTCCTTTGAACTTACCTCCTCTCACCTCAAATGCATGCCTTCTGGTATTGGACATTTCAACCCCGGGAAAAAGATACTGGCTGTCTATCTATGCCTCTCATAATCTTATAAACTCTCAGATCTCCCCTCAGCCTCTGCCGCTCCAGGGAAAACAACGCAAGTTTATCCAACCTCTCCTTATAGCACATGCTCTCTAATCCAGGCAGCATTCTGGTAACTTATTCAAGACTCCACCACTAGTGAAGACAACTCAACGTCCATCCTGTCAAGCCCTAACGATCTCATATGATGCAATAATCATTCTCCTCATTCGTCTAAGCTCCAATTGTGATACCATATGTTCTGTGTACTTATCCTGACATTTCACTGTCTGTCTTAAGATATGGATATCTATTAAAATTAAACCAATGGACCTTATTTACCACTTACTACAACAGTGCAAAGTACAGGGTATGTTTTTTTGGTGCAAGTTTTTCAGTACTGTTCAAACATAAGTCTTTAATACTGTAATTACATTTATTGTAAAATCTGGTTTGAATTTACACAAAAGACCATTTTCTATTAACTTTCTGTAACCTTGACAAGTACATATTTGCCAAACAAATGGACTTCATTGCCCTAACACCTCTGATTTTGTCAGATTCTAAAGTTAGGGCTGGAATTTAGCTCTCCTTCCTGTTAGTTCGGACATACAAAATATAACCCCCATAATAGAATAAATACCAGTGGTTTTCGGTTACAGTGTCACATATAAGAGCCATATAAACTTGCTACAAATGGATAACTATATATCTTGCAACTAATTACATCTGGCCGCAGCTTTACCTGACAAACAGACTGCCAGCATTAATTTGACTTTCTCCGGTTCAGACAGCCATAACTTGTCAGCACTGAACTACTGATGAATAATGTGCTTGTGCAAAACAATCGGCTGTTTGGTCTGTTCTCCAGCAATTGGGGCACACTGTTAGGCAACATGTCAACTACATACTTGGGATTTTTCCAAGCGTCTTCTTCAACCTGAATACGCTCGTTTTAAGGCAAGATTAAAAGACCAGCATGAGAACTTCCAAATGGATGACAAAGAACTACTTTTGACTTTATGTGGCTTCAATTTAAGAAAGTTGATGTTTTAGAAGTGCTCGCATTCAATGTGTCTCTTTTAAAACTCACCTGTGTGTTAGTGCCCTGTCATATACAGTTGGAACGCTTTTAGCCCGCATATGCTTTTCATCAATTGCACTATTGTGAAAAACCATCAGTAACCCGTCTGAATTAAACTGAATGGAACCAGTTTATATATTTACAGTAACAGTTTATTCAAGTAACAGGACCCAGTTAACCATGTTTATTTAGTCGTGTAAAAATCCTTCTGTGTATAAATCCAATGTCTCAGTGTGATGGATGTGTGAAACGAGCACCAGGTTCCCCCGGAGCATCAGTCCCTCTGGGACCAAGCTCTTTGAGCAGATCTTTCCTTCGTCAACTCTGATTGAGAAAGTCTTGGGCGTGGGGGTGAGGGGGGGGGGGGTAATGACGTCATTTACGGAGCTTTGTTTTACCGAAAAACATAAACATTTCAAAGCTTCAACTTTTTGGGTTAATTAAGGAACGGAGACCAGCAGCCCTGCGTTTGAGAATTGCAACATGCCTTAACCTTACATCAATTAGCAAGATAGAGGGTGATTTTAAAACAGCAGCGTTCTCTAAACATATTATGTGATATATAAGAAAGCACAACTGTCATTATTAACTCTCTGAAAGGACACATTCTGAAATACATGTTTTAATAATAATCTGTCCGTCACATGAAGTTTGTCTCTAAACATATTATTAGTTATATATGAGAGAAACAGAAATTGTCATTAATAACTCTTTGAAAGGACACATTCTGAAATACGTGTTTATATAATAATCTGTCTGCCACATGAAGGTTGTTTGCTTTTGCATTTCTTAAATGGATTAAACAGCCGCCCTCCCTGCCTTACAATGTCACACCTGAGGATCAAAATGGGCAATTTCACCACGCCGAGGACAGCTTCCTGTTTCCACAACCAGCACCGTTTTCTGCTGGTCATGATGCGATGAAACCATCCAAGAGGTTTACGGTCCAGCAGAACCTGACATAAACATCATATCTAAAAAACTTCCGGATTAATAATAGTATGCAACCTGCATTAAGTACAACAATTGTGTATTTCTTAGGCGAATGTGGGAAACGAGGGAGGATCCTCCGGTTAATGAGACCACGGAAGTCTAATTAGTGGATCTTAGTTAGAATTAATGGTGCGATTTTCCAGGATCCAAGCATCCTGAGGTCAGAGACTCCTATTCAACATCAAGTTATAATAGAGGAACGCAACGCGTGAAGTTTTGTTTTACAGACGTGGATCAGAAGTCCCTGTCTCTTCATGTGTTTTTTTCATTGTCGATGCCGATGGCTTGGGTATTTGAGTAGGAACGCAAGACAAAAGATGTGCGTTACAAGCAAGGCATTTTGTGCTTAAAAAAAGGAAACGAAAAAGCTGAGGGCCAAGTTTGATGGGGTACTAATTATTTTGTAGCTGTGAAGGACTATAGAAGCATTAAACGGTGATTCAGCGCGGTTTCCTTTTATCTGTCTTATCAATTGATGTCTATACCGACCTAGCCTGGGTCTCCCAAGCACGTCAGAATGTTTCAGATACACAAGATTAAGTAGCAAGTGACATCCCAGATCACATAGCCCACCCAACAAGTACTGAAATCAGCGGAAAGGCTGTCAGAGTTTGCCTTCAATCCATTAATCTTCTTGCTTTTCAATTCTGCCAAGTCCGATCTCCTTCAAATAGTCAAGGAGAGTTGCGGAGAGTTTCTCCGCAAAGCCAGCATTTTATCCGCCCACACCTCATTTTTATTAGCCTTCAGTGCTACTGTTCTTCTAACAAGGGCGTTCAGCATTTTATTGTCTCAGGTGAACTGCAGGCTCCACACAGTCACACAGCACGGGAGACCATGCGGCCTCCTGAACCTCAGCAAGCAGGAGCCTTTGTCTAGAACCAATATTTTAAAACAAGTGTGGGGCTAAAGGGAGAATGATTATAAACTGGGACTGAAAGAAAACAAGACAGCGTAAGTAGCGGAAAACGAGCGAGTGCATGCCTCTACTCCCTGGAGGGGGGTTTGCTGGTCGATTTACCCTGAGAACAGGAGGAAGGCGAACCATCAAAAAAAACCTTGATCCTTTGAACAGATCTGAACTCAAATTAAGCAGCATGCCACGCATGCTTGTGTTAGTTTTTTCTTCTTCGTGAGAACCTTTTTGGGGGTTTTATGTATCTGTCACCTCCACTCTTCGGCTCAACAATACGCGTTTCACAAGATTCTGACCAAATTACAATCACTTCTAGCGATTTATGCTAACAGGTAGACTAATGACACTTCAAACCCAAACTGCTGAACGAAAATTCATTTATTCACAGACCAATCACCCTTAACGGAAACCAATCCAGACAGTTACATTATGAGACACAGACAACGCCAGGGATCATTACCTGAAAAAGTTAAGGCCGAATGTAATTATAATAGGGCGGTTTGATACGCTTTTTGTTCACTTAACTGATTAACCCCTGCAGAAATAAATTTGCTCTGTTTTAAAACCGGTCAGTAAGTGAAAGCAACAAGTGAAATGACAAATAACCGCCAACTAACGTTTGTATGTTGCTTTTGCAGACGGACGATTAGTGCCCCTTTCGCAAAGAGTGTTGCAGTATGAAACATTAAACATCTGAAAGATGATTTATGGAAATCATCCAGTACTGTGACAAATGTTCTTCTTGACAACAGAAACTCCTACTTTTTTTTGTGACACTGCCGAAAATTGTAAATATATTGAAATGCGCTGAAACATGTTTCCTTTTGCTGCTGATGGTTACAGACCCGCGAAACAATTTCGGACAATTCTTCTAAACTGCTGCGGGGTAGGAATGTGCCCTTTAAAATAACCCGCTTTACAAAATATGCATCATTGACGGGTCAACTAACTTTTTTCCTGTTCTTAGAAATATGACTTTATTGACAGCAAGTATTAAATATGCAAATCTCCGGGAAAGTTCGCGAATGTGATTTTTCCCACGTTAATGCTACTGTTAAACATAAGAATTAAATGAGCAGAGACTTGTGATGCAATGATACAGTAAATATCAGCCTCAGACTGGTATCTATAGCGTGCAATGTTCGGATGGCAGACTAGACGTATTGCCAGCGGCACCTCGCATTGAACTTCGTGAGAATGAACTTTACACGGGATTCCAATTAAGAATGTAACGATAAGATCTGCATGTGTCCATTTGGACCCACGTGCAAAGAGCTTCGTGATCAGCAGCCTCCTTGTTCCAGTAGCATTCAACAAGTGCAGCCTTGCATCAGCGTGGCGACTGATGGTGCCATTATTCACTACCTATTATTCATCAGACTGGAAACGCCATCCCAGGTTATACTATCACCTTCACATTTGCATGCACCTGAGATTGCCTGGCATTAACGCAGAAACTGCGGTATAACTGCACCCTTATTTATATTTGGGGCTGAGTTTGGGAAGTTATAAAGCCAACGTATATTTAACTCTAACCACTGAGTGGAGAATTTCGATTCAAATTAAAGGCGCCAGAATCTTTTCAGAGCACGATAGCTAAACATTCTTCCATGATGCCTCCAGTCGGGATCAAGATATCTTCCAGGCTGTGCATCATTACTGTGGTTCAGCGGTGAGCTTCTGATGCTAATCGAGATGGAATCTGCCCTTCCTCTTTTTGCAATGCCGCGCCCTGCCAAGCTAACGAAACTCTGGGCGAGTTTGACAGACGAGTTACTAGGGCGTTTTCTAAAGCAAAGTTTTAATAAGTATGCAACGAGACTTAGGCTCACATCGGTACGTGGGACACATTGCTGAAATACTTTGAGTCACATTTGTACATTTAGGTGTGGATGAGAACATTTACAATGGAACTTTTGGACAGGTGATCGCGGATACCGGGGACACTACTTCAAGACTTACACATCACTTTCACGGGCGGGAAGAAAATTCTTCCACATTTTTATTTTACTAAACCCAAGCATTACATGCACGTATACCAATGGATATTGAAGGCTAATCTTAATGTGATCCATAAATTAGGGGCCGGTCATTTAAAACTGAGGCGCGTAGAAATTTCTGCTCTCAGAGGGTATTGAATCTCTGCAATTCTGTGCCCCAGGTGGTGACCAGATCATTGGAAATATTTAAGGTGGAGACAGATACATATTTAAAAGATCAGGGAATTGGGCATTATGTCGAACCGACACAGACGAGGTGTTGAAACCAGCTTAAATCAGCCATGATCGGGGAATGATCGGCTTGAAGGCGATCAATGGCGGGGAAGGCTTGAGCGGCCTGGTGACCGACTCCACTTGTACCCGATTCCTTCATTTAGTGTATAATACATTATACAGAGGATGGCTAGTTTCTTTTGTAATTCTCCATTTGAAAGTACGCCGTGCTAGCAACCCTTATATTATTGTTCATCATCAATGTGATATGATTTTTCTGCATAATTATCTAATACACCAAAGCAACAACTCTGTGTAAAAAGGACTGATAGATTATGACTGCAAATGACAATCCAAACTGAAAATTCAAAGGAAGAATAAATTGCGCAATGTCGACTCCCACTTGGATTACTACCAACACAAGTCCAACATAGCAGTCGTGAGGCCACACAACGATAGAATGAAAATGGAAACCATCTTCTTGGTATCTGCAGTACTTCACCCATCTGCTTCATGACTCGCAGCTTGCTTGGCTGAGGTCATGAGCAGATGGGTTATAATAAATACGGGACATTTAGCCTTGAGTAAGGAGAAAAGGTCATCTTGTTTACAGATGTGATTAAAACTAGACAACATGCAATCCTCAGAGTAATATTCTTTCACATTCTATGATAAATTGTGTAACTCATCACAACCACACGACCCGATGCAGCAATTAAAGATCCAATAAAATGCTGTCAGGTTGGCAGGACATATTGGAAAATGAAAGAAAAAGGCACATGGGGAAGGTTGATAAGGGACTTTCGTTGTGCAGATGTTGAGGGAAAGGGCCTTTTTCTCATAGGTATTGAGGCCCTAATTACATTCAGTTAGGCTACGGTATTCACAGGACTCCTAAATAAACCTGGTTCCGTTCCATCACACCTAATAAAGATTCAAGCATGTTCTCCAACTAAAGGGGGAAAAAATGCAACATCCCCAACTACTCTTGGGGATCCATGGAAAACAACCCATCAAAGATGAGGAGCTTCAAATTCACGTGTCAGGAGCACACAATTGAAAGTGAATGGCGGCAGAAACATCATCTCACAAACTATCCACCTACTTGTACCATCAAACACTGCCTGCCCGTTCCTTGGTAGAGTCTATGGTCCCACATTGGTTCCGAGTTGGCTGCTGAGGACCGAGTGGAAGCAAGTCATCCTCGACTCTGCACAGCTTCCTAAGCAGAGACTCAATAGTCTACACTGAGCAGGTCTAAAGTACCGGCAAGGATTGATGATTGACCAGGCAGCCTCGTTCATGGATGGACCAGAAGAATATGTTTTTATTTCAGTGGAGAAGGGGTGGTGATGCTAAGATTCTTCTCATTAGTAATTTTTCAAACCATACATGCAGTTGGCTGACCAACAACAGGAAGGACACTAAATATTTCACACAGCAAAACTACATGGTTTTAGCATGTTAAGTACCAGGAGTATCGTTTTGCCCTAGTTCTCTAGACACTAGAAGAGCACACACAGTAAATCAGGCAATGGAAGCTATATAAACGTCTTGGTAGTTTAGCTTGCAGATTGGTATAAACCAGGCGCCCAGATGACGAGTAACAAAAATGCAAACAAACATAAGCAGTGCTAAACTGACATTGCAAACATAATTTTGGATGAAAATGGTCACAAGGATTAGAATTTTTATTTAGTAAATTTTATGTACATACTCCAAAATTTGGATACATTTATACCAGGTCACAGAGAAATATTAATTTGAGATAGATTTTGCAGTAGCGTAGCATTTTGCACATTTACACCCAAGCTTCTGAAATGAATTCAGGACAATTATTAAGATGAAAATGATAAACTTTTAGGAGCATGCTTGCTAATATGGAACTTCACCAGATCTAAAAGGAGTAGATTATAAATTAATTGATTTCACATCATTTACTGTTGCAATCGGGGGTGAAGGGACCTATACAAATAGAAGAGAGAATTCATGTTAGTACAGAGGGTATAGCTTGATGCAGAGGTATATTTTAGATCAGAGCAGAGGGAGAAGGATTTTGTACTAAATTTGTGCCACTTCTGGTTCAGGATTGGTTGATAGCCAATAACTGCCAATAAAAGTATTAAATGGCATGCTATCAATAAAGCTTGTTTAGAAAGGAAAACAATGAATTCCATGCACGTTTGTGTTTTTTCACCCAAGCTGGCCTGTCGAAACTTGCTTCCATCACTCCTCAATCAATTATTTTACAACTATTATGGGATCTGTCTGACATGGTTTGCATAAGAGAACTACATATTCTAATCACTGTATTTTTTCTAACTTTACCTTAAATTGTTGTGATTATTTTAAATATATGCTTTATATTGAACATTTTTCTGATAGTGAACAACTAAATGTTTCATTTTATTGTAAGCTATTATCATATTGCAGGTCTTGGTTAGGTCATACCTTCACCTCTGTTTCAGTGCAAAAGACAGGTTTCATATCTGTCTTCTTAAAAGGTATCTCCTCGTTCTTGGTAATATTTTTGTAATGTTGCATTGGATCTTTCATTAGATTT
This sequence comes from Pristis pectinata, assembly GCF_009764475.1. Lineage (NCBI taxonomy): Eukaryota > Metazoa > Chordata > Chondrichthyes > Rhinopristiformes > Pristidae > Pristis > Pristis pectinata. The sequence continues at coordinate 49,042,322 of NC_067406.1, read as the reverse complement.
TATATTATTCCCATAATGAAATCATTAAAATTGCACAAATTTGCATAGGTCCCTTTACCCCTCGATTGCAACAGTAAATTATGTGAAATCAATTCATTTACAATCTGCTCCTTTTTGAACTGGTGAATGTGGCTTAACTTTGTTGTTGTGATTGAAATTGCTTCCTTGCTTTTGTTTCCTAGACTGAAGATGCAAAATTAGGGATTAATCTGTTTAAACTTTATCTACAAGAATTGTTATTTCGCAGTATCACATCAAGGGTATTTTGCACCACTTTTGACCATTGAAGGTGGGGTTTCTTTGAAGGTATTAATTTTTAGTGAATTGTAATTTCCACCTGTCATTCATTCAGTTTGTCAACTAATCCCATTCTGAAGGTTGTCATAATTTTTGACAATTTGCCATACTGTAGAGAATCCTGACTGGGTTCTCTCAATTCTTAATCTCAGATTATTTGTCTATATATAAAAAAAGTCCCAAGACAGACCAGTGAAACTGTTTTATTCACCTTCCAATCATCTTGCTATTCATGTGACCAAATTCTTCTCCATTCCATGTGCAATTATTTTATAAGCTTCTTATCTGCTATTAGGACATCAGTCTCAACAACAGACTAGTGACTGTTACGAAAACAAAGACCACACAGATTTCACACTGGTGTTGAAGGAGCAGCTCAGAGCATTTCTTTTGCCTAATCCTCATCCTCCTTGACCTTTCAGCCTCTGACCCATTTGATCACACCATCATTTTCCAATGTGCTGCCTGCATTGTTCTTCACAATGTTTATGCTTAACCACCGATTGCTGGAGATACTCCAGCAATGGTTTCACTTTCAGGTCATATCATTACGAGCCTCCTGAAGGACTAACCTGGACCCCCACTCCTCTTTTCTCCTTCCTCAGCTGAATGCAGGCCCTTTTTATCTGATATTCAGAGAACCCACATATTCTGATGACCATTCAATTCTAACTTCTTTGCCACCTGTCTTGACGCCTTCAGTACTTGTGTTGCTATAATGCTCGTCTGGCATCCATTCTTGGGTGGGTTGCAACTTCCTCCAACCAAATACCGATAATACAGTATTTGGGTCCGACCAGAAATGGTGTCATCATCATAGATTCCATTTATTCAACAAAGCCCAGATTGTTTCCTATCCAAGGATCTATATTTACCAGAACTAATACTCCAAATTCAAAACCTTCCAATCATAGATTGCACCTAGAGTATTGTGTGTATTTTTTAATAATTCCATTTCCATATCACCCAACCTCCCGTTCTGCCCCAGGCCATCTGCTGTTGACAACCCTGATCCATTCCTTCACTCTGCATTCCACTACTCTAATTCTAAGGCTGCCTTTCTATTAATCACACTCCAAAACTCAGTTTATTCAATTTCTTGCTTACCCGACCTTGATGACTGACATTGTTCTCCATGGTTCAAATTTAAACTGGTCATACATCAGTTTACATCCATGCCCTTTCCTTCAAATTCCACATCCTACAATGCTCTCAAAACCTGGCATTCCTCTGGCTCTTGCCTCTTTTGTGACTCATGTCCCTTTGCCCCATTGTTGCCTTCAACCACTTGAGCTTAGCCCTGAAATTCTTTTGGTAAATTATCCCAGTATGTATTTTGAAACTTTTTTTTAAAAAAGACCTTTTTTAAAACCAGTGATCAAACTTTTGGTCACACCAACCCAATATCACTACTTTTTGTTGCGTTATACTTCAGAGCGTTACCTTATTCTTACAATATAGATATCATATAATGCAAATTGTAATATAAGCCTGGAATTTTTCAATTGTTAACAGTCTATTATTAATTTGATATCAAAGGATTTTCTCATGCAATAAAACTGATGTAAAATAATGGAGCAGGCATTTATAGAAATTTGGGGTTGGGTAACAGCCTGCTATGTTGTATTGTTGAGGTCTTAGCTAATTCTAATTTAATTGTCAGGTCAAAAGGAATAGTTGTAGTGATGCAATGACTGTCCATGGCAGGTTGTGATAAATCATTTCACGCAATCACATCTGAACATTTCAAAAGACAATAGCATAAAATCATGCACAGCACAAAGAAAAATATCAGAATTTAGAAGTGTATCTTCAAAATTCTATTGCCCCTATTCTAACTTGTATTCTGTTCACCTTCCGCTCCCAACAGCATTGATATATGCTGGTTTCTGGTTGAATGACAGCTCACACTTCAAAATTCTAACCCACACTTTCAAATCCCTCACCTTTTCATACCACTTGCCACTTTCTCTAAAATATCTGCAAACCCTAATTCCAGGTTTTTGAGTATCCCAATTTTTAATTGTTTTGTTGTTGAAACCAACTACTGGGACTAACACCTCAGTTATTTCTTCTTTCATTCTTATAGTTGTAAAGTATTTTATCGTACTGTTTTCTGATTCATATAGTTAAATAAAAGGAAATCCATCATCTTACACTTGTTATTGAGGTCACCTGAATGAGTTCATGTTATTTCCTTGTAATTCCTGCCACCGCTCCAAACTGTTCTATCTGCACAGTTCCACTTTTGAAAACTGCAGTGAGTTTTAAATATTTTGAGTCATATGAAATGCAAATACCAAGGTCTCTTATCCTCACAACCTTAATTTTGAGGATCACAGGACAATGCCTTCAAATTATGAGGCTCCGTGGTCCTGTAAATACAAGTGATCACCTCTTGGATGGAGCAGTCCAAGTTCCAAGGCTAGGTGTTTTTTTTCAATTTGACAGAAACCAGTCAATGTGAGGAGCTTTTGTTTTGAATAAGTCTTGGTTGGTACATTGAATACTTACCCAATGAGTATAGTTTCACACATTATACAAATCCAGATGCTACTGGGAGCCAGGAAAGGGATGGAAAGAAAAATTGAGATTATGGAGAATATACGTATATTAAAAAAAATATACAAAAATAAGCTGTTGAAGTTATATTTATTAAGGGATTATTTATAAGAACTATTAGAACACAGTTGATTTTGTTCTTAGTCAAATATACATTTTTGATGGTGTCAATTATTTGGTAGATACCCTTGTCCTTTTGTTCCAAGAGAAGTTTGCTCCATACGACTTTGGTCTGGTCATCTTTACTTTCTTTTCCTCCACCTCATATCTCCAACCTGTCATGGTGCAGAAAATTTTAATGTATGAGTTTTTGTTCCACATATAATGATCACAGTTTCAATATTGTATACTGGATATTTAGTACCATAAACCAAGATATGCATGCAAATTCAATGCAGCTTTACTATACAGTGTAAAGAATGAGTTTCAAACAAAGTGAAATGTGCAGAATGTATGATTTGATTACTGCAGAACATAGATGCACTTTGAGAAAGCATTACTGTCTAAATGCTTCTGCCATGTTCACCATGTGCATGTGTAATACAGACAAAGAAACTGAAAGTCTGGATAAACAAGCCGTTTATCTAAATCCTATCCTGTTCTTTTTTTACTCTCCATGCAAGCAAACAGACTGTGAAGACATCAATCCATCCTGTTCCCATATATCTACATCCCCTTTTCTCTTTCCAATCTACATCGATGTACTTGTTTCTTCTTACCTCGCCACTGTTTCAAATTATCAGACTGAGATCAGTACAGGATGAACACAAATTTGACAATTAAATACTGAACAAATCAAAGCCAGATCCATGGTCTGTTTCCATCCCTGACTCAATCCCTGCCACTGGCAACATTTTGCAATGACGGTATGAAATTTAACATACCTGTGTCCTTACTCTACTTTCACATTCATAGCATTGCTCAACATTGCCCATATGTCAGTTCATGTGTTACTGAAATTCTTATTTATTCCTTGGTTATCTTCATTTAACCATTCCAACTTCCAAGAGGCTGATTTCCCTCAATCTATTCTTTGTAAACCTGAGACTATCCAAAACTTTGCTGCCCATCTCATAACTCTGTGGGTGAGATGTGGCAGAGTCTGAATCAGGCAATGCTTAAAAGCAAGTCATTTAAGATAGATCATGAAAACAAATTCCATTGTTTTTGGAACCTTGGAATATTAAGAATATTAAGATTATAAAACAGTAATATAGATATTTATTTATTAGTCACATGTACATTGAAACACACAGTGAAATGCATCTTTTTTGCGTTACTGAGAATGTGCTGGCGGCAGCCTGCAAATGTCACCACTCTTCCGGTGCCAACACAGCATGCCCAACAGCTCCTAACCCTTATGTCTTTGGAATGTGGGAGGAAACTGGAGCACCTGGAGGAAACCCATGCAGTCACGGGGAGAACATACAAACTCCTTACAGACAGTGGCGGGAGTTGAACCCGGGTTGTTGGCACTGTAATAGCATTACGCTAGCCGCTACACTACCGCGCAACAAACAAAAATTGCAAATGTTTTATATTTTCATGTTATCAACAATTTCATCCAAACTGACATAATATTATAATTGTAAATGTGAAGCTAGAACTGAATCTGTGATAATTACAATTAAATTTTAAACCAAATGCCCAGATTTGAAATCAAAGCAAAATACCATTCTTTTCCACAAAGGCAATCGCATCCTCCTTACTGGTAAAAGACAAAACGGAATTTGACAGTGGATCAGCTCTGAAACAAAAAAAAATAACCTTTTACAACAATTGAACTTCTATTACATTAATTTTCTTTCTTATTATTACACTTCAATCTACACAAAATTTGACTTCAGGAAGGGGGGAGGGGTGCACATACTCCTACATCAATGGTGCTGAGATCAAGAGCGTTGAGAGCTTCAAGTTCCTAGGAGTGAACATCAGCAATAGCCAGTCCTGGTCCAACCACATGGACGCCATGGCTGAGAAAGCTCACCAGCGCCTCTTTTTCCTCAGGAGGCTAAAGAAATTTGGCATGTCCCCTTTGACACTCACCAATTTTTAATCGATGCACCATAGAAAGCATCCTATCCAGATGCATCATGGCTCTGCCCGTGACTGCAAGAAACTGCAGAGAGTTGTGGGCACAGCTCAGCACATCATGGAAACCAGCCTCCCCTCCATGGACTCTGTCTATATTTCTCATTGCCTTGGTAAAGCAGCCAGCATAATCCTAGACCCCACCTACTTTGGGAATTCTCTCTTCTCCCCTCTCCCATTGGGCAGAAGATACAATAGCCTGAAAGCATGTATTACCAGGCTCAAGGAGAGCTTCTATCCCACTGTCAAAAGACTATTGAATGCTTCTCTAGTATGATAAAATGGCCTCTTGATCTCACAATCTACCTCGTTATGACCTTGTACCCTATTGTCTACCTGCACTGCACTTTCTCTGCAGCTGTTGCACTTTATTCTGCACTCTGTTATTGTTTTACCTTGTCCTACCTCAATGCGCTATGTTATGAATTGATCTGTATGAATGGTATGCAAGTCCTCAGTACCCTGGTACATCTGATAATAATAGACCAATTCCAGTTTGTAGGTCTTCTTTCCTTTGCCTTTCTTTTATCAATCTCCTTTTTACACATCACCTTCATCAGTAATTTGGCTAAAATCTGAAACTGACTGTTCGGATGACAACTAATGGAGTGCGCAAAGAGAACATCAGGGCGTCAGCCCTGCAGGCCATATAGATCTTTATTTCCCAATGCTATTTCGTAAAACAAAAAGTGTCAATTTTTTTTTCTTTTGCAAATGCATTTCTCAACATTTACCCAATCTGAAATAGTTTGGTCATTGAAATTTTTTGAAAAATCCAATTTCTTTTGCCTTGAAATGTACAAATTCCTGTAAAAATATAGTTCACTGGCACGTAAGTCAACTTTCATGGTTATCTTGAGTGACCTTCCTTTCCAGGAGTCATAGAGCTACATATTGTCCCTCCTGTTCTTGCCAAACATGCACTCACCTCCTTAGTTTCTCCTTAGATTTCTCCTCCTTAGTTTGGCAAAATAAATTAAAACAGTGATGAAGTCATCTCCTGCTCCAATTTAACAGCTTCCAGTTGGAATCAGTTATAGACAATCTTGAGAATTTTAGTTTTTGTAACTGTTATTTGATAATAGACAGAACCACTAGTTAACATCTTTGAAACAGCTTCCAGATTAAACTTCTTTTTAAAATGACAGTTTTAGATAGCATTGACTGCAAGAAACTATTGTTTCTACTAGCAGACAACTCGAGGACCAATGGAATACAGATTTATAATGGGCAAACGATACAGGAACAATGTGAGGAAAAACTTCTTAAATGCCGAGTAGTTATGAACTAGTTGGGGGAAATTCAAAAGAGATTTTCTAAACTAAAATGTCAACTCCAAAAATCTAATAAAAAAATTTCATTTTATACCTTTGCATCACATACTGAATTCATAGTGTCACACAGCACACACACTTTAGCCCGTCATGTCCATACCAATCATCAGTTATCCATGCACATTAATCTTATTTAGCAACACTTGGTCTGGAGCCTTCTATGCCTTGTCAAGTGCTTGTCTACATACTTATGACAATTATCTATTTTTGCACCCACTCAGGCAGTGCTTTCCAGATTCCAATCACCTTCTGGGTGAGGAAAAAAAACTTCTCCTTAGATCTGGGTGGAAAAAAAACTTCTCCTCTGATTAGGGACAGTCAGCATGGCTTTGTGAGGAGCAGGTCATGCCTCATGAGCCTGATTGAATTCTTTGAGGATGTGACAAAGCATATTGATGACGGTAAAGCAATGGATGTGGTGTACATGGATTTTTAGTAAGGTGCTTGATAAGGTTCCTCGTGGAAGGCTCATTCAGAAAGTCAGGAGGCATGGGATCCAGGGAAACTCGGCTGCATGGATTCAGAATTGGCTTGCCCATAGAAGACAGAGGGTGGTTGTAGATGGAGTGCATTCTGCCTGGAGGTTGGTGACCAGTGATGTTCCACAGGGATCTGTTCTGGGACCCCCTGCGCTTTGTGATTTTTTATAAGTGACTTGGATGGGGATGTGAAAGGGTGGGGTAGTAAGTTTGCAGATGACAGGAAGGTTGGTGGTGTTGTGGATAGTGTAGAAGGTTGCTGTAGGTTACAACAGGACATTGATAGGATGCAGAGCTGAGCTGAAAAGTGGCAGATGGAGTTCAACCCGGAAAAGTGTGAAGTGATATACTTTGGAAGATCGAACTTGAAGGTAGAATACAAGGTTAATGGCAGGACTCTTAGCAGTATGGAGGAACAAACAGATCTTGGGGTCCACGTCCATGGATCCCTCAAGGTTGCAGCGCAGATTGATAGGGTTGTTAAGAAGGCGTAAGGTATGGTGTGTTGGCCTTCGTTAGGGTATTGAGGTCAAGAGCCCGAGGTTATGTTGCAGCTCTATAAAATTCTGGTTAGACCACACTTGGAGTATTGCATTCAGTTCTGGTCGCCTCATTATAGGAAGGATGTGGAAGCTTTAGAGGGTGCAGAGGAGATTTACCAGGATGCTGCCTGGATTGGAGAGCATGTCTTATGAGGATAGGTTAAGTGAGCTAGGGTTTTTCTCTTTGGAGCGAAGAAGGATGAGAGGTGACTTGATAGAGATGTACAAGATGACAGGAGGCATAGATTGAGTGGACAGTCAGAGGTAATTTTTTTTTAAACACAGAAAGTGGTGGGTGCGTGGAACGCACTGCCGGCAGAGGTGGTGGAGGCAGATACATTATGGACATTTAAGACACTCTTAGACAGCCACATGAATGATAGAAAAATGGAGGGCTATGTGCGAGCGAAGGGTTAGATAGATCTCAGAGCAGGATAAAATGTCAGCACAACATCATGGCCGAAGGTCCTGTACTGTGCTGTAATGTTCTATGTTTCAGATCCCCTCCAAACCACTTCCCCATTCTCCTAAACCTATATCCTCTAGTTTTTGATACCTGTTATGGGAATAGTTTCCTACTAGATACATCATTAATGCTGCTTATAATTTTGTACATCTTAATCACATCTGCTCTCAGCCTCCTTCACTCCAAGAAAAGCAAACACAGCCTTTTCAATCTCTCCTCAGAACTGAAATGTTCCACCCCCAGGCAACATCCTGGTGAAGTATCTGCACTCTCTCTACTGTAATTATGCCCCTCCTATGGTGCTGTGACTAGAACTGCACATGGTACTCCACTTGTGGCCTAATCAGTGTTTAATAAAGCTATACCATAACCTCCCTACTCTTATATTCTGTGCCCTAGCTAATGAAGGCTTGTGTCCCGTACACCTTCTTCACCATCTTTTCTACCTGTGCTGCCACCTTCAGGGATGCTTGGGCTTGTACACCAAGGTACCTCTGTTCTTCAATACTCCTTAGGGCTCTGCCATTCACTGTACACGTCTTACCCTTATCAGTTCTCCCATCACCTCTCACTTGTCAGGATTAAATTCCCTCTGCCTTTCCTCTGCCCCATTTTACTAAAATGATCAATATCTCCTGGCAATCCAGGACTGCTGTTGAAGCTTCTAATTTTTGTATCCACAGAAGAAGAGGGCAGCATGGTGGCAGAGCTAGCTCCTATCCAAATCTTTCATGTATATGACAAACAATAAGGATCCCAGCACTGATCCCTGTGGTACATCACTGGTCACAGGCTTCCAATCACAAAAACAACCCTCCAATATCACCATGTCGCCTACTAGCAAGCCAATTATGGATCCAATGTGCCTTGGATCCTATCGGGTCTAACCTTTTGCACGAGTCTCCCACATGGAACCTGGTCAAAGGTCATACTGAAGTCCACGTAGAGAACGTCACTTGCACTGCCCTCATCAACACATTTTGTTACCTCTATCAAATTGGTCAGACAGGATTTTCACCTAACAAATCCATGCCAACTATCTTTGATTAATTCCTGCCTTCCCAAGTGTACAGTATTCCTGTCCTTCATTTTTTTCCAAGAACATACCTACCACTGGTGTCAGACTCACAGGCATGTGATTACTCCTCTCTGCTGCCCTTGAATAAAGATATCACATTTCCAGTCATTTGGCACCTCACCTGTGGCTAGGAAAGATTTAAAAATCTGTCAGGGCTTTAGCAAACTCTTCCCTTGTCCCCCATTGCAGCCTGGGGTACATCTCATCAGGCCCTGGAGATTTATCCACCTTTCGGCCTGCTAAAATACCTAATACTTCTGAACATTTTGTCCTTGACCCTCCTATTTACATTTTACAGATATGGTCTCAATTTCTTGGGATAAGCTGATCATGAACAGCCTCCCCCAATCATCACTATCTGGGGATTAAGTTAAAAATTTAAAACCGCACATTTCTTCACTGTTGCCAGTTGTTTTTTGTTCACATGTACAAATGCCTGGCAGAGAGTGGGAGGTGAGAACATGCAAGATCAAAGGGGAGTGAGAACACATTGGGTCAGAGCAGGGGGAGAGAATAGGTGGTCCCGGGGGGGGGGGGGGAGGGAGAGGTTGGCAGGGGACCAGAACAGGGAGAAGGGGCAATTATACTAGTTGGGAAACTTTTAAAAAAAGTTATGTGGTAAAAAAAAGTTACATGGTAACATCCAAATATCCATTCTATATAAACCCCAATTCACCTACTTGTTTGCACCATGTTGCTTTTTTCCCCATCATTATCTTGTTCTGCCTTATCTTGTTGTCCTCAATATATAAAATACAAATCTTAGTGTTAGTTTGCAATTACCTCTCCACTCTACAATCATTTCAAATTTTATTCCTTTGCCAATATTTTTGGCGGCTCTCTGACTCCAACTTCTTTTGCATCCTCTCACTTACTGATCATCACTTGCTGGCAGTCTTTGCACTTGTACCTTTTGTCTGCAAACCTGCTCAAAATTCATACTTTTGATTACATATTTGTTACATTTTCCTGAATGTACTATTATCACTTGTATACTCTCCACCTTGAAGTACAATGGAACATATTACTTTAAAATCAATAAATAAATGAAATTTGTTGCTACTGACAGAATGTGCAGTGTGTAACATTTTCTTTGTTGACAAATGGCCTGTTCTAATTTAATAGTTTACTGGAAACAAATTGCCAAGCCAAATAGGTGAATGAAGTTTAGTTGAACAAGGACATTATTTAGATGGCTGATGTTTTCAACGAGTGGAGATACGTGTTGTGAATCCTATGTTTATACATGGTTTACAAAAATGTCACGCAATATATTTTGTGGGAAAATTTGAGAAGAAATTTAACCCAAATTCATTTGTACTTCATAATTTAACACATTATTAAAGATAAAACTTACGTTGATGCCCAACCCATTAAAGGATTTTCCCAGCGTTCCCTTGTGTCAAATTCCATTTTCCACAGTTTTGTGTTGTTTGTACCAGACTGCATTGCATTCCGTGCTGGAACAAAAATCCTCACTTTCCGTGTTTTTACTTGGTCTTCTGGAACCCCGGTTATTGGACTGATATCCTGGATGTCAGACACAGAAGATGGTAAATCACAAATTCCAAATTCTTTGATATTTTTTATCATATGACCTCTTTCCAAAACAGGATGCTGCATCACTCAGTTACTAAGGTGGTTTGTAAATCATTGCACATCCAATACAGTAGGCAATAAATCTTTAACTATCTTATCAGGAAAGTATGTGATAGTTATGGTATCTGTGGTATTGCTTGAACTTTTTCTACACATCAAATGAGCAGCAGCTGTGTTTTCTTCTGATCAATCCATGAGCCAACACTGCATTATTTCAAATTAGTTTTGATTTCTGTTCTGTGACATTTTGGCTTCTTATCCTTATACATCCTTTGTAGTGTTCATGTTTTGAAAATGAAACTAGCCTGAGACTTTGGCAAACTATTTAATGAATTCCCACTGCAGGCTATTAAAAAGGTCAGCTATCTTTGCAATAATATAAACTATTTGTAAGATATTTCATTTTCCCAAATTATTTAACATAGCCCTGATTATGGAAATCAATACCTTTTTCAAATCTGCCTGTCGTATGTGAGGGGGAGAAAATGAATAGATGCATTCAAATTAAACAGCTCAAGAGCACAAAATTACTTGATACTTCGCTACAAATTAGAACTCTCTCTGGCATTGTTCGTGATGTTGGTCTTGAAAACAGCATCAAATGTGAAACCCCAAATTGCTCAATCTTAAATCTATGCATCAAATCACGATGATTGAGATTAATCAAGACAGGCCCTCAGAGACTGGAGCAGGAGAAAGGAGAGTCTCTTATAACAACTTGAAGTGATACAGAAAACCAAAGACGAGTGAAGCAAGTCTGGAAAGTTGCTTATTATTTAACCTCCTATAGGTACTGGCTAAATGGCAAATTTAGCAAAGTACCCTCTCACCAGTTAACAGGTTAAAAGAGCATAAATAGAAGAGTGTTTCTGTTACTGGATCAGTATCCAGAAGTCTGGAGACATGCATTTGAATCCAACCACTTCAGCTGGTGGGTGGGGATGGTGGGTGGGGATGGGGGGGGGGGGCGGTGTGGGAAGAGGAGGAGAAAGAGGGCAAGAGGGTTAAATTCAGTTAATTAAATCAAATCTGAAATATTAAGCAGATTTCAATAATGGTGACTGTAATGGCTGTCTTTAGAACACTCAAGCTCACCAATGTTCTTCAGAGAAGAAAATGGGGTATTCTTACCTGGCCTATATATATGACACCAAGTTCAATGATGCGATTGACTTTTAACTGACCTGTAAAATGGCTCAGTGACTAACTTGGGTCAGGGTGCAATTAGAGATGTATAATAAATGTTGGTCTTGCCAGGAACATACTCATCTCGTGAACAAGCATTAATTAAAAAAATATGGGGAGCAATTTAGGAAAAAATGTGTTCTCATTTATTGCAAACAAATAATCTTTCTTGTCTATATATTTTGCTGCCAAGGCCAAGTTCACAATCTCTCTTGACAAAGGATAAAAGGACCTGTGAAATCCTGTGATGCAGTGCTCATCATGAAAGTTGTTCTTGTAGAATGAAGAAATGACCAGATTTAATCAATTAACAGTCATTTATCTTTATTAATTTTGCCAAATGTACCCACCTTAAAATTAATAGACTGGAAAAGATCTACTGCACAAGCAATGCCAATATTTTTGCTGTTCCATTTTCAATTTGCATATAAGCACTTCAAAATATTCTGAACATTAATATTATTTCGCCGAGCTGCTCTGTATGAATATCAAAGTAATAGATTAGGCAATGAAGTTTCAAATCAGTTCACTTGCCTTTGGTTTTCTCGGGAGGAATCACTGTCTGCCAGTCAGTGAGCAGTAGAGTAACCAAGTCATTAGTGGAACCAATAGGTCAGTTTGTTCACAGAATGATGCTGCCCTTTCATAGGACACAAATAACTGACTTGACTTTATATCTGTATTTGAAATGATATTGTGTACATCCCTGGTCAGATCTGACTTCATTTATCAGTTCAATTAGCAAATCACTTCTTTTAAAAGCAGCAAGATCACAGAGTTTTTTTTAATGACGTCTATTAAACTATAAAATTGTGGGATTAAGCAGTGGAGTAATATATTAGTAATCACTAAACATTTCTGTGAGGCCCTGCTAATGTTGACACTTCTAAAGACAAGATCAACCTTTCCATTATAGTGAGTTATTATTAAGCATCAATGAAAATAATATCCGAGTTGGCCAAGAACTACCCTAACCACAGAATCTGAAGCGCTATGCTTTCTAGTTTATGCCATGCCAAGATTCTGTTTCCCATCATTCAATTTCATAATCCAACTGATGGATAGAAGGGCCCATAATTTGGAAAAATTGCCTGAATCTAGATAAGCACCTCTCCTGAATGCTTTTCGATTTCTTGCTGTACAATGCACTGTAGACAATTTGCCCATTTTGTAAGTATGGCACTGTCAAGCAAATAAAACTATAGTGCTCTATTTAAAATTCTCTCGAAAATAGCCTGCTAAATAATGTTTGCAAAGCAAAAACAACTGCAAGTGCTGGAAAATGTTGGATATATTTCAGGCAGGCAGTATATTTGCAAGAGCGAAAGCAATTCTAGCCTAAGAATAAAAACAAGTTATTTTGATACCCCTGAAAACTTATAACTTAGTTAAAATAACAAGCAAAAACATTCAAATGTCCACATCCAACATAATATAACCAGACTGACAGCTTATAGGAGGTGGCCACTTTTTGCCATAGGCAGACTAACCCTCTCCAGATAAGTACAGCCAACTTGTACTCATTGGTGTCTAACATTCATGGCCAGTCATTGGAAAAAGCAGAACTCCCAAGCAGTTAGCGCTAGAGCGCAGCTTTAAAACTGCTGCATGTCAGTTGACTTGAATCAATATTAAAGAACTTTCTAAATGGACTCAAGTCTCTCTGATGTGGCTGGAGTTGGAAACAACAAAAGCAAGCTCCTTCAAAAATGAACCAGGCTATGAATAGATAGAACACAGATTTTCCACAATTCAGTCATGTCTCACTCAGGGATAATTAACCCCATATAAAATTAAATTCTGCTCAAGGCAATAAACTCCACAAAGTTTTATTACCAGTGTTTGCTGGAGTCCCAACTTTTTGTATAAGGTTAGACAAACTTGGATTGTTTTCTCTGGAGCACTGGAGGCTGAGCGAAGACTCAACAGAAGTTTATAAAATTACGAGAGGCATAGATAGGGTAGACAACCAGAATCTTTTTCCTAGGGTAGAAATGTTGAATACTAGAGGACATAGCTTCAAAGTAAGAGGGAGAAAGTTTGAAAGGGGATGAGTGGGGCAAGTTTTTTCAAAAATATAATACAGAGTGGTAGGTGCCTGGAATGCACTGCCAGGGGTGGTAGTGGAAGCAGATACTATAGTGGCGTTCAAGAGGCTTTTAGATAGGCACCTGAACATTCAGGGAATGGTGGGAATGTGGATTATGTGCAGACAGAAAGGATTAGTTTAATTTGGCATCATGCTCAGCACAGACGTCGCGGGCCGAAAGGCCTGTTCCTGTACTGTTCTACGTTCGTAATACATTCAGAATAGTAATGTGGAATCATGTTCCTGACAAATGTATGGCGGTCTGAGAGAATTTTATGAAGGTGCAAGCATAATGGCCTTTTTTCTGCAATGCACACAACAAATATCACACTACTGAAGTGGAGGAAAACAAAAATTGTATGTCTGAGTTGCAGGTCATGGTGGAGGAGGGGGTGGTGGGTATAGGAGATCACTATTATAATCAAGTGGGGGGCTTGGGGGTGAGCCAGGGCATGGTGTAAATCTGCAAGTTAAAGAAAGAGCTGCATTTCATGGACTGGGACATGTTGAGACAGGGCACCTTTAAGGATCACTAAAGCAAGATTCACATTTGTAGCAAAGGCCGGATTCGACATGAGGGGCCCGTATCATTCATGGCATAAATGGATTATACAAATCCACCACTGTGCACATTTAGATGTCTGTATGCAGAACCCAAAACAGAATCATGAAAGGGTGCAAAACCGATAGTGTTCCGCAAATGCTTTCTGATGACATTTTATCATGCAATATACATAGATGTTGAAAGGGCAGAACAGTGTTGGTGATTTATTTTGGGAGGGGAGGGGGGCTGTTTCTGACTTTCCCAAGTTATTTTTTCTGCGATGGATGGGTAAAAAGGAGGTTGTAAAGATATGACCATTTTGCAGAGTTAAATTTTAATTCCTATATGAGTTATTGTTATAAATTTAAACAATGCAGTTGCCAGTTACAACTAGCTTGTTACAGAAATATTTTACTGCAGAAGGTGGTTTCATTTCTTCCTTTCCCCACTGATAATTTTGATGAACTTCAGCTGGTTGATGTGGATGCATTTTTTTTTATAAAAAGGAATGGTTATAGAACCAGTCAAACTGTTCACAGCTTCAGTCTACAGCCATGTCATTGGGTCTCCTGGGAAATTAATGTCCCCTGCACCCATCTGCTTCCCAGATGTGCTGTCTACCCAGTCTAGAAATTATCTGAAGTAAATAATAAGCTAGCTAGTGAATTTAGTGATGAAATGCTTGCTAGGAAACACTAGCCCCTGTAAATCTACCACCAAAAATCTTGTATAGATTAGTAATCCACTCTCACCCTTTTCTGACCTGGTTGGGGGGGGGTTAAACAAAACTAGAGAAGGAAACCTAGCTGGCCACTTGAACAGATTGACTTAAGGTCAGTGAGGGGGGCCTTCCCTGTCAGATCCTTCCTTCACAGTTGGAGTCTCACTCCCAACACATACCATCCTTGAGATGGCTGTGGTGCGGATGAGACGATTATCCATCTCTTTATAGACTGTGCATTTGCCAAAGTCTGGACAAGGATGCAATGGTCCTTGTTAAGGTTTGGCCTGAGCAGCTGTGTTACAGAGGACTCTCTGATCTACAGGTGCTATCAGGGATACCTACCGAGACAAACATCAGCTGTTGCTGGAAAATCATCATCCCAGTGACACACACTTTGGTCTGCCCGAAACTTGTTGGTCTTCTGTGTAATTAAATCTTTGTAAGTGAATGCTGCCAATTGGCACATTCCGGGATGCATGAGTACATGCTGAGGGACTGTATGAACCTTGGTGCAACCATTGCAAAGGCTCTGTGGAGAAGGACCACAGTTTAAGGTCCTACCACTATTGGGCATTGAGGAGCTGGGTTCTGTGTAACAGTCTTTGAAACACTTCAAGGGTGTATTGTTTAGAGGAAACATGAGTGGCATTGATGCACTGTAAATAGAATGTATTTATTTGATGGCACAATGAATATAAAGATAGACACATACTAATTATATTGTAATTCCTGTGTACAATTTTCATGAATAAAGTATATCTTTAAAATAAAAAAATGGCTGGAATATTTATCTCTTGATACCTTGATGCAGCTGCAATGAGGATGAGAGCATCATCCATCTCCTATAATGTGCATTTACCAGACAGATCTGGAAAGAAATGTAGTGGTTGTTGTTGAGATTTGTCCTGTACAGTGCATAACATAAGACTCTGTGCCCCATGGGCTCCATGCTTACTGGGACTAGCATCAACTGTCAATGAATGATTGATCAAATCAGCGAAAGATGCACTTTGATCTGCTCAAAAGTTGCTAATCTTACAGTGCAAGGCACAGTCAACAGCCATACATCCCTGTATGCTGGAGGGAAGCACTGAAGCTTGATGTAGACATTGCAAAGACAATGGCAAAAGGGCACAGTTTAATGCCCTCCTTTCATTTCACACTGTGGGCTTGGACCTAGTTACAGGCCCTTCTGGTTAACTAGTTATGGAATAAATTAAAATTGAAGTCATTCTGATATAATGCAATTCATGCAAACAAATGGATTGCCGTCTTGTACCTCAAATTATTACAGGAATGCATTGAATATTGTGTCTAGGGTATCAGACTACAAAATTGGACTGCAGGTGCTATCATGTATTTCTGTTTCTATTAAAAATGCAATTTATCAGACTTTTCCATATTTATTAAAAATAACAATTTGTTAAAGATATGCAACTAATAAAATGTTACAAAACTAACATTGCTGAAAACACTCAGCAGGTGAGACAGCATCTGGGCAAAGAGATACAGATTTAATGTTTCAGGTCCGAGACCCTTCATCAGAACTGGTAAAAGAAAAAAAACACAAAGTTAGTTTTCAACAGCAGAACAGGTAGATGAGGGATTGGTAGAACAAAGGGAATATTTCTGATAGGGTGACACCAGATGAGTTCATGTAGCAGTGAGGAATACATTATGCTTAATTGTTTATGTCTGTATTTTCTGTCTTTTCCAGTTCTGACGAAGGGCCATGTATCAGATATGTTAACCATTTCTCTTTCCATAGAGATTGCCTGGCCTGCTGAGTGTTTTCGACATGTTCCGTTTTTTCAATTTCAGATTTCCAGCATCTTCAGTTTTTGATTTTCAACAAAATACATTGTTTTCAACATCAGGGCCCATTGCATGTTTCTATCTTGTAAATTATAAATAGCAATACAGTATCCTTCACACATTTCTCTCTCTGCTTATGTCTGGATAACTAAGTGGGGAGTGAGAGAGTTGAACTATGAGTCACTGCTCAATTTGCAGTAAATTTCCTAGAAATATCTGTATTGTAGAAAAGTAACACAATTGTTTAATGCCATTAGGGATAAGGTACATTAGTTTAACTGTCTCGCCAAATTTACGAACATGAACATGATTTCAATTTTAATTTATTCCATAACTAGTTAACCAGAAGGGCCTGTAACTAGGTCCAAGCCCACAGTGTGAAATAAAAGGAGGGCATTAAACTGTGCCCTTTTGCCATTGTCTTTGCAATGTCTACATCAAGCTTCAGTGCTTCCCTCCAGCATACAGGGATGTATGGCTGTTGACTGTGCCTTGCACTGTAAGATTAGCAACTTTTGAGCATGTTCGTAAATTTGGCTCATTAAAATCTAAATCAAAAAAGCTGAATATACGGTGGCATGGAAGGAAATTTAATAGAATACTAATCTGTTATACTATTGGATGAACTATATTAAGAATTTGCTATTTTGTTTTATAAAATAGATGCACAGCAGCCTAAAAGCACCAAAAATTGCAGCACAGACTATTCAGCTACTGAACCTATGCTAGCAACCAGTGCAATTCTGCTCCACCCTCCTCTCTGACGCACACAAAAATTATATATCCTTAATTTAGGACTTTAAAAAAAAGCAAATGAATGTCTGCTTTGTCTTATCTACTCCAGTGGAAATAGCAATATACTGTTCCTCCTCATTACTCAAGTTTCCCATCCACAATAAAACTACACTGCAAAAAAAAAATCCGACATTGCTTGTCCACAATCAATTGTTCACAGCCACAGGTGGTGCAGCACTTGTTCTTAAACCTCTTCCCTCGCCACCATCCAGGGACCTAAACAGTCCTTCCAGGTGAGGCAAAGATTCACATGCACCTCCTTCAACATCATCTACATGCATTTGGTGCTCCCGACGTGGCGTCCTCTACATCAGAGGGAGCAAGTGCATTCTAGGAAACCAACTTGCAGAGCACCTTGGCTGCATGGCATTTCAACTCCCCTCCCCATTCCCACACCAACTTGTCCGTCCTTAACCTTCTTCACTGCCAGGGTGGGACGCAAAGCAAACTAGAGGAACAACTCCTCATATTCCTCCTGGGTAGTCTACAACCCAATGGTACAAACACTGAATTTTCCAATTTCTGGTCACCCTTGCCTCCTGTGTCCCGCCACCTCACTCTCCAATCCTCCAATTTTTTTCCCCCCTTTTCCATACCCATCAATCATTTTCAATCCCCTCCCCCTCCTGGTTCCATCCACCTACCACCCACACATTTCACCTCCCCTCCCCTCCCCCATCTGGTTCCATCTGCCCTTCACCCCTCCCTTATGGTTCCCATCATCACCTTCATTACTTATCAGACTCTAGCACTGGTAGCCTTTATGTTCCCACTTAACACCCTCATATTGTCTCCCCCTGCACCCTCCCCTTCCCCCGGCCAGTTGCATTTGCATTTTGTTTTACACCTGCCTCCATGCATTATCCACTTGCCTTTGTCTCCCAAATCTACTCCTCCCCCTCCCTGTTATCCTTCACCTCTTCTCAGTCCACCAATCACTTACTGGCCCTGTCTCACCCCTCCCCTCTTTATACTGGCCATCTTCCCTCTCCACTCTCAGTTCTGATGCAGGGTCATGACCCAAAACGTCCATAATTCCTTTCCCTCCACAGATGGTGCTCGAGCTGCCAAATTCCTCCAGCGGATTGTTTGTTGTTCCAGATTTCAGCATCTGGTGTCTCTTGTATCACCTGGTGTCCACAATCATACCTGGTCTCTCTCTTTTTCTGTGAGCACCAGAGCAATTCTCAGCTTTGGAAGCCAAATCCTGGGTTTCTATGGCAACCAAAGGCAGTGCTTCTGCACTGAACTTTGCTATAAGACTTATTTCGTGCCTGTCCTGGCATCAGTTGTTTAAGATTCCAAACTATGATGCTCCACACTGACTCCAGCTTACCAGCATCAGATTTAACAGACCATGGGTGCATTCATTTCAACTCTGGGCTCCCTCCTGTTGCCTCATCTCTATTCCCTGTTCACAATGTACATATACCAGACAAGGCTCAACGTGTAGCACTCTCTCCTCTTGATCTGAAAGCTGCATGTTCAAATCCCATTCCAGAGACACAAGATCAAAAATCTTGGTTGACACTTGATTTATGAGGGGAGATTGCACTGTCCAGATGGGATGTTGAAGCCAAGTCTCATCTGCTCACTAAAAGAGAACGTAAAAAATTCCATGGCATTTTGAAGGAGTTACCTCCCAAATTCTGATCGATATTTAATCACTGAATTAATGTCATAAACACAGATTATATTATTAAATGCTTCTCTATAACAGATTATAATCATTTCTTTAACTAAAAGAGCTTCTCTAGGTATGTAAAAAAGAAAAGGCAAAAGGGTAAATGAGGGTAATTTACAGACAGAGACGGAAGAATTTTACAATAGGAAATAAGGAAATGTCAGAAGAATTAAACAAGTATGATGTGGCTAGCTTTGCGGAAGACCAAAAAACCTCCCAGAAACTCAGGAGAATCTGCGGTTCCTCTGCAACCAAGGAAATCAGAGAAATTTCAACAATTCTGCCGTTGGCCATGTTTCTTAGCAACAACATCATCATCTTGGAATATCACAGCAATTTTCATCGGAAAACCAGGATTAAAAAATGGTTAAATAATCAGAAGTTGCATAATCTTGGTTTGCATTGTTGAATTGAAATGGTTGAGCAGTGATCTATTGGACATGTTTAAAGTGCCAGCAGGCTTTGACAGAGTAGTTTCACTGAAGCTATTTCCTCTAAAGGGGGAAATCCAAAGCAAGTGGGCATAATTTTAAAATTAGAGCTAGGCTCTTTGGGAGTGAAATCAGGAAGTACTTTTCATACAAAGGGAGGTGGCAATGTGCAATTACCCCTCTCCTTATAAAACATGTTGCTTTAATTACAATTTTAAAATCTAGAACTGAAATTTTTATTGTAAAAGTATATCGAGGGGAATGGATCAAAAGATAAACACATAATCCCACACGCTTATTTTTCCATTCACTTAGATCAGTCATTAACCATTAATCAGTCATTAGGCTCATGGGATGATCAGCTTAACCCTGTTCCCAGAAATCCTATAAAATAGCCCAAGTAACTGAATAAATATTGTTGTATCCTCATTTCTAAACATATTATTTGTATGTGCAAAGAGATAACCATGCCCCTGAATCTTTATTGCACAAATTTTTAATAGTCTATATATTAGTACTAAAAAAAGTTACACATTAGTAAATGATTCAAATACCATAGAGTTCTATTTATATTACAGCTTTGATGTTTCTTCTATAAATTTGTTTCTCTGCATTTGTTGAGACTGACTGTTTCTGTCAGTGATATTTGTTTTAGCGTGCTATTACCATGACATTTTTCACCAGCATGTTCTACTGTGTTAGTATATCAAGTTTCATTCTTAACTGTTATAAATAATTAAATATAATTTGAGACAATAAGGCAGCTCCCTTCAATTAAGGCCTGAATTTGATATGTCTATACAACAAAACTGATGCCGACCACAACTTTAAAAGTAAACCTTTAGTTACATTGGGATTTGTGCAATCAAAACCAATGAGTCATCGAAACTAGAAGTTCCCATTCTTTCAGCAATAATTTATTGATGAATTCAGCAGTTAGAAGTTGATAACTTGGCAGTGCGCTGTTAGAATTGTAGATTTCAAGCCACTTTGAAGATAGAATCATCTTAGCTTACATTCACGGTTTCTGCTTGCTGAAGGCAAGTAGTGTACTGTAGCATAGCTGAGTTATTGCCAAAGTTTGAAAAAAAAGCTTGGCATCTATCACATACTTGACACCTAATGGGCAAAGAAGCTCTAAATATTCCTATTCCCTGTAGGCCTAGTCAGTCTAGACAAGCTAAATTCTCACAGTTTTTAAAATGCATTACAACACTCCATTGTGATCACCTCATTCTACCAACAGACACCATCCAGCAAAACTGGATTTGAAAATTTCCAGAAGCAATTTACAAAAAAAAAGCAATTTCATAAATTATGTTCAAAGTAAATGTTTCAGAGTATAATCTTAATAAAACTGTAGAAGAATTAACCAATTTCATGATTAAAAGAGAAGCAGGTGTTAAGGTTCAAGACATGCTTTTGAACCTGTAGTGCTGCTTCTCAGTCTATTGTATAATAATGTTAATGGGACTGAGTTTTTATTTGGTACTATTTCTACATTAAAATAAAACTCATTCAAACCCAAAAATACCCTTAAGTGTGTCTAGACATAATTTGGAAAGTTCAAAAATTTGCATTTTATCATATAAATGAAATTAACTTGTTCTTTTGTAGCACCCGTTTAACTCTCAGAAAAGTATTTCCAACCCCTTTTTGATTTTGCAGTAATGACCGTGCTTAACAAAATCACATCAACGCCAAATAGATGAACAACATTACCTGGGTTTGCGAATTACAAAACCTATAGCACAGAAACAGACCACTTAGCATATACGCTCTAAATAAGGCACAATTCTAATTAGTCCTTTCCAGTTGTTTCACTCTATTACATTCACTGCATGTATTAAGCTTCTTGTATGCTTGAGTCTAACTGTGCTTCAATCATCTTAGGATCGATGACTAACTTCCACTCCAGTTTTGTAGGATTTTGAGGTGGCTAAAGAGGCCAGTGTGGAAATTGCAGATGGGCGAGGTGCTGGCTGATTGGGCAGGCAGTTTGTGAGGTAATGTGTTCTTTCCATCACTAATGCAGGGTCTCTGGGCAATCCTGAAGCAGGGCTTTGAGATTCTTGATACCAGCCTAAATGCTCATTGTCTGGAGATTCCCAGGAGTCAGTGAGGATGCTGCATTTCTTCTAGGAGGATTTAAACATATCCTTGCATCTTTTTTTGTTTCTGCCTGGTAATTCCTTCCCATAACAGAGCTCTGAATATATTGTCTGTTTCAGAGTATGGTATCAGGCTTGCGAGTGATGTTGCTGACTGAGTGTTATCGAGACCTCCATACTGGGAATGTTGGGCTGGGAAAAGAAACTGACAATGGTTCACTTAACTTTCTAATGAATTTGGAGAATTCTGGGGAGAGCATTGGTATTTATCTGGTGCTTTGAAATGCTTGCTGTAGGTGCTCCAAGTCTCTGAAGCACAAGGGAGGGCAAGCATAGCTGCTGCCCAGTGGACCATGTTTTGTGCCATGTCTGAGATCTTGATCTTCAAATATTTTCCTCAATCAACCAAAGGCTGTGCTGGCACATTGAAGGCAGAGGGGAATTTCATAAATGGTGTGTCTCTGCCAAAAGGTGCTCCTGAGACACAACAAGTGGTCCATTCTTCCCCATGCCCCATGGATGGGTGTGATACAGCAGGGGGAGGTTGGTAAAGGTCCTTTGTATTGGAGGTGTTGAGCACAAGGCCCTTTAGTTAAAGCATTGACAATGGTTTGGAGTTTGGTTTTGAGCAGGTGCAAATGCCAGCACTATCTGGATACTGCAGCATTACTACTGAAATTTGGATAACCTTGTTATGGAATGTCGTTTCCCATTAATTCTGAAGATTAGCTCCACTCTGTGGGAAGTTAGTTGGAAGCAAGATGCAACATTGAAGCAAGGTGATTGAGAAAAGTGTTAGAGGAATGAAGCAGCCTTGTTTGACACTGGTCTTCACCGAGAATGGTGCTGTTGTATATCTTCTGCTTAATAGCATGGCTTGAATACTTCTACAGAGCAAATGTTAAGATGGAAATACACTTCTATGGGCAGCTTAATTTGAGAAGGGTATTCCACAGGCCCACCTGATCGATGGAGTCAAGAAACTTAGGTGAGATTGAAGGTGGCCACATACACCGTGCCTCTTCCTATATCTATTATGGAGTTGTTACACGATGAAGAACAGGCCCACTGTGTCTCTGGATAGATGGAATCCACATTGTGAACTGTGGGAGCACCCACAGGGAAAGTCATCATCAGGCTGCTTAACTACCTCCTCCCAGTGGCTCAAGATGTGCTCTGCAAATCAGTGTGACGCTTCAATCAAGTTCTATATTCTTGTTAGCAATCAAGGGGAAAGCTCACCACTGGCTGAAGTCATAGCAAAAGTATTTCATCAATGACCATGCTTAACTCCCTTCCATCAAAGTCAAAAATGGGGATGTTTGTTGATGATTGTTTAATGTTTAATTCCATTGCAACTCTTTCAACAATGAAGCAAGCCCTAGAAAACATTCAGGTACGGGTTGGGAAGTAGCAGAATGTTTCCTACACTATTATATGTTACCAGATGTCTTTTATTTGAATTTTTAGTAAAGATTTTAATGGCATTTGCAACCATCTTCCATCACAAGTGCTGAATGAATGATCCATATATGGTTCCTCTTGATGTTCCTACAACCAGATACCGGTCTTCTGCCAATTCAATGCATTCCATGAAACTCGAGGGTGCACTGGATATAGCAAACGATGCAGTACTGGACAAAATCCTGTCTGTAATGCCGAAGACTTGCACTCGAGATTTAGCTGTGCCTCTAGCCAAGCTGTTCCAATACAGTTATAACACTGGCATCTATCCAACTATGTGGAAGTTTGCCCAGGATGTCCCATTCACAAGTATCAAGACAAATCCAAACTTGCCAGTTACCACCCCATTAGTCAACTTCTCTCATCAGTGGAATGTACATAACCATGGTAAAGCAGCACTTATTTATCCATAGCCTGTTCACCAATTCTTAATTCGAGTTTCAACAGACCCACTTTGTGCTACACCTCATTGCAGTCTTACTCCAAACAAATACATTAAAGGTGGTGAACTCCAGTAAGCAGCATTTTACCAAGTATAGCACCAAGTAGCCCTGGTAAAATTGAATCAGTAGCAATCAAGGGGAAAGCTTTCCACTAGCTGAAGTCATAGCAATGCCTTCTGTTTATTCATCATTGACCTTGCTTAATTCCCCTCCACCAAAGTCGAAAGTCGGGAAGCTTATTGATGACGTACAATGTTTAATTCCATTTCAACTCCTCAGAAAATGAAGCACAGCCTAGAAAGCATCCAGGGTTGACAAGTAGAAATAATGTTCCAGCCATACAAACAGATCTCCAACATCACTCCTTCAATAGCACCTTCCAAACTCAACTACCAAGGTAAATGTAGCAAGTGCATGTGAACTCCACTACCTGTAATTCTGTACTCACAGAACATCCTGTTGGGAACATAGTGGCTTTTCTTCATTGACATCAAGTTTAAATCGTGTAACTCCCTACCCTAAAGCACTGTGGGAGTCCCTTTAGCAGAAAGACAACGACAATTCAAAGTGGCAGCTAATTACTGCTTTCTCAAGACTAGTTAAGGATGGGCAATAAATTCTGACCATGCTAGCAATGCCTTCAGCCAGTAAACAAATAAATTATAAAAAAAATCTTTTCACATTTTATAAGGAAATACATTTTTCTATATTCAAAAGTATTTCCAACAAACATAATTACTACACATCAGAAATTTAAATTGCTTATATTTTCTGGTGGATAAACTATGCAAATAAATGTATAAAATTGCAGCCAAATTATCCCAGCTAATCTCGATTTAGCAAAAAATGATCAAAAATGTATTTCAAAGCAAAAAGGTTTGATTAAGATTCCATTTTTTAAAAATTTATTTCACTTTTTTTAAACTGGAGTTTCATATCATCAATTTATCCCTCCTTCCACCTAACCCAGGATGAGCATAGAATTTCTTGATCATGGCCCACCTGCAGTGTAATATTTCCTTGTTAAGACTCAAGACTACAGACCCACCCAACATAGAATAATAATTACCATAAATTGAATTATTTTGGTACAATGCCAGACGAAGGAGACATTTTTCTTATTGTACATCTACCCACCTATTTGAAATTTATGGGATATTTGTCTTCATAAAAAAAAATTTGGCAAGCATACCTTTGTTTGGAGAGTTATGAAAATCAGTGTCTGGGATCACTTACGTAAATCAATTATGCCATCCATAACTGTCAGAGGTATGTACTGCTAGGTGGAGCAATGGAAAATACAACAAAAGGAGGCCAGAGTGTAGAGCTGATGTAAGCACTTATCTGCTCTTAGCTTTGCTGTCCATTTTTCTTATCTTCAGTATTTATTGTACTTTTCCAAATTATATTTTAGTCTTTTGCCATTATATCTATTCATGTATATGAAAAATAATTCTTTCAACTTACCAGTTTGCCTTACTAACAATTATGAGCAGTTAACAGGTCTTTGATGTCAACTCACCAACAACAGTCGAATAAACCTTTGTTGCATCTTATCTTACTTGTTATGACACCAAAGCAGGCCATTCAGCCTTTGGTGTACATGCTGGTTTCCAACAATGCAACCCCATCAGTCCCATTCAACCTCCTTGTATTTCTCTGTAGCCCCATTACTTATTATCTATCAAATGCTCATCAATCCTCTTTGATTCGTTTGCCAGTTACGTATGCCAAGGTGGAGCTTACTATTGCCACTTAACCTACCAGTACATCTTTGGGAGGTGGGAGAAACCCAGAGCATCCAGTGGGAAGTGATCAGGATCAAACCTGGATCACTGGAGCTGTGATGTAGTAACTGTGACATCTTTGCGCCATTGTGCCATCCTTGTAAAATTTTTCAGTTTTGTAAACAATTAGATTTCCCTTTTACAATTTCATAATTCTCTAAGCATTTCTTTTGAAGCAAATGTAGAAGCTTTCTTTCATAAAGTGCAGATTGGAGAGAGCTTGGTGTGAGCAGGAACATGAACTTAGACCAGGAGGAAAATGGTGATAATTGATGCAGACATTAAATCTCCACTGCACCATTCCTACAATTCTAATAATATTCTAATAACAGGGAGTCAATAACTGCATGCTGTATGCCAAATGTAACCTGACTACATGTATAAATGCAACCTTTTTTCTTTAATTCAGCAATCCGAAATAGAAATTTTTAATATTCTTTTTCTATCTGCACCTCAATTTTTAATATTGAAATCATTAGTTTCAATAATAACCAATTCCCACGGTTCTTTTTCCTCCCTGTAGATTGGTCAAGACAGACATACTTTGCATATTCAGGTTATGTCTGGTTGGACTACATCATGGTCAAATATTCATCCAACCTCGTGGGCTAAGATTTTAATTGCATCTAAAGTATAAGTAGCTAGCAATTTCTTCATTTGTTCATTTTCTATTCCTTGAATCGAGTACAACTGCCATTTTCAAAGAGTTTTGGACAATAGATTTTTCCACAATAGATTTTTCCACCTCCATTATCAAGCTCGGTATTGCAGCATGCATACCACATGAACCTTGTGACTTTTCAGTCTCAAATACGAGATAACATCCTTTGGTCCAACATAGTCTAATCGCTATGGGCACTCAATTTCTTCAAAGTAATGCTACAAATGTGTGCTCCTGATGGGACTATTCAACCACTGATTTAGCATGTTGGGAAACTGTATTTATACTTGACATTGTTTCTATTCCAGTTAAGCAAATCTTCCATTTAGGATAACAATGTCATAAAATTAACTGTCTAATGATCTTATTAAAGCCAGGTGACAACCAAACTCTTTCAAAGGTATCCTAATATCCCTTTTTGGTACTTTAAGGTGTTATTTTCATTTTTTTTTGTGTATTATGCTTTTTTTTTGAGTATATCACATTTTGGTAAAAGTTTCCTATTACTCAGTGAAGGTCTTATGTACTACCTTAATTCTTACCAGAATGTATTTAGTCATTACCTAGTCCTTAAATCCTCATTTTCAATCCATTTGGAGTATAGAACTTTCTAAGATCACAGAAATTATACAATGAAATGAATAAACTAGGGAGTTCAACTGACAAGATTAATACCAATAAAACTCAGTCAATCTTGTACCATTTTTTAATTCTCCAATTTGAAAATGATCTCCCCTCCTTGTCATTTTGTTAGCTAGGATCTTGCACATTCCAACAGATGTCGTGTACGACATCATACAAACTGAAACTTTTTCCATCTTTCTTCCTTTTCCCACAGAGATCTAGTTAATCAATTTCACTCATATGGCAGACACAGTCACCACCTTTACTAAGCAAGAAGAGTATGTTACCATCTGTTTGTCACCAGGTGACTTTGCATTGCATGCTATTGCCAGGTAAAATAGAGGAAGATTACATTCAATAAAGATTTTTTTATTTAAAAAAAAACACCAAAAATTGGTGAAAAATCTAGCACACTGTTTTACAGTACTGTTTCAGTATTGAGTAAAATCAGTTAGCTCAAAACCACAAGGTTCCTGGTCCCGATTTGTGATACTTTCAAAATTAATGCAAGGTTATAGCTTTCATGACATTGTGACTTAAAACAATGTAGCTTTGCCATCAAACCTTATTCTCCTTTATTCTAAAATTATCCTTTTAAATAAATTGTGTGCAATGCCTCTCATTTTATTTTGAACTTTGCATATGGACATTAAAATTTCTTGTCCTCAAAATCTTTACTTTCAAATGTACATGGGTATTCATGAATATTGTTTCCCTAGTGGCCATTCAAATCAAAGCCCATACCAAGAAATAAATTCTCAAAATGTATTTTTTAACCAAAGATTTTTTTATATACAACACCATGGATCTTGATCTGGTTATGTGATAAATTAATCCTTACTGGAACACAGGACTTAAGGAGTAGGACAACATCATTTGGTTTGAGCAAGTCCATAATTTTTAAAGGATCGATCCCAGCTGTCAGGCTTTTCAAAATATGACTGAATTCTTTCTCTCAATCAGAAATCCATTTAAATATTTATTTAGCTTCAATGACTCAATTAGTAATTTTGTTTTAGAAATCTGTTATGTTTTCATTAAAAAGTTGCAATTTCCCTTCCCTTCTTAGTCCTAACCTACACTCGAGGTGTTACAGACAAGCAGGGAGGGTGGATCAGAATTGGAGGGATTCCCTCCATTCTGCTCCTCTTGTTGGGAATCTTGAGAATAATCTTCCAAAGGCCAGCAACCTTTCACCTCCTCCTGATTACTCCCAGACACAGGATCTCTTGAGACAAACATTAAATATATTTTCTTCCTTGAGTCACTGACCCCTGGACCACTACAAAGTGCATCATTGGCAACTGGTACCACCCCTTTCACTCCTTTGACTGTTGTTTCTGGTTTGAAAACTCTCTTTAAACTTTAATTCAGGCACTGCATGGTAGCATCATGGTCTTTCAATCAGCCTGGAATTAAGACAAGTGGCATAATTCTCTTCTTCAGCTTTGTAGTAGTGCTTTTGACATTGCTTTGAAATACTTCTGCAGTTCTACTAAGGGGCACCATTCATTCCAGACTCTGAAAACAAGGACTTTATAAAAAAATGACAGATCAATAAAATCTATTTCACTATATTTGAACCATCTATTGATCTTTAGACAGCAAAAAGTGAGTATGTGCAACTCCCAAACTATACTACTAAAATAACTGTAGCATTTAGTTAGGAAATGAGACTCAGTTAGGAAATCGGCAAAGAGAAATCACAATGCACCTTGCTTAGAAACATATTTCTTCACTTTAATCACCTTCATCTTCTGCTGATTTTGCTTTCTACCAATTTGGAATGTTAACTACTTCCATAATAGCACTATGTTTTGTTTGAAAAATGTAACCACAAGTGTGCATACAACATTGATAAATGCCACTGTTGCATTGGGACACATATATGATTGATTCCATAACACCAATTCCCTGTTTTACACTTCTATGGTGTGAAACGTTTCATAGGGAGCAATTAACCCCTTATTTCCAATAACAATTCATGAATCAGTTTTGTACTTCAAACCAAACTACTCCATGAGCAAAATGGCAAATGGATATCAGATTCAAATGCAATCTTAATCAAACCCTGATTTCAAAATTCTCACTAATCAAGACCAGAGACAAGTATTTCTCCTTAACCACATGCTCATCACTTGTCCCCTGAATGCCAGATAAAAGCTATTCTACCTGTGACAACTGAAGAATATGTTATCTACACTGATAATAGAGAAAATAAATATTTCAAAATGAAAGAAATTAGCAAAAGCACAGCATCTGAAAGTTATCATTAGCGCACAGGATGAAAGTCAACTACATTATTTGACAGCTGTCTATCGCCAAGTTAATAAAGTAAATTCTGAATATTTGAAATACCAGAATAATTTCTGAATATTTTCAGAGAAAATCAGAAGCTAAATCTATTAGTATTTTTTTTAAACAGGGATTGCACACAAGGTGGCTGACAGTCATTAAGGTTGATCAGAGGACACGTGTACTATGAAGTAAACAGCTCAAAATGATGGTCTCCAATAGGACTGCTTCAAGTTAAATAAATTCCAAATGATACTGTGCTTTCAATTGCCATCCATGAAATCTACTGTAGTACAATGTGCTAAATTTCATGAACATACAAATTTTGCAAGAGAAACTTCTTTACACCATCTTTTAGACCTCCCCCAATATAAAGGTGATGACATGTTCCCTGAGAACAGAGGATAAGAATCATCTCTAATATTAAGATTGCCAAATTTAGCAGCTATATCTTGTAGAAAGACGATGAGCAATTAATAAGAGGACAAATACTTCCTACATGAGGTCACAACTAATCATAAGTGAAAATCATATTAAGGACAATCATTCATAATGTCAATAAAAATGTTACACAGCCACATGGGGCCAATTGAAATAGAATTATCAGTTTAATTTCAACTTAAAAAAAATAAAAAGCATGGTGTTGCTATATTGCTATAAAACAAATTACAAAAATGAACAAATTAATTTACTTTAGACTAGTGGGGTAGGAGATTCGTATAGTAGAAAAAATGAAATTTCCATGTTTAATAAAATTTGCCAAGTTTTATTTTCTGTGACCATTTTTATTATGGATCAATGTCTTTGCATTTTGTTAACTTTTGCAAAAGCCTAGATTCTACCTACATGTTTAGTTGTGTTTATTAACAGATTTCATCAGGGTTTACATACACAATTGTGTGTTTACTAAACATTTCCACATATTCAAGGAACTCTGTTGAAGCACATATGTGACAGAGTTCTTGTCAGGTAATAGGGGGCTCTTTGTATTGTAAATTATTGATAAGTCCAAAAATAAATTAAGGAAAACAAACTTGCGAGTTATGGAAATTATTTTTCAGTTGTTTATTTGACCCCTTCTACATTTCCTCCTCCCCCGAATCCTTACTGGAATATAATACTACAAATGATCTTGTGGCCATTCTTGACTTGCTGACATACTTGAACTATAGTGGTCTGTGATATTTCACATGAGAGCCCTGTCAATCAATGTTTGTGGATTATTCAACCAGCGGCTGCCTCATAGCAGAACTCAAATCACGTTCTTGCTTAAAAGTTCTCGTACTTCCAGTCAAATATATTCAGGACCAGAAACCAGATCAGGATTTTCACATTTTGCTGTACTAGTCAATTC
Organism: Pristis pectinata; assembly: GCF_009764475.1. NCBI lineage: Eukaryota > Metazoa > Chordata > Chondrichthyes > Rhinopristiformes > Pristidae > Pristis > Pristis pectinata. The sequence continues at coordinate 49,011,868 of NC_067406.1, read as the reverse complement.
AGTATGGACTGGAGATTCACGAAAAAACCCTGTGGTCAGTTTGGGTCCTTGATTCACTGCCCTATGCAACTTAGTCTGAGAGTAGCTAAGTCTTCACTTATTCATAAAATCAACTTTCATCCCAAGAGGTTGTGCCAGAAATTCAATTAATATCCATTAATCTTACTGACAGTTTTCTTTGGGAGAGAATATGTCCCTTTATGATTTAAATCACCATATTGACAGTCTAGATTTAAATTGCTGCTATGGGCTGCATGTTTTCAGTTTTGAAGTGTTTCTTGTAGAGGAAGGAAAATGACATTAAAATTAAACAAAGTAAAACAATTTCTCGAATGTAAATACACTCCTTCACTAATGAATTTTATATCATCATCCAGTTAAAATATTTTATAGTGAACATTTTTCACTTGTTGTAAATAGACACTCATTAGTGTGAAGAACATCTTAGAGGCATTTGGTACCACATTCTGGCATTACAACCTTTACACTGGTTAAAATTACCCTGAAGTGTACTGCAATGTTACATCCCAATTACACTACATGACCTGGTTTGTCCTCAACATCAATTGGTCAATCTTAATTATGTTATTTGGTTAACATTTTAATGTTTGCTTTGAAACATGAAGATTTACATTTCAATTTATACAAATATTTAAATGTTAACAGCCCTATTTTCCTGTAGTTGCAAAAGAAAGCATAAACTAAAATCTTTTACTTCAAATACACAAATCAGACAACGACATAAAAGTGGTTATGTATTTAAATACAATGCCATGCCTTGATTGTCCCATATTAAATAGGATAACCAATTCTACAATCAACTACCCTTTAGCTAATCCACATTTTGCTCAACAAACATTGCTCTAAGTTGGAAATCTGCATTTATCACATCTCAGAAAGTGTATCAAACTGATTCCCATGTAAGAAATTGCTTTTGGAGTGAATGACCAAATGCAATTTTTTTATTCATTCACTGGATTTTGGCATCTCTGGCAAGACTAGCATTTGTTGTCCATCACTAAATGCCCTCAAAAAGGTGATGAGTCAACTATTAGCTTATTTGAATAATTGATCTTTCATTTACATCAATTATAAATCAATTTATACTGATGGATGTTTACTCCTCTTCAAATGTGGTCGTGTGATTTTTAAGGCATCCCCAAACTACTGGAAAGGATATTTAGGCTCTGTTTCGCATCTCATTCAAAGGACTGCACAACTAACAATGTAACATAGCCTCAGTACTGCATATGAATGTGGATCTAGTTGATGTATTTATGGCTTTCTGATTCCAATTGTGCCTAACTCGCATCTTGTAATGATTCACAGTATAGTGATCAACCTTCACATACAAATGATTGGATTTTATATCCATACCACTTTAAACTTAACAGAATGCAATTACAATTTGTATTTTAAAAAAATGCTTCTGTTCTTTCCCTCATTGTCCTAATTCCACTCTTCTATCTGGGTAAGCAAGCATGCTGTCAACCTATTCCAAAACCCTTCTCAATTCTATTCTTCAAATACTTACAATCTCAGTATTTTCTATCTGTGGCCCTTCCTATGAAATTATTCACCTCTTAATGCACTTCTTGCTGATATTATGACTGGAGTTAAGGAATGGGTGAAATGCATCAACAACATCTCTTTCAGGTGCTCCATGGTAGATTATATAGTACACCAAAATTATGTTAAAATCTATTTCAGCGAATACTTAACATAAAGGTGGACTTACAAAATCCTTTTCTATGGGAAGAGAAGTGCGCTACTGGTGGAAATGGCTTGTTCTTCCATTATGACTGCCCAGTCCCTTCCCACGTCATGTTCCTGTGAAATTGCAGGAGATGCAAAACCTACACTTTACCCCCTTCCAGTCCTTGGTCTTAAACTGTTTTCCTGAACATCTCAGTTCAGTCCACAAGTATAACCTCAGACTTCCAGTGCTTCTTTCTTCTTTTTGTTCTTGCTTTCTTACACAGTTCTAATGCAAACTCTAGGAACAGCATCCCATACTCCAACTAGGCACATTACAGCTTTCCAGGTACAAAGAGCAGATCTATTTCAGATAACCAACAATTATTTCAGATTTCCAGTATTCACTCCTGCTTCCTTTGACAATTTCAGGCAAGTATTCTGCATGTGCAGCTTCCACCACACCAACCTACTGTTACCTCATTGATCTTCTAACCACCTTCTTTCACTTGCACTCACTCCTTTTATGATTTAATCCAACCACCTTTCACACTATAATAGATAGTCCCTTTCACCCTTTTTCTCTTGCTCCTTCCTCTGCATCCCGAAACCTGTTTTCTCTGACATTTCCAGTTCTTATGAAGGTTCACAGACTCAAAACATTAATTCTTTTTTTCCTCTGCACATATGATGGTTGACCTGATCAGTACTTCCAGAAGTTTCTTCTGATTCAATAATCTGCATTGTTTTAATTTTTGCATTAGCACTTTAATCAATTTTGCTTTATATGCAGTTGGTGATGTATTGGAATGGTCTGGAGAAGATCTCCATCTGCAGACCTAAACATATCATAGTATAGTATAGTGCATTGGATTACTTACACATTGTTAATTAACAACATTATAATTGAATTATAAATCTGAAGGAATTCAGGAAACTTTTGATAATTTGAAACACCGGAAGTTTCACACCAATAAAAACAAATCTGTCTCTCTTTTCATTAAGCTGGCAGAAACTTTCTAGGTCATCCAGAGTACAGACATTTTACAAGGGAAATTATTAGTTTGAATGAATCCACTAACCTTAATTTATGCTAATATAGCCATGAGTACAACATGCAAACTTACCATACCCAACACCACTGATCTTTGAGGTGGTGCAGGTTGGTGATTTATTCAGAGACAAATTTTTCCCAATATGCCAGAAACATTTATTTTGGTGGGGAGGGGGTTGAAATTTTAGTATTGGTCTTTCTGATCTTTTGATAAGTAACTAAAGCATTCTTGACAGCATCCTTTAACCCTTTGCCCTCAGTGAAACTCTATTCTGTTCCCATACTGTTCTTTTGGGTAAAAGACAGTCTAGTGTAGACAATGGGTTAATGCAATGAATTTGAAAGTTCTGTAGTAAATTTTAGTATAATAGAGCCAACTGCTTACAGGTTCCTGTACGCAAGGCAAATTCTGGTAAATAGCTGAATTTTAACAGTGAGGAAGGTTATTTTCTTTAATCTCATTACCACAAAACTAAAAAAGTTTACTTAAAAAACAGAATTAAAAAAAAATACACAAATTGAATTACGCACAAGTTTCAGCAAATGAAGCAAGACACCATATTTACTTACTATAGAGTTACATTTCACTACTGAAAAGATTTTTAAAAATTGAACTTTTGAGATGATCAAGAAATGATTTTCACCACGGAACTGTAACTTAGTAGGCTCAGCACCAAGAAATTGGTCAAATTATAAAAACTAAATATGCTTCTGCCAATTTCTCTCATCCTGCAAATAAAATCAACCTAAACATCAGTAATACTTCATATCAAGTTCAACCTTTCAATTTATATAACCCTGAGAGAAGCAGCTTTGGACAATTAGGGCAAAATAAACATTCATGCTTCTATCTTTTCCATTCAAAATCATTTAAACCTGATTTAGTGGCCCTATTTCTATTCTTCCATATGTGCCACACAAGCAAGGGAAGTCTGTGACAAAACACAGACAAACCTCCCAGCAAGCTCCCACCAGCCACCCAAGACTCTGTGTTGGGCTAGCTGCTTTCTATTCAATCCCAGAATTTCACACATTTCAATGACCATTACAACTTCAAAGAATCAAATTTTCATCATTGTCTGTCATCTGCCAGTTGATTTGTATAAAAGAGGTCTTCTATGTGCACTCTACACAAAAGGCTGCTCACTATCGTGGCTATATATCAAGTTTAAAAGTTTTGTTTGTGACAGTTGTGTCTCTGGTAAATTAAGGCAACACTGAAGAACTGCAGCTGGTCTGTCGAGACCTCTATTTGGCATCTATCCCTTTAAATTAAAATTGAATAAGTAGTTTCTGCTTTCCTTAAAAAAAATCACAAAAACCCACCAGACTATTTGTAACCATTTCCGATTACCCCATTTCCTTAAGAATTCCGTCTTGTGGTTGCTAAATAGGGATACGAACATGCTTTAAAAGGATGTTTTATTGAAAAATATTGGAGCAGAAAAACACAATAACCTACAAATATGCAGTGAAACTTCTAAAATTTAGCTTGTTCAAAATTTCTCAACATGTTAAGTAGTCACATAATATAATTATTTAAAACAGACTGGATTAACTAATTAATTCTCAATTTCAAATTCACATGAGAAGTAAAGATGATTAACTGAGTCAAAATATTATTTTGGAGTATCTAATATTCTAAGGAGTTGCCTTAAATCTAAAGCCGAAATTCCTGCAAAGCTAAATTTATGTTGAGAAGAAGAATTACTGCACAACGAGCAAATTGAGAAGTAAAAAACATCTAAAAGTGTAGCTGTTGATTTTGTAGTAATAGATTTTTCTTGGCAGGGAAATAATCTACAATATTATTCACTGGACTACAGCAAGCCTAAGATGTGTTATACAAAAAATGATTCACAATGCAGCCCAGCCTAAGTTCTAAATATTGTCTGAAGAAAAATATAATACACAAATAAAACAATGTACACTATTCACACTGGTGTAAAAGTTGAGCCAAATGGAAGAACAACATAAAACATAACTGGATAAGTAAGAGGTATGATTAGCAAATCTGCAGATATCACATAAATTGATGCTGTTGATAATGAGAAGGGTAGTCTTCAACTACAGAATAATATTGATCAATTGGTAAGATGGGCAGATGGAATTAAATTCAGAAAAATATGAAGTGATACATTTTGGAAGGACGAATAAAGCAAAGATAAACAGAATGCAAGGTAAGACACTAAGTACCACAGAGGTACAAAGGGACTTTGATAATACATATCCAAGGATACCTAAAGTCAGCAGCAAGGATAGGTAAGGTGTCTAAGGCGGCATACAGGATACTTGTCTTCATTACCCATAGCATAGCATGGAAGGGCAGGGAAGTTATGGTACAACTACAAGAAGCATTACTTAAGCCACAGCTGGAGTTGTGTGTGGAGTTCTGGATGCCATACTGTGGGAAGGATGTGATTGAACTGGAGGGGATACAGAGGAGATTCACCAGGATGATGTCACTTGGGATAGTGCATTTCAACTATGATGAGAGACAGGACATACCAAGTTTATTTGCTTTGGAAACCAAGGGGTTCTAGTCGAGACATACTGAATTATGAGGAGGACAGACGGGATAGCTAGTGAGAAACAATTCCTCTTAGCAGGTGTCTATAACTAGAGAGCATAGGTTTAAAGTAAAAAAGGTAGGGGATTTAGAGGAGACATGGGAAGAATTTTTTCACCCAAAGGATTGTTGAAATCTGAAACTAACTCCTGAGGAGGTAGTGGAGGCATGTACTCTCACATCATTTATGATGTATTCAGATGAGCAGCTAAAATACCCTGGCATTGAAGGCTATGGGCTGACTGCTGGAACATGGGACTAATATAGATCGGTTCCTAATGGCCAACAGAGACACAAAGGGCCTGAATTCGTACTGTATGAATATTATTCTAAAACACTATACTCCAAGTTTATCACTGCAAAAAATCAGGTCTGCATAATGAATTTTATCTTAATGTTCACCTTTTGTTTCTTTTTCTCATGGCACATTCAAAGGTTTGAAATTTTGTCTTGCAAAGTCAAAATTATCTTTAATTTTGTTAATGTAGCCTATTAGAAATTCTAAGATCATGATAAAAACGTATGCCAAAATTTGGAGAAAAATCATACTGTGCCAAAATGAATTTGGTTGAAAAGTCTGAATATTTTTAATTTTAGGATGCAACAAGGTTGAATATATAGTTAAAATAAAGGTTAACCATATTTGCATTCACTGTCTACCTTTGGCAATATTAGGTATACATATTAATTCATAGGCAACTATGAATCAACCATAAAGATGCTTTCAGTGGTTATCAAAAATAAGGCATGCTATTATGCACCTCAGTTCTATTTCCTACACATCTCTGTGAGCAAAGTTACCAACTCAGCACTGACCTCTTGTCACCTGGAAAAAGCCTCTCAATCTATTAGGATTATTATCACATCCAAGAAACAAAGCGACTATATCTTTAAAGTGATCATAAATTCTAAAGTTAGGCTTAAGGCTACCACTTTACTTAAGTAATATTTCTCAGTAAAATTTAGCATAACATTAATTATCTACTAATGACGGAAATGCAGTACTACAAAACAATTCAGCTTTGAATCAGCCATGATCTAATAGAATGGTGGAGCTGGCTCAAGGGGCTGACTGGCCTACTCAAATTCCCATTTCTTGAAATGGAGGGAGTAAATGTTGAGATATTGGATCTGCATGTAGGTAGGCAAGGGAGACAGATAAGACTGGGCAAGGGAGCTGCATCTGTCAATGTTCTCCATAGAAGAAACATGGTAAATAGAAGTAGCCTATTTGCTTCCCTGTGCCTGCTGCATCTTTCAAAGTGATCATGACAGTTCATCTATCTCATTAACATATCCCTGCTCTCTCCCCATATCCCCTGATGTCTTTTACATCTGGAAATGTATCTCTTTCAAAATATTTAGTGACTTGGCCTTTACAGTTCTCTGCAGTAGCTAATTCCACAGGTTCACCACCCCAAGTGGTGAAATTTCTCATCTCAATCCTAAATCACTTGCCCTGTAATTTGAGACGGTAACTCTTGTTCCAAACATGCCAGCCAAGGGAATTATCCTCCATACATCCATTCTGTCCAGTCCGGTTAGCATTTTTGAAAGTTTCAATAGGATCCTCTCTCATTCTTCTATTTAGTGAATACAAACCTAATCAACTTGATCTCTCCTCGTATGAGTATCCCACCAATCCAGGAATGTATGAACCATTGCTGCACTCCCATTGCAAGTACACCTTCACTTAGATAAGGAGACAAAACTGCACACAGTGTGGTCTCACCAAAGCCCTGTTAAAAATGTTAGCAAAATACTTTGCTCCTGTATTCAAATGCTCTTGCTACGAAGACCAACGTATAATTTGCCTTCTAAACCAACTTTAGACCATCACATGACCACAGTGACAGAACTCTATCATGGTTAGTTGACCCATGGCTCTTAGGTGAAACACCCTCTTGGATCCAATGCCAGATTAGACCTGAAGTGGCATCTAAGATCTCATTGATCTCAGTGGGTATTGCAAAGCTGTAGATACAAAACAGAGAAAGGCAAATTCCTTATTTACATTTTTAGATAATTTAAATTAATTTAATTTGTTTGTAATTAATTACTTCATTATTAGTTGTTTGTACCCCTGGATGTCATTGATATTTAAAAACTTTTCAATATCTTTTAGCATTTATAGCTGGCAAAACTAAGAGATGGGTTTCCTCTAAGGTCACATGCTGGAGTCCAGAGTGCTTTAGTTCATGAAGCTAGGCTCTCCACATCCAGATCAGTTAGCGTGGGCATTGGGAGAATATGGGCCATTCGTTCAATTTCTCTTTCTTTATACACACTGCTGGGTATTTCCAGCATGCGTGAGATCTTGCTTTTTTCTTAAAGGTGTTTGTTGATACGAAGGAGGAGGCAAAAGCTAGCTTTGCATTAAAAGCTAGCTTCAATTAGATAAATGGTTTACAAACAGTTTAGAAAAAAAGCAACATGTGAATATAGGTGAATATACATGAAGAACCTGATTTAAGGAAACTCAAACACGTCTATAAAGAGCATCAAGGGTCACCTATTATTGTTAAAAATAAAAGAATCAACTCTGCTCAATATTTTGCATTGAGATCCAATAGCATTGGGGTCATGACCACTAGGAAACTAAATGTTTTCTAATTATTCAAAACAGAAGCTGGCATTATGAACCAATAACTAAATCAGAGAATTCTACAGAATATTTTGTCATGAACTGAGCTTCCATTTATTTCTACATCCTTAAAATTGTCTGCATATCTCCTTGCCTCGGCCTTGATTTCATTTCCAAGGCTTTAATGATCTTTGGGATCCAACTCCCATCTTTCACACTCCTTCCTCTTGTTAATCCTTGCTTCTCCTATACATATCCTTCTCTACATTTGCTTTCCTTTAAGACCTACACTACCTTCCACTTCAAAATTTCAAATTTAAAATTTCCATGCTTGTATTTAAATCCATCTTAATCCACCCATCTTGAAATTGTCTGCTCTTCTGATATTAGCCTCTCTTGTAGCATGATTAGCTTTCACATCACTATAGGCAACCATGTCTTCACTCTCCCCTATGTTTGGAAATTCCTACCTTATTACCCTCCGTCTAATTATCATCTTGTTAAACTCTGGTTACTCTCACAATTCAATAAAAATGACAGCAAGTCAAAAAAATTATGTCCATTTTTATTTATTCATACATGAGATGAGGACTTCACTGGCAAAGCCACATCAACTGCCCTCAAAAAGGTGACAGTCAGCTGTCTTTCAAGTCACTGAATTCTTGTGCTGTAGATACCTGCAGAGCAGTGAGATACAAAGTTTCAAGACTGCCTCAGTGACAATGAAGGAATGGTCATGTACTACTAACTCAGGATGTGGATGACTTGGCAGTGGGGGTGGAGAGAGCTTGTAGATGATGACATTTGTAAGCACCTACTACAGAGGTTCATGTTTAAAATAGTTTGTGGAAGACAACTTGGTGAATAATTGGAGTGCCTTTTCTAGACGATACCACAGTATGTTGGATTTGGAGGGATGAATGGCATATTGGATGCCAATCGAATTGACCATCTAGTTCTAATGCTACCATGCTTTGAATGTTCTTGGAGTTATACTCAGTAGGTAAGTGGAGAGTATTCCATTACATTCCTGGCTCTCAAGAACACAAGTATCATAACCACAACTAGGCCATATGGTCCCTCAGTCCACATTAATAAGTGATTCTCTGCACTTACTTGATGTTTCTGCCTGATATCCACCCCTTAGTATTCAGAAACCTATAGTGCTCAGGCTTAAATGTGCTCAATAACTAATTGCTCACAACCCTTTGGATGATAAAATCCAAAGATTCACAACCCTGTGTGTAAAGAAATCTCTCACCTCAGTCCTAATCAAGAGAACCCTTGGCATTAGCCTGCATCTTCTTGAGACACCAGCAAGAAGTAGTACCTTCATCAGTCCCATTTGGAAATGTACACATTTCAATGAGATCACCCCTCATTCTTCCAGCCTGTAGTCAGTAGTAGCAATACTCAATCCGTCTTTAGAGCAACCTGTTTATTTCAGCAATCAGTGCTGTAAAATCTTTGCTGCACTACTTTGAAGGCAAGTTTATCCATGCTTAGGTATCAAAAACAAAAGCTAGACATTGCATCTCAAGTGTTCAACTTTCATCTTATTGATGATGGTTATTGACTAATATTTGTGGGGCAAATATTACTTAGTACTCATCAGTCCAGACCCAAATGTGGCCCAGGTCTTGCTATACATAGTTAGGGGCCACTTCATTTTTCAAGAAGATTGCTAATAGAACTGAACACTAAACAATCATCAACGAACATCCTCACTTATGACTTTACGAAGGAGGGTCATACAAAAAGTTAGGCTAAGGACGTTACTCCGAATAATTCCTTTGATGTCAGCTCTTCCTACCACTGTGACGTAGAATTTGTCAAGTGTTGGATTGTTCACCCACTAATAGGGAACGCGAGCTGGGATTGGACTGTCATGAGACAGGTTAGTTTTACCCTACTGATTATGCGACAGTAATCCTGATCAGTACAAGAGGAATCACAGATTTGGACATTTGGTGTATGTGCTAAGCTGAAGAGCCAACGATGTGAAGCTACCATCTGCGAGATTAAGACTGAATGTCACCAAGTCAGATTCCTGCCTGGATATCCTGGGATGAGATGATTGTCTTTCAAGAACCATAACCACCTGGCCTTGTGTTCAGTATGTCTCCAGCCTGTGGAAAGTGTTCTAATTTGTTTCCAGTGATATCAATTTTCTTTGGTGTTTGATGACAAGGGCCATCTCATCTTAACCTGGACTTCAATTTCTTTTTGTCCACGCTTGGATCAAAGCTATAATAAGGTGTGGAGCCAGGTTGTCTTGGCAGAATCCAGAGTATCAACAGATTATTAGTAATACTGTTACCAGTCCAAAATCAATGCCACTTTAATTCTCCAATCCATACCTAACCAGACTTCTCTGTCTTTGACCTCCAACTTGAAACGCATTTGCTTTTTCATTGGTCCAGTTCTGATGAAGGGTCATTGATCTGATATAATAACTGTTTCTCTGGTCATAGATGGTGCCTGACTAGCTGAAATGTTTCTATTACTTAGTTTTTATTTCAGATTTCCAGCATCTGCAGTTATTGCTTTTCAATTTGCTGCCAAGAATACCCACCTTAAAGAATCTCTGCACTTCTCTAAAGACTGAGGCATTGAAGAGGTCAAGAGAGGTGATGGTGAGTACAGCTACATGCCATCAGTATACAAATGAGTTATTAAGTCAGCTTGGTTCCAACTGTTCATCTTCAGATGCCTCACCTAAAGATCCTTGCCAATGCAGATAATTGTTATTCATATGGCATGTGAACATTGCAGTCCTCTTTCAGTAAGCAACCAATATCAAAAACATCTCCGAGCATATATTCACAAAACTGCTTGACCACAATTTGAATATATATCATATCGCATTGAGCATCCTTGAACTGCAGATATGAAGGCTCAACAAATACTTGGCATTTTACAGTCCAACTAATAAATGTCATCACTGATCCCTAAGTCATACGAAGCAGACTTCCAGGTCAACGATTCCCAGCATGCCAGCATTTTTCCACCAGACTGACATACACCACAGCAAACTCATCCTCCAATAAAATTAATTCACGACATAGATCTTAAAATTGGCCAACTGATCATAGTCATGTAAATAAAGTTCACAACTTGACACACATGCACAGATATTGTTACAAATTTACGTCAATTACTGTAAAAAAAATCGTTCAAGTGCTTTGATCTTGCTTGAATGCAATACAACTGTTTTTGATAATTAATATAAATGCTATTACAAAAAAAAAACAAGGATTGAATGCATCCGTATTCATTCTCTCACAGCACAACCTCGTCCTGATCTTTGGTATTCCCAGACAGTAGTTTTAACATTCTCATCTGTATGAGGTATATCTTTACACATTTCCTCTCTCAAGATCATGCAGCACTTGATTCAACTCCAGCCTTTTACTGCATCCTCATACTTAACATTTGCTCTCTCTAAAACTTCTTGCTGCACCAGATTATATATACAACTCCTTATTTGCTACTGTTAATTTTGTATTCTTCTTACATTCCTTCTGCCTAAATTTAACCTCCACTCTAGACATCAGCTTTTATCCAGTTGGTTGTGCACATGTGTTGCAGATTCCAAATCAACCTTGCTTCTGCTTTCATCTGCTCTTGGTTTTACATTTAGCATGTGAAAGAAAGACTTAGACTTTTTTTAAACTCAGGCTTCCAAGTGAACTTGTATTTAAAATGAGCAACAATGTCTGAATAATCCAATTATGTTTATAAAAAGTAATTGATTGAAGCACAAATATTGGACAGCGTGAAGATCTCCCTTGCTCTTCTGCAAATAATTGCTGTGAAATCTTGTTTGCTTGCAAGAAAGTAATCGAAGACTTAGTTTAACATCTCATCTAAAAGATGTTACACCATAAAAGGTGCAAGAAAAATAACTGAAGAAAATAATATGACATCTGACTTTAAGCGATGCAAGTTAAGAGTGTTGATTATGTACTTATGCACCAGGACAGGATAAAGCTACTAGATCTTACCTGATAAAATGCAAGATCTTCTCTTAGATTACACTGAATGTGATAGAAAATGTATTACACAAACAAGGCCATTTGGCCCATTGTGCCTGTGCTGGCCAAATAAAGATCCACCCAACCTAATATTACCTTTCAGCACTTGCAGACCTGTAGCTCTTCAAGTACATATTCAAGTACTCCTTAGATGTAATGAAATTTTCTGCCTCTGCCACCTTTCAGCTAGCAAATTCTAGACCCACGCCATCCTCTCGATTAAGTTTTTTCCTCATCTGCCTTCTAAACTTCTCAGTTTTCCACCTCTGTGGGAAATACATCCTTTCCATTTACACTCCTTAGGCTCCTCAATTTTATACACCCCAATTAAACCTCAACTCTGCCTCTTCTAATCCCAAGAAAACATCCCCAGCCCATCCAATCTTTCCTAACTGCTAAAATTTTCCAATCCTGGCAACTTCCTTGTAAATTTCATCTGCCCCTTTCCAGTGCAATTACATATTTTCTGTAATGTGATGACCAGTACACTATGTGCTACTCAAACTGCAGTCAAACAGTGCTGTTTATAATTCTAGTGTAACCTCCATGTTCTTGAGTTTTATGCTTAGCTAATTTAAAAAAAGTCACAGATAAATGCATGCAGATTGGATGCTTTCCCAGTTCGTGTTTTTCCAAGACCACTCCATTCCAGATCTCACCACAACCTTGATCCAAGCATGGACCAAAGAGATGAATTTGAGGTAAAGTTAAAATGATTGCTCTTGACACCAAGGCACCAGTTCATCTCATCGAGGAGCTTGGTAACATGGAGGTCAATGGACATCAAAGAGAAATTATTGTTTAGGGTGGTTGATGAAGTCCCTGTCAAGTAACCTGCTTTGTCCTGGATGGGGTCAAGCTTCTTGAGAGTTCTATTCATTTAGTAAGTGGAGAATATTCCATTATGTTCCTGACTTGTGCCTTGTAGTTGGTGGAAAGGCTTTAGGATGTCAGAAGATGCGTTACTTGCCAGAGGATACCCACCATCTGATTCGTTCTCATCGTAACAGGATTAATGTGACTAGTCTAGCTGATGATGACACCCAGATTGCTGAGGTGAGAGTCCCAGTGGCGTTAACATAGTTGAACCAGGACAAGTGATTAGAGTCTCTTATCGGAGGTGGTCAGTGCCTGAGAGTTTGTGTCACATGCTACTCTTATGAGAAGCTATTGAAGCAGCTGATGATGGTTGGGCCTAGAAAACTAAATGAACTCCTGTAGTGATGTCCTAAAATGACTGATCTCCAGCCACCACCTTACTTTGTGTGAGCTATGGTTTCTCTTTGATGTTCATTGATGTCAATGTTACCAAGCACCTTGATGAGATGAAATGGTGCCTTGGTGTCAAGAGCAATCACTTTATCCTCACCTCAAATTCAACTCTTTGGTCCATGCTTGGACCAAGGCCGTGGTAAAATCTGGAGTGGAATGGTGAAAGACAAACTGGACATTGACACACCATAGAAAGCATCCTATCCGGATGCGTCACTGCTTTACCCGTGACGGCAAGAAACTACAGAGAGTTGTGGACACAGTTCAGCTCATCATGAAAGCCAGCCTCCCCTCCACGGACTCCGCCTACACTTCTTGCTGCCTTGGTAAAGCAGTCAACATAATCAAAGATCCCACCCACCCTGGACATTCTCTTCTTCCTCCCTCCCATTGGGCAGAAGATACAAAAGCCTGAAACCATATACCACCAGGCTCAAGGATGGCTTCTATCCTGCTGTTATGAGACTACTGAATAGTTCCCTAGTACAATAAAATGGACTCTTGACCTGACAATCTACCTCGCTATGGCCTTGCACCTTATTGTCTGCCTGCACTGCACTCTTTGTAACTGTAACACATTATTCTGTATTCTGTTATTGTTTTACCTTGTACTACCTCAATGCACTGTTGTAATGAAATGATCTATATGGATGACATGCAAAACAAGGTTTTCCACTGTATCTTGGTACATGTGACAATAATAAACCAATTTACCAATTTAGTTCTGGAGGGCATGTCTTTAGTACTACAGGTGGGATGGTGTCTAGCCCCAAATCCTTTGCTATATCAATGTTCTCAGCTTTCTCTTTATATCATGTGGAGTTAATGAAATTGGCTGTGGAATGGCTTTATGATCTGGAGCAGGAAAAAATGCAGCAGGAACCAATGATGGATCATTGACCTGACACCTTTGGCTGAACATGGTTGTGAACATTTAACCTTGTCCTCATCATTCACATGATGGGGCCTGCCACCACTGGGGATGGGAATGTCTTTTGAGTCTGGCAGTTTAACTGCCCACCACTATTCACGTCTGGATGTGATAGGATCACTTATACATTGATTTGATCTGTTGGTTGTGAAATCACTTTGCTGTGTCCACCTCCTCAAAAGACAAAATCAAGTTAGCAACCCACAGTCGTCCCTTAACATATTCAGACTGACTGTCCCAAATTAAGTTGTTTTTCATTAATAAAAAATAATAGTTGTACTGTGCCTCATAACAAACTCTAATAATTTGCCTGGCACCCAAGTTAAACCAGCTGGCCCAGTAAAAACTTAGTTTATCCCTTTCTCTCCTTTTAAACCCTGTATCAATGTTACCAATCGTCCAACCTTTCAATACACTGATTAATGTTCTTAGCCAAGTTAAGATATGGAATCAGTTATATCCTTAAAAATAGCCATTATGCATTAAAAACACTTTCATCATACTATGTTCGCTTTGGGAAATAATGTCAGCTATTAATACCCTTAATAATCTAATACATCTCTTTCTTTCCTTTAAACACTAAGGGGTGCTGCTGCATTTCCTAAACCCTACACCCCTGCTGGCAAGCCATGATAATAATAAATGTAAATGTTAAATGTATCCACCAGCCTCCCAATACCCCATACTCCTCAGTTTTGACCCTACTCCAGCTGCTGCAGTCTAACTATCCAAAACAAAAAATAAGGAGTTGAGGCAAGAGTTCTTTCAGTTACCAGAAAAAAAAGGATGTGTGCTTACTTGACTTCTTTTACACTCCATTCAGGACATTCCAAAGTGCCTTACAGCGAAGGAAGTACCTTTGAAGGGAAATCTGGCACAGAACTGATTGGCCAAATAAATGACTTTCGTGCTTTAAAATTTAACTTGCTGCACTTAGATGCAGTCTACATATTATTTCCTACCAGAAACCCCCAGGATCAATTCTTTATCACTGTTGAAATGAAGTACTTTCAAACCAGCAGCAGCAATGGATGATAAATTTGGCCTCAAGTATCCTCAAGGATCTTTCATAGATGCAGTACCAAAAGGTGTGAATAGTGTCCCAGGATTCACATCTCAGTTATATCAAGATCACAAGGACTTCATGGCTGAGGTACTTGAGTGTAACTGGAATTGGAAGGAGGATGCCTCTAGAGGAATCAACACAACTTAGCATTGCCTTCCGTTATTGCATTCGGAATTTATTAAAAGGAGTAATTATGATTCCATTATGATACTTATTGAAACATTTAATGTTCCCTCAAAATCCAGATGATTAAAAAAAATGCACAATTATAAATGTAAAAAAATCCTAGAAAAAAATACTTAAACCTATAACTTAAAAAAATCTGTAAATAATCAATATGACTATTCTCAATATCATAGTACTTTTACAAATTCTGCAGTGATCATTCAGCTCTCCAAGGTAACTTCACACATACTCTGCAAACAAAAATATATGATGTGCAGTGACCTTCTCCCCTAATCAGGGCAATGCCATCAGAATTTTGTTTTATTTCCAGTGTAATTAAATGACCTTTTGCAGAGTTCTAAAAATTTCAAGAAAGCACATCAAGCAACAAGGAAAATTAGGGCTACTATGATTGTAAAATGATGATTCATCACATTAAAGATGATATTCCTCAAACAATCACCATTTAGATCTGTCACCATTACTTACATCAATTCAAAACTAAAGGATGAAAAGCAACTCCCACTACCTCAAGCATCAACTTCCCACTTCTCCAAAATTTATCCAACTTGCAACTTTCACAGTGTGCATTTTATCATAGAAAAAGGACTGGAAGTACCCAGGTCTTGCAACAACCACATAGAGAGAAAAAGGATAATTAAGGATAACTTTAACCCCCAACAATGGACAATTCTCAATCTAACTCCTGTCAACCGATGGGTTAGTGAATGCAACATGCAGCTCAGAATTGATTTGAACAAAGTTGTGAACAGAGAAGGGACCACCAATGATTTATTTCCATAATACTGATGACTGAAAACTGAAGCTAAAAGATGCTGTGTTTAAGACATGCAGCTTCTCTATTTGCCATCTCATTTCCAATCCCTATGTGATGAATATCTAGATTTTTTGTTTGCATATTCAGTAAGATGCTCCCACAAGCTCCACTTTCTGCCAGGAATGGAGGAAGCATGTATTCAACAAACTGCAATAGCATTATGTGTAAAACTGACAGTCATAAAATGTCAGAGATTCCAAGGTGAATCGCACATTAAAGTACCCTGACCAATGTTCTAATGGGCATGATTTCAGCCAGAAGTAATCGCCAGTGTGATCTACTCTGCAATCAGTGCAATTAGTAAGGAAAGGCAGCAATACCTCCGGCACGATTATTCTCAACACTGGTGCCCCACAAGGCTGCGTCCTCAGCCCTCTACTCTACTCCTTATACACTCATGACTGTGTGGCCAGATTCTGCTCTAACTCCATCTACAAGTTTGCAGATGATACCACTGTTGTAGGCCGTATCTCAAACAGTGATGAGTCGGAGTACAGGAAGGAGAGAGAGAGCTTAGTGGAATGGTGTCATGACAACAACCTTTCCCTCAATGTCAACAAAACAAAAGAGCTGGTCATTGACTTCAGGAAAGGGGGCAGTGTACATGCACCTGTCTACATCAATGGTGCCGAGGTCAAGAGGTTTGAGAGCTTCAAGTTCCTGGGTGCGAACATCACCAACAGCCTGTCCTGGTCAAATCACGTAGATGCCACGGCCAAGAAAGCTCACCAGCGCCTCTACTTCCTCAGGAGGCTAAAGAAATTCGGTTTGTCCCCTTTGACTCTCACCAACTTTTACCGATGCACCATAGAAAGCATCCTATCTGGATGTATCACGGCTTGGTACAGCAACTGCTCTGCCCAGGACCACAAGAAGCTGCAGAGAGCTGTGGACACAGCCCAGCGCATCACAGACACCAGCCTCCCCTCCTTGGACTCTGTCTTTACCTCTCGTTGTTTTGGTGTAGCAGCCAGCATAATCAAAGACCCCACCCACCCGGGACATTCCCTCTTCTCTCCTCTTCCATCTGGTAGAAGATAAGGTGCCTGAGGGCACGTACCACCAGACTTAAGGACAGCTTCTACCCCACTGTGATAAGTCTATTGAACGGTTCCCTTATACAATAAGATGGACTATGACCTCACGATCTACCTTGTTGTGACCTTGCACCTTATTGCACTGCACTTTTTCTGTAGCTGTGACACTTTACTTTGTACTGTTACTGTTTTTACCTGTACTGCATCAATGCACTTTGTGCTAACTCAATGTAACTGCACTGTGTAATGAATTGACCTGTACGATCGGTTTATAAGACAAGCTTTTCACTGTACCTTGGTACAAGTGACAATAATAAACCAATACCAATACTCTGGATAAAACAACTTGCATGTTCAATTTTTAGGCAACTGATAATCAAGATCATTCCAAGCAGCATTATCACAGAAGTCTGTGCTAAGCATTATTTCCTGGGACAAATATCAACCACTGCTGGAAGGATAGCAAATTGTTTTTTTCCAGATTTGAGCAAAAACTTCAGATGCTGGAAACCCAAAACTTAAAAAAAAGTCAGAGGCCCAACCAGTCCCTTTCTATTCTCTCCTTCACCTGGAAGAACTAATTCTTACACTGAGCATCTTCTCCTTCAACTTCACTCACCATGGGAACTCGCATGGAACCAAGCTGTGCTGGACTCTTTGTTGGATATGTGGAACAGTCTTTGTTTCAGTTCTATTCAGTCCCTGTCCCTTAATTCTTTTTCGACTATATGGATGACTCAATTGGTCCACTTCATTGCCAATTTCCACCTTGCTGTCACATTCACATGGTCCATGTTTGACTCTTCCTTTATCTTTTTTTGAAACCAGTATCTATTAGAAGCCTACTAACTAACACAGCTATCTCAAATACACCTTCATCCATCCGGTATCATGCAAGGGCACCCTTCCATTCTTCCACTTTCTCCAGTTTGGCAGACCAGCATATTTTCAGGACTATGTGCTGAATGATGCAATGATTTTGGTGCACCTGGTAAAATGGGGATAGCTGCACCTTAATCCCCTCTCTATTGTGTTTGTGTATTGCAGGTCTAAATCCAATGCAATATTTTTCTTCAATCCATTCAAACTGACACACTGAATCTTTAAGGTGACCAAAAACATCTGGAAGCTATCTAACATTTTGGACAGAAATTATGCTTCAACTTAATTTCAATATTCTTTGAAGGGTAAAATTAAGGATTGAAATAAATATTATTTAAAGACAGCATTAAATGTACCTCAATATAAATGAAGCATCTTTTCATCTGTACAAGTATATTAATGCCAACGATTATCAGTACATGCATCTTTGAACAGTAATTAGAAACTTGTAGGATACAAAATATCCTTTTGTACTGTTATATTTCCCTTTAAACAGTTTTAAATTTTGTCAGTAGACTAAAAAGTATGTACTTTGGATGGGAAGAATAATGCAGTTTAATGCATTTACACAAGAAAATTGGAGGAGTAGGCCACTCAACCCCTCAAGTCTGCCCTATCATTCAATATGAATATGGCTGATCTGTGTTGGCCTCAACTCCTCTTCTGTGCCAGTTCCCCATATTACTGAATTCCTTGATCTTTCAAATATTTATCAATCGCCACTTTAAATATACCCAATGATATGGCTTCCACCACCCTCAGGGGCAGAGAACTCCAGAGATTTACTACCTTCCAAGGCAGGTTTCTGCACACTTCTTTTTAAATGACCGGCACCCTTATTTAGTAGCTAGGTCATCTGGTTCACAACTTTCCCATAGTGGAAACATCTCAACGTCTACCCTGTTAAGCCCCTGTAGGATCCTGTATGTTTGAATATCACCACTTAATTCTTTTAAACTCCAAGGAATACAAACCCAACGGTCCAGCCTCTTTCGATAGGACAACCCTCTCATTCCAGGAATTAGCCTGGTGAATCTCCTTTGACTGCCTCCGATGCTACTATATCCTTTTTCAGGTAAGGGGACCAAAACTGGGCATAGTATTCCAGGTGTGGCCTCACCAACACCCTGTACAATTGTAACAAAACTTCCCTATTCTTAAACACTAACCCCTTTACAGTAAAGGCTAACGAGCCATTTGCCTTCTTGTTGGACCTGCCTGTTAACTTTTTGTGATTCATGTACTAGAACACTTGGATTCCTTTGAACATCAAGCACAGCAGATGGACAGCAAATTAAATTTATTTGAAAATTATGAAGTCCGCTCTTTTGTATTTCCAGTTGCTAAAATTATGAGGGGGCATAAATAGAATAAACAGTGAGAAACTGTTTCCCCTCAGTAGGTGTGACTATAACCAAAGGAAATAGGTTTAAGATAAGGGGTAGAACATTTAGAGGGGATTTGAAGTATATATTTTTCTATGCAGAAGGTAGTTGAAATCTGAAACACACTGCCTGAAGGGCTGGAGGAGGCAAAGACTCTCACATATTTAAGTACTTAGACGAGCACTTGAAATATTACAGCTTGGAAGGCTAGACTAAGGGCTGAATGCTGAAAAATGGGATTAGAATGGCGAGCTGTTTGATGGCCAACAATGACATGGAGGGTTGATGGCCCATCATCATACTATATTATAGGACTCTAAACTAAATGATAATTATTATGGTAAAGCAGTTTTTAAATGCATTTGGATGTTTAAAATATATTTTAAAATACTTGCTAAACTGAACAAAATGTCAGTTAGGGAAATTACTCGATTAAGCATTCCTGCACACTGCAGTATGTTTGTTAGAATTTGTCGATCCAAGGTTCTCCAATGGAATTATGAATATCTGCTTCAGTCACGTTGCCTGTTCCTACCTCAATGACAAGTTTCTGATAGACCTGTGTAGTTTCCAATTGATTAGATATATAGGCATTTCATGACTTGCAAGTAACATAGATGACCTTGGATCAACAGGAATCAAAAGCATTACTAGGCTATTTTAAAAATATATCAACTGCTTCTTACGCTTGTTAATGTTTATCTATTTAAGTAGTTTAAGGAGATACTGTAAAGTATCTGAGCATTTTCCCCAAAGTTGCCTGTATTTTCATGTTTTACGACTATTTTAATGAAATGGCTTACACAAACTACATAACACGTGTTAATCCAAAACATTTGGACTATAACCATTTATACATGTGTTAGTAATAAAAAACTTGCATTTCTCTATGCTACATTATTATAGACACAAGTAGTAAATATGGAGAGGATAGGATGGAAGAGAAGGCAAGAAATTGTCCTCTGCTCTTTTCATAAAAAGGAGCAGAGGACAATCACTACCATGCTCTTCCTTTCCCTTTAATCCATACTAGTTTGCCAAAATTTGACAATTTATCTTTTAAATAGACAGATGTGTCATTTTTCCTCATCCTGATGCAACTACCTAGCTGAAAGGTTAGATTTCTTCAGGACCAAAGCAATGCAGCAATATCTGCCTGCAGACTGGAAAATAAGCTGGTTCCTTTATCAGTATCAAATTTCCAGTAAGGAGCAAGATAAAATGGACCCCAAGATATTAACCAAATGGTTGTGAACTATGCATGACAAATCTTCTGATTTGTATTTGATAATACAAAAAAAATTACAGGCATTTCTTCTTACTTAATTGGAGGAAAGAAGATATTCTTTTCTTCTGTCACACTACTATTTTTTAAAAATCTGTTGTTACATTGAAAGTTTATTTCCTGTGCTAATGGATAGGACTTCAATTTGCTTTACCCCATCTGAGAAAGAGCATACATTTCTGATAGGATCAATTACAAACACTAAATTCACACAACATTTCTTCCATAAATCAGATCTATACAGTTACTGGATCTATTCCAGTCACAACTGCCAAAATAAACACAATATCAAGGTAATGAGACCATTGCTAACAATGTAAAAGAAGCCAAAAAGCATTCAATAATCACTGGGAATATGAAAATACCTTAGGGGTATAAGAGAAAATAGGTCAAAGTCATGCAAGCCGCCCATTTGTGCCAACTGTATAGTATGCAACACAGTATCCCAAAATGTATATACTACTGTCTCCTAGGCAAGACCGATTTGCTGCCAATTGAGACATTTCACTACCTTATTTACTAGCTGTGGCCATGCCTATGTGCTAAGTGATGAACAGTCGGCACTCAGATCCAGATTTATAACGTAGTAAGTGTGTTGAGTGACTACCAATATTATCAGCATACAGAAATTAAACTATTCACAATTTCATGCAAATTAATATGACTGTCTTCCTGCTAGCAGTTGGCTGGGAATTACTTATATCACTTTCATGGTTACACCCTTCCTTCGATTCATACTAATTCAATACTTTTAAAAGCAAATTCTATGTTGCAACCTTAATACTGAGAGACAGTTTGCTTTGACCTTAAAAGGGACAGTATTGATGACACAATACATCACAAGTCTGCTTCTTTAGGATTATGCTCAGGCCTCCAATGTAAAAATAATTCCTGCTGCCAATGTTAATATAGTTCCTGGATAGTTCTTTTGGTTCCCTGGATCATTCTTTTTGAGGAACAGGTTTGACCACAATCTCATGGAATGACAGATTAGGCGCAAGAAGCCACAAGGGTTGTTCCAACTTCCGTTTCTTATGTTCTCTAAGTCAGTAGTGACAGCATTTTGAAATACTAAACACGTATACATCCTCAATAGTTCCCATTCAGCTTATTAAGCAAAATTTCTTGTATGCCTTCTAATTGGCAGAAACCTGCCACATGCCATTCCAAAAATAAAATTACAACACTTTCTTCTAGTTTCATCCAGATCTGGATATCCAAGCTGATTTAACATGACAGCACAGTGGCTCAGCAGCTTGCAATGGTGTCTATGACTGTGTGGGTTTCTCTTAGGTACTCTGGCTTCCACCCACACCTCAAAAATGTGCTAGTAGGTTAATTGTTCCATTGATTTTTTTGCCACTTACCTACATCAAAGGGAAGCTGATGGGCATGTGACAGAGAAACGGTTGTGGGGCTACAGAAAAACAGAAGAGAATTGCTCTGATAGCAGCTGAGATGAACCTGATGGGTTGAATGGCCTCCTTCTGTGTTATAATAACTAAGGAATATCATCAGTTCATCAGTTTCCTACTAAAATGTAAATCATTACAGATTAATAGATACTTTGGAGTGAGCTCCTAGCTGTATCCTTGAAGCCGCATAGCTCCAGCTACCTGGTTTCGATGCTGACCTGTGGTGGTGTCTATGTGGAGTTTGCATATTTGTGATGACATGAGTTTTCCACAGGGTGCTCCAATTTCCTCCCACATCCCAAAGATGTGCTGGTTGATAGATTAAATGTCTAGTTTAAATTACTGCTGGCATGGGGGGGGGGGGTGTGGTTGGCAAGAGAAACAGAGGGGAGTTAATGAGCATGAGAGAGAATAAATTACAGAGAAGCAAGTGGGAGAATAGGATTGCTATGAAACCAACACAATGGGCCAAATGGCCTCCTTCCAAGTCATGAGGAAATGTGATTCCAGAGAAGCATCCACCTTTGTGATATCACTACCTAGATAGAGATTAGCTACAAATGTGGAACTTGCAGTTGCACAAAGTGAGGTGATTAGCAAAGAGAAAATCATGAGGGAGAAAGAAATAAAATGATATATTGATAAGGTAAGATCTTTATTAGTCACATGCACATCAAAGCACACAGTGAAATATATCTTTTTGCGTGGAGTGTTCTGGGGGCAGCCCGCAAGTGTCGCCACACTTCTGCTGCCAACATAGCATGCCCACAACTTCCTAACCCGTACATCTTTGGAATGTGGGAGGAAACTGGGGCACCCGGAGGAAACCCACGCAGACAAAGGGAAAATGACAAACTCCTTACAAACAGTGGCTGGAATCGAACCCGGGTCCCTGGCACTGTAATCGCGTTACGCTAACCGCTCCACTACTGTGGGGTTAGATGAAGTATACGCAGAAATTCACGTGGTGCTTAAACACCAAAGATATGTTGGATCAAATGGCTTTTTGTCTTTAAACACGAAGTCATGCTATATACGTGAAAGAATAAAGCTAATTACGGAGCTATTATCAAACATTTGTAAGAACTTAAAAGCCAAACACTGAAATATTGACAGACTTATTTGAGGACAAGGAAGAAGAGGTATTTTAGGTGATTGGCCTGAAGGACTGGTAAAAAGTTTGACTGCAAAGTGTTTTCCAGTACGGAATTTACTTACAAGGTGGAAAGCCAGATCCCAGGAACATGACATATTTTGGAAATAGAGATGGTATCATGCTAATTACTAGCATTTATTATCTCATACCATCAAATTGGTTGCTTTCTGAAACCATCAATGCCTTTGAACTGATGCTTTCACTTGTGTTGTGCAATAAAACCAAAATATTATTGGCACTAACCACTGCCTACAAAAATTTACATAAAATATTCAGCATTTATTACCATATTCAGTAGTATGAGGCGAGAATTCTTGACTGCTCTCTCCCAAGTGAATCCATTTCACAAAAGAACTTGTTATCAGCATTGTTGTCCAGCATTGAGAATTGTTGCAAAGGCATTTGGTTGGAATTTAAAATTGGTTACAGGCAACCCCCATGTTATGGGGGGTGGGGGGTGGGAGAGAGAAAGAGTTGCATGTCCATTTCCCGTAACAAAGCTGCATCATCTGGCCACAAAGAAATCAGAGTTGAAAAGAGAACAAAATGTTTATTTATTCCACCCACCCCCCCCCCCCCCCCCCCCCCCACACACACACAAATTCTGTAATAGCAAATTTTTACAGAACATTACCCAAATGCCCGTAATGCTGGGGGACGGGAGAAAAGGTCACCTGTATTTGAACTTTAACTCATTGGTTATGCCACATTTCGAAGACTTGGGAATTTTGGACAGCCAACATTTAAAGCCACAATTGCACATCAGAAAGGGCCCTCAAGGGAGAGTAATAAAGATGAATCTAGGACTTTGATCTCTAGGCTGAAGAAATATATTTACAGAACAAATCTCGTTTTCATTGAAGGAAAACATTGAAGCAGGAAAGATCTTCAAAACATTGAGAAGCACGTGTAGTACAGATCAATATGTAAATTAGATTGAAGTGCAGAATCAGGAAGACAAATTCTGAAGCACTTCAGGTTCAAAAAGGCATTTATATGACACCACCTTAAGGGTGTCCCAACATGCTTTTCAGCCAGAAGTTTTTTTTGGTAAGTGTTGACCATTGCAGGAAACACTAAGCACCCTCAAACAGCAATGTAATTATAATCAAATAATTCATTTAGCTTATTTTGACTGAGTGATAAATATTAGCCGAGGCAATGGGATAATTTCCCCTGGGTATTTACTTTAAACAGATTCCTAAAGATATTGGGAAGCCTCTGGCAACAAGAAATATAATGAATGATATTTCTGGGCCACTGGCATCTACTGCTTTTCCAGTTTCTCATCCTTTCATTCTACTTACCTTTCCTTTTTAAGCCATTTACAGACTATTTATACGTACATTTTTAGATTTCACTCATTGTTTCAGGTGTACGTGATATCTGTTATTTCCCATTCTCCACCCAAGCACATCACATTTTTGTTTTAAAAGTGACATGTCTGTTATTCTGTCTATCCCAGTCCTCAACAGGTAGGTTTGAGAAAACGATGCAAGTGCTTTCCTATCACTCACTGCAGACCCAGTCCAACAGCTTTACCTTTAACATCTGGGCAGTTCCCCGATTTTAGCGACGGACATTGAACCCCCTCAACCTAGGGTACATTGCTACTTATTTATTGCAATACTTGTTTCTCATGATATTCAACACAGAGCATTATTCATTCATCACCTGAGGCAGAGCTCTATATCATAATCATTAGATGTTCTTTTTTGAAACAGTATTTGGCATAGTGCTCAGACTTCATGGGGTCTGGAATCAATGTTAATGACTCCCAGGCCCATTCCTTCCCATATGCTTTCAACTGTTGCACTACTGCTGCTGACAATGGAACAGGACAAACCCAGGAATTGTGATTCAGGGGACAGAGACTTTAAAACTGATTTTAGACTCTGAATATATCAGGCTCGTGCTCAATGAGTTTCTGGGGAAGCTCCTTCAATAAAACACACGGCCCCAGATATCAGGTCTTTGCAGAGTTGACTGTGCATATCATTTTCCATGTCCAAGTTATGTGATTAACTTAGTTCCAGATGACCAGCTTGTAGATACTAGTGAGTGGCTTGCTTGGGCATTTTACAGGGTTGTTAAGAGTTAGACATGAAAATAAAAACTGCTGATGCTGGACATACAAAATAAAAACAGAAAACTATGGAAACACTCAGCAGGTTTGGCAGCATCTATGTAAAGAGAAACAGTTAACCTATCAGGTCTGGGATCTTTCATCAAAACTGGGAAAGAGAAAAAAACAAGTTAGTTTTAAGTGGCAGGGAAGGTTGGGGAGGGGAGGGGGACAGGATAAGTTAAAATAAAAAGAATGCCTCTGACAGGGTGAGACCACATGACAATGTGGCAGTTAAGATTGGATTAAGAGACATGCAGAGTTCTGAATAGAAACGTCAACAATTCCTTTCCTCCCACAGATGCTGCTCGACTTGCTGGGTTCCTCCAGCAGACTGTGTTCATTGCTCAAGACTGGCTTAAGCTTCTTTGACTGTGAAATGTGTTGCCAATGGCAATGCTGTGGGACATGCCCAGCAGGCCAGACTATACAAAAAATAAGTTAAAACTGAGCCAGAAGGATGACAGGCAGAAACAGCAATTTTTGATAGAGTCTGCAAGAATGAGTGAGTTACCCAAAATTGGAACATTTAATACAGAGTCCTGAAGGCTGCAACGACGGAAGATGAGGTGTTGTTTCTCAAGCTTGTGTTGGGCCTTGTTGTAACAGTGCACAAGGCCACAGATAGAGAAGTCAGAATGTGAATGGGATGGTGAATTAAAGTGACAGGTAGTCAGAAGTTCAGGGTCACTCCTGTGGACTGAATACAGGTGCTCTGAAGTAAGACAAATGTAATGCTGTGGTTCTGGAATCTGGTTGCTGTGGCTGGCTGAAATATCTTCTATAAACTACATCAGTGAACTGGATGGGTTTTTGCAACAATCCAATAGTTTCAAGACACAACATTTTTATTCTAGATTATTTCATTAATCAAATTTAAATTCTCCAGCTGCTTTAGTGAGGTTCAACCCAAAGTTTCCAGATCATCAATCCTATGTGTTTGGATTACTAGTTCATCATTACTAGCTTATGTTCCTAATGAAGTGCAACTAGTACAGAGAAAGAACTTTTAATTATGTAGCATTTATCACTCAATAATTGGTATGTCACAAAGCACTTTGAACCCACAGAAATTCTTTGAAGTATAATGACTGTTATAATAAAGGAATAATAATCTGCTTTAACTCAAAGTCATATAAACGACAAGGTTAACAACAAGCTATTTCAAGGAAGTTGGGTGAAAGGATAAAACTGTGATCATGGCACTGGACTTTATACATTCACCTAGGAGTTTAGATGGGGTCTTGGTTTAATGTTTCATGGGAATGACAGCACCTTCAGCAGTGCAGTATTGCTTCATCACTGTATCCTATTTTACCTGTTCAAAAAAACCCATTAATTGCTGACTTACCGATTTGTGATAGTGTAGAAGCAGAACAGAAATTTAAGACTGATAGTAGGTTCAGCATTCCATTAAAGAGTTTAAAACGTAAAAGCAGACAGAATTAATGTTACAATTATAAAAGGTCCAATTTAACCAACCTGGAGTACTTACAATTAAATCAATGGAAGAGGCTTATAAAGTTGCCAGAAACAATAATAAGCCTGAGGATTAGGAGAGTTTACAACTCAAAGGAGGACCAAAAAAATGATAAAGAAATGCAAGACAGAACATGAGAATAGACTGCAAGAAACAAAAAAACTGAAAGGGCTTTTATAGGTGCATAAAATGGAGGGCAAATGTTGGCCCCAAGTGGGATTGGTATTGGAAATGGTTTATTATTGTCACTTGCACTGAGGTACAGTGAAAAACGTGTCTTGCATACCGTTCGTACAGATCAATTCATTACAAAGTGCATTGAAGTAGTACAGGGTAAAATCAATAACAGAATACAAAGTAAAGTGTCACAGCTACAGGGAAGTGCATTGCGGGAAGACAATAAGGTGCAAGGTCAAACAAGGTAGATTGTGAGGTCAAGAGTCCATCTCATCGTACAAGGGAACAGCTCAATAGTCTTAGCACAGTGGGATAGAAGCTGTCCTTGAGCCTAGTGGTATGTGACCTCAGGCTCCTGTATCTTCTGCCTGATGGGAGAGGAGAGAAGAGAGAATGACCCGGGTGGGTGGGGTCTTTGATTATGCTGGCTGCTTCAACAAGGCAGCAAGATGTATAGAGGAGGGGAGGCTGGTTTCTGTGATGCACTGGGCTGTGTCCACAACTCTCTGCAGTTTCTTGCGGTCCCAGGCAGAGCAGTTGCCATACCAAGCAGTGATGCAACCAGATAGGATGCTTTCTATGGTGCATCGATAAAAGTTGGTGAGTGTCAAGGGGGACATGTCAAATTTCTTTAGCCTGCTGAGGAAGTAGAGGCGTTGGTGAGCTTTCTTGGCTGTGATGTCTATGTGGTTGGACCAGGACAGGCTGTTGGTGATATTCACTCCTAGGAACTTGAAGCTCTCAACCCTCTCAACCTCAGCACCACTGATGTAGACAGGTGCATGTACACCGCCCCCTTTCCTGAAATCGATGACCAGCTCTTTTATTTTGCCGACATTGAGGGAAAGATTGTTGTCATGACACCATGTCACTAAGTTCACCATCTCCTTCCACTCATCATTATTTGAGATATGGCCCACTACAGTGGTATCATCTGCAAACTTGTAGATGGAGTAAGAGCAATATCTGGCCAGGTAATCATGAGTTTATAAGGAGACGCAGGATGAGCTAGAACTTCTAATGAAAAATAAGCTACACAGGAACTAAACAATTACTTTGCATTTGTCTTCATACAAGGCATACATATCATGACAAATATATTGGAAATTCAAGGATCTAGCAAGAATGAGGAACTGAAGAAACATTAGTGGGAAAAAAAATCCTAGAGATGTCAAAAATCAAATCTCTTTACTCAAGAAAGGTTGCATTTGCCATAGGGGGAGTACGATAAAGATTCAGTAGATACTGAAAGAGGATGCCACAGGAGTGGAGATCAAGTAGTCCGGGGCTACTTTCTCCTGAATTTGGAGATCTCATCGAAACTTATAAGGATTTGACAGGCTATATGGTGAGAGGATGTTTCCCTAACTGAGGAGACAGGACCAGTGGCCACAGTTTGAGAATAAGGGGTAGGCTGATTAGAACTTTCCTCTAAAGGGAAGTGAACCTTTGGCATTTGATTGAGCAGTGGAAGAGAAACTAATTATACTCCTGGAAAAAGGGGACATAACCTTAAAGCTTGCTTGACCAATCAGTAGCAATCAAAACTGAGAGTGATAGATTTTTAGTCTCACAAATGTATTCAGTTGAGTTGGTAGAATAGTTGTTGATCAGCTATGAATATAGAACAGTACAGCACAGGAACAGGCCTGTGCCAAGCATGATGCCAAATTAAACTAATCCCTTCCGCTTGCACCTGATCAACATCCCTGCATATTCATAATGATATCTAAAAGCTTCTTAAACTCCACAATCGATTCCGCTTCCACTCCCACTCCTGGCAGCACATTCTGGGCATCTACCACTCTCTGTGTAAAAATAACTTGTCCCGCACATCCCCTTTAAAAACTTTCCCTGTCTCACTTAAAGCTATGCCCTCTAGTATTTGACATGTCTACCCTTGGAAAAAGATTCTGGCTCTCTACCCTATCTGTGCCTCTCATAACTTCATAAACTTCAATCAGGTCTCCCCTTAGCACCTGATGCTCCAGAGAAAACAGTCCAAGTCTGTCCAACCTCTCCCTATAGCTCATATCCCCTAATCCACAGCATTCTTCTCTTCTGAATCTTCTCTAAAGCCTCCACATCTTTTCTGTAATGGGGGGACCAGAATTGTACCAATGATCAAACTAAATGGTAAAACAGGATCGAGGAGTTGAAGGTCCTTTGTTCCAATGCATCTAGCAGATTTTTATTTTTTTTTTAACAATGTCAGGCTTTACTTTGCTTATGAGGATTAAGATGGGTAGACAAAATTAACTTCTGTGCCAGCCATGAGCTAGCTGAATATTAAAATAGAACTGATTGGCCTTAGTCCTATTCCATTGTGTAGAGTTCTGCAGAAAACTTCATCCACATGTGATTTGTTTTGTGTAGGAAGGCAAAAGGAATGTAGTAGAACCATAGAAAACTACAGCACAGAAAACAGGCCATTCGGCCCTTCTAGTCTGTGCCGAAACATTATTCTGCTAGTCCCATTTACCTGCCCCCAGCCCATACCCCTCCAGACCTCTCTCATCCATGTATCTATCCAATTTACTCTTAAAAGTTAAGAGCGAGCCCGCATTTACCACATCAGATGGCAGCCCATTCCACACTCCCACCACTCTTTGAGTGAAGAAGTTCCCTCTAATGTTCCCCCTAAATCTTTCCCCTTTCACCCTAAAGCCACATCCTCTCATACTTATCTCTCCTAATCTAGGTGGAAAGAGCCTACTTGCATTAACTCTGTCTATGCCCCTCATCATTTTGTAAACCTCTATCATAACTCCCCTCATTCTTCTCTTCTCCAAGGAATAAAGTCCTAACATGCTCAGTCTTTCCCTGTAACTCAACTCCTGAAGACCCGGCAACATTATAGTAAATCTCCTCTGCACTCTTTCAATCTTACTGATGTCCTTCCTGTAGTTCGGCAACCAGAACTGCACACAATATTCCAAATTTAGTCTCACCAATGACTTATACAACCTCACCAAAACATTCCAACTCCTATACTCAATACTTTGATTTATAAATGCCAGGATGCCAAAAGCCTTTTTTTACAACCCTGTCTACCTGTGACTCTATTTTCAGGGAATTATGTATCTGAACTCCCAGATCCCTTTGTTCCTCCGCACTCCTCAGTGCCCTATCATTTACTGTGTATGTCCTCCCTTGATTTGTCCTTCCAAAATGCAACACCTCACACTGGTCTGCATTAAATTCCATCTGCCATTTTCTGGCCCATTTTTCCATTTGGTCCAGACCCCTCTACAAGCTTTGAAAGCCTTCCTCGCTGTCCACTACACCTCCAATCTTAGTGTCATCCGCAAACTTACTAACCCAATTTACCACATTATCGTCTAGATCATTGATATATACAACAATCTATATCAATGCAGTCTCTCCTTCCTCAGCAGGATGAGACTTAATATCAACCACTGACCAGTTCTATATACTTTTGTGGCTTAGTGCCAAATTCTGTCCAAAAACATGCACATGAAGTGACTTGGGAAATTTTTCCTACATTAAAAAAGTGCTATACTAATGCAAGTTGTTACCACCCAAAAATATTCAATTGACAATAACATTTGCTGATTTCAGAGCAAGTCAACGCTCCAATATATAGCTGACAGATTTGCAAATGAATAGTTTCATCCAAATCAGATATATTAAAAAAAATCCAGATTACCACCTGGTTAAATGGCAACTCCGATGCACTTCAGAATTTTTGGGTTTAAGCTGCAGTAAACAAGATTTAGTTTAACATACAAGCACAGAGGAGCACTACACTCAAAGTCAGAAATGTCAGCTCTCAGTTACAATACTAGACTGATTACTCATCAGCATGCTCAGATGGCTGCAAAACAACTTGTGTCACAATTCAATAAAAAACAGCTTACCTATTTTTATAGTGAAGATTTATTCCTCAAACAATTCTTTTTAATTTAATCTCTATTTGTATTATTTTGATTTTCTCAACTTGTTTGGCATAATTATCAGTAAAACTGCACTGTGGAGGAAAAGATTTGGGATGTCACAAGCACAAAGAAGGAATGAGGAAAAGGATAGGACTGAGGGGGGAGTGGGAGGCTGGCTTGGAAAAAGGAATGTGGACATGGGTTTTGGGCCTGGGCACCAGCAGAGGAGGAAGGGGTGATAGTGAGATCAAGAAATACTGAATTGAGAAAACACTGATTTACAGAGCCAGAGTTAGGGGGCAAGGAGTCCAAAGCAACACAGAAATAAGAAAAATGGGGATTTTGTTTCACAAACTCTCTTCACCCATACAAGGGACTGAGGGGACTGAGGCTTTGGCAAGAAGAGGCTGAGTAAGTGACCTAGGTGAGGGGAATGCGAGCAGCTCTTTTTTTAAAAAAAGAGTTTTCAATGAGAAGGCACAGGTAAGAACAGGTAAGGTCTTTATTTTGTTGTCTGTAAATCCTTAGTCCCTTAATTCAGTCTGGGCAGGATGGCAGTGGAATGCTCCTCCTGTAGGATATGGGATGTTAGGAAACTTCAATCTCCCTGATGACTACATCTGCGGGAAGTGCACCCAGTTGCAGCTCCTGACTGACCAGCTCAAGGAAATGGAGCTGGAGCTGGATGTACTCGGGACCATCTGGGAAGCTGAAAACCTCATAGATGAGACTTTTATCAACTTCCTTAATATTAATTGGGACCTCCTTGGTGTAAGAGGTTTAGGGGGCAGAATTTGTTTGGTGCATCCAGGAGGGTTTCTTAAATCAATATGTAGACAGTCCAATGAGAGGAGGGGCCGTACTGGACCTGGTGTTGGGTAACGAGCCTGGCCAGGTGACCAACCTTTCAGTGGGAGAACAGTTAAGGAACAGTGACCACAACTCCTTAAGTTTTAAGATAGCTATAGATAAGGATAGGTGTGGACCTTCCAGGAGAGTATTAAATTGGAGTAGGGCAAATAATCGGAGCATTAGGCAGGAACTAAGGAGAATTAATTAGGAACAGCTGTTTTTGGGCAAGTCCACATCTGACATGTGGAGGGTGTTTAAAGATCAATTACACAGTGCAGGACAGCTTTGTTTCAGTAAGGAGGAAGGACAAGGATGGCAAGGTAAGAGAACCTTGGATGTCGAGAGAGATGGTGAATTTAGTCAAGAAGAAAAAGGAAGTGTAGGTAAGGCTCAGGAAGCTAGGATCAAATAGAGCACTTGAGGATTATAAAGAAGCTAGAAAGGAACTCAAGGAGGGAATTAGGAAAACCAGGAAGGACCATGAAAAGTCCTTGGCAAGTAGAATTAAAGAGAATCCCCAGGCATTCTATACATACATCAAGAGCAAGAGGATAACTAGGGAGAAGGTAGGTCCACTCAAGGATAAAAGGAGGGAACATGTGCTTGGAAGTGGAGGATGTGGGAGAGGTCCTTAATGAGTACTTTACATTAGTATTTAGCAAGAAGGACGTGGCGGATAGGGAGACCAGTGTGGAGCTAGGGCATTTTGAGATAAAGGAGGAGGTAGTGTTGGGTCTCTTAAAGAGCATTAAATGTGGATAAGTCCCTGGGACCTGATGGGATATACCCCAGGTTATTGAGAGAGGCAAGAGATGAGATTGCTGGCGCCTTGACCAATATCTTTGTGTCTTCTCTAACCACAGGAGAGGTCCTGGAGGACTGGTAAGTAGCTAATGTTGTTCCATTATTCAACAAGAGAAACTGGGATAATCCTGGTAACTCTAGACCAGTGAGTCTCACGTCAATGGTAGGGAAGTTAATGGAGAGGATACTTAGGGATAGGATTTATGAGCATTTGGAAAACCATAGCGTAATTAGGGACAGTCAGCATGGCTTTGAGCAGGGCAAGTCATGCCTTATTAACTTGATTGAGTTTTTTGACGAGGTGATGAGGATGACTGATGAAGCTAGAGCTGTGGATGTTGTCTACATGGATTTTAATCAGGCATTTGACAAGGTCCCTCATGGGAGGCTCATCCAGAAGATTAAGATGCATGGGATCCACGGTGAATTGGCCGTTTGGATTCAGAACTGACAGAGGGTAGTGGTTGAGGGGACTTATTCCTCTGTGACTAGTGGTGTTCCTCAGGGATCCATACTGGAACTTCTGCTGTTTGTGATGTATATAAATGACCAGGATGAAAGTGTACATGGGTGGGTTGGTAAATTTGCAGATGATTCGAAGATTGGTGGTGTTGTGGATAGCGTAGAAGACTGGCAAAGGATACAGTGGGACATAGATCAGTTGCAGATATGGGCGGAGAAATGGCAGATGGAGTTCAACCTGGCCAAATGTGAAGGGTTGCACCTTGGGAGATCAAATGTAAAGAGACAGTACACTGTTAATGGCAAGACCCTTAAGTGTTGATGAGCAGAGGGATCTTGGGGTCCAAGTTTATAGCTCCCTGAAAGTGGCTACACAGGTTGATAGGGTGGTAAAGAAGGCATACGGCATGCTTGCCTTTATTAGTCGAGGCACTGAGTTCAAGAGTCAGGAAGCTATGATGCAGCTTTATAGAACTTTAGTTAGGCTGCATCTTGAGTGCTGCATTCAGTTCTGGTCACCCCATTATAGGAAGGATGTCGAGGCTTTGGAGAGGGCGCAGAAGAGGTTTACCAAGATGCTGCCTGGATTAGAGGGCATGTGCTATGAAGATAGGTTGGACAAACTTGGGTTGTTCTCTCTATAGTGGTGGAGGCCGAGGGGAGATCTGATAGAAGTTTATAAGATTATGAGAGGCGTAGATAGCCAATATCTTTTCCCCAGGGTTGAAATATCAATGAAAAAAATTATAATTGAAAATCTGGGGACATTGTGCAAGTTGTATAAATTCCACAAAAGTTTCAGGGCTCCAGGACAAACCCATCAAATGCACTCTCACACATCATATCAGTAATATTCTTTTCCATATCTGTGGGCTACCATAGCAAGCTTTCACATTTCCTGCAAAGCCTGTTTCAATGTGACTTAAAGGGGACATGCTCCTGGCAAGGTCACAGATCAGTACTGATAACACAACTCAGATGGCCCCCTTTGAGATAGCAGGTAGGCACATAACCAGAATTTCCTGTCCCTTATCTCAGAGGTTTTTAAATTTGTGATGAATAAATCTCTTGGAAGCAATGACTTACCAGCTGAGTTGTATTTGGCTCAATGGAATTGGATGGGCCCAGACCTGCTGGAAGTTACAGCACTATGGTCCTAACTGGATGCATATCAGAATCCATGGTGGAAGGGCATTATCACCTTGAGACCAGAAATTGGACACCCAGCTCACTGTCAAATATGTGTTACAAAATACTGTCCAAGGTAATTGTGAATCAAGTCAACAATGCTCTGGGGTGGGCAATTCACCCAGACCAGATCTGTACCATACTTGGCAGGAAGATCACTGACTGCACTACATTATCCAGGCATACAATTTCCCACATGCAGGATAGGGGAGGGGTCACTTGCCCAGTCAGCATGTACCAGAAGGTCTTTGACAGAATCTCGCACACATTAACATGCTCTCCAAGATGAGCTTTTGGGAGGGAACCCACAGTTGGTTACAACTGCTCCACATAGGCATCAGCAACACAGTCCAAATTGAGAAAGCTTTGGATCAAATCTGGAATCAGGTAAATCTGCCCACTCTTGTTTGTGTTCTATTGCCAAATAAGGAAGGACATCAGCATAAGAGATGTGATAATACCAGGCAGTTAGGGGCACTCAAATCAAAACTTCCCTGTGTATGGATGATGTCACCGTCTTCTGCCCAGATCCCCTAGCAGTCTGCAGATTGATGAGCACCTGCAACCTGGTCCCTGAGACCAGTTCAAACAGAGCCAGAGTCAATCACAGCAAAAGTGAGGCCATTTTTATTTTGGCAACTGGTACAATCAATCCTTTGTTTCCTTCAACATCAGCTCCATTTATCTGAAGGTGCTGGAATATGGTTCGGAGGAGTCAGGGCATGCAGAGAGAACTAGCTGGAGTAAATAGCTAAAGTGAAACAGAGCTGAGAATGTGGGAGCAGCACTCTCTCTTGATTGCAGGGTGCAAGTGTCGCTCTTGATGTTGCTGTGTGAATGGCACGTGTGGTTTCTACTCAGTTCTTGTGCTGCTGAAGTGACCCATGCCATTTTCCATTTCATCTGAAGATCCAAATGAGTGTCCACAGGGACATAGTGTACAAGTCTCCAGATAAGTGGGGCGGGAGGGGTGGTGTGGGAATGGTAGGATGAGGGATACATTGGGTATGTGGCTCATCAAGCTGTGTGTACAGCTTGGGTATATAGAAACTAAATGGTACTATATGCTGAGGTGCTACATGTGCCAACCTTTTAAATGTGCCTTGCCTTGGTTTCCACAAAACGTTCTGTTCAGCTGGATCATGCTGCACTAGCAGATGCTCATAGAAGCATTTCTGCAGAAAACAGCTTTGACTACAATAATAAAAACAGAAAATGCTGGAAATACTCAGCAGGTTACTTACCAAGTCATCTACTATGTAAAAATCTCTGTTGCTTTGATATTAGGTAACTACCAATTTTATATTATCCTTTTGCATACATGGACAAGCATAAAATTAAAAATCAAAAATAATGAAGAGATTCCAGAAAACGTATTTGGTATCATGAGCTAAATGTGCAATCTTTTAGATCAAAATGAAGTTCACACCAAACATAGACCCATCACATTTTTGTTGCCCATCGATGTGGGTTCTCGTTGGAAACCATTTTGAAGGAAACCAGTCAATAAAAATCACATAGGGAATGGTGCTCCAAAACATATAGTGTCAGCAAATCACAGAATAAAACATTTTAAAAGAGAGAAAAAAATAAGTAGGATTGGTTAAGTAAAATAAGGGAAAAAACAGAATACTATAATTAAAGGCCAACGGCATTATCGCAGTTAAGCAATTCATGTGCAAGACTGAGAATAGTTTAAGTAATGAAGGTGCTCTGATAGCCTTATTATTATTATATTTACTATTTACAGCATTAGCATTTTAACCAAATTAAAAATATTCTGATACACACTGAACTTGACAGAAATATAATGGAATCATTAATGGTTTTCGATAAATGTATTCAATTATCTACATGGCAATCTCAAGTTTCTTTTGTAGATGATCATAACCAGTTTGTTGATTGCTTTTAGAAGGGTTTTAAGAAGTTGATTTTTGCCTCTGTGTATAACATTGAAATCACAGCTATAATTGACCTTGGATATTTGAAGGTAATCCTTTTGTGTACTTTTCCTGGAAGTATATAACATAGTGCAATGTCTGCTATTGAACAGACACAGCCTCCAGGCACTGGAGTAGTGACAATTTAAAATTCTTACCAATTTTTCATCAACTGTTATGAGTTGCGTGTTCTGCGTTTGAGTCTGTGCCAGCCGCCATGTCGAAGTGCTCAATGACCTGCGGTGCAAGACAGTAGAAAGCATTTCATACAACATGATATAGACAGAAGTTACAAAAACAAATTGATTATTAATATTTGTCTTAAAAAGCAGACAGAAAGGATATATAGAAATGCTGAAATCTCATTTCTCCCAGTTAGTTCTGATTGTTGAGTTCACGTCAGTCTCATTCAGCACTTCACAACAGGCTGCACTTTACATCATCCTGCAGGCTTTTGGTCACAGAGATTGCCAGTGGCCACAACTATACTGTAAGTGTGTGAATGCAGCTGGCTTGTCACGAACAAACACTACAAGCAGGCAGCAGCTAAAATTTCTTACAGCAAGCTTTTGTTAAGTATCCAGCATAATTCAACCTTTGTATAAGTTTAAGGAACTTTATATCAATACATATTTGCAATGCAACCAGCACCTAATATTTCTAGAAAGAAGATTGAATTTTACTTCCAAAATACTCACAAACAACTATAGAACATTCTGTAGTTCTTCATTATTGCTGCATTATTTTGACATTATGATTCTAACACATTAAAATTCCATCCTGCAGTGCAGCAATAATCCTTAACTTTGTGTTACAATATTCACCTGACCAAACAGCCATATAAAACAAGGTTGAAATTTGTTTTCCAAACAGCTTAGTCCAAAAGTGCCAAAAAATAAGCAAGCCATAATATAATTAAAAAGGATACTGCAAATACCAATTGTAATTTTTATTACAATTTTTTTCCTTAGCAAGCAAAGCATTAGTAAGCAAAGACCCTTCAAATAGGAGCAAAAGGTGGATGCTGCTTGACCTGCTGAGTCCCACCAGCAGTGCATTTTTTTTTACTCCAGATTCCAGCATCTGCAGTCTCACTTGTGCCTTCAAATATGAGCTTACACCCAAGGTTAAGAAACAATATGAAATTCTGGTGATGCATATCACTTTCAATCTAATACCAATCAATATATTCCCTCAATACTTTTAAATGATGAAAACATTTGGGGAATGTATTTAGTACTTGGAGGTCCCCAAGTTTAGTGGCAGAACTATCATAATTTTTCTTTTGATTCCCACTTGGCAGCTGGCCAGATTGTCAAGTTTCCAGCTGTTGGGCAGAAAAACCTGTAGCAGATGGTTGTAGCTGGGAATCTTGCAGATAGTCCCTGGTAAACGGGGTAGGTAAAGAGAGAAAGGCCATCATAGGAGAAAAGAAAGCAAATATTTGAGGAGGAGGATGGTTGGCCGCATATGGGGTAAGAACGAGTGTTGGGGGAGAAGCGCAAAAAAAAGATTTAGAATCACAGCAAAGGAGAGAGAAAGAGTCATGATCAGCAGAGAAATGACCGAAGTATCCTTGAGATGACTGCTCCTCCTGATCTACAGAGACTGCTATAAAATGCACTTACTTTTGTGAGGCTAGTATCCTTTTGATTTCCCAAATCCTACTAAACTCACATGACAACTGCTAAATTTAAAATAAGGCTTCAAATAGAATCAAGCACCTAAAGTGCATTGCCTCTCCATAATGCAACTGTCCTACCTTAAAATCCATTGTTGTGAATATGGCAGGGTAGAGGCATATTCCCCATATCTCATGCTTGATGATACCAGTACCTCCAATATCAATAAACTAATCTGAGGGCTGTCAACAACATATGAAGTATTTCGGATAAGCACAGTGATTAAATTAAGGAAATTAAAAGAATGGCAGAGTAATCACTTTAGTATCAATAAGCTGTCAGAAATAATACAAAGTTGGATAGCATCTTTCCAGAAAAATGTCTCCTCTTAGAAGGACTTTGAGGAAACTTATTGGAAATTTTATTATAAAGGAACTGAGTGGGTTGATCCTAGGAAATGGGTTAAGTGCCACATAAAACAAGTAAAGTTTAAGCAGGCAGGAGTAAGGAGCATTTACTTTAAAATTCAATGACCTGGGTAAACCCAAGATTAATTCAAGCAGGAGATAGCTTTCTGAAGAGGGAGGACAAATGAGAAGGCAGATACTGCAAGGTTTGTCCAACTGGTACAGATTTATTAGACTTGCTGGCATTTATATTCATAGTATCAAATTTTTTTAAAGTAAGATATATTTATTAGTCACATGTACATCAAAACACACAGTGAAATGCATCTTTTGCAGAGAGTGCTGGGGGCAGCCTGCAAGTGTTGCCACGCTTCCAACACCAACGGAGCATGCCCACAACTTCCTAACCCGTACGTCTTTGGAATGTGGGAGAAAACTGGAGCACCCAGAGGAAACCCACGCAGACATGGGGAGAATGTACAAACTCTTTACAGACAGTGGCCAGAATTGAACCTGTGTCACTGGCACTGTAAAAGCGTTACACTAACAAGTAAACGGCTTATGAAATGTCAGCCTTTACCTTGAGGTGCAGGAATGCAAAAAAAAGTGGAAAGTTGCATGGTTTACCTCAGTAAGCAGCATTTTATTTTGGATACTTGCACTTCTGAAAGAAGATATTGGCCCCAGAGAATGGGCAGTGCAGTTTTACCAGAACAATACCAGGACTAAAATGTCATCCCCTCAGAATTAATCAGCAAGCTTCAAAACATGGGCCTCTGTACCTCCCTCTGCAGCTGGATCCTCAACTTCCTTATTGGGAGATCAGTCAGTACCGATCAGTAACATCTCCTCGCTGACAACCAACACAGGCACATTTCAGGTATGCGTGCTTAGCCTTCTGCTCTACTCTTTATACTCATGACCACGTGGTTAAGCACAGCTCAAATGCTATCTATAAATTCGCAGATGATACCACTGTTGTTGGTATAATCTCAGATGGTGACAAGGAGGTATACAGGAGTGAGATAAATCAGCTGGTTGAGTGGTGTCACAACAACCTCACACTCAACATCAGCAAGACCAAGGAATTGATTGTGGATTTCAGGAAGGGGAAGTCAGGAGAACACACACCAGTCCTCATTGAGGGGTCAGCAGTGGAAAGGGTGAGCAGCTTCAAGTTCCTGGACATCAACATCTTTGAGGATCTATCCTGGGCCCAACACATTGATGCAATCATGAAGAAGGCACGCCAGTGGCTCTACTTAATTAGGAGTTTGAGGAGATTTGGTATGTCAAAGACTCTTGCAAATTTCTGTAGACGTACAGTGGAGAGCATTCTAACTGCATCACGGCCTGGTATGGAGGCTCCACTGCAGAGGATCACAAGAGGCTGCAGAGTGTTATAGCCAGCTTCATTACGGGCACAACCCTCCCCACCATCAAGGACATCTTCAAGAGATGGTGCCTCAAGGTGGCAGCATCCATTACTAAGGACCCTCACCATCCAGGACATGCCCTCTTCTCGTTACTAC
Organism: Pristis pectinata; assembly: GCF_009764475.1. Lineage (NCBI taxonomy): Eukaryota > Metazoa > Chordata > Chondrichthyes > Rhinopristiformes > Pristidae > Pristis > Pristis pectinata. Next base: position 48,972,009 of record NC_067406.1, on the reverse strand, counting down.
CATCGGGGAGGTAGTACAGGAGCTTGAAGACCCACACTCAACGATTTAGGAACAGCTTCTTCCCCTCTGCCATCAGATTTCTGAATGGTCCATAAACCCTACTTTATTGCTGCTCTTTTTTTGCACTATTTATTTTATAATTTATCGTAATTTTTATCTTTGCACTGTACTGCTGCTGCAAAAAGCAACAAATTTCACGTCATACACGCCAGTGATAATAAACCTGATTCTGAAGTTATAACAAATATAGGTCCCGTGAGTTTGAAGAGCAAGAGGACTTAATTGAGATGTTGCAGCTAATTTAAAAAGTTGATAGGGTCAAAAGAAAATAATGCCACTTCTGACTGGGGAGAGGGGGGGTCAAAGAAAGAGTCAAGAAAAAGAGAAATAAACTTAAAATTGGTGTTAGGTTGTTCAGGGTAATACCCGCATATACTTGGAATGGAGAACAGAGTTAATCTGGATCTGTCTCTCCCTAACAGCCTTGATCCAAATGAATTGCAGAATAGGCTTGAGAGGCTGAATGGCCTCCTCCTGCTCCTGATGCAGTTAATCCAAAGCAAATTCCCCTGTATCACTGAAACAAACAGTCCCTTTTGTATGTTTTTCATTCAATTTTTGATCAGACTAGCAAATACTTCAAAAAAAAACCCTCCACATTCTATTTACCTCTTCAAATTGTTTAAATTAGAAAGCTTTTTTTATGGCTGGATTTGGAGATGAAGATTTTCCTCAGCAAAAAAAGACGAAGGAAGATTATATGAAATAGTCTCTTTCCCACATGGATTATAACTCTGTAGTACTCTTAAGACGAAAAGGATACAGGGCTTTGAAAGAATCTAACATTGTTCTCAGAATTTTAAAATTCCTGTTTTGCAGACAAGTCCAAACACTAATTTTGTAAAAGTATGAGGTTACAACAAACAGCAGCTTTGTAGATGTCATCTAATGTTACACCCTTGATATTCGCTAAAGATGCAGTCACTGCTCTAACAGAATGACCTCTGATATTCCCTGAATGTTGTCTCCATGCCAAATTAATAAAACAATGCAAAATGCACTCTACTAACCAGTCTGCAATTCACTGTTTGAAATAGGTTTACCAAAGTTCAAGGATGAGACAAACAGCTGTCTAGACTTGCGAAAAGGCTTTGTTCTGTCTGCAGTGCAACAAAGAGTGCATTTAGCACCCATATACTGAAAGCGCCATTCAATCTGTGACATATGAAGAGGTGAACAAAGAAACTGCAATTTTTTTTGCAAAGTATCAGACAACCTTGCAGAGAAACCTAGTACTGAGCTTTAGAATAGTCCTGTTTTCACATCAGACAAGATGTGGTTGGTCCACAACTGTGAACTGGAGTTCATTCTGCCTAAGACCAAAGGGGTACAACTATTTTGTTTGATAGATTTCAAATCAGAAGAGCAAAGCAGTTTAGTTAGTACAGGAAGCTAGGTAACACCTTAGCTTTCCATCTCAAGCTAATGAGGTATACATTCTGTGTGAGAAAATGTATTGTCACTTGGTTTTAAAGGATTTATTTGTAAATTTCCTGAAAAAGAAACTTTCTAGATACCTTCTAGATCTTAAACCAGTCTTCATCTTGCCACAGTATAGGAAGGCTATTAAAGAATGGACACCTGAAAGTTGCAAAATGGTCTTGATTCACAAGTTGTAAATAAAAACTCAAAGAGCTCATATCAATGCAGCGATATTAAGACAAAGAATACTGAAGAACAATTATTGGCATGAGCATGGTATCACATTGACCCCCCAAGTGGTTTCTTACTGCCTCATGAAACAGCTTCAGGAGACTGCTGACTTTGAAAGGGTAAAATTAACCCTATTCCTTGAATTTAAGATTGAACATGTACAAATAGAATTTCTAATGAAAGAATGGCGAATTCAGCCACAAACATTTTGCAGGCCCATTAACTGTTGAGCTTATGGCATGGTACTAAAACCAATGGCCAATCTGTAGAATATCATTAATAAATAATGGATTAGACCATTTATTATTCTGAATAGTAGTGGTCTGCATTTAAACCATTAGAAGTTGAGGCTAGCATAGATCAGTCATGATCATACTGAATGGCAGGACAGGCTTAAGAGGCCTGCTGGTCTTCTGCTCTTATTTTCTTAGTTCTAAACTCCAAACGACCTCTCAAATCAATACCTTAAGATTAACTAGGCTTAAAATGAACAGCTCCTAAAGGGGCTTTCAGCTTCTTCCTCAGCCAAGTTAATATAATTTAGCAAGTGTGTGGCACTCAATTTTCTTTCCTAAAGTGGGCCACTTTCATTTGACGAAAGGACTTTGAAAAATCAAAGTCATCATGTTGCAGGGGTTTCCATAGTTCACTTTTGGAATGTCATTTCAGTACAGTGGTTGAAGTTGTAAATATATAATCACTTCTTTGTGAATTAATATTTAAGAATGTTTTGTATAGGCGGACTAAGTTTATTCTCGATTAGCAATACAAATATTTTGCAATTGCTTGAATCCGTTTCAGCCTTTGAGCTTGGGCGACCTATTTAGTCGTTTTCAATCTACCAATATCTTCTCAATAACTACCAAGATCCTCAAACCGACCACCAGTTTCTCAATAGTTGCCTAGAAATAGAATAAACACTATCTTTCTGCGTATAACATTTGCTGGGAATCATATTTGTTTAAAGCTAGCACCCTAATAGTAAAACCACTGATTTTTCTTTGAAACCCTTATCTGAGAGGACTTGCAGCTTAAGTAATTTTTGAATTGTCTCACTAAATGGTGGGGTACTGAGAAGAATACTTATACCTCTAGTCATTTAAAATCTATATAATTGACCGAGGCAAGAGGACCAAGAAGTGTAATGAATTCCAGCATGCTGTGGGAAGGATTCAGAAAAACTCCAAAAAGAATGCAGAAAATGTTGTTAATGTATTAGATGCAATGTGGAGAAATATTGTTAACATCTACTTTAAGAACAATGGAGAAATAACTCAAAAAAAACCTGGAGAGAGATTGCGAGATATTTAAATTCCGAGAAATTTGGACATCCTTGTCCGTGACTCAAAGTAAGTTAAAATGCTAGTAGGAAAACAAAGCGTTAGCCTTTGTATGCCAATGCTTCAGTAATAAGTCTTTATTGCGATTATCTAGAGACTGGATTATCGTGTACAATTTTTGATTCCCTATCCAAGGAAGGATACACTAGTGTCAGATGGAGCACTCCATAAGGTTTACTTGACCAATTCCTGCCAAATGGGGGTGCAAGGAATGAAATTGTCCTAGAAGGCAAATTAAATAGACAGAGTCTTTATTCCCCTTAGAACAAGGAAGGATCCCATTAAACCACTGAGATTTGACAAGGAAGATCCTGGAAAGATGTCTCCTCCAAGATACAAAGTCCAACTATGGATCACAGTCTCAATAAATGGTGGCATAATTGGGACCAAGATGAAGAGAAATTTCTTCACTCAAAATGTTATCCACTTTGGAATTCTCTGCCTCAAGCAGCCATCTATGTTCAGTTATTTTATACATTCAAGACTGAAATTGCTTGATTCTCAAAATACTAAGGGAATTAAGGGATTTTGGTAAAAGCAAGAATCTGGGGGTACAATATCAGCCATACTCTCATCGAATGACAGTCATCCTGTTTATGTTAAGTCCTCCCTTGTGAATACTGTGAAGCAACTATTCAAAATATTTAATAATTTGTGCTTCAAGTTAAGTCCATTTGCATACTTTCAAGTTTTCACCTTAGTTCTGGCTGCTCCCTTACTGTTGTGGTGCAGAAAGACTTGTGGTACTGAGCTTCAGCACACATTTTGCAGAACTACCTTTGCCCTGAATTTTCCTAATGTGCTTCTACAATTTTCTTGTATTAATCCCAGTGAATTACTTCTCGTGTCATACTTGTAATTCAATTCAAATTGCTCTCACCACTGGTGACAGCCTGTAATCAGCAGTACTTCACCCCTATTGAGGCTACACAGCTCAATTACTAGTCTCCAGACAAAACAAATTTGTAGGGGTAAAATCCATAATTGCACTGTTTATCCTGCATATTCTTTCTTGAGAATTAGGAGTGTGATCAGAGTTTTGGCTAGAGAGTTAGAAGGATGTGGAAGATGATGGAGACTTGGGCATATGAAGTTATGCATGTAACTAATACATAAAATTCAGTCTTTTAAACCACAATTTGTATCCTCCACTAACTACAAAATCCAAAACAGATATTGAAAAGAAAAATTAGAAGTGGAAAAGGGAGGAGAAAATGCATTATGCTAGTATCTGCCCCGGATTAAAAAAAATAATTTTCAACTGTCAAAGGAAACCAATTTATTTTCCCTCTCACCACTTTTATCTCCAGATGGTATTGACCCCACTGCTGCAAATTCACATTTTTCACAAGTACGTAATGCACTGATAGCATTGGTATTACTACAAGGCAAGGAAAATATTGATCATATTCATCTTAGAGGTCAAATTATCACCAAATATAAAATGACAAAGGTGACAGAAAAGTATGTTTTGTGGTGTGCTGCTGGTTTTTACTGTATAGTTTATTTCTTCTCATAAAATTGACATTATGTTGCAGTTGTACTCTTAACATTTATATTCAGGGTGATATAAAGAGACTTGCAAGCCTTTAACACCCTCTGCAACAGAAAGAAACCATCAGACATTTATAATTTCTTTAATAGACACTGGGATATCCTATACAATTTGGCTAACTTACAATACAAAAGATTTAACTTGGTGAATTATAAATCAACTTTCATTATCATTCTTTCCTGTGTGATAATTGCTGCACTTCAAAATAGTTAGCCTGGTGTGGGAAATGTTGGGCCATTCTCAGGGAAGATAACACTTTGTTCACATCCATCCACTCATTCATTTTATTTAGATCATTTGAATTTAGTTATTTGAAAAATTAAATCTTTTTTGTTGGAGAAATGGGATTTAATCTAGAGGGCAAAATGGTACTCTTTCATTCGTACTGTGGCAAAGCTAATTTTAATGACACTCACTACCATATTTTCCAGTCACAAGGAAATGATTCCACTGCTCAGTGTTGACAGCTTCAAGGTCAATAACAATCATCTTAAAGGGCTAAGAATCCTTCATGCTTAATTCCGTGTCAAAGTGAAATAGGGACATGTATACAGTCCTATACCTCATCCAGTGCTCTACAATATTTAAGCTGATGCAAGCTAATGAAGAAGTTAAGAATGAATGTTCTTGGAAAAGCCATTTAAGCAGTTAATAAATTAATCCAACTCCAAAAACAAAATACATATTAACACAAGTAGAAGCAAAAGCAGGCCACTCAGCCCCTTGTGCCTGTTCAAGCATTTAATATGCATGATTTGATTGTACCTTCTGTAATATTTCAATTTGCTCATCAAAAATCTCTCTACTAGTATTAAAAATATTCAAAAACTTCATTTCCACGGCCCTTGGATAAGAGTGAAGGAAGTTCCAAAAGGTCAAGACACTCAAGCACACCAAAAAAAACATCCTTGCCTTAAATAGGCAGCTCATTCATAAGGAGTGATTCCTGAACATGGATTCTCCAACAAGAGAGAAATTATCCTTCCCACATCCAACCTATTAAGACCCCTCAGGATCTTGTAGGTTTCAATCAAGTTACCTCTCACCCATCTAGTTTCAGGAGGATACAATGTATTCAACCTTTCCACTTAAGGCAGACGCAAGAGACTATAGATGCTGGAATCTGAAGCAACAAGCAATCTGCTGGAGGAACTCAGTGGGTCGAGTAGCATTTGTGAGAGGAAAGCAAATGTCGACATTTTAGGTCAAAACTTGTATCGGGACTGAAAGTGGAGAGGCGAGATGGCCACGACCAAGAGGAGCGATGACAAAGGAGTCCGAGGTGATTGGTGGACTGAGGGGGTGTAAGATGACAGGCAGGTTGTGCCAGGGGTGGAGTTGGGAGACAATGGGTGGTGAATGATAGATGGCGGCAGACAAAGAAAGAACATATGGAGAGGCAGCTGGAGCAAGGTGGGAAGAGGATACTACTCTCCCCCCCACCTTGCTCCATCTACCTCCAAATAATTTGGGCTTGTATTCCTTGGAGTTTAGAAGAACGAGGGGTGATCTTATTCAAACATGCAAGATCCTAACGGGCTTGACGGTAGGATGTTGCAATGTTTTCCACTAGCAGGAGAGCCTCAAATAAGGGGACATAACTACAGGATAAGGGACCAATCATCTAAAATGAGGTACCAAGAAATTAATTCAGGTGGAGGATGTGAATATCTGGAATTCTCTGCCCTGGTGGTTGGTGGAAGCTGGATCTTTAGAAGTATTTACAGTGGAGGTGGACAAATATTTGATAGGTTGAGGCATAGATGGGTATGGAGAAATGGTACAGAAGAGGAGTTAAGGCCAGCATAGATCAGCCATGATCATATTAAATGACATGGTGGGCTATTTTCTTAAGTTCTTTCAATTTCAGAGATGAGGGGAACATTTTCATTGAAAATCTTGACCTGTTGGAACTCTCCTCACTCTTATCAAGAAGCAGTGAAAATGGAGTCTTTGAATATTTTTAAGACCAATAGAAAAATTTTTGAAAGGTGAAATCTTAGAAGGTACAATCAAATTATGCAGGCACGAGGGTCTGAGTGGCCTGCTCCTGCTTCTACTTCGTATGCATTTTGTTTTGAAAGTTGGATTAATTTATAAACTACCAAATATGGTAGCATTTTGAAAAATTATGCAAACTCCAGAGTTCCAACAATTTGTTCACATATTTTTGGATTAAGAGAATTAATTAATTAGTAACTTCTGAATCAGATAGAAATGTTTATTCAAAATGTAATCAAGTTTCACAATTATTTCTGCAATCAAAATTTTCAAGCACAAAGGGAAATGACAGTAAAAGTATAATATAGTAAGTTACAACTTTATCAATAACCTTTACATGTTGTCAGTTTGACAAGCTACTATAAAGTTTGAACTCTTGCAGAAATTAGGAATTTCTATTTTTCTGATGAATGAATGACATCTTTCCATGCTTATTTTGTAATCAGTTAAAGCAGATCCAGCAATCTAAATTTACTATATCAAACACAAGACTACAAATGACAACAGATGCCTTTGAGCAGAAAAAATGGTTAGACAGGAACACAGAATTGCAAGTCTAATGACAGATCATCAGCCAACAGTTTTCCCCAGCCCGAGGCCTGTTTTGGCTGATCAGAACCAGTGATCCAGACTTTAACGCTATCTTCAGTATTTTTTACTGCTGACCAGCCATACAGACTTATCACATACTGAATATAATAGCATTCAATCAGCCACAAGACCTTAGGAGCATTGTAAAGGACATAAATGAACAAACATATGGGGGTGGAGAAAGAAGCAAATTAGAAATTGGGTGACGACATGTACTATAAAAAATAAAGAACAGTGCCTGGGGATTTACAAGTTCAAGCTCTTTGAGACTTTGCAGCAAAAATTAAGCCATTAGAATGTGAAAATGGATGCCATGTAAAAGCCCAGGTATGATATTTACAAAGAAATATTCTGGGTTCTCACGAATGATAGAGGGACATTAATGTCAAATCTCAACAGCAAATCACTGAAATCCAAATTGAGTCAGAACTTTCAACAGATGTCCTCCAATATTGTGATCAGCTGGCGGGGCTATTTGCAGACATATTTAACCTCTCTCTGCTTCAATCTAAGGTTCCCACCCGTTTTAAGAAGACGACTATCATCCCGGTACCTAAGAAAAACAAGGTAACATGCCTTAATGACTACTTACCAGTGGCTCTGATATCCACCATCATGAAGTGCTTCCAGAGGCTGGTCATGGCACACACTAGCTCTAGCCTCCCAGTAAACCTCAACCCATTGCAATAAGCCTACCGCTGAAACAGGTCTGCACTGGACACCATCTCCCTGGCTCCACACTCACCTCTGGAGCAGCAGGACAGTAAAGACACCTATATTAGACTATTGTTTATTGACTACAGCTCCACCTTCAACCCTATAATTCCAAGCAAACATCACCAAACTCCAAGACCTGGGACTCAAAACCTCCCTCTGCAACTGGATCCTTGACTTCCTGACCAACAGACCGCAATCAGTGAGGATAGACAGCAACACCTTCAGCATGATTATTCTCAACATTGGTGCCCCACAAGGCTGCGTCTTCAGCCCGCCACTCTACTCCCTATATACTCATGACTGTGTGGCCAGATTCTGCTCTAACTCCATCTACAAGTTTGCAGATGATACCATCGCAGTGGGCCGTATCTCAAATAATGATGAGTTGGAGTACAGGAAGGAGACAGAGAGATTAGTGACATCGTGTCATGATGACAACCTTTCCCTCAATGTAAGCAAAGCAAAAGAGCTGGTCATTAACTTCAAGAAAGGGGGCAGTGTACATGCACCTGTCTACATCAATGGTGCTGAGGTCGAAAGGGTTGAGAGCTTCAAGTTCCTAGGAGTGAACATCACCAATAGCCTGTCCTGGTTCAAACATGTAGACAACAGCCAAGAAAACTAACCCATGCCTCTACTTCCTCAGGAGGCTAAAAAAATTTGGCATGTCCCCTTTGACACTCACCAATTTTTATTGATGCATCACAGAAAGCATCTTGTCTGGATGCATCACAGCTTGGTATGGCAACTGCTCTGCCTGGGACTGCAAGAAACTGCAGAGAGTTGTGGACACGGCCCAGCACATTACAGAAACCAGCCTCCCCTCCATGGACTTGTTGAAGCAGCCAGCATAAGCAAAGACACCACCCACCCGGGTCATTCTCTCTTCTCTTCTCTCCTCTCCTCTCCCATCAGGCAGAAGATACAGGAGCCTAAGGACACATACCACCAGGATCAAGGACAGCTTCTATCCCCCAGTACAAGAGTATTGAATGGTTCCCTTATATAAGATGGACTCTTGACCTTGCCTTGTTATGACCTTGCATATTATTGTCTACCTGCACTGCACTTCCCTGTAGCTGTTACATTTTACTCTGTATTCTGTTATTGTTTTTGTCCTGTACTACCTCAACGCACTATGTAATGAATTGATCTGTACAAACAGTATGCAAGACAAGTTTTTCACTACACCTTGGTACAAGTGACAATGATAAACCAATACCAAAAATAGCAACTACTTTAACTCACATTTAAATGGATACTTGAAACAATAATCATAAGGGCAAAACTCTTGAAATTCAACATAGATCGTTGAGATCATTAGGACAGCACAGTGGCACACCTGATGGAGCTTCTGACTCAGCGCCAGAGAACTGGGTTCAATCCTGACCTTGGGAGCATTGTGTGTCACATTTGCATATTCCCTATAACCACAAGGGGTTTCCTCCCACTTCCCAAAGACTTGCGGGTTGGTAGGTTAATTAGCCACTGGTAATTGCTTCTAGTGTGTAGGTGGGTGGAAGTGATGAGAATATGAAATGTATTAAAAAAGTAGGATTAATGCAAATGTTTGGAATGGTCTCAGTGGACTGAAGAGCCTATTTCTGTGCTGCATTCCTCTCTATGACTCCAGGAGATTGCCCATTTATTTAGCAGGTGAATACTATAAAAGGAATCTAGAAATTATAACATAGCCCAACAGCTGAAAAGCTTATATGAAGTCCCAGGAATTCTCACCTTACTATCTTGTAAAATTATATTAAAAATGCCACTGGAATTTTACTTAGCAAGAATTTTCTACACAAAAACATAATGCAAAAAAAATTATAAGTACAATTAAGGATGATAAAATGCCATTTCCATAAAAAATTCAGTGGGGACTTTTTTTTGCTGTAGTTCCAGCAGCTGGAGCAGCAGAAGGGAGGAGCCAGCAGCTTTCTTTTAAAAAAAAGTTGTTTCTGATTGGCTAAGTGCATGGCAACTCAGCCAATAAAAGGCAGGGAGGAAAAAGTAAAGCAGTCACTTTGGAGTGGGCTAGTGCAAGGGTGGGAAGTTGAGGCTTTGGCGTGAAGAGGCAGCAGCAGTTAAGGTGAGATTCTGTTATGTTCTCTTTGTTTCTTTACTATTGAGTAATAGGAATGGGAATGACACCCAGTGCAGTTGTGTGCTCCTCTTGCATAAGGTGGGAAGTCAGGGAGACCTCCAGTGTCCCTGATGACTACATCTATGAGAAGTGCATCTGGCTCCAGCTCCTTACAGACCATGCTAGGGAACTGGAGCTGCATGACCTTTGGATCATTTGGGAGGCTGAGGGGTTGATAGACAGGGAAGCAGTCACACCCAAGTTGCAGGAGGCAGGTAGCTGGATGACTGTCAGGAGAGAGAAAGGGAATAGGCAGTCAGTGCAGAGTACACCTGTGGCTGTTCCCCTTAATAAGAAGTGTTTCATTTTAGATACTGTTGGGAGGTGGGGTGGATGACCTATCAAGGGAAGGCCATAGTGCTCAGGTCTTGGGCACCAAGTCTGGCTCTTTTCCTCAGAAGGGAAGGGGGGAGAAGAGGCAGGCAGTAGTGATAGGGGATTCATTGGCTAAGGGATTAGACAAGAGGTTCTGTGGTTGAGAATGAGACTCTCAGATGGTATGTTGCCTCCCAGGTGCCAGGGTCAGATGTCTTGGATCAAATCCAAAGTGTTCTTAAGGGGGTGGGTGAGCCACCAGAGGTTGTGGTACACGTTGGTACCAATGACAGACAGGAAAAGTGATGAGGTTCTGAAAAATGAATTCAGAGAGTGAGGTGAAAGTTAAAAGATGGGACCTCCAGGGTGGTGATCTCAGGACTGCTACCTGTGCCATGTACTAGTGAGGCAAGAAGTCAGAAGATAGTGTAGTTTAACATGTGGCTAAGCAGATGGTGCAGGAGGGAGGACTTCATATTTTTAGATCATTGGGCTCTCTTCCAGGGCAGGTGGGATCTGTACAAATGGGATGGTTTGCACCTGAACTGGAAGGGGACCTATATCCTTACGGGAAGATTTGCTAGTACTGCTCATTTGGGGGGAGGTTTAAACTAGAGTTGCAGGGGGATGGGAACCAGAGTGGTAGGACAGCAAGTGGCGTGACTGTGAGGAACGTAGATGTTAAGACTACAAGCAAAGATGGAAACCAAAAGGTTGAATGTGGTGGGACTAATGTTCTGAGTTGCATCTATTTCAATGAAGGAGTATTGTAGGTAAGGCAGATGAACTTAGAGTATGGAGCTGTAAGTGGAATTATGATGTTGTAGCCATGAGTGAGACTTGGTTGCAGGACTGGCAGCTCAATGTTCCAGGGTTCTGATGTTTTAGACATAGAGGGGTGGCATTACTCATCAGGAAGAAACTCACAGCAGAGGATGTACTGGAAGGCTCAACTACGGAGGCAATTTGGGTGGAACTGAGTCCTTAAAAGAAAAAAAATGACCACATTAATGGGACTATATTATAGACCTCCCAACAGTCAGTGGGATTTAGAGGAGCAAATTTGTAGCGAGATAGAACAGTTGAAGGAAATAAAGTTGTGATAGGAGGTGATTTTAACTTTCCACATTGACTGGGACTTCCATACTGTAAAGGGATTGGATGGGATAGTTTGACAAATGTGTTCAGGAAAGTTTCCTTAATATGTAGAAGTCCCAACTAGAGAGAATTTGATACTGGATCTCCTCTTGGGGAATGAGACGGGGCAGGTGACAGAAGTGAGTGTAGGGGTACACTTTGGATCTAATAATCATAATTCCATTAGTTTCAAGACAGTTATGGAAAAGGATAGGACTGGTCCTAGGGTTAAGATTCTAAACTGGAGTAAGGCCAATTCTGATGGCATCAAAGGGATCTGGCAGGTGTGGATTGGGATAGGTTGTTTTCTGGCAAAGAAATGCTTGGTAAGTGGGAGGCCTTCAAGAATGAAATATTGAGAATACAGACTCTATATTCCTGTTAGGATAAAAGGCAAGGCTAGCAGGTTTGGGAACCTTGGTTAACAAGAAATAGAGGCCCTGGTAAAGACAAAGGAGGTGCATATCAGGTATGGGCAGTTAGGATCAAATGAGGCTCTTGAGGAGCACAAGAAATGCAAGAGAACACGAGGGAAATCAGGAGGGCTAAAACAGGACATGAGGTTGCTCTGGCAGACATGGTGAAAAAGAATCTAAAGGGTTTCTAATAGCTATATCAAGAACAAAAGGATAGCAAAGGATAAAATTGGTCTTGAAGGTCAGCATGGTCATCTATGCATGGAGCTGAAAGAGATAGGAGAGATCTTAAATGGATATTTTGCATCTGTGTTTACTCAGGAGACAGACAGAGTCCATAGAACTGAGCAAAAAGAGTAGGGAGGTCATGGACCATATCTGGATTACGGAAGAGGAGGTACTTGTTGTCTTGAGGTGAATTAGGGCCTTGTGGGAGGCTAGTGCATAAATTGCAAGGGCCCTGGCAGAGATATTTAAAATGTCCTTTGCCATGAGTGAGGTGCCAGAGGACTGAAGGATAGCTATTGTTCCCTTTCTTAAGGAAGACTAAGAATAAGCCAGGAAATTATAGGCTGGTGAGTCTGACATCAGTTGTGGGTAAATTATTGGAAGGTATTTTGAGGGACAGGATATACAAGTATTTGGATAAACAGGGCCTGATTAGGGCTAGTCAACATGGCTGTGTGTGTGGCAGGTCATTTCTTACCATCTGAAGATAAAACCATCCCTCATGCATGCTACCTCTTCATCATTTTATTCCTCTAATTTCTACCAAATCCTCTTCCTAAATCAATAGCCTTTCCTTCATCCATTAGGAACTCTTGTATTCGCCCTTCCCCATGTCATTCACCTTGCTCTTCAAAGTGGACCCACCCAATTTAAAATTAGATGGTACTTGTGTGATATCCAGATATTAACAACAACTCTTCATCCTCTATTAGATATGTGGCTTCAGTGGAAAATGTTACATCATCAGCATTTGCAAACTTTTTAATGAGACTATTGAGCTAAATGCTCATCTCTGCTTCTTACTCCATAAATACTGCTTGACCTGCTGAGCATTTCCAAATTCCTTTTTTGTTCACTGCAGCTGTTCCTACAGTCTACGCAAGAGTCTGTCCTTAAACAGTTATTTTTGATATGCATCTTTAAATTCTTCCACCCCTCCCCAATTCTGCAAGTTTAAATCTGGTATCAATAAAAAGCAACCGTGAAGCAACTGGATTCCTGGAACAGTTACACTGCTGGACAAAGTAACAAAAGAGCTTGTCATAATTTGTGACCATTGCCCATGCTCCTTAATACTTTTGGTTCAGGGAAAGCTGTCTCATATTTAGAATCTTACATCATGGCTTCAATTAGGTCTTGCATTGCTAAATGTCTACTGTTCTGTGCATTCCTAACTTCACATCAGAAGGAACTGACTCTAATTTTTAAAATGTAGATTCCTATTCTTAGACTCCCAGCTGAAGGAAAGTTTCCTTCCATCTAGCCAAATCAATTTCTTAAACTTCAATCAAATTCAATGCTGTGTAATCTCTTCAGGATTTAACTCCTGGGGGCCATATACTAATCTGATAAATCCATGATGCCTAGAATTGTTCATGACTCCATAGATTTTTAAACAATTCAGTGATAGGATGTGGGCAGCCCTGGTTGGGCTAGCATGCAAGATCCATCTCTGATCACCCCACAGCCAAGATTGTTTCTTGGCTGTGTCAGAAAATAGTTAGAAATCAACCACCATGTTGTTTCCAGACCAGACTGCACAAGGATGACAGATATCCGTCCAAAGGACTTTAGAGAACCAGATAGAGTAAATTGTTGTGAAGCTCTATTCTGAGCTTTGTCACCAGGAAAAATTACAAAGAAAAAATTTTGTTGGTCCTCAGACTCAAACCTGCAATATCCCCAACAACTCTTGGGGTTCTTTAGCTCATGACTGCTCAAAATGGAGAAGGTGTGTTTGGGACAACAACAAGAATATCAACTCCATGCAACAGAAGCCCAGGGTAAACTGGATTAAATGCCCCACTTCCCAAACAACCCAACCATCCATTCCCATCAAGCACACCTGCCCCATCTGTGGAAGACTTTATGGTCCCCAAATTGGCCTTGTCAATCACCTCAGAACCAGAGCGGAAGGAAGTCACCCTGATCCCAAAAGAACTGCATAAAGAGGAAGAAGTAGGGTCACATTACTAAGTTTTTATTGCAGATTTATCCAATTTCCCAAATTTAAAGTTTCCCAGCTGCCAAGCTGAGATTTGAATTCATGTCTCTGGATCATGGTCCAATAACTTAATCACCATGTGACCATAACCCAGGACTCTTGTTAAAAGATTAAAAAATTCTGATATCCAGAAGATGAAGAAACTTCTATCAGTGGGTCGTGAACCTGATTAGAGTGATATGTGGGAATGAGAGAGCATCAGTTTATAACAGAAATTTTATCATCTACCTCTACTTTAAAAATTACCTACTGAGGTTTTTTAAAATTCTTCAATGCTTGAAAATCAGTCAGCATTGATTATCAGGTCAATGTGGCTATGAAAAAGTCATTTTAGTCAGTGTAAAGAAACAACAATTTCCCTAGTGCCTTTAATGTTAAAATGTTCCAAAGCAATTCACAAGGGAGTTATCTAAAACCTGATACGGATTCATTTGAGAGAGATTAGAATGGGTGACAAATAGCATAAGAATATACAAGGTATATTTGCCAACATCTACTAAACATGTTGATGACCATACAACTCCAGAGGGGTCTCCCTACCATCTGCCAAAGGAAAAAGTCAACACCAGAGTCCTTCTGAACAGTCTCCTCCCAGTGGATGAAGAGCTGTTCCCTAAATCACAGTGTGGATTCCACCCACTCAGTAGCACAATGAACAATCATTTTCACCACAACTCCAAGAAAAGTGCAGGGTGCAATACCAGCCACCTTTCTCAGCCTCTCTAAAACCTTAGAATTCAATTTGGAAGGATTGTGGAAAACCCTTAAGTTCAGCTGCCCATCAAAATTCATCTTATGCTTGTTCCATGATGGCATACAAGCCACAACAATAACCCATAGGTTCACAATACAGTTAATCCCAGTGTCAAACAAGACTAGGGCATGGAGCAAAAAATAAAAGGTGTAGGGGTAATCTTTTTCACCAGGATTTTGCAGAGAAAAAGAACAAATTATATGATGGATTGGACAATTATCAGTTTTGATGAGCTAGTGAATTTTGCAACACCACAAAAAGAGAAGCAACTGGATTAGGGGAAATTAAGAGTTTTTTTTAAAAAGCATAATACTACCAAAATATGAAATTAGAATCAATAATATCCATTAAAAGCAAAATTAATAAATTTGTTTTAAATTTTAAATTAAATTAAATTTTATTTACAGCACGGTAACAGGCCCTTTCAGTCCAACGAGTCCGTGCCACCCATTTTAAACCCCAAATTAACCTACCCGTACATCTTTAGAATGTGAGAGGAAACCGAAGCACCCAGAGGAAACCCACGCAGACACGGGAGAATGCACAAACTCCTTACAGACGGGAATCGAACCCCGATCGCTGTAATGGCATCGCGCTAACCGCTACGCTACCGTGCTGCCCCTTAGAAGCATAGGGAAAGGGGAAGGATGCAGGACTAAATTCTTAAGAGCTGGTGTAATGATAATGGTATAAACTGCATCATCATCTGCAAAGCTCATTGATCTATGTGTAATTTCAAGGGCTGCTCTAGTGGGCCTATCCTCAGAATAGTAAATAAAAATAACATACCAGATCTACAGAATAAAATAGCATTGAAAGAGAAATTTCTAGTACAATGGAGTAGAAATTCTTAACAACCCACGATCAAAAAGTGTAAAGCTTGCTTTTTGGACCAAGTCCTTTAAGATTCAATTATCCATCCAGAATTCTTCAACTGCTCATCCAACAGTAATAAGTCAGTTTTAGATTTACTGTCAATAGACAATAGGAGCAGAAGTAGACCATTCGGCCCTTCGAGTCTGCACCGCCATTTTGAGATCATGGCTGATCCTCAACAATCAATATCCTGTTCCTGCCTTGTCCCCATATCCCTTGATTCCCCTATCTATAAGAAACCTATCAAGCTCCTTCTTGAAAGTGCCCAGAGAATTGGCCTCCACTGCCCTCTGAGGCAGTGCATTGCACAAATTCACAATCCTCTGGGAGAAGAAGTTTTTCCTCACCTCTGTCCTAAATGGCCTAGCCCTTATTCTTAAATCATGCCCCCTGGTCCTGGACTTCCCCAACATCTGGAACATATTTCCTGTCTCTATCTTGTCCAATCCCTTAATAATCCTGTATGTTTCAATCAGATCCCCTCTCAATCTTCTCAATTCCAGCGTGTACAATCCCAGCCTCTCCAACCTCTCAGCATAAGACAGTCCCGACATCCCCGGAATTAACCTCGTAAACCTACGCTGCATGCCCTCTATAGCCAGGATATCCTTCTTTAACCCTGGAGACCAAAACTGTACACAATACTCCAGGAGTGGTCTCACCAGGGCCCTGTACAAATGCAAAAGAATCTCTTTGCTTTTGTACTCAATTCTCCTTGTAATACAGGCCAACATTCCATTAGCCTTCATCACTGCCTGCTGCACTTGCTCATTCACTTTCAGTGACTGATGAACAAGGACTCCTAGATCCCTTTGTATTTCCCCCTTACCTAACTCCACACCATTCAGATAATAATCCGCCTTCCTGTTCCTGCTCCCAAAGTGGATAACCTCACACTTATCCACATTAAACTTCATCTGCCAAGTATCTGCCCACTTACCCAACCTATCCAAATCACCTTGAATTCTCCTAACTTCCTCTACACATGTCGCACTGCCACCCAACTTTGTATCATCAGCAAACTTGCTAATGTTATTCACAATGCCTTCATCTAAATCATCAACATAGATCGTAAATAGCAGCGGTCCCAGCACCGAGCCCTGTGGCACCCCACTAGTCACGGCCTGCCATTCTGAGAAACATCCATTCACCCCTACCCTTTGTTTCCTATCTGCCAACCAGTTTTCTATCCATGTTAATACCCGCCCCCCAATTCCATGAGCCCTAATTTTACCCACCAATCTCCTGTGCGGCACTTTATCAAATGCCTTCTGAAAGTAGAGGTATACAACATCCACTGAATCTCCCTCGTCTATTTTCCTGGTTACATGCTCAAAAAAACTCCAGTAGATTAGTCAAGGATGATTTGCCCTTGGTAAATCCATGTTGACTCGACCCAATCCTATCATTGCTATCCAAATATGCCGCTATTTCATCCTTAATAATGGACTCTAGCATCTTCCCCACCACAGATGTTAGGCTAACTGGACGATAGTTCCCCGTTTTCTCCCTCCATCCTTTCTTAAAAAGTGGGATAACATTAGCCATTCTCCAATCCTCAGGAACTGACGCCCCGAATCTAAGGAACATCGAAAATGATCACCAATGCATCCACAATTTCTAGAGCCACCTCCTTTAGTACCCTGGGATGCAGACCATCTGGACCTGGGATTTGTCAGTCTTCAGCCCCATTAGTCTACCCATCAACATTTCTTTCCTAATGTCAATCCACTTCAGTTCCTCTGTCACCCTCTGCCTTTTGTCCATCCTTACCTCTGGGAGATTTCTTACATCTTCCCCCGTGAAGACAGATCCAAGTACTTATTAAATTCGACTGCCATCTCCCTGTTTCCCGTAATAATTTCACCCGATTCGGTCTTCAAGGGCCCAACATTGTTCCTTAACTAACTTCTTTCCCTTCACATACCTAAAAAAAGCTTTTGATAACCTCCTTAATATTCCTGGCTAGCTTGCCTTCATACCTCATTTTGTCTTCCCGAGTTACCTTTTTGTTAAATTCTACTGCACCTTAAAAATTTCCCAATCTTCTATCTTCCCACTCAGCTTGCTCTGCCATACTTCTTCTTCCTTTTTATCACAATACTATCTCTGACTTCCTTTGTCAGCCACGGTGGCCCCCTTTCCCCTCTGAGTCTTTCCTTACTCTGGGGAATAAACTGATCCTGCCACCTTGTGCATTATTCCCAAGAATACCTGCCATTGCTGTTCCACTGACAATTCTGCTAGGATGCCCGCCCCAGTCAACTTTAGCCAGCTCCTCCCTCATGGCTCAGGATGAGTCCTCACTTACAATCCTTTGCTCAGCAAGTACTCCCTGTCACATGCACACATATTTTCTGTTGGCTGTTCCTTTGGGATTTAGGATCATTTGCTTTCCATTCTGTCTTGTGGGTTCTGAGCTGACTGAAGAGGCCAACGTTGGAACCAAAGATTCTTCCGCAAATGGACAGAATAGGGTGGGCACGTAGTTTTGTCTGGTGGTGCACTCGAATCTGCCACTTATGCAAGGCTTCTGTGTGCTCCCAATGCATGGACTCAAGGTTCTCAAATCCTCCCAAATGCTCCTCCTCCACTTGGAGTGATCCACGGACCAGGGATCTCAAGAGTCAGTGAGGATGTTGCCACTTTTTCTAGAAATCTTTGAACACATTCTTGAATCTTTTTCTCTGTCCCACCTGGTAAATCTCTGACAGTGACAGAACTCAATAGATTATTTCAGGAGTCTTGTGACAGGCCATGCAACACTGATGTTGGTTTGCTTTGCAGAGACAATGTTCTTGAACCGACCTGCACAACCCAATCCAACTGAAGTAACAGAACACCTCTTCCATTACCATGGACTTGTCTCTGATTGTGCAACGAGACACTAGGGCAAAAAATGTTTTTTCTCTCTCTTCACTGTCTTGTGTAATTTATGTACAATTTATTTTCTGTACGTTGTCTGAACCTAAGATGCTGCTGCAAGTTTTTCATTGTACCTGTCTCATTATATTTGTGCATAGGACAATAAACTCAACTTGACAATATCGTTTCTAGTGAATTATGGTGGTTGCTATTGGGAGTTCCTTGTTTCCACATATCCTTAATAGAAAATAGAAGGACCCCTTTCCGGCCAGTTGAGTCTATGCCAGTTTACAGAGCAATTCCATTCCTTTACTAATTTTCCCTGTAACTCAATTCTCCCCACATTCCCATCAACTTACCCCCAGATTTCTACCACTTATTTGTACAGTAGGAGCAATTTTCAGTGGCTGGAAGTAGGCATGCAAGATGGTGGGTGCTGGGCAAGAAACAAGGAAGGAGGAGTGGACAAGGGCTCATATCTGAGCCCACATACGTACATATACTCACACGTGTCCCCAATCCAGGAGATTAAATACCAATCAACAGAGCCTGGTCTCCAGCATCTTGGGCCCTCCCTACCAATGGATCAACATCTCATTCTGTCAAGTCCATGCAAGGGTGTACAACTGCTACCCCACATTAAAATACATCATCCACGAGCAACTTCTATTCCAGAATGTCAGGACCCTCATCAACAGTCCGAGAAATAACACACCTGTACACCAGTTTGCCATCACAGCACGATACCCCTATTGCTGCCTGGAGTAAGAAACTACAAACAGCTGGCAAAGTTTAAAGACTAAGGGATGGATACACCTTCTTCTGGAGGGGCAAACTGAAAGAGGAACGTAGTCTTCACTGAGCAGAGTTTGCCATCAAGAACGAGCTAGTCTGATAGCTAATCTGTATTACAAGTGAATACCTCATGATCTGTCATCTCACTAACACAGAACACTACACATCATTGCATACATCCCAACCCTTAAAACTTTGAATGAGGCCAGGGGAGACTTCTACTCCAAGTTTAAGATGAAAATCCAAAAGAAAATCCTGGTCCTGCATCTCAAATAGATACAAACTGATCCTACTGGGCAACTTCAACACCAAGGTGGGAAAAGACACCAACTTCTGGCAAACCTGGTATGATTGGCAAGGAAGGAGGAGGGAGGACAAACATCAGCAAGGTGGTACTCCTGTCAAAATGCTCAAGTATGGCCCTGACAAAAGAAACATCCTATTTCAGAGGGACAAATACCACCTCACTGCAGCATCTCTGGTTCAAGCACTGGCAATTTAGGTTATATCATACAAAGCAAAGTCAGACGGTGTCACTGAGCTAGTCGCTTCTAGGATTGCTGATAGTACTAGCAGCAGAAAGCATGTCCACAGTTTTTAGTCCAAAACATCAAAATTTTCTAAGTAACCTTGCATCTCACCAATTTAGGTTGCCAAGTTGACATCACGGTCACGGCAGGGGAAAAGAGAATCTCCCAGAGGCTGGTCGAAGATTGATGTGGCTCCAATGGGCTTAAGGGTTTGTTTCCATGTTTGTATGAACTTTAAGAAGACGTACCGTTAACTTTTAACAATGGCCAGAATGGAACTTGAATAAGCAAAAAACGAGAACGAACTTACAATCTTCCTCCCTGCCCATACCACCTTAATTCTGCACAACAATTAAAAAAGATGCATGATGTACAATTATTGAATTTTCTTACTAGAAGGCTCATTAAAAAAGCAACAAGGTACAATTTAGAATCACTTAGGGATACTTGATTGGCACCCCATCCACACTTCAAGAGTGTGTTACCAAAATACTACCAGCATGTCTCCTATGCCACCAGGACCCAAAACCCTTGACCATTGCTACATAACCAAAGAGACCTACCCGAGCCACCCCCCCCACCCAACTTGGTAAATTATACCCCAGGCCGTGCTCCTTCTCACTGCGTACAAACAGAAACGGAAGATCCAGTACAGAAAGTCATATAGTACCAGTCTGAGAAAATAGATAAACTTCTATGTGACTGCTTTGAGTTTGTAGACTGGTCCACGTTCAAACACTCAACAGCCAACCTAGATGAGTATATCACCACTGTTACAGACTTTTATCAGAAAGCATATAGAGGATTGTGTACCAAAAAGATCAATCTGAGTGTTCCCAAACCAGAAACCATGGATGAATCAGGAGATCCACTCCCTCCTTGGGTCCAGGACTGCAGTGTTCAAATCAGGTAACCTTACCTATACAAGAAATTGAGATATGACTTTCATAAAGCTGTCAGGGATGCCAAGAGTCAATACCAGTCCAAAATCAAGTCTCAGACTAGCTACCAGTTGTGGCAGGGCTTACATGTTATAAATGGGCTACAAAACGAAGGTAGCATCGCTAACAACAGCACATCCTTCCTGATAAGCTTAACTCATTTTATGCACATTTTGAACAGAAGGGGTTTGGAATGTCACCACCCACCCTGACAGCCTCCATTGCACCCGAACCCCCAGTCCCCATTACAGATGTCAGATCAGTCTTCTGGAGAGTGAAACCGCAGAAAGCATCTGGCCCTGCTGGTGACCGGGCTGCGTCCTTAGATCCTGTGCAGATCAGCTGATGGGGGTACTTGCTGACATTTTTAACCTCTCCCTACTTCAGTCTGGGGTTCCCACCTGCTTTAAGAAGACCACTATCATCCCGGTACCTAAGAAAAATAAGGTAACGCGCCTTAATGACTACTAGCCTGGTGGCGTCTGACATCCACCATCATGAAAGTGCTTCAATAGGCTGGTCACGGCACACATCAACTCCAGCCTCCCAGACAGCCTCGACCCACTGCAATTCACCTAACAACTCGAAACAGATCCATGCGGATACCATCTCCTTGGCCCTATACTCATCCCTGGAGAATCAGAGACAATAAAGACACCCATGTTAGACTATTGTTCATTGTCTACAACTTCGACTTCATTACTATAAATTCCAAATAAATGCATCTCCAAACTCCTAGATCTGGGACTCAACACCACCTTTTGCAACTGGATCCTTGACTTCCTGACCAACAGATGGCAATCAGCAAGGACAGGCAGCAACACCACCACGATTATTCTCAACACTGGTGCCCCACAAGGCTGTGATCTCAGCCCCCTACTCTACTCCCTATACTGCGTGGCCAGATTCTGCTCTAACTTCATCTTTGCAGATGACACCACTGTAGTGGGCTAGATAGAGAGGCTAGTGGGATAGTCTTATGACAACCTTTCCCTCAGTGTCAGCAAAACAAAAAAAAAGCTGGTCATTGACTTCAGGAAGGGGGGCAGTGCATACGCTCCTGTTTACATCAATGGTGCTGAGGTCGAGAGGGTTGAGAAATTCAAGTTCCTGATAATGAACATCACCAACCACACAGACGCCAAGGCCAAGAAAGTGCACCAGCGCTTCTGCTTCCTCAGGAAGCTAAAGAAATTTGCCATGTCCTCTTTGACCCTCACCAATTTTTAATTGCTGCACCATAATTGCTGCTATCCAGATGCATCATCGCTTGGCATAGCAACTGCTCTACCTGGGACTGCAAGAAAACTGTAGAGAGTTTTTTGTCAGCTCAGCGTGTAACAGAAACCAGCCTTCCCCCTCCATGGACTCTGTCTATACTTCTCACTGCCTCAGTAAAGCAGCCAACGTAATCAAAGACCCCCACCCACCCAGACATTCTCTCTTCTCCCCCCTCGCATCAGGCAGAAGATACCAAAGCAGGGAAGCACGTACACCAGGCTCAAGGACAGCTTCTATAAGACTATTGAACAGTCCCCTAGTATGATAAGATGGACTCCACAATCTACCTTAATTATGGCCTTGCACTTTATTATCCTGCCTGCACTGTCCTTTTTTCTGTAACACTTTATTCTGCATTCTGTTATTGTTTTCCCATGTACTACCTCAATGCACTTTTGTAATGAAATGATCTGTATTGATGGCATGCAAAACAAAGTATTTCACTGTACCTCAGTACATGTGAGGATAATAAACCAAATTTAATTTACCAATTAGGTTAGCGTAATGCTTTGCAGCGCCAGTGACCCAGGTTCAAATCTGGCCACAGTCTGTAAGGAGTTTGTACATTCTCGCCCGTGACTGCGTGGGTCTCCTCCGGGTGCTCTGGTTTCCTCCCCACATTCCAAAGACGTACAGGTTAGGAAGTTGTGGGTATGCTATGTTGGCGCTGGAAACGTGGCGACACTTGTGGGTGCCCCAGAACACTACGCAAAAAGATGTATTTCACTGTGTGTTTCGATGTACATGTGACTATTAAGATATCTTATCCATGTCCAAGATCTCAGGATACCGGTAATTTAAACACTTTGCCATAATATCCCTGAACAAGCCATCTAGTGAAGAGGTTTAAAAGGAAATTAGTTTTAGCAGTAGATGCATTTGGCTGCTGGTGGTTAGTATCCACATGCAAGGTTTGTTTTCCAGCTGTCAGACAAAAGAAATCTTCCTCCCAAAATGGGAAAAAATACAAAAATGCCAATTCCCAAAGGAATTTATTTTAAAAAAAATCCTACTTCAAATAACATAGTCAACTGAAGTTATGCAGTATTTTCAATAAAGACAACCTAGCAAGTTATTCATTTGCCCACATTGTCCGCTCGGCAACAAGGGGCGCGCATGCGCCCAGAGCAGCACCAGGTGGGCGGGGCTTCCATTGTACGGATTCACTGAACTGACTTTGGGACCAACAGGCATTTAAACGAAAACTTGTGACCGACAGTCACCCACCACGGACCACAACCTCAAACAAAATACAAAGCTACAGCGGCTGCTCCGCCCGCGGTCCTCTTCGCCAGCTGCGACTCTGAGCTGGGGTGAACGGCATCACCATTAAACTGTACAACGGGCCCAGCTTTAACAGCGCCCGTGACACGCCGGCGAGTGTGAGGGAACCTTTACCTGCTGTAACTCGGCAAACACCGGGGGAGAGCTCGCAGGAGACCGACCTGCTTCAGACGCACTGACATTGAGGCGGCCATTTCCAACCCGATTACAATCGACGGCGAGCGCCGAGGCTCGTGACGTCCGTCAGACCCACATCCCACAAAGCGCGACCGCATCTCGAAATAAAGTTCCTCCGGCACTCCAGATAAAGTTCCTCCGGATTTCCAGCACTTGAAGCCTCTCTTGTGTCTGAAATAAGTTTACTGCTCGCAACTGTTCCAAAGCAATTAAAACATCTTAATGCAGGTTGAACGTGGTTAGCAAATAATTTTACTTTATTTAAAGAAATACTCCACGATGGTCTATTTTAAAGCTGAAATGTGAAAGTCTTAATTCACTCAACCCTTTTCATAATAATCTGTTGTTTTGAAAATCTTTCAAGATATCAGGGCCTTCCATAGCATTTTATACATATGGAAGTAGTTATGGAGCATTGTCAATGTGGACTGTGAGAACGAGGGTGCCAATGTGCATATATGTCACAATCAGCAATAAGAGACCAGATAATTTATTGGTGACAAACAAAAGAAAATGCTGGAAATACTCAGCAGACTGTACAACACATGTGTAAGGAGAAACAGACCTTTCAACAGGCCTGAAACATCAATCCATAATTTTCTGATACAAGGGGCCGAGGTAGGGAGAGGTTACCATATATCATTACTTGTTTCCTATTTTTTCGGCTGAAACACGTTTCATTGAGTTATAGAGTTATACAACTTGGAAACGGACCCTTCGACCCAACTCAGCCATGCCAACCAACGTGCCTTCCTGAGCTAGTCCCATTTGGCTGCATTTGGCACATATCCCTCTAAACCTTTCCTATCCATATACCTGCCCAAATGTCTTTTAAGTATTGTAATTGTACCTGCCTCTATCACTTCCTCTGGCTGCTTGTTCCATTTACACATCAAGTTGGATAAGTCGCCAGGACCGGATGAGATGTACCCCAGGCTGCTGTGGGAGGCAAGGGAGGAGATTGCACAGCCTCTGGCGATGATCTTTGTATCATCGATGGAGACGGGAGGGGTCCCAGAAGATTGGAGGGTTGCGGATGTTGTTCCCTTATTCAAGAAAGGGAGTACAGATAGCCCAGGAAATTATAGACCGGTGAGTCTTACCTCAGTGGTTGGTAAACTAATGGAGAAGATCCTGAGAGGCAGGATTTATGAACATTTGGAGAGGTATAATATGATTAGGAATAGTCAGTGTGACTTTGTCAAGGGCAGGTCCTGCCTTACGAGCCTGATTGAATTTTTTGAGGATGTGACTAAGCACATCAATGAAGGGAGAGCAGTAGATGTAGTGTATATGGATTTCAGCAAGGTGTTTGATAAGGTACCCCATGCAAGGCTTACTGAGAAAGTAAGGAGGCATGGGATCCAAGGGGACATTGCAATGTGGATCCAGAACTGGCTTACCCACAGAAGGCAAAGAGTGGTTGTTGAAGGGTTGTATTCTGCATGGAGGTCACTGACCAGTGGTGTACCTCAGGGATCTGTTCTGGGACCCTTACTCTTTGTGATTTTTATAAACGACCTGGATGAAGAAGTGGAGGGATGGGTTAGTAAGTTTGCAGATGACACAAAGGTTGGATGTGTAGTGGATAGTATAGAGGGCTGTCAGAGGTTACAGAGGGACATAGATAGGATGCAAAGTTGGGCTGAGAAGTGGCAGATGCAGTTCAACCCAGATAAGTGTGAAGTGGTTCATTTTGGTAGGTCAAATGTGATGGCAGAGTATAGTATTAATGGTAGGACTCTTGGCAGTGTGGAGGATCAGAGGGATCTTGGGGTCCGAGTCCATAGGACGCTCAAAGCGGCTGCACAGGTTGACTCTGTGGTTAAGAAGGCATATGGTGTATTGTCTTTCATCAATTGTGGAGTTGAAGTTAGGAGCCGAGAGGTATTGTTGCAGCTATATAGGACCCTGGTCAGGCCCCACTTAGAGTATTGGGCTCAGTTCTGGTCGCCTCACTACAGGAAGGATGTGGAAGCCATAGAAAGGGTGCAGAGGAGATTTACAAGGATGCTGCCTGGAATGCGGAGCACGCCTTATGAAAGCAGGTTGAGGGAACTCGGCCTTTTCTC
Source organism: Pristis pectinata (assembly GCF_009764475.1). Lineage (NCBI taxonomy): Eukaryota > Metazoa > Chordata > Chondrichthyes > Rhinopristiformes > Pristidae > Pristis > Pristis pectinata. The sequence continues at coordinate 48,946,273 of NC_067406.1, read as the reverse complement.
TTTGGAGCGACAGAGGATGAGGGGGGACCTGATAGAGGTTTATAAGATAATGAGAGGCATTGATTGGGTAGATAGTCAGAGGCTTTTCCCCAGGGCTGAAATGGTTGCCACAAGAGGACACAGGTTTAAGGTGCAGGGCAGTAGGTATAGAGGAGGTGTCAGGGGTAAGTTTTTTACTCAGAGAGTGGTGAGTGTGTGGAATGGGCTGCCAGCAATGGTGGTGGAGGCAGATATGATAGGGTCTTTCAAGAGACTGTTAGATATGTACATGGAGCTGAGAAAAATAGAGGGCTATGGGTAAGCCTAGTAATTTCTGAGGTAGGGACATGTTCGGCACAGCTTTGAGGGCCAAAGGGCCTGAATTGTGCTGTGGGTTTTCTATATTCAACGTTCTATGACTCTCTGTATGAAAAACTTACCCTTTAGTTCCCCTTTAAGTCTCTCCCCTCACCTTAAACACATGCCTCTAGTTTTGGACTCATCTATCCAGGGAAAAAGACAGTGACCATCCATCTTATCTATGCCCCTCATAATTTCATAAACCTGTATAAGGTCACTCCTCATCCCCCTTTGCTCCAAGAAAAACACTCCCAGCCCATCCAGTCTCTCCTTATAACTTAAGTCCTGCAGTTCTGACAACATCTTTGTCAATCTTTTCTGCACCCTCTCTAGCTAAATTACATCCTTCCTATAGTATAGCGACCAGAACTGCACACGATATTCCAGGTGCGTCCTCACCAAGATCCTATGCAGCTGTAACATGATATCCCAACTCTTGTCCCCTCGGATGAAAGCAAGCGTACCATAACTCTTCTTCATCACCTTGTCTACCTGTGTCGCCACTTTCAGGGAACTATGTACTTGCACCCCTAGGTCTCTCTGCTCAACAATGCTCCTCAGGGCCCTGTTATTTACTGTGCAAGTCCACCTTGGTTTAACTTCATCACTTGATACTTATCATGGTAGTTAAATTCCATCTACCATTTCTTTGCCCACTTTCCCAGTTTATCTACATGCCGTTGTAACCTTCATGTCACCTTTCAAATGTTTAATGATGGTGCTTACAGTGGAACGTTTGATAATTATCACCATTGTAGCTTGTAGCTTACTTTACAACAAATCTAACATGTTGAAAAGCTTCCCTATAGAGCATGTTCTGTGTGAGATCAATTTTGCTACAATCGTTGAAAAAGCAGTTGAACTTTTGTAAGTGATCATAATGAACACAGGATATGCAAGATAAATTTTAGACCACACAGCCTCAGGAGTTGCTGCTCCACTACTGAGGTGGATTATTTTGTGATTTGTATAATGAAGTTTCCTGTCCTCATAATAGGAAATCTTCTAAATTATCATGTTTTATCACATGTGGCGTATCTTTCCAGTCAACTTACTGAAGCTGCATCAGCTGCGGGGGACCTTGCATTAATTGGCACCAAGGTGGGTCATCTGTGTCATGACAATGATAGCCTGCTTTCACCTGTTACATTACACTACTCTATCCCTGCCTCATCGTATCTGCTACTGTGTTGCAGACCACACCAGCCCACCACCCCCAACCTTGCTCCCAACTTCCCAGCCCACCATAATGCATGTCCTGGCTACTGAAATCCTCAACCATCCACTTGCTGTGTCTAGACTCCCATTGTTTTCATGGCTAGTATTCCATCTTCCATCATCCGTCAATGACGTCCTAAACTCTTCTGCCCTTTGCCGACATCACACTGTTTAGTTCAATCATCTTCCATTGCTCACTGGCCTATGTGGACTATTGGTTAAGCAACACAAAAGTAGGCCTTCCCTTCGTATAGCTATAATCTCCTCCAGCCCTGCACTCTTCAATTCTGTCTCCTTGCACATCATCAATTTTAATTACTCCACCAATGCTGAACGTGTTTTCTACTGCCTGGTCTCTTAAGTTCTGAGATGTCATCCCTTAATGTTTGCATCTGCATTCTCTTTTAAAATGCTCTCTGAAACCGACGTCTGCCTTCAAACTTTGTCATCACCATATATCTCCTTGGAGGAATAAGAGTTGGATAAAGTTCCTGTGAAGTGGTTTTAATACATTAAAGTGCTTTATAAATATGAACATGTTCTATTTGTATATTTAGCATATTTTTGGAATGTGGAATCATATTCACCCTTAATCTGCTAATGTTGAACATGTGCTCCAATGTTGATTATTGGCTTGGATATTCTGCCACACACACACTTCAGCAAGAGACTTTTTAAAAAAAAATAAAGATCTCTGATATTAAGCTAAAACTACCCTGTAAAAATGCTGCTTTCATATTTTCATTCCCCTTTGGTGATCTCTGTTTACTTAGTAATTGTATTCCTTTATTTACAATTTAATCATGAAATTAATTCTTTTTTTTTCATCTTACAAAAAGACAGATAAACCATCTTCATTATTATGATTAAAGACCAATCCATTCCCATATTACATATAACATTCATATGTTTTGTGGGAACTAAGGTAACTACATGAGGGAGGAAAAAAGGAATAGGTGGTTATACTAATTGGATTAGATAAAAATAGAAAAGGGGAGCTCATGTGGAGGACATTGGTATGGGCTAATTGCACTAAATGCCCTGTTTTAAGCCTGCATTTTTTATGTAAATCCACGTGAAACTGTCAATTTTAGTTACTGAGGACTAAAGGAAGTTTTTACAGAATAAAGCAAAACATTTATTTTGGTAACTGTAAGGCAGCTTGATGTACTTGTACATGACAATTAAATTATCATGATCAACTGTTAACAAATTCTCCAAAGGCAAGCTATTCCACAATACTTCATTTGGGACCTTTGCTTCCTTTCCCTTATTTGCTCCTTTGTTAAGAATTTATTATTATTACAATGGAACAATAGCTATTAGTATTTTAGCAACATGGATGTAAATAGTAAGAAATATTGTGCCAAATATAAATTTGTTATAGGTCATATCCATGTGACTAAGTTACACATGTAATAAATGTAAAATGTGTACCTTCTACCGGCCTGCTCTGGGGCAATTGTCTTCTAAAAAGAAAACTAAACATTGCACGTTGCTAAGGTTATCATCATAAATCTAAATATAAGCACTTGCTCCAGATTTCAGATAGTGGAGTGTGCAGCAATTTCTTTCTTACCTGCATTTAATACTATTCATGGATTAGATATTAGATGATTCTTAACACACAAAACACCAACATGCTTTAATTTCATAAGAGGCCTTTATTTCTGGTGAGGGGAATATTCATACAGGGAAACAACAAAATGAAAATTCTTATGGCTTTTTATTGTTTATTCATAATGTATTTACAGATCCTCGTTATTACTTTTTATATACATTGCACATTTACATGATAGAAAAAGTACAAAACTATATATTTGGATGAATTTAAATCTGTCATGTTTGAAAATATAAAATTGTATCTGCAACATAATTTTTAAGCAAAATGAAAAACCTGAACTGTTTGCATTTGTCAAACCTTTACAGCAACACACCAGTAAAAGTCAATCTGATTATACAGCCATAAAATGATCCTGTAACCTTACAGCTGCAGAACATCTCCAGTTGACAGCAAGTTCCAGACATAGCACATTTGATCAGTTACATGGCACGCTGTAAACAATATCTGAAGCTTTATTTACATCAATGTGTAACATATTCCAATAAATAAATATAAAAGGTAAAACATGCAGATATTATAACTAAAATCTGTAGTACAAAAGGAAAATGACCAGCCACATTTACAGCTATCATAATGCAATTTACAGTTTGCAGGAAAAGTATACTTTACAAGCATCATACGTCACAATAAATTAACGATAACACTGTTCTCTTGACGAATATATTTCCAAATCAAGTTGACCTATTTTATGTATAAATTATAAACATGACAGTATAAATAAAAATCTACTAAACTCAACTATGTATACTTCTTCAAAATAAATAAGCGTACACTTATTTACAAATAAGTACACCGAATCCTTCCTCTTCCAACAGGTGAGAAAATTACCAAATCGGAAATGCAGATTTAGGAAAGGTGTTATTTTCTTGCTCGTCTTCTTCATCTTCGTCTTCTTCAGTTATGGCTATGGGAGAATATACGGTAGCTGTTGTATAAATAAGGATGACAACAGCGCACAACCTCAGTGCATGTTTTCAAATCTCTCCTACAGCCCCAATAGTCTTTTCTGAATGAGGCATAAGAATGAGATTTGTGACATTTGCTATTACGAAGTAATGTTTTATAATACCATTACTGACGTGGGATGTGAAGATTCAATAGTCATGCTTTATGGCAGTGTTCTTGTGGTCTAACATTTACGTTGTTTCCATCCATTGCATTCTTCACTGCTACCGAATTAAACCTATGAACTATTTAAATAGCTTTAAAATCCAAAACAACTGCAGTGAAGCCTTTGGAAGATCGCTACTGATAAGAAGGCATCAGGTTCAACTGGAAATCGATGTCGAAATCTATCACTATCATGGCATTTTAATCTCTCAGGATATCTTCTTTCCCTGAACGTGAACAGGAAGGACCCATTGCATTTTTGTCCAAGAAAACGTTCACTATTTACTAACTTTAACAGTTACTCAGATTTGAAGCAGAAACGTAACAATTCCTCGCGAATCTTTAAATCAGTCTGCCCTAATATTAGTTGAAGTTACGTTGATGCCCAGTTATTTCTTATGGAATATTACATAATCCACTGACATACCGACGTCACTGAAAGTTTCCTCCCTCGGGGAATCATGCAAACAGTGCTCGGAAAATAGAAGTGTACAATTGTTGTATTAAAATAAAAGTGTCTATTGTTACCACAGCAAAAAGGGGCAGCACTTAATGTGTGTAAGGGAGATGGAAGGGACGTGAGTAAAGATGGGCAATAACTTCTATAGGAATAAGAAGATTCACTTGGTCAGAATATTTTATCTGCTCCTCTGAAGAAGGTGTGTACTTGAAACGCTCTCATCACACACCTCACAAAGTCCAAGTGTTTAATTCTCCAACCTGCTTAAGTGAAAGTAGTTGCACTTTTGGAGAGACGGGTAATTCCTTCTGTTTATCAATATGTGACAAAATCTTAAATGCGAGTGTAAAGAATGAGTTTATCATTTGACTACCCCCAGCAAACAAAGCAGATCCCCCTCCACAGTCCCTTGAAATGACATGGAGGAAATGCATAGTCTTAATTGGTAGATTAATAGATGGCAATACATTTGATAAGATCCTTGTCATCGGGGAGCTCGAGCTGGTAAATGAAAACCATTTGAGCGAAATATGGAAGAAACAGCGAATCTTATTTTTGGCCTAAAAGTTACTTACAATTGCACGATCCTGTGTGTTTAATCTCCAGCAGGGTGCCAGAGGAACAGGCTGAGTTTTTCATCGCACACTCATTGGGGTAAGTGGTGTTATCAGTTGCGCACACTGGCTCATCCGAACGTCCACCCTGACACACATTGCAAACTACGCATCGACCCCTGCCGAGCCGTCTGTCCCATAAACACTTCTTTCCAGAGCTACATTCTATGTCTTCACAGGATTTCGCTTCTAAAGGAATAAGAGAAAGAAAACAAGTTTGTAAAACAAAAACTGTCTTGGCTAATGATTGTTCTATTAGTCTTCAACAACATCGTCACACTTGAAGTTCTACTCCTGTTACTGACAAATTAAAGTCTTCACTGCATTGTTTACTTGTGCATGTGTTAACAGTTTGCACGCCACGATTCCAGCCATATTCGCTATCGTCATCCATCAGAAGATCTAAACTCAAAGTTTGACTCCTAGACCTTAACAGGTACACAGGATAGATGCTTAGTACGTTTCCCCTGCAATCATGTATTCCGGTTGGTACAAAAATACATCCAAGAGGCATCTTGCATCTTTGAACCTTTTTTTTGTCTCACATGAAACAATAAAATATTAAGCACTTTAGAAACTGACGTTCTAAATTAGACATCAATGAGTCATACTTTTATCGTTGCATAATCCAATTTTTACTGCTAATAAGAATGTAAGAAGCAAAAGTAGGAGTGTGCCATTCTGTCCGTTGTATCTTCTCCATCAATCAGTAAGATCATGGCTAATCTTTTGCCTCAATACCACATTCCTCTACCAACTCCATGCCCCTCGATTCCCTTAATATCTAAAAACCTGCTCCTGTCATTCGAAGTAATAATTCACGTGAGCAAATGCAATTTCCATCATCACCATTGAAGTTGCATTTCCAATATCATAGCTGGGTAATGATCCTTAGGGATAAGGCTGAAATACATGCCATGCACCTTTAATGACACATAGCACTTGAAACCTCATGTGGAAAGATTCAGTTCCTCAAAATGTTCTTTTACAAAGACCCGGGATACGAGTATGAGGAATATCTTTCCGCGTCAAAGTATATTCAGGGTGGGACATTAAAAGTTGAATATCTTTGAATGTCATGCATTTGCAATTTTGGATTTAGTTATTTTGTAAAAAAAATAAGCTTAGAAATAAAACATATCGTTCCATTATGGACAGATTCATTTCTCAGCTTTAGAAAATTGAAAAGATAATGTGATTAGTAAAGATGACCTTTGTGCTACGTTGGTGGCCAGTGCTATAAACGATATCAGTGTGCTTTTTCTAGGAATATTTGGATAGCCAGTGACTGCTAAGTTTCATTTTGTCCGTTGCACACTATTATACTGACAGAAAGAAAACTCTTCCCACATTGTCTTCAGCCTGTATAAGTGTATGCGGTTTGCACTTTGTGAGGTCTTGAGTACGTACTTATACATTTTCCTTCGTATGCCACTCCAATGGATCTTCCCATCAAGCAGGTGGCCCGTCTGATGTGGCAGGCGCTGGCATACGTGATCCCGTCATTGCCGCACAGATACTGCTCGGGACTTGAAGGTTCAGGGCAAATCCTCGGGTTACACATCACACAGTAGGCGCTGTTAGTCTGATCTACCACACACACCGAGCTGCCTGGACACAAGACATCCCGGCAGGTTTCTGAAAAAGAAAGGAAACGCTAAAAAAAATGTGAAATGTGCATCTGTTGGAAACAATCGTTTGTAATGGGCTGGGCTGATCTTTGTGAGGACCGGCGTAAGGGTCAAAATGTGCCTTATAGGAAATGCAGATCAATCCTAAATATGCAATAGCTATTTAGTAGACAAGAACGTGAACAATAAGTAACTCGGCCCCTAATCTGACAAGGAATGAACTACATACATATTTAAAATCAAATATGTATGAAAAATCATTCAAAAGTAGACTCTACATTTGAGTTGAGCAATTTGTTATGTGGTACTGCTTAAGTGAGATCCTCCCTTCTTCTTGGAAGTTGTTGCCATTGAGCACATTCCTACTGCACACATACTTCTGCATTTGCCTTGGTACTGGACCTCCAGTTCGGGATGTCCTTTGCATCTCGCCTTCAGTAGGACGCACTCGTCTTTGTAAGTTTTCCCATCAGTCCCACACACCGAGCCTTTCCATGTGACGTTAGAGCAGTCAGGGGCACAGACACATCGAGGTTTGTTCTTTTTGTTCATCTTGCACCTTTTACCGGGACCACAATCGACGTTATCGCAGGTTTCTAGAAAGAAAAGTACGCAAATGCAATTGTCTGGAGACTGTTTCAATGCAGCAATTAAGTAATGGAAGTGTGGTAAATTGCCCTTGTTAGCCAAACTAATCACATAATCACCAAATGAGAAATATACTTTAATGTTATTTTCCTGATGTTTAAGATTAAACAGCTCAGGGTCAGTCGCCATCTTATTAGCTCTGCAGAACGATAACATTCAAGCTAGTCTATCTAAAGCTACTTATGCAGGTTAGACTTTGTCGAATCGCCACGGACAGGAGTGTATATCAAAGTACTTATTAGAATTGTTTAGCAATTACACGCAAAATATGATACACGTTATTCGAAAACCGATTTTAAAAATATATTGATGCAAGAGATTTCGATTCACGGAGGCTAACAAAGGTGTACCTTTACAAGGCGTGCAGCCAGGGGCTCCACCGTTAAAGATGATCCATCGAAAAAGTGTGCTGGATGGGACGTCATCCTCAGTCCATGCCGTACCCAATCTTCCACTCTTGCAGCACTCTTCCCGGTTGACCCCGGTCATATACAGGACTTGGCATTTGCCATTCTTGGCTTGTTGTAGCCAGCAGTTCCCAGCTGCAACGCACACAGTCATATCAGTGTCAGGTCTACTGATCCAAACTCAACACGTGCACCTTATACTGACGTTACAAGAATGTTTACTTCAAGTATTTTGCATCAGTCTGTGTAAAGCACTGAAGTTATCGATATTTCCCAGCGGTAACCTTGTGATATTTTTGAATATCGTGTTTGTAAAGTTATCTGGCTCCAAACCAACACAAGACCGGGATTGCATACGCGTGCGTTGAAAGGAAAGCACAGTCTACTAGGGCTCACCGATACTGAGGACCCAGAAAGAACCAAATCGGCAAGAAATGGTGTGGCGAGTTGTTCGTCATTTAGACGTGATAAAAAATGAGGGGACTGACAATTTAACAGCATCTATACTGAGCATCGCAAACTTTCGCGGCAGGTATCGGTAAATCATGATCTCGTGATTTTTATATCGGCAAAGTCACTCAGGAATAGAAACATTCGCAGTATTCCTGTATTCTAAAAATGTCTGAACTCTGCTGCCTCTTCTGGAGAGTCTAGACGCAGTTGATACCGCCTGATATAAATCTCTTTCTCTTATATGTATATTTAGCGTGCTTGGTTACACTAGGAGTTTTTTGTTAGCAGTAGAAGTCGGGACTTATTGGAAAAGACAAGTGGCAATTATTTCCACTGGGCCAAAATATCAGTTCAGTTTTTAAGCCCTGCCACAGTTCCGCGTGATACAGCGATGCCACTCACCTCCAGTCGCTCCATCGGACGTTTACGCGACGGTTGATATGCCGGATCAATGGGGCGTTTTGCCTCTATGTAACACCCTACTGATTTTACTAATCGAATAAAGACCTACACAACGTTGATTCCAAGGATCCAAACTCAGTTCATTATTCGTTTTCTAAGTGGGTCCATGGAATGTCCGCACAGGTAATGCGAACTGCACCTAACAATTCAGCGCGACGGTGTTTCAGCAAATGTGAATAAAGTACAGAAACACATGTTCGAAAGGTAACTTGCCACATCGCATTTTGATCTGAGAGCCTTTAACCAGAAACAAACGGTAAGTACACTTTGTGGATCAGCGTCGGGCTTTTCAGCATGTCCTCCCACAGAGAAAAAATAATACACGAGACACGTCTAAACAAACTTGAAACTTAGAGCCATATTTATAAACCTAGCAACAGAGGGTAACTCTTCCCCAGTCCGCTTCTAACTTACCCTGCACTCGTTCGTCTCCAATGGTGAGGAAGATAAAAAGTAAAAAAACGTGATACGCAGCTCTGTTGCTTAGCATCCTTAACATTGTTACACTCAGTATCGCCGCAGATAAGTACTGATCTGAGAACACCAGTCAAGTCTGATCGCAGAGTTGAATGAACGTCAAACTGTGAATGCAGTCACTCTTAAATATTTTGGCTGAAAAGGGTCTTGGCTGGTCCGTTTGGTGGGCGGTCTTCTGATGGCATGGTAATGTGCTTGGCAGAATGGGGGAGGAGGAAGTGATCAAAAAAAGTTAAGGTGGACGGAAACTTAATCAGGTGACATTTCACCGCCTTCTCTCAACTTCCCTAAAATCTCAGTCAATAAAACCACAAATGTAAGATATAAATTTATGATCTGCACGCCGGGTTGCAGGTGACACGACCGCACAAGCTAATGGAGAGACCATGTGGGATGGATGAAATTATCTTTACTGTTATTCTTCACGTACTTATCGTCTGATCTTGGATTTTCTTTTGGTCTTGTGCCACTTTAAGCATTACATAGCTACAATAGAACAAATACTAAACATTCGTAGGTAATTTATTTTCCGAGGATGCTTATAGCCAGCAGATAGGCATCATCTGTAGGCAAATATAATCCGTCCTATCTATTAAACTCCCCCCCCCCAACATATTATAATTAATGGATTCCAGCTTTTAAGGTCCGGTTGCAATCGTAGCGCACAAATACAAGTGATTAATATAGGTCAATATTGATATTTCCCCTAATATCTTCGAATGGGAGGTTTATTTACATGGAAAGCAAGTTATTATCATAATTGACCTCCTTAAGTTCACTCTCAAAACACACATGGGAGAGTTTTTTTAACTGCAACGCTAGCTTGGAAGATCGGTGCAGAGTTTGTGATTAACTTATTGCCATCTGACTGCTTTGGTGGAGCATATCATTGTGATAAATACTAAAATAGGGAGTCAAAATTGAAACCAAAGAAACTGATACCGTCCGCCCATTCTGCCACTTGGTATTAGAAAAGCAGTTAGATTTAATACGCAGAACTGGCAAAGTTTCACGTCTATTACTGGATCAGACTTCGCGTGTCTATGAAATGCCGTAGGCGGTCTCCTATTCTCATTTAAGAGATTGTGACATCGATAGTCGAATCTTAGTGTTGCTCAATGAAGTCACTTTTGGCAGGGAGGAAGAAGTATATGGGAAACCTTCCTCCAGGAAAAGATAAAACGCATGATCCGACTTAAATCATGATCGCCCTTAAACCCAGATATATCCAGGCAACTTTTTAGTTGTGATAGGTGTATGGACCTCACTCGAAATAACTCAGCGTTAACAGACGTTTTCCACCAGCTGCGGGATATAGTGGTAATCTTTTAATAAAGACTTATTACAATAGGCTCTTTATAATAAATGCCAGAAATGCAATCGTTCTAATATTAGAGTAGACAGTTGTTTGGGTGATCGTAATATTTATCACACAAGAACGTTCAAAATAGACATCCCAATAAAAGGGCCTTGCCACCATACTGTAGAAACACACAAAAAAATCACCTTTTAGATACAGCAACTCCATGCAAATTATTTTCAGTTTCAACGCCGCGGAACTCCAGTCTCTGCATCTGGATGATCCTGGATTGTTGTTCCCCAACATGGCAATTCTGGTCTATTAATTCTCTTTTTGGGAAAACGTTATGCAGCCCCCTAACGATTCAAACAAGGTAACTGCAGCTGAAGGGAGAACCATTTGGGTGATTGATTTCCAGGTTTTCTGACCAAAATGACTAAATGATTTCCCCTCTCAACAACTCTGTTTTCCTTGTTTTGTCATAGAGGTAGGATGGCGAAAGAAAGCGCAAATATTTCCTGTCACGTTTTCGTAATGTAGTTCAGAGGCCTGCATTTGGATTCGTTTTCGACAAACATGAAATCATATATAAAGGCAGGAACGATCTTCCATCCCTAAAGCAATCTTCAGGGCGAGAAACTGGCATTCAGCTGGGGCGGGATAAGCATCATAAAATATGATTTTAAATAAAACCGTCAAAAGTACGAGTAAAAGGTCGATTGACTGTCACTGCACACAATGTTTCCTGAGGGTGTCATTAAGAATTTGTTTCATAGGGAGAAAAAATCCTTCTAACCAAAATCTCCCCCACCCTTTTGTGGGTAGCTGATCAGCTTTGATCGTCAAACATGGAATATTTATTGCGCAAGTTTTATTATAGCATGATAAATCTCAAACACAGCACTGGTTACCAGCACCTGCTGCTGAATCAGAAACTTGAATCAAATTTCATCCTTACACACACACACACACACACACACACACACACACACACACACACACACACACACACACACAGAGGAAATGGAAAAATCTTTCAAAGTAAAACATTGATGGAGAAGTAGAAGTGCCAATTGGAGATGAAGCTGGAGCTTATGTGTGAGTCAGAGATAGACCTGGTTGGATAGAACGGAGGAGCCAGAGAACAGCATCAAGTTTAGAGAAAATGAATAGAGACAAATGCAGACAGGTTGCCTGAAAGGGAAAACAAAAGGACATGGCATTCAGTAAAGCGAGGTGGTCACTAGACAAGGGAAATGTGAGGGGTTATTAGAGATGGGGAGTGCTGAAAAATGAGGAAAAAAAACATTCAGGAGATTGAAACGCAGCCCCTGTCTAGTTCTGGTGTAAGACCAAAGTGAGACATCTGGAGGACGAAAGTTGCATGCGCTCACCCACGTTTCTAACGCTATTTCAGGAACTCGACAGGTACGCTTTTAATTTTCGTGATTGCTAAGCAGCCAATAATTTGTATCAAAGCCATTATTTTGATGTGACTGGAATATTTTAAAACGGCAAGTACTTTAAGACCTGTTAAAAAGTGATATGCACCCCATCAGAACTTATAAAACAAATTATTGAGCTATTCTACGCCATTCCCGGTTCTGTATCTGGATCATTCTTGTATCTTTACATATGAAACCACTCCGTATTCCTAAAATACGACTGGATTTGCTTTCTCGTGCAGTCCAAAGTTTGCTGGAACGAAATTATTTAGCGATTCGTTTTCATCTGACCTCTTAATGAATATCAATCTTTAGTAACAGAGGCCTAGCTAAAAGGATGACACGGATTAACAATCCCTTCTGAAAAATAACTCCGGTCGTGCTAAAGTCTGCACAAAGTCTGCACGTTATGCTTTGCTGACTTAAGAAAAAAGTCTTAATGTCGGGGGGCCGTCTTAGTTTACTGCCTACTGGCTGTGCAGAAATAACTACTCCATTAATAATAGATGTCAGCAATTGTGCACTTTATTATTTAGTCGTTGGGTATTATTTAAAATTGAGTTAACTTAAAATCAATGATTTAGGTTTTCTGCCTCCTGTGGGTAATACAAAATGTGTCGATGAAAATATTCTTCACAAAAGAATATTAGATTAATATTATAAAAGTATTTATTATTGTTGTGGCTTCGCAAGCATAAGGGTGACACTTCATAAGTTATATCCGCAGGGAAATATTTCTTGCAAAATATTAAATCATCCAAAAAAGTAAAAGTGCAATGTGAACATGTAGTAATGAGGATCAGTTAAATCAGGTTCAGTTAAAAATGTGAAAGCTTTTCCTTTTATGGTTTTAGAGGATATAATCTTACAGACACATGCAAACATAAAATAATTCATATTTTAATGTACTGAAATATACTGTGATCAAGAATATACCGTGTATCAAGTGCACACATCATCAAGTAGATCAGGGTACCAAACCGTTTTCTGAGTGATTAACGGAATGAAGTACTTGCTCATTTGACACAATTTATCTAGATTTGATCACAAACGATTCAAGTACCTCAAAAGCACAAGTCATTTCATGTCAGTCATCACCCGCGAGTAGAAATGGTAGCAAAAGTAAAGGCGTCGCACTTATCTATTAGGAAAAGATTGTCACCAATCAACTAATGATGACTTCAAAGCAGGCCAGTGACTACATTCATGGCGACCTCACATGAGGAAGTATGTAATTTGTTCGGATGGGGTTTACCAATTAAGGGTACCTGCACATGGACACGCCATCATATCCAATATCAGAATTGATTCCACACTCCAAACTGTTTTATCTAATACCTATTTTATTGAAACTGTTGTTTTCGAGATCAAGAAGCATCCCATAAGAGTCAATGTGCTTGGATATATTCAGTTATTGAAAATCATCATATAATAATTCTGGTATTTATGCGCATCGAGAGGATCATTTTACTCATCCTGCGACACAGTTCTTATTACATATTCGTCTGCTTAAAACAAAAATAGAAACACCTAACTGACGCACCACTGACAGCATTGTTCAGTGTCGGTCTTTAGTGCATTTACTTCATTACTGCAAGAGTAGGACAAGCGGGTGTACTACAAGAGAAAAGTAAGGCTAGAGCTCTATCAGTGGCATTTTCCCGAACTATTTAACACTTTTGCTGTCAATAAACCAGGTACAAAACAACCTGAAGCTCAACAAAATGATCTTCCGCTCTTGAATGAAATTTTTGTTATGAACTATATATTAACAGCTTAATTTTGTACCGGCGTTGGTCAACTTACTAAAATGACTACAAAGGATAGGACCACTATACCCCAAATCGTAGTGAATTTTAATTAGAGAGTTTCTGACCATTGACATATAATAGTTACATCTTCGGACGTACAAATGACATTTGAGGGAAATGGTTACAGAGTTCAGTCCTAAGTCAACAACAAAAAAACATGGATGTCAATGGATTATGACTTAAAAATAGATCCTGAACATTGTTCTTTGGTGTGCATATCTTATAGTTGGTCTCATTTTATTTATGCAGACTCTGCAATATTAAATACACCCCTTAAATAACTCATGACTAAGTTTTCTTGTTAATGCCTCATGAAACGCCTTTGACGTTTTATTACTGCTTAATCAAATAAAGGGGAAATATAATTGTAATATGTTGTTTTCTTATTAATTCTTAATACTCGTACTGTATCTAATGAAATATCCTTTAACAACATCTGCTCCAGCCAACGAACGATCCTATTGGAATTAGAGGAAACCAATTAGCTTCCAGTAACAGACGAATAAGATGGCAGAGAACGGCAAACCGATTACCTAGTAGACGAATCAAGACTGAGAAAAAGCAACCGAGAGCAAACATATTAAAATTAAGAAAACAGCTTTATTCAACATAAATGATCGCCCGAATACATTTGACGACAGACCTCAGTGTAATCAGATATAATTGAGGACATGGTAATGGTTTACACCAGCCGCTGGGTTCATGGAGTGTAATCACTGGAAAAAATGGAGGAATCCAAAGTATTGAAAACAAAATTCGGCTTTCAGTCACTGTGAAATCACAGGCCTGATAATACGCAATAGCAGACCTTTGGTGTAATCAAGGCAAAATCTCTACTTCTCTTTTTTAGTAGAAAAATGAGTAGAATCACAGAATTAAATCCTCAAAACACATACAATAACAGGAATCTGGCTTACAGAAGGATGAGCTCAGTTCACCAGTGATCCAGCGTACAATTATCATCGGCAATATTTCCTTTATTATCAAACATTCTTTCATGGGAGTAGAAGACAGCAGTAATGCTTAATCTTCCTTCATTTAACTACAAGGGGAATGGCATAAAATAAATAAAATGGTAGAACTGTAGATTTAGTGATGGACTTTTTAAATAAACCATCTCAGGTACTCATCCTAGAAATCTTTCTTACTAAAGAAAAGATTCTATCATAAATCATCTCAGCTTTGTAAAATTAACTGAGCATCTCTAAAACATTTATTGTGTCACAAAATAAAAATCAAAAATGGTAAACTTGAGGCTCAAGTTAGATACATCTATGAACTTCCAAATAAAATCTCATGTTGAAAAATTGAGCAGGACATTGTAGGTAAGGCAGATGAACTTAAAGCATGGATCGGCACATGGAATTATGATGTTGAAGCGATTAGTGAGGCTTAGTTGCAGGACTGGCAGCTGAATGTTCTGGGGTTCCGATGTTTTAGACATGATAGAGAGGGAGGTATTAAAGGGGGAGAGGTGGCACTACTAATCAGGGAAAATGTCACTGCAGTGCTCAGAGAGGACATACTGGAGAGCTTGTCCACTGAGGCAATATGGGTGGAAGTGAGGAAAAAGGGATGACCACGTTAATGGGACTATATTATGGACCTCCCAATAATCAGCAGGGTTCAGAGGAACAAATTTGTAGCAAGATAAGAAAAATAAGGTTGCAAGAAAAATAAGGTTATGATAGTAGGTGACTTTAGTTTTCCACATATTGACTGGGACCTCCATACTGTAAAGGGATTGGATGGGATAGAGCTTGTTAAATGTGTTCAGGAAAGTTTCCTTAATCAATATGTAGATGTCCCAACTAGAGAGAGTGCATGGACTAGATGGGCCGAAGGACCTGTTTCTGTGATGTAGTACTCTATGACTCTATGACATATAACACAAGTGTGTAGAACAGCAAAAAAATGATGGACCATTCATGATGAAAGGCGAAGGAATCGTGCTATGTGAAGAATGATCAAGTTCTCATATGAATAGCATAAAAAATGACAAATGGGACTAGGCAGAATAAAAAAATCACCAAATAAATATTACATTGACATGCAGATGGATACATGACATTCCTAAACTATCAGCAAACTCGATTGCACCATACCAGGCTCATTGTGTTACACCTGTTTTGTATATTTTGGTTATGGTGTTAATATCCATTTACCCTAAACATATTTATTAATCACGATCTGTTAATATATCCCTGAAGTCTCCTACCCAACACATGGCAGTTCATGATTGATGCTTCATTTTGTTGATATTGCACCTCCTTCAACATCATTTCGTTATTGAGTTTGATTGTCAGAGGTGACTTTCTCCAAGTAAATATAATGTTTAGGTTATAAAATTAAATTGATGCACATGAATTCCATATATGGAATGAAAGCACTTTGGATTAACAAGTGCAGCGGCAATGAATATAACCCTTTCAAAGGTTTTGCTTTATTCACCAAAGGCACCCACATAAAATTAATGATCTCAGTTTACAACTGTCAAGGTTTCTACTGAAAACATTTGAAGATCATGTTAAAGGTGAGTTAGGTCTGCTGGATTGTAGACTTCGTAGTGATTTTCTTAAGAAGCTGTGAGATCTATCAAGTTTTATTTTGGTTGTTTTATGGTATTGACGCTTCTGCCATTTTCGAAATGCTTTTTGTATTGTCAAGGCAGCCTTTAACTCTTTTCGTATCATTAGTGTAGTTGTGGTTGTTGTCATGGTGCCTCGAATTGGGAATACTTTCGTTGACATTTTAAAAACATCACCACTTAACTTTTTCAAGGGGTCCGACTGAGTTACCCTTCCAACGATTACAGCACTAAGAGCTTCGAGGACATCCAAGCAATGTAACTTATTGCCATCAGTTAGTGGTAGATTCAGGGCTGCAAGTTTAACAGCATTGGGCTTTGGTATTCGTAAAGGAGATTTCAGCTCATTTAGGAAATCAGATAGCTGTTCGTATGTGATGAATTGTGTGGCCTTCACGTCATAGTTACTCCAGACCTCATAAAACATGTCAACATCTTCATCAGTAACTCCAGCAAGCTCTTGTTCTTGGGCTTCATGAAAATTTTCTAATATAACAGCTACATACATATTGATTATCACAATATTTGCAACAACAATGTATGATGTCATGTACGTGATTGATACAAACTGACGTTGTACATGAGAATTAATCATCACATGAAGAATCTCATTCCATGCAGCAGCTGTTGTCAATCTAAACAGAAGCATCATACTGTTTCCAAAAGTTTCAAAATTTACCATGTCATTTATTGGTGATTCTCTTGGTAGATCCCGAAATAAACTCATACCTAATATTGAATAAATAAACATTACGAGACCCAGCAGGAGTCCAATGTTGAAAAGAGCTGGGATAGATATGACTAGAGTAAAGAGCAGCTTTCGAATTCCTTTTAAAGATCGGACCAGCCTCAACAATCTTGCAAGTCTTACAATTCTGAACACTCGTAAAATAGTTGGGGAGACGCCTTGCTTTTTGGATGCAGATGAATCCAGCACAATTCCTGAAGGAATGAAGACAGCAAAATATTAGTAAAATGGGAAAAGGAGTGGTTAAATTCCAAAGTACTAGCTACCTTGACTTTAGACATAAACATAAACTATCCCATGAATTAGTGTCACGTTTAGAGTTGACTGAATCAAAGCAAACTGATTCTAAAAATAACAGGATAAACAATGATGCACATGTATTATGCCCCGTAATCAAAGTTTTCATCTTATACATATTAAAACATCAAAGCAATCTTTATGCATGTTTTAAAATAGCTGCCGGATAGCCTAATGTCTACGATTTCCTGGTTACAAAGGACATACAGTGAGCACAGTCATTTTTGATAGGGTAAACAAAATAAGTTCTATTAATTATTGATGGATGTATTGAACAGAATTATACTTAGAAGATTTTTTAAAATAATTTTTCACTTTCGCTGTTGGTCTTTGCTCCTTAAATTCAATTTGTCATCAAAATGACTCTTCAAAGAAGAGATATGGATTTATTTTTTACCCTGAGGATGGGAGAAAAATAGAAATAAATAGTTCTTGCTTGATGAGGAGAATTTCCAACATTAATTATGTGACCCAGACAGTGTCCACTGTTGAACTTTTAATTTGGATTAAATTTGTAGATCTTATTATCAAACGATGAAAGCAGTATGAATAAAAGGGATAAGAGGAGGGTCAAGAGTACAGGCCTATGGAATTCCACCTCCTGGAAAACAACGTCCAAGTGATCTTGAAACAGATTACTGATCCTTCATTACTGATGAGTCAAAACCCTTTAATACTCTACTTGATAACACTTTGTCAAGGACTACAGTGGTACAACATAGCAGATCAATACCACCTTCTCAATGACAGTTAGAAGTAGGCATTAAATCCTTGCCTTGTCAGCCATGAACAGCAAATTAAAAAAGATAATTACTTTGCACCAGCATATACAGTAGAGGAAGAGGATAGTATGCTGGCATCTAAGGAAGCTAGTATTAAATCAGGAATTGTAACTCACCAAAATTAACGGAAGCAAATTAACTGCCAGGAAGAAAGCAAAAGCATAAAAGAGTTAAAACCTCCCGGATCTAGGGAGTTTACATTGTGGGGTTTTAAATAACGTAGTTGGGAACATATCAAGTACCATATTTATATTTTTCCAAATTTGTCATGATTCAGGAGTGATTTTTCTGGATTGAAAATTTACAAATGTCACACAACTATGTAAGAAATATGAGGGAGGGAGAGAAACCAAAGAGTTACAGATCAGTTGGGCTGAGATCTATTGTTGAGAAATTTTTAGTGTCTTTTATGTTCACTGGATTGACTCCTGAGATGGCGGGACTGATGCATGAAAAGAGACAGAGTCAATGAAGCTTGTATTCACTAAAGTTCAGAAGACTGAGAGGGAATCTTATAGAAACTTACAAAATCTTAACAGGACTGGACAGATCAGATATAAAGAGGAAAGGGGAAGTCATTTAAGATGGAGAAATTTCTCCTCCCAGAAGGTAGTGAACGTATGGAATTCTCTACCACAAAAGGTGGTTGAAGCCATATTCAAGAAAAAATTGGATATCTTTCTCAGGGCTAGAGGGATCCAAGGATATGGGGAGAAAGATGGAACAGGGTGTTGAATTTGGATGATCAACCAAGGTTAGTGTGCCAAGAGATTGTGCCTGAGGAAAATAATCACAATTTTCAAACCTTTACCTAAAGCTGTATGAGGGTTGTTTATATGGACTTTCAGAAAGCATTCAATAAATTTGAAGCTCAAGATGCAGGTAAACTATTGACTGGGAGGCATATAATAGTGATGGTACTCAAATTGGCAGGATGTGACTGATGTTTCCCAGTAAGGATCACTCTTGGAGCTTAAGGTATTCCCCTTCAAATATAAAGTGTATCAGTTTCTGACCTCCACAGCTGTGTGAAGGCATATCACATGACTTCACATATACAGTATATTGTGTTGGTTTCTATCTTGAAGGCACAGCAAGATTAAACTCCAGGCAATTCTAAATAACTTCAGTGGAAGGTATTGCACAACATTAAAAGACATAGCTAGTTGCAGATATTTCTTGACACAAATTACATGCCAAAGGGAAGCCACCATCACAGGAGTGGAACAGTGGTGCATCTAGCAGAGCCGCTGCCTTACAGTGCCAGAGACCTGTGTTCAGTCCTTTCTGTGTAAAGTTTGCATGTCCTCCCCATGACTGTGTGGGTCTCCTCCAGGAGCTCTAGCTTCCTCCCGCATCCCAAAGACATACGGGTTGGCAGGTTAGTTGGTCATTGTAAATTGCACTTTTTCTGTAAGTGAGTGATAGAATTAATGATAATGTGGGGAGAATTAAAAATGGGATTAATGTAGGATTAGTGTAAATGGGCGGTTGATGGTCAGTGGACTGAAGGGCCTGTTTCCATGCTCTATCTCTGTGTATTGACTACAACTGAAACAAATGGGGGGCATCTCCTCACATGACACAGAATGCACGGTAGTGTAGCGGTTAGCGTAACGCTTTACAGTGCCAGCGACCCAGGTTCAAATCTGGCCACTGTCTGTAAGGAGTTTGTACGTTCTCCCCGTGTCTGTGTGGGTTTCCTTTGGGTGCTCCGGTTTCCTCCCACATTCCAAAGACGTACAGGTTAGGAAGTTGTGGGCACGCTATGTTGGCACTGGAAGTGTGGTGACACTTGCGGGCTGCCCCCAGAACATTACTCAAAAAGATGTATTTCACTGTGTGTTTCGATGTACATGTGACTAATAAAGGTATCTTATCTTATGTACATTACAAGATTTTAATAGGTACATTTTATAACAGTGTATTGTGAACCTGGTATTTTACAAATTACATCAGGAAAATAAACGTAAAGAGTCATAGAGTCATAGAGTATCACATCACGGAAACAGGCCCTTCGGCCCAACTAGTCCATGCCGACCTGATCTTCTGCCTAATCCCATCTACCTGCACCCGGACCGTATCCCTCCAAACCCCTCCCATCCATGTACCTATCCAAACTTCTGTTAAATGTTACAATTGAACCCACATCTACCACTTCTGCTGGCAGCTTATTCCACACTCGCACCACCCTCTGAGTGAAGAAGCTTCCCCTCCGATTCCCCTTATATATTTCATCTTTCACCCTAAACCTATGTCCTCTAGTTCTAGTCTCACCCAACCTTAGGGAAAAAAGCCTGCATGCGTTCACCTTATCTATACCCCTCATAATTTTATATACCTCTATAAGATCTCCCCTCATTCTCCTGCACTCCAGGGAATAAAGTCCTAACCTATTCAACCTTTCCCTATAACTCAGGTCGTCAAGTCCTGGCAACATCCTTGCAAATTTTCTCTGCACTTTTTCAAGCTTATTGATATCTTTCTTGTAGATAGGTGACCAGAACTGCACACAATATTCTAAATTCGGCCTCACCAAGTAAATAGCACACTTTCCTAAGAAAGAGATGTACATGTTGGTAACACCAGTACCTTAAGAAAAACATGGGTTTGACCATTTAAAAAAATGATAATGAAAAACTGACTTTAAACAAGTCTGCTTATTTTGCAAGGAGTGGAAGAAGATCCAGTTTGCTTGTATCTCTGGATTTCCTTTGAATTGCCGTTGGCTGGTCCACCTGACAATTTCTCACTGTTTTAGGAAAGAGTCCCCACAAAATCGGTTTTCCTTCACTCCCATACACAAGTAAATGAAATTAAAAACAACCTGCAGATGCTGGAAGTCTAAAATAAAAAGAGAAAATGCTGGAAACATTCAGCAGGTCAGACCATATCAGTGGGAAGAGAAACAGAGGTAATATTTCAGTTCAAAGAACTTCTGTCAGTTCTGACCTGAAGTGTTGACTGTGTTTCTTTCCCCATACGTGTGGCCTGATCTGTTGAGTATTTCCAGCATTTTCTGTTTTTACTTTAGGTTCCCTTACACAACCTTGCTTAAAATATTTTTACTTATCACGCAAGAAAGCTAACAGTAAATGTGACTTACCTACAAGGGAAAGAACAACGACTAGAAAATCAAAGATATTCCATGCCTGAGTGAAATAGTATTGTCGTTGGCCCAAAAGTTTTAAAATTGCTTCAACCGTAAATAGAGCTGCAAATATTACGTTGAACCGATTTAAAACTAAGGCGAACATTTTTGATTGGCCATAATGATCACATGCCATCACCAGCACATTCAATGTTATCAAACCAATGGTGAATGGTTCAAACCATTTATTGTTCACTAGCTTGTAGAACTTGAAAAGTACCTTATTCTAGGGAAAAGAAATGAATAATTAGTAACAAAGTATTGCATTAATCACTGTTACATACTTAAAACAAGATGTTTTTCTAATACTTGTGTGCTGATTCAGATTCCACTAATGCAAAAATATTGCATATTAAAACCCTGGAACAGTATGAAGTCTATGGTAAGGTAAAATAAATGCCATGGGAGGGAAAAACAGTGCAACACTTTCAATATGTAATTAACCTGAGCTAATTTGAGCTAGTGGTGGTTATGTGGAAAGCACATGTTCAGATCTCATTATGTGATTTTAGGGACCAATCATCGCTAATTGTGATATTGTTGGCCTTAGTACTGATGCATGCTTCTTGTTGTCTGAAACACTAGCCAGCAATAATCAAACCCTGTATTTAAGCTCTAAATTGGGAAATCCTTTTTGGTTGTAAATATTCTGGAAATCATTCCTCAGATGAAGAAATACTATGACAAATGGTAGACAAAGGAAAGAGACCATAGCTAGAAATGGAGATGGAGAGATGTTTATTACTTACAGAGAAGAAAGAAACCACCAAGGCATACCATTATTCATCAGTGTAGGAAGATGCAGAGGAATGAATGGCTGGTCAGGCCCCTGTGATATGGATCCAATATGGGAAGACATTTATTCGTCTAATCATCATGGTCAAAGGTACAGACTACAACTCCATTTCCCTTCTCCAAAATCTTTATACAATTTCAGTGCTGTATAACCTCATTACACACTTAACCACAATCTGTCTGGAGTAGTAGGATTTGGGAATAACATTTGTTTGTCCAACTACATCCCCATGCTTATCACTACTTCAGTACTATTGTCTCACAGCTTACAAATACTGCCAGCTATTCAACTATAGCAGGTGTATCATGCAACCCATTGTTTTACACAAACACAGGGCAAGGTCGGACAGAATTGTCAGCAACAGTAGCAGACTGGCAGGGCCATCCATGCTTGTATCAGCTCAGATATGAGAGTCCTCACTATCATTATCACAGAAGCTGAAACCACAGGAGATGCAAAGACCACAGAACATATTTATGACATATCCTCCATCACACATTCCACATGTCTTTGATCCTGCAGTCTCTTCTGATTTAAGGGCAGCAATTGGTGTAAGTATGCATCTCATACTTACGCTTTCCGCTTCCTATCACTTTAGTCTTGTGCTTTTTTCTGATTTCAGATCACCAAGAAATTTATCCTGGTCCAGCCGAGTTGGCCAGGCAATGAGTGAGAATGAAGGAGACACTCTGCCATTTGGTCTTACATTTGGAGAAGCTAAACCAGATACCAAGGAGGTGTGCATTTGATACTAGCTTAATGGCAGGGTCTGGAGGTGGTTTATCACCAGGCATAAGTGGGCTTCAGGAAGGCCAGGAGAAAGGCGAGCATGAGTCCTACTGTTAAAGGCTGTGATGAGGGTTATGCCAGAAGTCTCTATAGAGGAAAACTGTTGTGCATTTATATGTTTGGTGCACTGGCACACCTGTTGGAATGTTTGTGTGCAATGTTAAGGATCATGGGGATGTCCAACCTCACACAGGTTTTGCTCAGAGCTGGAGGCCACCTTGTCCAGTACAGAAATTCTGGCCAAGTCCATGTCATCACTGGTGGACCCAACCATCCTGTAGGTCTGATGGCTAATATCTTTCCTTGCACTAAAGCATAATCATTCAAGGTCTGGGTGCCACTGTGGAAGCTCGCACTACTGCCATCATGGATTTGGGTACTAGCATTGGACTGGGATTAGTGCATGGTATGAAGCCCTCTGACAGATTACTGGAAACAGTGATGCACCATGTCAGGGGAGTGGGAGTGGCTCCTCTCAGCATAACAGAAAGCATCCTCCCGCCCTGCAGCTCCATCAGTGCCCTTGCTGTTGCTCAACCCCTACCAGTCTGCCTTTATCGCCTGCAATAGTGTGCCACTTTTTCTTGTAAGAGAGAGGATAGTGAATTAGTCTGTGTGATTTGGTTGGTGTGCCTTCTTCAGGTGAATACTACTCAGCTTGTGGAAGCTGTTAGACGTGGAATTAGTATTAGAGTTCTGTTAATCATGGGACTATTTGTCAGAATGTATGGATGCCACTTCTGAGTCCTACTTGATATAAGTGGGCTTCAGGATGTATAGGGCTAGTGATGCACTTGAAGGGCAGGGAGATGAAGATGCCTTCACTGACACCTTACATGCGAGGTCACTTAGCTTCTTCCTGTACTGGATCCAAGCTCTTGGGGTTTGACCCCTGGTGATCATTCACTCTGCAGCCTTCTCATAGACAACTATGTACCTAGAGAGCTTCCTTCCCTGGGAGGGTAGAGGGTACTTCTCCTCATCCACTAGCCATTGGCCATCAATCTCTTCTGTTGACAGTCATCATTTTGGAAGACTTGGAATCTGATGAGTAATTTTCAGCACCATTTACAACCAAAGAGCCCCTTTCCTCCAAAGTGCTTATTAGAGTTTTGCTGATAACCCAGAACTAAGAAGTGCATATCAGTACTAAGACCAACAATAGTAATATTATCACTAGCTCATTTATTTGAGGTTTTTGGAAATCACTGACAATATCAGTTTTTTTTGCATAACCCTGACTGCCCTTTGGTTTGCGAGGCCATTGTCAAGGGCAGAGAGTTAACCACATTGGTGACTTTGGAGTCACAAGTAGGTTAGTGGATTTCCTTGTCTGAAATACATTAATGGACTCAAAGGGTTTTGTGACAATCTGCTAGTTTTATAGTCACCATTAATGACATTACAGAAGTATTTAATTACTTGAATTTAAATTCTCCTTCTGCTGTTGAGTCTTTCAATCGCCAAATCTCTGAATATCAGTTCATTAACTTAACAACTATGCTATCACACCTCTCCAAGCATGCAAAGCATCATACATGAGTCTTTTGTATGACCTTCATTGGCTCAAACAGGTGCCGGTCATTTGTAGGTTATAAGCCCTGGACATGTTTTTTGACACTATTAAATTTTTCCTTCGTGAAGTGTGCATTTGATCATTTCCATTTACTACAGAATATATACTTGACTACATTTAAATGTTTGGCAATATGTCACAACCTTGGCTCTGAGGCTGAGTGTTATTGATTCAATCCCTAATCAAGGGATTGAGGACATGTTCTCAATTGACTTTCCAGTGTTGCACTGAGATGCTGTCTTTCAAATGAATGTGAAACCAAGGTTCTGGCCAATATTTGAACCTAGATAGACTAAATGCATACACATCTAAATTATCTTGTTATGAATAATAGGGAACTTAGTTTTATTATTTTTAAAATGACTGTTAACTCTTTCAATTCTAAATAAATTAAATAATTTAATTAAGTTCTTGATTAAATGACAGCCATGCCAAGGATGTAAGTCTACAAACAACTTTCCTCATGCATTATCTTCACAGACTGATGCACCTTCAGTCTAGGTCAACAATCTTTGATAGATGGCCAACTCTTGCTTGATGCTTTAAGTTGAGGCTGTGTGTATGTACCAGTAAGGAGTGCTTTCATAGGTGGCTTCATGCAATAATGGGTTTATATTGGGTGTTATGCCCTTAGCACATGGGTCAGTCAACAGCAAGATTCCAATCAACTGATTGATCAGAAAATCTGTGATGGAATTAAAGCACAAAAAGTAAACATTCATGATCAAAAATGATTAAATGTAGAGAAGTAGTTATGGCAAAACACTGTTATTGTTTTCATTTGTCACAAGAATGTACAGTTGGTGGTGTAATTTTTTTTAATGCCGAATACTGTTTCTTCTTTATTCTGTACAAAATAATATTATGAGATAAGCCTTGGTGTGGCAGGCTTTTTCTTCATTTTATCTGCCAAAGATGAAGTGAGTCATGTCAAGACACATAGTACATTCCAATAACCATTACACTGTGGTAAGGATTCTCTTTAAAACTGGCTAAGAGTTGCTATTGTTTAACTAGATATTGATCAAGAACAAGCACACAATCTAATGCAGCAGAAAAAGGGTCACCTATCGATGTTTATGTCCAGCATAAATCCCCGAAACAAAATACTGTGAACTGATAAATGCAAAAAGGCCCATTTTTATGTTACCAGTTTAGGAAATTAATCACAGACTAATAGAGCTGAGTGGTTTCAGCAGAGTGAAACAATTTGAGTGTTCATATGTATAGTGCCTATGAGCTCAATCTTTCCGGAATGGGTTGCAGTCAAAAATGAAAAGTATGCCAGTAAATACAGGGAAAAAATTATACATTAAAAAAGAAAATAAATTAATAAATTAATTAAAATATTTATAAGGTACTGGGTCAGGCAGGGGACAGTTGGGGGTTGTGTGCTGCAAAAGATTTTATTCAATGTCAGTGTGCCTTGGGCTGGAAAAAACAGGGAAACTTGGAAAACAGGATCTAAACTTTGGTGCACAATGTTTTAAACCATTTTGTTCAGCATTTAACAAAAGAATTTCTCATGAAATCTTTTGCCCTTTCATGCTCTGTTAGGAGAAGTCCTAGATGAGCCCATAAAATGATGAAGTGGAGAACCAATCCGTTGTCTTATCACAGAATGGTCAACCTACAGAGAAATGGGGATTAAATATGTTTTAAATACGTACTGATTGTGCAGGATTTCTGCAAGTCTTTTACGAAACTTTCCAGCGACGAGAGAGCGGAGAGTGCCCGAAATTAACGAAGAGTGAGTTCTTTTTTCCAGCGTTTTTTTTCTTTCCAGCGTTCGGGATAGCGGCGAGTGACTGCGCAGGTGCGTGATGTCACTCGGAAGTGCGCGGGCGATTTAAAAAGAAGACTGCCATATCCAGCGGGCAGCGTCGGAGCGGGCAGCTGAGCGAGAGGGAGCAGAGTTTTGGGCTTTGGCTCAACGGGCTTCGGTGAGACCGGGTAAGAGGCGAAATTTATAGAGAAGGGGTAAGTTATTAGTTTATTTGTTGATCTCAGTGGTATTTAGCAGTATGCATCTGGGGTTGGTCTTATGTTTGGAGTGTCAGATGTGGGGACCCTGGGAGACTACCAGACTCCCCGATAACTACATCTGCACAAAGTGCACCGAGATGTGGCTCCACAAGGAATGGGTTGAGAGTCTGGAGCAGCAGCTCGATGACCTTCAGTTGATTAGGGAGAGCGAGCAGGAAATAGACAGAAGTTATAAAGAGTTTGTAGACAGTACCTCTGTGGCGGTCCCCCTCGAAAACCGGTATCTCATTTTAGATTCCGTTGGAGAGGATGACCTGACAGAGGAAGTCCTCGGCAACCGGGACCTTGGCACCGTGCCTGGTACTGTGGTCCAGCGGAGAAAGGGAAATGCGGTGGTTATTGGGGATTCTATAGTAAGGGGTACGGATAACAGATTCTGCGATACCGACAATGAATCTCGGATGGTGTGTTGCCTCCCTGGTGCCAGGGTACGGGATGTCACGGACCGGGTCCAGAATATTCTGAGGGGAGAGGGTGAGCAGCCAGAAGTCTTGGTACATGTAGGTACCAATGACATAGGTAGAAAAAGAGAAGAGGTCCTGAAGGAGGAATACAAGGAGTTACGGAGAAAGTTGAGAAGTAGGACCTCAAGGGTGGTAATTTCAGGATTACTACCTGTGCCACGTGCCAATGGTAGAAAGAGTAGACAGCTCTGGCAGATGAATGCATGGCTGAGTAACTGGTGCAGGGGGCAGGGCTTCATATTTTTGGATAATTGGGACCTTTTTTGGGGGAGGCATGACCTATACGCTAAAGATGGGTTGCACCTAAACTCCAAAGGGTCCAATATCCTGGTGGGAATGTTTAATTTAGCTGTTGGGGAGGGTTTAAACTAATCTGGTAGGGGGATGGAAACTAGGATGTTAGGATACAAGACGCTAGGGTAAGTGAGGAAGTTTATAGAAACAAGTCCAAGACAGTGTGCAGTGAGGATGGCAAGAAGGACAGGCAGGTGACAAGTCAGGATAATTTGCTGAATAATAGAAGTACAACAAATCAGGATGTTAGGATACAGGACGTTAGGATAGAGGATGAGGTATACAGAAACATGTCTAAGATAGTGTGTAGTGAGGATGGTAAGAAGGACAGGCAGGTGAAAAGTCAGGATAATCTGCTGAACAATAGAAGTACAACAAAATCAATAGCAGATACTGGACTAAATGTACTATACTTAAATGCACGTAGCATTAGGAATAAAGTAGATGACCTAGTGGCACAACTACAGGTTAATAAATACGACATCATGGCAATCACCGAGTCATGGCTTTATGAAGGATGTGATTGGGAACTGAATGTCCAGGGGTACACAGTGTATAGGAAGGATAGGCGGGTAGGCAGAGGGGGAGGTGTGGCCATGATGGTTAGTAGTGATATAAAATCAATAGAAAGGAAGGACATTGGGTCAGAAGAGGTGGAATCCTTATGGGTGGAGCTAAGAAATAGTAAGGGTAAAAGGGCAATAGTAGCAGTTATATATAGGCCCCCAAATATCAGTCAGGAAGTGGACGATAAGTTGCAGTTTGAGATAGAAAAAGCGTGCCAGAGTGACAATGTGAAGATAATTATGGGGGATTTTAATATGAAGGTGGACTGGGAAATCCAGCAAGGCAGTAGAACTCAGGAGAGTGAGTTTGTAGAATGTCTACGGGATGGTTTTTCGGAGCAACTTGTTGATGAGCCCACCAGGGGATCGGCTGTTTTGGACTGGGTGCTGTGTAATGAACCGGAGGTGACTAGGGAACTAAAGGTAAAGGAACCATTGGGAACTAGTGATCACAATATGATTGAGTTCAGTTTCAAGTTTGAGAAGGAGAAGCTGATAACTGGTGTATCGATATTTCAGTGGAACAAAGGAAATTACAGTGGTATGAGAGAGGAGTTGGCCCAAATTGATTGGAAGAGTAAACTGGCTGGAGGGATGGCAGAGGAGAAATGGAAAGAATTTCTACAAGTAATAAGGAAAATGCAGGATAGATATATTCCAAGAAAAAAGGTTTTGAATGGAAAAAAGGCACAAATGTGGATAATGAGAGAGGTGAAGGCTAAAATAAAAGCAAAAGGGAGGGCGTACAAGGAAGCAAAAATTAGTGGGAAAACAGAAGACTGGGAAACTTTTAAAAACCTGCAGAAAGGAACTAAGAAGGTCATTAGGAAAGAAAAGATGAATTATGAAAGGAAGTTGGCGGATAACATTCGAAGGGATACTAAGAGTTTTTTTAAATACATAAGGAGTAAAAGACAGACACGGGTCGACATAGGACCATTTGATAACGGTGCGGGAGATATTATAATGGACGATAAAGAGATGGCAGAGGAACTGAATGAGTATTTTTCATTGGTCTTCACTGTGGAGGACATCAGCAATGTGCCGGTTAGTCAGGAGTCTCACGAAATGGAACTGAGTTCAGTTAAGATTACTAGAGATAAAGTGCTAGGAAAACTAAATGGGCTAAAGACTGATAAGTCTCCTGGACCAGATGAGGTGCATCCCCGGGTTCTGAAGGAGGTGGCTTTAGAGATAGCGGAGGCATTGGTGATAATTTTCCAGGAATCGATAGACTCCGGCATGGTTCCGGAGGACTGGAGGGTCGCAAATGTAGTTCTGCTGTATAAGAAAGGAGGGAGGCAGCATAAAGGAAATTACAGACCTATCAGTCTGACGTCAATGGTGGGAAAGTTATTGGAATCTATCCTCAAGGATGGGGTTATGAAATACCTAGAGGTGAAAGGCAAGATAGGTCCTAGCCAACATGGTTTTGTGAAGGGAAGATCCTGCCTGACCAACCTATTGGAGTTTTTTGAAGAAATCACAGGTAGGGTGGATAAGGGAGAGGCAGTCGATGTTGTGTATTTAGACCTTCAAAAGGCCTTCGACAAGGTGCCGCATAAGAGACTGATTAATAAGATGAGAGGTCATGGAATTACAGGTAGGATAACAGAATGGGTGGAGCATTGGCTGGTTGGCAGGAAGCAAAGGGTGGGAATAAAAGGATCTTGTTCTGGTTGGCTACCTGTTACTAGTGGTGTTCTGCAGGGGTTGGTGTTGGGGCCGCTTCTTTTTACCTTGTACATTAATGATTTGGATGATGCAGTAAATGGTTTTGTGGCAAAGTTTGCGGATGACACCAAGATAGGTGGAGGAGTACGGAGTACAGGAGACAGGAAGTTTGCAGAGAGATCTAGATAGTTTAGGAGAATGGGCAAGGAAATGGCAGATTAGATTCAATGTTGAGAAATGTGCAGTTGTACAGAAATAAACGGGCAGATTATTATCTAGAAGGAGAGAAAATTCAAAGTACAGAAGTACAAAGAGACTTGGGGGTACTCGTGCAGGATACCTTAAAGGTTAACCACCAGGTCGGATCGGTGGTAAAGAAAGCGAATGCTATGTTGGCATTCATTTCAAGAGGTATAGTGTATAAAAGTAAGGAAGTGTTGATGAGGCTGTATGGGGCACCAGTGAGGCCTCATTTGGAATACTGTGTGCAGTTTTGGGCCCTATACTTAGGAAGGATGTGCTGATGTTGGAGAGGGTTCAGAGGAGATTTACGAGGACGATTCCAGGAATGAAAGGGCTTATGTATGATGAGCATTTGTTGGCTCTTGGACTGTACTCACTGGAGTACAGAGGAATGAGAGGGAACCTCATAGAGACGTTTAAAATGTTGAAAGGACTGGACAGAGTAGATGTGGCTAGGCTGTTTCCCTTGGTGGGTGAGGCAGGACCAGAGGGCACAATCTTAGAATTAGAGGGTACAGTTTCAAAACAGAGATGAGGAGAAATTTCTTTAGCCAGAGGGTGGTTCATCTGTGGAATTCCTTGCCAGGTACAGCAGTGGAGGTCAGATCATTGGGGGCATTTAAGGAAGAGATAGATAGATATCTAAATAGTCAGAGTATCAAGGGATATGGTGATAAGGCCAGTAATTGGGATTTTTTCCCCTCCCCCCCCATTTCTCATTTCTTTTTCTTTTTTCCCTTTTCCTTGGAGCAGACTCGATGGGCCAAATGGCCTACTTCTGCTCCCTTGTCTTGTGACCTTGTGATCTTGTGAATTTATAGCTCATGATTGCCAGAACCCCATTGGCAATTCGACCACAACATATTGAGAAAAGTCTAAAGTGTCATATTACTAGAACCAAGTGTTCCAAATGAACCAAATAGGTTGCCTCAATTGGGTCTTTCTCTATTTTTCAACTGTGATTATACTCTCTCATCAACTATGGCAAACAAGAGGAAGGTTCTAAACATTATTTTAAGAGACATCTTCATGTGAGGCTAGAAAATGTGTTCTGTTGACTCTACAGTGGTCAGGATTGAACCCTTTCCCTTACCCCAATCCATGCTCTCTGCAGCCTTCTCTGACTTTCTCCTCATGGAACTTCCACAAATAGTAATAATGAAGTTGAGGATCTATAGCTGGTATTTCCTGTCAAATGTGTTGCATGTAGATCTGCAACCAAACTTGCCTTAATTATTCCAGTGAAGCCCAGATAGCTTTCATCAGTGTTTGACATTTTTGGTTTACACTGCTATAGTAAAATTGGGTCCAGATCAGCTGCATATGGTTGAAATGATGAATCATCAGAAGATGGCTGGACCAAAGACTGAGGAATTCCAAGTGCAATGTCCTCCTGCATGTGCGTATAAGTTTGCAAAAAAAGATTTTGCCATCTGTTGAGTAATTTCCAGCACCATTTACAACCACAAAGCCCCTTTTCTCTAGGGTGCATGTTAGATTTTTGCTAATAACCAGAACTAGGGAGTGCATATCAGTACTAAGACCAACGATAGTAATATTATCTCTAGCTCATTTATTTGAGGTTTTTGAAAATCACAGGCAATATCAGTTTTTTTTTGCTTGATCCTGACTGCCCTTTGGTTTGTGGCGCCATTCTGTGTGAATGGATGGTGATTTCCCCCTTATAAGATATTAAAAGCTGAGGTATGCATGCCATTCCATATGCCTATCACAATGAAGTAATTTGTTGGGGAAAAAAGTAACCTCCACAATGCTTAGCTTCTTTCACAACTTTCCCTATTAGGGAAACAGCTGATAATAGCTTATAGTAAGATTTAGTCAACAAATGGGAGGCAATGAAAGGTCCAACTGCCTCACTGCGCCCTTCACTAACAACCTGAATTCCAAGCCCCCAGCATCCACAGGTCACCTCTGAGCAATAGTTTAGTTTTAACAAGGACAAGTCAGAGACTGGGTAATTTGTGACAAATGAACCATCAAATGAATTGGGAGTGTGATGAAACATTTATCTTACAGCTGGAGCAATATTCAAGAACTATGTCAGCATCTAGGTCAAAGCAGAGTCATAAGAGATTGCAGATACTGGAATCTGGAGCAACAAGCAATCTGCTGGAGGAAAGGAAACGTTCACATTTCAGGTCAAAAACCTGCACCAGGACCTGTCCTGATCCAGGTCCTGATGCAAAGTTTTGACCCAAAATGTTGATAATTCTTTTCCTCCCATAGATGCTGCTCAGCCCGCTGAGTTCCTCCAGCAGGTTGTTGCTCTCGGTCAAAGTAGTCTGCCTTGGTCACAAGTCACAATTTCTACACACTGAAAATTGTGGTTGCTGTAAGTGCTTCGTATAGAATGCAGAGTATTAACCCAGCGACAAAGAAAGACAAGAATAATGTGAACAGTATTACTACCAACAACTTAGCCAAAAATATAGGGAAGATATGAAATGAGGTGAGGCAGATGGAAAAGCTAAGGGGTTTAGGGAAGATATTTCAGAATTCATCATCTGGATTGTTAAGATCACGTCTGCAAATTTTCCCAAAGGTTCTCTCCAGTCTCCGATTAGATTCAAATAACTGGTTTCTTTGTAAAGAAGCATCAGGATATGTTGCCTGGCTTTTGGTGAGAAGAGCTATTCTTCTCTGGGGATCTCAACATTCCTGCAATACCTTTGGCCTTTGACTTCTTATTGATAATCGTTATAGCATATGGTACAAATCTCAGTGGCATGAAGGGACAGAACTACTTTGGGGGTGCCTTTGAGGGTAATAGGACATATTAAAAAGTCCAGTAGTGAAAATACATGTGCAATCCATGGCTGTATTAAAAAAGGCACTGGTTACAAAGATGAGATTATGTTAAACTTTAGCCTCCATCTGCATTATTGGATGTGATTTTGTACACAGTCATTTGTGATTTAGAAGGTACAATCTGAAAAGGTTGTAGAGGCAGATTGAACAACAATTGTTAAAGGGAAATTAGATATATATTTAAAGTGAAAAATATTCCAAGACAATAAGAAAAGCACAAGAGAATGTGATTAATTGAATAGCAAAGACTACTAATTGACTACCGAAGAGCCACTCCGGATACAATGGCGTCCTACTGTGCGGTATCATTCCATGGTGCAATGCAATGCTAAGGAGGAGCAAGGATGGAAAGCATGAGTTGGTGAAGTTGGAGAAATCAAATTCTGTGAGGGTTATCAGTTGGAATTGAATACAAAGATGGAAACATTGAACAAATACATGAAAATTTTAATTTGAACCTAATGAGATCTGAAGCCAATAAGGGTCAGTAAGGAAAGGCGTATCAGGCAAGCAGGCTGGAGGGTGGGATGTAGAAAACACGGGTCTAATTGAATTGATATTAATTGATATTGGAAGAAGGGACTCCAATCAGAATAGATTTGTAAGAGTGAATTCCAAAGACTGAAAAAAGCATAGCTGATGATTTTAGCAGCGGAAGTACATTTGCAGTTATGGAGGTGGATGATTTAAAGGAGGTGAAAGTTACAGTTGATGTAATGGACACAGCAACGTAGGATAAAAATGTAAGCAGTTTGAAGGAGTCAAGGTTAAGTTAATTCATTGGCTCTGGGAGTGTTTGAATTTGAGGGCATGGGTGTGCTGTTTCTGGTCTAAGATGATGGACATTTTAAAGTTAATTTCCCTAGGTTTAGTTAGATTACTTCATGTGGTTTCACACCCTTTAAATTCAATTTGGAGAACTTTGCACTGCTGATATAAGCTGGAAGTATCCAACAGTTGATTATTTCCAGACGATAAGCACAGAACATTGAAATCCCCTCAATCAACAATGTGTTCCAATTCTGCTGATGTACAGAAGGTCAAAAAGCTAAAACTGCAGATGCTTGAAATCTGAAATAAAAGCAGAAAATGCTGGAAATAGTCCATAGATCGGGCAGCATTGGAAACAGAACTAACGTTTCAGGCCGATGACCTTTCATCGGAACTGGGAAAAGTTAGAAATCAAACATGTTTTAAGTTGCAGAGAAGCGGGTGGGGTGAAGAAAACAAAAGGGAGATCAGTGAAGTGGAGACCAAGAGATGCAAATGTTGGTGCTGCTGGCCGAGGCAGGATGGTGAAGGCCTGTTACTTGCAGCTGAGCTGTTTGGGGAGAAGGAGATGAATGAGGATAAGAGGAGACAGAGAAGGAAGTGCTGAAACTGTGAGATTTTGAACATTGTTGATGCTGGAAGTCTGAATTTAGAGAGATGCTGGAAATATCCAGCTGCTCAGGCAGCATCTGTTTTTTTTTTGCCTTCAGGCAGATAATCTGAGGAAAGAGTAAAACTGAGTCAATGTTACAGACTCATGACCTTTTATGTTACAGGTTGATCGATCAATTTTTTCTATGGGCCTTACCTGCTCTAACATACCCCCATCTGAAAGGGAAACACTCTGCTCACAAAGAATCAATCCCAGAATTGTCATCAAACCTACTGACAAGGGTGACACTGTTGTTCTTCTTCAAACTGACCTCCACCTCACTTCCTCATACCCTTTTACTTTTAAGCATAATAAAGGAATTAATTCTTACTGAGAAACTGTGATTGGATCAGATGGCTATTTTACACGCCACTTGAATTTATTTTAATTGGACTTCAGCAGCAATTTCCTGTTAGCTGAATTTGGTTAAAATGATCCTAATGCATATAAATTTAAATGAAGCAATCCAATGGTAGGGACTTTCCATGAACTACTGTAGCTTTATCAGAGATGGTGCAGAAATGACAGGAATGGGAGTTTGTAGCTAGTTATGCTGTTTGTCCAATGACCTTGCGTACTTTCTGCCAAAGTTATG